>NC_134268.1:87211562-87811562 GCF_031893055.1 Leptodactylus fuscus
GTGTATATGTGTCTAAATGAGCGGCGCGTTACTCCGTGAGAATGGAGCCTAAGATTGTATAAATTCTTGAACTGCTTCCCACTCTGTATACATCATGGAAGAGGAGGTGGTAGTGAACATGCAATACATTAAAAGAGCTCTCAGAATATCATGACATATAGTTTTTAAAAGTGTTTTTATTGTGTAAAAGTAGTAAAACAGAAGTATGTATAAGGGCGGGTGCACATGCAGGTTTTCGTTTCTTGTCCGAAACTGGGCAGGAAACGGAAACCTGGAGTCATTTTACAAACCCATTCAATTGAATGGGTTTGAAAAGTGTACAGCCGTGACTGCCCGTGAGCGTTTTGTGCTCTCCGCGACTAAACCATTTTTTTTTTTAACCTGACACAAAGCATGCAGGACTTTGTGTCCGGTTAAAAAAAAACTGCTTCGCTGCAGAGAGCACAAAACGCTCACCGGTGCTCATGGCCGGACACTTAATGCCGGGTTTCCATCTTCTGCCGGCAGAAAACGGAAACCTGGATAACATAGATTGGGCGCTGGTGTGAACCCAGCGTAAGTTTAGTTTCACAGTAATGTACTGAAACAACAGAATACAGGTAACATTTTGTTACTGCTGCAGGGTGACGCTGCAAAATGTAAATATAAGAAAACCATGGTGTGAACAATTGTTTTTTTTTTAAAAATGATATAGGGAACGGACTAATCAGTATGGGACTTATCTGCTGGCCTGACCGCATAAGATCTGCAGGAGAAAATAACTTGCTACTTATTGTAACATCAAACCCAACCTTTGTGAACATAGCCTAAGGGTAAGTTCACACGGAGATTTTTGGTCAGCATTTTGAGGGCGTATCTGCCTCAAAATCCTGACCAAAAGACGACTCCCATTGAAATAAGTTGGAGCCGCTCAGGAGTAAGGCGAGAGAGTAAGTTCATACAGAGTTTTTTTGGACCGGAACCTGAGGCGGAGGCCGTATCAGGTTCTGGTCCAAAAGCTGGGTAGCCACGACTGAAAGCTGGTGCACTGTACCGGCATCCAGTTGCGCACTCTGCTCCGGATTAGGCCCAATGAATGAGCCTAGTCCAGAGGAGGGAGTGTCTTCAGGCCGAATCGAGAGGTGAATCGGCCTGAAGAATGAGCATCTCGCTTCTTTTTTCCGGGAGCCGGACAAAACGTCCCCCGGAAAAAACTCCTGAGCGACTCCCATTGATTTCAATGGGAGCTGTCTTTTTGGTCAGGATTTTGAGGCAGATACGGCATCAAAATCCTGACCAAAAAACTCTGTGTGAATTTAGGGTAAGTTCACGGGGTTTTTTGGTCAGGATTTTGAGGCCGTGGTATGCTGTGGATCTGATAGGTGGCGCTGCCTGCCATATCACACCGCTAACCTGCCCAGAGTTCAGGCAGCGCCACCTACTGGTTCCACGACTCAACCAATAACATTTGTTAAAGTATTGGGAGCATGGTGACCTGACTGTGAGTGGGGGAACTATGGGCAGTATGTGAGAAGGGAAGGCTATAGGGATTATGTGAGAGGTAGAAGAAGAGTCAAGATGCATTTTCACAGAAGAGGTAGGACAAAAGAATAGGAGAAAGGATTTGGAGGAATCTGAGGTCACATGGTATCTCAAAAGTATCTGCAGGCAGCAAAAAGAGACCTAGTGTTTGTACAACAACCTATAATAGGGAAAAAGAGTTTACACTGTGATCATGTGACTTATTACAGAAGGCAAAGGATTAGTAAAGGCACTGTGAGTAGATCACTGTTACTATTAAGGGAAAGGGCTTTCAGGCAATATAATAAGTAAAAAAAAAAAAAAAAAAAAATCACCAGTATTCTTTAAAATCGGTGGTGCTGGCCGTAGGTGGCGCTCTAGCTGTTGGTCTCAGCTAGGTCTCCGACAAGTTGCTACTGACACCTGTGCTGATTTTATAGCAATATGTGCTGATTTCCCAGAGATATCAATGATAAATATCAGTTAGAGGGTGCCTGAGTTTTCATAAAAAGTTGAAATATGTGCAGGGTGTTGATGGGCAGTCTGTTCTATGGCCGTATAAGCCTTCATACCTATCAGTTTTTCTGCTGCTAATAGTTACATTATGGCTGAAACACTTATGCAAATAAGTTCTCTTGCAGCACTGGGGGCGTTCCTCTGCGCTCAAACAGCACTGGGGGTGTCTCCAGTGCTGCTTGAAGGTAGTGGATTTTGTATTGCCTAAATAACCCAGAGGTTTGCAACACATTGCAATTCAATCATTTTTTGGATATACAGTGGTTTTTGAAATTGTAATCCCTGTTGTCTGTACAGTGTTTTTACTCCATTGACTTAAGTAAAAGACTCCCTTATGAATAGTTATAATGAGAATGCCAGGGATTTGAGCACAGGGAATGGAATACATATGTAAGTGATTAACTCTTCATTGTAATGTAACCAGAAACACGAACATCATTATAGTAGTGGTCACTGGCAGGATGATACCTATTTTATTCTGCTATGTGCAGCGCTAACACAGTCACTGCCCATAACAAGTCTAGAATTCCTTGTTTGCTGGTGCGGATTACTCAACTCTTTCCTATAGTCCTTCCAGTAATACCCTGCAGTCATTGCCAGTCATGAACTTTACAGTACACATGTGCATTGTCTTAACAGAAAATTAAAGCAATGATCTCTCATCAAGCGGCAGGAAGGAGAAGTAATTTGACAATTACGGTAATAACAAGTGCACTGACACAAGCCTTCATTTATTAACAGTATATAGTGTCAGGTTCCTGCTTATGGAGGCTTGTTGAAATCATTCTGCAGGAAGCCCTGCGTACTTGCAACCTAAACCTGTCACACCTAAAATACATTTAGCTCATTCGGTCATTAATCTGTCATTTCGAAAGGTGGTCAGAAATTTGGACATATTGAATGATCGCTCAGCTTTGAAGGTCATTGAATAGAACACAGAGGAGTCGTTTTTGGAGATGTACAGTCAGCATTACTAATATGTGGAGAAGGCTTTACCCCACAGCCATTCATATGATACTACTTACCCTTGTTCTAAGAAGAGAGTTTTCCAGGGACCATTAATCCCTCAACATTACAGGAGAAAAGGTTCAACTTGGTGGGTTTCTTTTTTATACTTCCCATGTTACTGTTTTAGACCACCAGGGAATTTTCCATCAACTCCTTCACTTCACTGAAGCACCTGTAGTGTAAGCAATAACCTCTTCATTGTCCTAGACCACCAGGGTTCTCCCAATTAACCTGTTACCACCGTAGACTAATGAGGATAATGCTAATTCCATGACTCTAGTGATAGACTATTGAAATCCCTATTCACTATGCTAGTACAGCAGGGTATCTCTATTTAAAGGAACCTGGTATTGGCACCATTTACTTATTACTCTAGATTTCAATTCCATTAGTTAATAGTATGAGACATCTGGCAAAGTGGATATGTTGGACAATTATGGAGTGAACATGGTGCGCTCTTTGAATATGAGCTAGTGTCAGCAGTAACATACAGCTCACACTATGCTATAGCCTTGAATATTGTATAAAATCCAGCTCCAGCCGTAATCCAACGAATTCCAATCGTACGTGTTTAAAATATAACTTTTATTTAAAAAAGTATAAAAACCGTCACATCATGACTTATGGGGTCAACACATCAGAAAAAGCTACGCGTTTCGGGATCGCTCCCTTCTTCACGGCCTAACTTCACATACTGACTCTAGTCTTAATATACACACCTGAATCAGGTGTTGATTCAGGATGTTTGTTCCTCAATCACGGAAAAACCGCTCCACCGATTTGGCTCAAATTTTCCACAAACATAGTTATTACACCCGATTAAATAATAGGCTACTTTTCGTCACAATAGCGCACATACGTTTTTCCCAGGACCCATCCAAAAAGCCAACTCACATCACCAGCTCTGCAATCTCACACACTTTGGACCATAGCAAGCCACAAAACTTCACATTCCCCTCTACAGCCTAGCCCCTAACCCCAACACTCACATTCACATATACTGCAGCACTTTCACACTAACCGTAACGATACTGCAGGAGCCGACCTCTTTCACTCTCCGGGCAAGCCATCTTTACGGACCCCCACCACTAGCAGGATCCGCGGCTCCGCCCACCACACTACTCCACTGTCTTCCCATGAGCATGCGCACCTTACACACATACACAACGTGTTCCAAGCACGCCACCATTTTGCGCCTACAGCAAGACCCGACCCACTGGCTCCAGGCCGCAACAGTCCCCGACGCAGCACTCTCACCTCCCTGCTGTTGATGAACTATCCACCGGCCTACACAGCAACACCCGACCCACTGCCTCCAGGCCGCAACACTCCCCGACGCCACTCTCACCTTCCTGCTGTTGATGATCTATACCCCGGGCCGACACTGGTAAGTGGCCATACTATTCTTGCATTGCCAGGACCTCTGGCCTGTATACTGCGCAGGACCGACACCTTACAGTCCATAATAATCTACCCCATCTCCTTCCGTAGCCTGTCTACTTAGCCTCCTCCAAACACCTCTCACTAACGTGCCCGCCATAGCCGCCGCATATTGCCATCGCCCCCCTCAGTTCATTTCCACTGCCTGGGCTCCGTTGCCGGCACACGCCGTTCCATTACGGCGCATGCTGTCGCTTTCGCAGTAGCAGGTGCACTAGGGCCGCACGGCACACAAGGCCTGCTTAACCCCGTGATGTCCGCCGCCTTTTAGGAGCTGGACCGCGGCGAACCGCACGCCCCACAGAGCCTGCTCAAACCACACTCATATCTCTGATGATGTCCCCCACTCTTGGCTACATTCCCTCCTCCACCGCAGTCTAGGAGCTGGCCCGCGGCGACCCTCATAGCGTGCTCAAACCCCCGTCATCCGCACGACACACATGGCCTGATTAACCCCCTAATGTCCGCTGCCTTCTAGGAGCTGCACCGCACATAGCCTGCTGAAAACAAAGTCATATCCCCCATCATGTCCCCATCTCTTGGCTACATTCCCTCCTCCTCCGCCGCCTTCTAGAGCTGGCCCGCGGCGACCCGCATAGCCTGCTCACACCCCCCTCAAGTCCCCCATGATGTCCCCAATTATTGGCCACCTTCCCTCCTCCGCCGCACTCTCTTACCTGTCCAGCTTCTCCGGTCTGTCCCCCGCTGCGCGTAGCCATCCTCCTCCTGATCTCCGCCATCTACACTGATCTCCTCTGCCGCCGGCAGGTTACTATAGCAACCGCCGGGTCTCCCAAGCCTCACACTCTGCTAGCTCTGTCCAGGCTGCTGCAGGCTATACTACATAGCCTGCACTAGCACTGGCACAATTAGACAACGTATTGCAATACATTAGTATTGCAATGCATTGCATGCTTTAGCACACCCCCTGCTGTTCTACAACCCTATTGTTTTGCAGGCTGCTGCATGCAGCCTGCAAAACTCATTCACAGTGTTGAAAGGGGCTCTATCAGCAAAATCATGCTGATAGAGCCCCACAGATGCCTGACTAGCCTTTAAAAAGCCTATTCAGGCACCATAAATGTTACATTACACAACTCCCCAGATTTTACATAATACCCTAAAACAGAATGCGATCTACTTACGCATCGTGCACGGTGGGCATTCAGAGTGCTCCGTCTTCTTCTTCATCCCCGCCTCCTCTTCCTGCCATGTCCTCCGGTCCCGTCCTCCTCCGGCGCTCACAAACTGACATTGATCTAAAATAAAAAGGGCTGCCCGCATGCAAAGTAGCCGTAGTACAAGCCGCATGCTACTGCACATGCACCCAGCCCATTTATTTTAATCAGGGTCAGTTTGCCAGCCCCGGAGGAGGACGGGACCCGACGCCATCGGAGAAAGAGGAGGCGTGGATGAAAAAAACAGCGCACCCTGAATGCCCGCTCATCGTGCACGATGCGTAAGTACATCACATTCTGTTTTAGACTATTATTTTACAACTGGGGGGTAGTTCTATATTACTTTAGCGGTGCCTGAATAGCCTTTTTTAAAGGCTATTCACGCATATGTGGGGCTCCATCTGCATGATTTCACTGATAGAGCCCTTTTAACACACCATGTAAATGTATTAGCATTGTCACACATGACATTGCTACTGAGACCCCCTGCGCTTCAAGACCCCTAGGAGGTCTCATACATGTAACACCCAATCAAAAAATAAATAAACAGTTACAAATAAAATAAAAAAAAAGTGAAACACACACATCTTCCCTAGCCCCGACTCAAAAAACCGCCACTGTACACACACAAAACAATATTACACCTCCACGTACTGACACAATTACAAAATGCATTGCAATACTTTACTATTCCAATGCATTGCATTAGGCACAACACCCCCTGCTCTTCTTCAACCCCATTGTTTTGCAACCTGCGGGATACAGCCTACATAAATAATTACTACCGATGCGCGCACACTGTTCGCATCAGCCCATCCAAACAGCATGCTCCCATACAAATGAATGTAAGCACCTATGATGCTTCTCAGCCCGCCTCACAGGTGCTTGCATTCATTTCTATAGGAGCGTGCTGTTCGGATCGGCTGATCAAAACAGTCTTCGCTCATCTCTACTCATTACCATTCTTCGGCAAAGCATGTACATTCATTAGCATTGTCACATGCATTTGCTGCTCAAACCCCACGGATTTCTAGACCCCTACGTGGTCGGATACATACAACACCAAAGAAAATACAAAGATGAACACAAAAACATATTGTAACCGCCCCTTCACACCCGGTATTGCCACGTCTACTTTGGCCCAAAATACACGTGTCAAAACACACCTCGACAAATAACACTCCCATTCACTTCCATCACATTTCAGACGTGTATTTTCTAATGTATTTTTTCATGTCTATTTTCACATACATTTGGCCCTGTGTTTTTAAACACCTCTACAAAAAACGTCCTTCAACTCAATACAACTCTTTTTACACGGGTCTTTTCAGACGTCTATTTCACCTAAATACATGCTCCTTTACTCCGTCTGCAATGCCCTTAGCACATTTAAAAGTTCATCAATACTGTGCAACACACCCATGTTACACCAAACTCATCTGCACCCACTGCCACTACTATACCAACGTTGCCCATTCATCACGCACTACCCTCGCAAACACAAACATACACCCTGCACATATCACTACATCCTCTATCTCCAACTATCTACCTCTTATCTCAGCTAAATAACTATTATATTCACCCACAGGATATTGGCTACACACAAGTGAAACAAGACACACTCACACTGTCTAACCAGCCACTCACTTGGGACAAACACATTACCACACCTTCTCAGTTGCTCCATTACCTAAATGGCCAAAAAACGCAAAAGCAATCTTTCAGCAATCAACAAAAAACAAAGAGCTACAAAAGTAGCTCGCAAACAGGAAAATACAGCTCAAGCGGAAATAAGAAGACTCCAGCAAGCTACGCGTCAGGCCGCTCTTCGCCAAGCTGAAACACCAGAGCAAGCGGATAGCCGACAACATGCTCATTATATGGCGTCCCAGCGAGCTGCAAAAATGCCAGAACAATCAAAATTGCACAAGCTCAGCGCCAAGCCACCAGAAGAGCCACACAAACGCCGGACCAACAAAATAGACGACCACAAGCGCAGATTCATTCTCGAGCATCTCAACGTGCTACAGAGATGCAACCAACAACTACCACCCGCCGCGCACAGCAAGTCCAACGCCAAAGACGCCTCAGAGCTGCTGAAACTAAACAGCAAACGCTGCATCGCAAACAACAACATGCACATTACCTAACATCCAAACGAGCAGCTGAAATGCCCGAACAAGCACAAGCACGCCGCAAAAAACAACTTCAACGCCAAGCACATTTACGCGCAGCCGAAACACAACAGCAAACATGTGCCCGACAACACAAAAACCGACATTCCATGACTTTACGCAGAGCTGCTGAAATGCCGCAGCAGTCAGACACCCGACGCAAACAACAACTTAGGCGCAAGGCACAATTAAGAGCTACTCAAACAGTCCAGCAGGCAACTACATGCAGACAAATCAACACTCGCTATATGTCATACAAGCGAGCTACTGAAACACCCCTTCAGTCACAAGTACGCCTACAACACCAAAAACAACGTCAAGCTACCTTGCGCGCTTCTGCAACACCACAACAGACAACTTCTCGACGACAAGCAAACGCTCACTACATGGCCTCACAAAGATTTTATGAAACCACCGCATGCTGCAAAACACGCCGACAACAACAACTTGAACGTCAAGCCAAGTTACGTGCTAGGCGAACACCGGAGGAAGCTGATTATCAACGACAACAAACCGCTATTTATATGGCATCACAACGAGCTACTGAGACTATGGAACAAGCAGAAATACGCCGACGCGCTGTGGCGGAAAAAGTTGCACAACGCCGCACAAAGTTTACTCAAAACACTTGGAGCGTTTTCTATCACGCTGCACTGGAGTACGATCCCACTCTAAACTACAGCGCACACAAACTCATAACAATCGCCCACATGAACACAACCTGTAAATTTTGCAAAGCACAGAAATGGAAAGAAGAAGCGCCTGGCATGTGTTGTTCAGGGGGGAAAGTCGTTCTCCCGCTTTTAGAAGAACCGGCCGAACCCTTGAACCAATTATTTACAGGAGACACAGAAGAATCCAGACATTTCCTCCAAAATATACGAAAGTACAATGCCTGCTTCCACATGACATCCTTTGGAGCTGATACAGTTCTTTCAATGCCAGGCTTCTGTCCAACATTTACTGTCCAAGGCCAAGTGTATCATAGGATTGGCTCACTCCTTCCACCCTCCAATGCACAACCAGAATTTTTACAAATTTATTTTATAGGCGATGACGCAGCACAAACACATCGGCGTACCTCTATTGTGCAAGGAGTTAAAACAGAAATAGTTCACAAAATACAAACCATTCTAAACCACCACAATATTTTAGTCAAAGAATTCAAAACCGCTCTGGATCACATGCCTAATGAAACCTTCAAAGTCGTCATCCACCCTGACCGTGTACCACACGGCCAGCACCAGCGCCGCTACAATGCTCCCACTTCCAATGAAGTAGCAGCTGTGGTAGCTATATCAGAACACACCAGCACATGAGACATCGTCTTGCATACACGACATGGCCAGCTCTGCCGCATAGCTGACACCCATCGCTTCTATGACGCTCTACAATACCCCCTGATTTTTTGGAAAGGCCAAGAAGGATATAATTTTCAAATACCTCAAACAAATCCACACACTAAATCTCCTATCCTAAGTAAAACAGTATCCTGCAAAGACTTCTACTCCTACCATCTCATGATTTGCAACAATAACTTTAATCTACTCCTGCGCTGCAGACAGCTTCTGCACCAGTTTTTAGTTGACATGTATGTGAAAATGGAAAGTGAACGCTTAAGATACATTGCTTTGAATCAAACTAAATTACGCGCAGAAAACTACATTCATTTGCAAGATGCCATCAAAACAGACGCCCAAATAGCTGCCAGTGATGTGGGACAAATAGTTATCCTACCCTCCTCTGTGGTCAACAGCCCACGATACCTTCACGAGTACACACAGGATGCTTTCACATACGTTCGCAACTATGGCCGCCCAGATCTATTCATCACTTTCACATGCAATTCCACCTGGCCTGAAATTACACGCGAACTTATGCCTGGCCAACAAGCCACCGATAGACACGACCTCATTGCCAGAGTCTTTAAAATTAAAGTACAGAAGTTAGTAGCTCTTCTAAACAAAAGGACAAATATTTGGAGAAACACAGTGCTTCATGTACTCCATTGAATGGCAGAAACGAGGCTTGCCCCATGTTCATCTTTTACTGTGGCTAAAGAAAAAATTACGGCCCAACCAAATTGACGACATCATTAGTGCCGAAATACCCAATGCTAACATTGACCGACAACTATACGACACTGTTGTGAAAAATATGATCCATGGCCCATGTGGTGCACTAAATATGTCATCTCCGTGTATGAAAGATAGAAAGTGTACAAAAAAATACCCCCGCCCCTTACTGAAAGACACACAAACAAATGAAAATGGATATCCGCTGTACCGCCGCAGAGCACCTGATGATGGAGGACACACAACTACACTAACAATTCGTGGCACCACACAAAATGTCACAGTAGATAACAAGTGGGTTGTGCCCTATTCTCCCCTTCTCACTAAAATCTTCAACGCCCATATTAATGTTGAATTTTGCAATTCAGTACAAGCAATAAAATATATCTGCAAGTACATCAACAAGGGGACCGATCAGGCAGTGTTCAATATGACACACGCAAACAATCCCAATATAAACCCCAGAGATGAAATACAGACATTCAGGGCAGCACGCTACGTCAGCAGCAACGAGGCAGTATGGCGCATCTTTGGATTACCACTACACGAAAGACACCCCGCTGTCACCCATTTAGCGGTCCACCTGCCCAATGGTGCACGCATCTACTTCACTGAGCGCAATTTCAGAGACAAAATTGCCATACCTCCTACCACAACATTAACTGCATTTTTCACACTTTGCCAAAAAGACCCATTTGCAAAAACCCTGTTATACGCTGAAGTTCCCAAATACTACACCTGGAATACAGGAAACAAACAATGGAAGCGCCGTCTCCAAGGCACGGCTATACAAGGCTGGACAGGTATTAAATGTGGCGACACACTAGGCCGTATGTATACCATACACGTAACTAACTTTGAATGCTACTGCTTACGAATGTTACTCAATGAAGTGCGAGGTCCCACCAACTTTGACTCCCTAAAAACCATTGATGGCCGACAGTGCGCCACCTTCACAGAAGCATGTCAAGCACGTGGCCTATTAGAAAATGACAATCACTGGGACAAAACTATGGAGGAAGCCATCCTCTGTCGCTCTGCCTCAAAACTCAGAGAGCTCTTTGCTATTTTACTATGCGCTTGCGGACTCTCCAACCCTCTAGAACTCTGGAATAAATACAAAGATGCACTTTCCGAGGATATCAGACATAGATTACAATGCACGCATGAAGACATTATCATTAATGAAGCTCTAAAATTGCTGCAGGACAAAATCATGGACTTATCAGGGAAAAACATCACAGAATTTGGTTTGCCAACACCACAAAGAACTGGCGAATTAACAAGCGAAGTGCTGAAAGAACTTGATTACGATACAGAAGCCTTGCACACTTTAGTGAATGAAATGGCGCCACGTTTACTACCCGAGCAACATCACGTCTATAATTCAATCCTCCACTGCGTACATAATAGCAATGGCGGACTCTTCTTTCTTGATGCTCCAGGAGGAACTGGAAAGACATTTCTACTCAACCTACTACTCGCCTCCCTTCGCAAAGACCACAACATAGCCCTAGCTGTAGCCTCTTCAGGTATTGCTGCTACCTTGCTAAATGGTGGTCGAACAGCACATGCAACTTTTAAATTACCACTAAATCTTTGCAGTGACGAAGCTCCTACATGCAACATCACCAAAAATAGCAGCCGTGCCACTCTTTTGCAACAGTGTAAACTCATTGTCTGGGACGAGTGCACCATGTCACATAAGCATGCTGTAGAAGCATTAAACCGCACTCTCCAAGATATTCGCAACAACAAAAAAATTATGGGAGGTGTGGTCGTCTTACTTGCTGGTGATTTCAGACAAACCCTGCCCGTCATCGAAAGAGGTACACCAGCAGATGAGATGAATGCATGTATTAAAGCCTCACCCCTATGGGCACAAGTGCAAAAATTACACCTAACATGTAACATGCGTGTCCACCTATACAATGATTTACAATCAGGTGCCTTTGCCTCAAAGTTGCTAGAAATCGGAGATGGACGACTACAAACTGACATAGATGGCCAAATTCAATTCACTCACCATTTTTGCAATCCTGTCACCACTGAAGAAGAACTCATTACACATGTTTTCCCATCGTTGCAAACAAATATCAGCAACGCAGAATGGTTATGCGAAAGAGCACTGCTAGCGGCAAAAAATGACTTAGTCAATAACATTAACCGCAAGATATTACAACAGTTACTGGGTGAATCTACAATATATAAATCAATAGACACAGTTTTAACCTCTGAAGAGACTACAAGTTACCCTGTGGAATTCCTCAACACCTTAGAATTACCCGGCGTCCCTTCACATAAACTGGAACTAAAAATTGGTGTCCCTGTTCTACTCATGCGAAATCTCGATGCACCCCGATTGTGTAATGGCACGAGGCTACGTGTCACACAACTAGGAACAAATATCATTCAAGCCACAGTTCTTACAGGAGCAGCTAAAGGTGACAGTGTGTTAATCCCACGCATTCCAATTATACCAAATAATTTCCCCTTCCAGTTCAAACGACTACAATTTCCCCTTAAGTTGGCTTTTACAATGACTATTAATAAATCGCAAGGACAAACGCTGAAAGTAGCAGGAATACATTTGGCCACACTGTGCTTCTCACATGGACAACTTTATGTGGCTTGCTCAAGAGTATCCTGTGCCCAAAACTTACATGTACTGGCGGAAAATAACAAATCATACAATGTCGTA
Source organism: Leptodactylus fuscus (assembly GCF_031893055.1). NCBI lineage: Eukaryota > Metazoa > Chordata > Amphibia > Anura > Leptodactylidae > Leptodactylus > Leptodactylus fuscus. Next base: position 87,224,158 of record NC_134268.1, read on the forward strand.
TATCGAAGTATATTAACCTGAAATACCTCTGTCCCAAAGTCACTATGTACAGTTTATACCAACACCGTATAGCAGCTGAAATAAAAAATATTTCACATGTAAAAAGTCTCATGTATTCTATAACTTAATACAAAAACAACATATCAACTTAGATTTCATATCCCACACCTTTTACACACTACTACAACCTTGCCTGTGATTACATTTACACACTTCAACAATCACCGCAGACGAAGTCGCGGGTACCAGCTAGTATATATATATATATATATATATATATATATATATATATATATGTATATTTTAATTTTAATAAACCATTATTAATAAATTCTGCAAAACGCCTGTGAGATCAGTAGTAATCCTGGGGCTACCTAATTGCCCCTTCAACGGAGTAAAAGAACAGGGGTGTATCCATTAAAGGGTTTTGTTTCCTCAGGACAACCACTGTCCATATGACGTATAAGAGCATGTCAATGTCATAAAGCAGCTCCTGCTCTGGCAGGCATAAACTATTCATATATAACATAGGCACATATAACATCATCTGAATGGCCACCATGTAATGCTGCATCATCCCCACAGTGACCACTACAGGGTAGATGTCTGGTTGGCCATGGCTTTCCTTGGTAACATTAGCTGTTTGTGGGACAGTGCCAGGAGTGCTGAAGGAAGTTATTTCGGATGAGACTATGCCTTTAACTACTTACTACCCTAAACAATCAACGACTGTTTACTACCCCCGATTAAAATAAGTGATTCAAAACACTTACTATGTGTATAAAAAATTGAGAGTCTTCAGTAGTTGATACCTTTTTTAATGGCTAACTAAAATTATGACAGATTGCAAGGCCTCTTCTTCAGGCATAATTTAAAAACAATTTCTGAAGGCAAGCATATTTATGCAAAAAGAGACGCATAGGAATAGAATGTTAGGTGGGAGAGTAGATGGTAATTGGTACACACAAGTAAACAAATGATCAGTTCCCAAGCCCCTTATCAGTTCAATGAGTGGCCTTTTATGGCTGCTTTGATTAGTGATGTGATGGCTTGTTCCTGTAGAAGGCCATAAACCCATGTGAAAGATTCAAGCTCCCCTGGAGGGTGTCAAACAAAGTCATCATCTTATATTCATACACTTTTTTGTCGTTTTTGGATTTGAAGTTTCCCCTTAAAGCCAAAATTTTCATGTCATTGATGATTTTATGATCTTGATTGCAAAAGTGTTCTGGCATGTTCCATGAACATTAAAAAAGGTATCAACTACTGAAGACACTCAATTTTTTATATTTCATATCCACTGGCTAACATGGTACAAAGATATTTTTCCTACTACTATGTGTAGCAATGCATGGTGGTATAATTTGTTTTTTTACCTTTCACTGTTATGAGAACCCTATATAGCATTATGTTGTGAACACTGTTTGAATTTTACATTATTTGTAAACAAATACAGTACAGACCAAAAGTTTGGACACACCTTCTCATTCAAAGAGTTTTCTGTATTTTCATGACTATTGTAGTCATGAAAATTGTATGAAAATTGTAGATTCACACTGAAGGCATCAAAACTATGAATTAACACATGACACATTTCCACATGTGCAATTATATACTTAAAGAGGACCTTTCACCGATTTGGGCACAGGCAGTTCCATATACCGCTGGAAAGCTGACAGTGCACTGAATTCAGGCGCCGGCGATCACCGGCAAAATGGCGATCACCAGCAAATGGCTTAAAGCAGTAGACACCCGGCGGCTCTGGTGGCCGCCCGGCTCCCGGGCGGTTGCCATATTTACACACCCAGCAAGCGCCGTACAATTGTGGCAGATGTCGGGATGTCCGCCGGGGGCCACAAACTATTGTGCCGAGGGCCGCAGTTGGCCCATGGGCCGTGAGTTTGAGACCCCTGCTTTAGAGGATGTGGACCCCAGTAAGTGGCTGCTGGCCTGAAGAACGCAGAAAACTTCTTTCCACGTCAGGATCAGTAGATATGCAGAAGAGAAGAGGTAGGGAGAGCGCTGGTCCAAAATAAAATCCTTTTAGTTCTTTGGGTAAACACACGACGCGTTTCCAGACTAAATCCCATACACACTTGAGAAAGGGATTAAGTCCCGAAATGCATTGTGTGTTTATCCAAAGATATAAAGGATTTTATTTTGGACCAGCGCTCTCTCTGCCTCTTCTCTTCTGCATACCTACCTATCTACCAGAACATTGGAGACAGGTGAGTATGGTGGGTTTTTTTTTTTTTATCTTTTTCACCTTCCTAGGCCTCTTTGCTGAAAATTGTATATCCTGGACAACCCCCTTATATGTATAGCTCATAATAGATTTACTATATATGCCTATGTCTTTGGTCTGCGACGTAGTCTCACAATAGCTAGAAAACTGTAAATCCCTGGTGGAATTATCACATCATTAGAAAGAAATCCATCAGTGTGAAGACAAAGTATGACATTGTGTCTCAAATGCATTGTGTGTATCACATCTTTCTCACGTTCCTTGTTGGCCATCTCTTGCACACTGTGAGAGGTTATTTACTCATCTTCAATATTCACTGTTTTATAAGATTAACCGTCTTTTTTGTTTTCTTTTTATTTCTGTATTTCAAGAGTTTGAAGTTACAGGTTGCAGACCCCTAATGGAAATGTGTAAAGTTTATGACTTTTCTTATATATTTTAGGGATTTTTAGAATAACTTAAGATAATTTTTTTTTAAAGTACATTCAGTTCTGTGATGGTAAAATAATACTCCGATAAATAATACAATATAATACCTTTCCATTTCTTTGTTTTACAGGCTTGACTATCTGTGGCCACAATTGTCTGCTGACTGCAGAGTGGATATCTGCCAGCAAAATAGTGTGTCGGGTTGGTCAAGACAAGAATGATAAAGGCGACATCATTGTTACTACAAAATCTGGAGGAAAGGGAACTTCAACAGTATTTTTCAAATTGGTCAAGCCTGACAAAATAGGTAATGTCAAAATACACTATTTACATAGGAAGGGGGAACTATGAATTACATGTGTCCAAGGACATTATTATTAAACTAAACTTTAGGTTTGGGAGACCATCAAATGAAGGAATGGGAAAAACAAACAATTTTTCTATCGCTGATTATTGTCCATTTGTCACTTGTCCATTTGCTAAGTTGACAAGGACAAACTATTGTTCTTGTAAATGATGACTTTCTATGTATTTGCATCAGGGCTGTGGAGTCAGTAGGCCAAACTACGAACTCCTACTCCAACTCCTCTATTCTTCCATAGCCTGACTCCTACTTCTTCATAATAGGCTGACAGCCATGATCAGTCAGAAGCAGTAAACGGAGTGAATTCCTATTACAAAAAACTATGTATCAATTTATTATATAGTATTAAAATTTGGATAACATAGTTAAAAATAATTCATTATTTTATTTTGAACCTGGCGTCTTTTTTTTTTTTTCCTGATTCCGACTGCACCTAAAATTGGTTCTGACTCCATAGCCCTGGTTTGCATGGGTCCTCCTACACTTCAAAGCCATTCTGATAGGAAATTTAGATTGTGAACTTCACTTGCATAATGAAAATTGCTATTGAACTAATGACAGTACCTTGTAGGGTGGCTTATGCACTTTCCAAAGATTTCTTTTTTATTGTACATTGTAGCTCCATTTTCATGAAAATCAGTGTTTTATTCTTATGCAAATTAGCCAAAAAGGGCTCTATGGGTGTGTCTCCTGCAAGGGCTTCATTTTCCACGCTAGTTAATGTCCTCTAACTGCAGACAAAGTGGAAAATGTTACTCAAGCAATGGGGGATGGAGCAGTTAGGGGCAGTATTATTATTTCCATTATGTGTAAAGTCTAATTGTTTAACTGAATGTGCTCACTTGAGAGTTCTCCCCCATTGATTCCGATTGGCTCTTCTCATGGAGACTCACAGATTTCCTGTGCATACCCCTCTCACACTGCTCTCTGAGACGATCCAAAGAGACCCTATCACATGGAGTACAGCTCTTTTAATTGTTATATGAGATATTATACTGGGTTAAGGGGCCATTATGGAATATTATGCTATGTGGAGGGCTGCTCTGGGACATTATACTAAATGGAGGCCACTGTCGGACATTATACTGTGTGCACTATGGGACATGATTCATAAAGGGGTTGACCAGGAATTGTGTAATGCCATACCAGCTTCATCTGTACGACTCAGCAAAAGTGTCAACTCAAAGAGGACCTTTCATGGTTTGGGGCACAGACCGTTCTATATACTGCTGGAAAGCCGACAGTGTGCTGCTTTCTTTTTTATGGATTTCGCCTCAAAATGAGCTCCAAATTCCACCTGAAACCAGCCTCCATTTTTTTCAATGGGAGTCAGATGCAGATTTTTCCTCCAGGCTAAAAACATAAGCATCATGCTTGATCTTCAGTCAGTTTATGCCTCCCATTGACCCTTAGTGATTGTTTACACTGCGAAAAACTTTCTTCTTGCTGAAAATTCAGCTTCGGGAATCCTGACATGCAGTATTTTCCACCTCCCATTCACTTCAGATGGGATCTGCCTGAAGATCGAGAATGACACTTATTTTTCTGCTAGAGCTAAAACCAGCATCAGGCTCCATTGAAATCAGTGGAAGGATGGTTTTAACTTTAGGGAGCATTCATAGGGTCTAGGATTTGGTATAAGGGGTTTGGTATCCATCATATACAGTCCTATGAAAAAGTTTGGGCACCCCTATTAATCTTAATCATTTTTAGTTCTAAATATTTTGGTATTTGCAACAGCCATTTCAGTTTGATATATCTAATAACTGATGGACACAGTAATATTTCAGGATTGAAATGAGGTTTATTGTACTAACAGAAAATGTGCAATATGCATTAAACCAAAATTTGACCGGTGCAAAAGTATGGGCACCTCAACAGAAAAGTGACATTAATATTTAGTAGATCCTCCTTTTGCAAAGATAACAGCCTCTAATCACTTCCTGTAGCTTTTAATCAGTTCCTGGATCCTGGATAAAGGTATTTTGGACAAACAATTCAAGTTCAGTTAAGTTAGATGGTCGCCGAGCATGGACAGCCCGCTTCAAATCATCCCACAGATGTTCAATGATATTCAGGTCTGGGGACTGGGATGGCCATTCCAGAACATTGTAATTGTTCCTCTGCATGAATGCCTGAGGATTTGGAGCGTTGTTTTGGATCATTGTCTTGCTGAAATATCCATCCCCGGCGTAACTTCAACTTCGTCACTGATTCTTGAACATTATTCTCAAGAATCTGCTGATACTGAGTGGAATCCATGCGACTCTCAACTTTAACAAGATTCCCGGTGTCGGCATTGGCCACACAGCCCCAAAGCATGATGGAACCTCCACCAAATTTTACAGTGGATAGCATGTGTTTTTCTTGGAATGCTGTTTCTTTTTGGACGCCATGCATAACGCCTTTTTTTTATAACCAAACAACTCAATTTTTGTTTCCAAAATGAAGCTGCCTTGTCCAAATGTGCTTTTTCATACCTCAGGCAACTCTATTTGTGGCGTACGTGCAGAAACGGCTTCTTTCTCATCACTCTCCCATACAGCTTCTATTTGTGCAAAGTGCGCTGTATAGTTGACCGATGCACAGTGACACCATCTGCAGCAAGATGATGCTGCAGCTCTTTGGAGGTGGTCTGTGGATTGTCCTTGACTGTTCTCACCATTCTTCTTCTCTGCCTTTCTGATATTTTTCTTGGCCTGCCACTTCTGGGCTTAACAAGAACTGTCCCTGTGGTCTTCCATTTCCTTACTATGTTCCTCACAGTGGAAACTGACAGGTTAAATCTCTGAGACAACGTTTTGTATCCTTCCCCTGAACAACTATGTTGAACAATCTTTGTTTTCAGATCATTTGAGAGCGGGCTGTCCATGTTCGGCGACCATCAAACTTAACTGAACTTGAATTGTTTTGTAGAAAGAAATAGTCCAAAATACCTTCATCCAGGATCCAGGAACTGATTAAAAGCTACAGGAAGCAACTAGAGGCTGTTATCTTTGCAAAAGGAGGATGTACTAAATATTAATGTCACTTTTCTGTTGAGGTGCCCATATTTTTGCACCGGTCAAATTTTGGTTTAATGCATATTGCGCATTTTCTGTTAGTACAATAAACCTCATTTCAATCCTGAAATATTACTGTGTCCATCAGTTATTAAATATATCAAACTGAAATGGCTGTTGCAAACACCAAAATATTTAGAACTAAAAATGATTAAGATTAATAGGGGTGCCCAAACTTTTTCATAGATCTGTACATCCTGCCAGTGTTGCTAAAATCTCATACAGGAGATGATAGGAACTACTGAGAGTTCAAAAAAAACCCAAAAAACGGGACTCTCTGTCCTCACAAACACACTGGGTGCACCATAATACGAAGTATAAAAGGCTTTATTGGAGATAACACGTTTTGGGGTTTAAATTGCTTATGAATAGCATACCCCGTCCTCAGATCTCAGTCTGGCTGCTTGTTCGCACGTGTAAGCTTACACTAGTGCATAGCGAGGATTATGTCCAGAAATTCTGTGCACTAAGAAGAAATGAGACATGATTTTTGGTGGTCCAAGGTTGTCCATCTTCGAGGGAGCTCTCACCAGGAGATCGTTCAAGTATGGAATGACTGCATCTCCTCTGGAGCAGAGGATAGCCATGAGAGATGCCATCATCTTGGTAAGTACCTGAATGCCCGAATGCAAGACAAACTGAAAATCATGCAAAATCAAAAAAGTGCTGATGGCACAGTGCGATGGGAATTTGGATGTAGGCGTCGCAAATGTTGATGGATGACAGGAATTCACTGGTCTCCAGGGATTCCACCACTGACCAGACTCCATGAGGAACCTGCTGACACAGATGAACTGGTTGAGCCCTTTCAGTCCCAGAATGAGTCGAAGGGAGCCATCCTTCATGGGACCAGTGTGAAGGTTGGAGTAAAAACCCTGGAATTGCTCTGAAGCTGGGATAATGGTGACCTGCTGGTGTAGAGTGGAGAACAGATGGGCTCAAGCTGACTGCATGGCAACTTTTTATTAAATCAGGTGCATGTATAAAACGTGGTGGCCCCAGGAGGGTATGGGTTGGCTTATTGCGGGAGGACATGGTGGTATGGGCCCACGAAAAAAGTGGATAACCCAGGCTGCTGGGAGATATCTTGTTGCTGACTGCTGCATGAAGCCTGCACAGTTAGGTATCCCAGTTGCAAAAACGTCTCCCATTCATTTCATTGGGAGTCCCTCGCTTTGTTTTTCCCACTAGCGATTTTTTTCAGCTAGCGGGAAAAAGAATTGACATGTCCTATCTTCCAGCGGATTCTGCGCCTGAGTCAGCCGTGGCGTCCGCAGCTCGAGACTCACTCCTGATTAGGCCTATTGGAGAGGGGTGTATTGGCGTCCCGTTGCGGCCAACCACATGGAAAAGTCACACAGCGGAAAAAGACGTGTGAACTTACCCTAAAACAAAGAAAGGAACTGTTAGGGTAGGGAAATGTTTTGGGGTCTATAACAGTGAATATCTGAATATGCCTGCTTGCTAGATAATGTGTCAATATGTCCCTAAAGTCCTATATCTATAATATAATAGTGATTACAAAGATTATATACTTGTGTAGAACCACGTTATATAGTATATACATTGCATATATAAAACCTGTCCAAATAGTGCCATAACAAGCATGATAATATGTAATACATAGACAAGTGTTCTGTATACTTGTGAGGCTTGGTTCACATCTGCGCATGGGTTTCTGTTTGGGGAGTCCACTTGGGAACCCCTCCGAATGGAAACCTAATCCACGTAAAAAAGCGGTTACCTTAAAATATTAACTATAATGGGGTCCATGTAGTTTCCACTCTGTTCCTAATGAAAAATGTGGAAAGAAAAGTCCTGCTTGCACATTACTTATGCGGGGAAGGAAACAGAATGACCCGAATGAGGATGTGAACCAGACCTGAGTTTCATGGGAAGTGTTGCTCAGTACTGCTTGAGGGCCACACTATGTACCAGCCCCTATTTTCTGCAATCAAAATGGGGGATTATCCCCAGAAAAAAAACAATAAAGGAAGACTTTTTAATGATCAGCGCGATGTGTCCAGGAAGACTCTGCATGGTTTTTACGTTATTATTATGCTTATTTTTATAGCGCCATCATATTCCGCAGCGCTTTACAGACATTGACAGTTACTGTCCCATATAGGGCTCACAATCTACATTCCCTATCAGTATGTCTTTGAAGTGTGGGAGGAAACCGGAGTACCCGGAGGAAACCCACGGCAAACACGGGGAGAACATACAAACTCCTTGCAGATGTTGTCCTTGGTAGGATTTGAACCCAGGACTCCAGCGCTGCAAGGCTGCAGTGCTAACCACTGAGCCACCGTGCTTCCCATTCCATTGCTGCATTGCTGCCCATTCCATTGCTGCACGTTCCATTGAAAGCTCAGGTACCTTTTAACACTGGGCCATCTAAGTATATAAAAGTACCCTTTTTTTTTTGTGTGCACCGGAAATCCATTTGGCATACCTGTACCCATATGCGCGCATTTAACATGGGAGCCCATAAAAAATGTATTCTACTGTATGCATAGACATCTGTGAAATTCTCCCAACATTCACTGCTGTGTGACTGCACGCTTACAAAGTACCAGGACAATGTCCTTTGGTTGTAACAAGAAAGTACTTTTTCTAGCAGATCCTTACGCAGCAGAAAGAGTATCCTGCAGAGGTAATCTAAATATTTATCTCCCTGCAGCAAAGGGTCAGTGTATCTTTGTTAGGACCCCACAGAAGTGAGCAGGAGTTAACCGCTTCATATGCCCTGCAGACCTCATTGATGATATCTGGGAAGAGGAAAAAAAAAGTTTATATTGTATTTATCGTAATTTACAGCATTGCATATATAATGTATATGAACATGTGTGTACAATTACTTGTAGCAAAACAAAAGTGTGATTATGGGCAGCAACAAACCAGGGGGTGCACCCAGTGTAAATAATAGATGGTATGGGCATCAGTCAGCATGCGTTTCTCTCCTGCATTCAGCTTCTTCGTGCAACATTGTTCAAACTTGTCGTTCTGTTCCCACATATACCCAATATAAGCCACCATGATTAGGCTTCTGGCAGGGGTACCCAAAGTCTTAAACAATAAAATGTCAGAGCAGGATAGCCTTTTCTAAATGTTTGTGTGGTATAGAAATTGTGCCTTTGCTGTTTTTTCACTTTTTTTTTTTTTTTTGTAGGTATTTTGGATCAGTCAGCAGTATGGGTGGAAGAACTGAATTATTATGACATGAGGACAGACCGAAATAAAGGGATATCTCCTCTATCTCAAAGACCTGCTAATCCTCTGGGTATTGATATAGAAAGGTAAGAAATGTAGGAAATAGCCGTCATCATATTTACTCTTAGAATTTGTGTGTTCAGCGGCATACCTATAGAGGGTGCAGAGGTAGCCGCCATGTAATAAGACGCCAGCATTATACATTGCTACTCTGCAGAACTCTTGTGTGACCTATGCTTTATCTTGGGATTTACTGTTATAGTCTAAAGGAACATTTAGATAAAAATAATAGATAAATAAAATATAGATATGCTATAAACATTTGTAGGTGGAAAAGTTCTGTGGATTGTGCAGAACATTTCATCTCTGTTTCATTAAAAACTGGTATAAATCTGCAACCAATCTACAACAGAATGAGCATGATGTGGATCTGATAACTTACAGCTTGCTCATGTCACTGTATGTGGATGAGATGTGCTGCTTGCCCAGTACTGAAACCAGCTACAGATTGTACCTGCAGAAATCCACAGGTAAAACAGGCATCAATTCCAGCCCATAATTGTTTATTGGTGCATATGGTATTGCTGCCTGTGTAGGGAGCTGATATATTACTCCGAGAAATTTCACTAGCACAGGGATTTGGCATTGACCTGTCAGTTTTATCCTGTATCATATTAGTAATAGAACCAGCTTATGAAATGAGTGAAGCACTTGTATAATGTAATCTTCCAAATTGCAAGAAGAGCCTTTGTGGGTGTTAAGGGCTAGTAATCTATATCCACTTGGTCTTTTGTATCTTCAGCTGGATGTGTCATATGTTTAAGAAATGAATCACTTGTTGAAATCTAGCATGTAGTGTCCTGGCTGTTTGCCACTGCTCTTTGTGTCCTCCTGATCGTATCTCTTAAGAAAGTGTACAGAGCGATGACACAAGTTACTGTACATGCTTAGGCTTGACAAGAGGCTGACGTCAAGGTACCACTTTCCCTACACCTCTGCTACAAACACACTTGTTTTTAATATGAGGGTGTTACTAGTTGCAGGTTAAGTTTTTTGTTTCCTACATTCTACAAAATAAGTGAAATTGACCAGCATTTAAAGGGGCTCTATCACTGGGAAAAGTCATTTTTAACTAATCACATACTTGCATAGGCTTTAGAAAGTCTATTCCATACTTACCTTTAGTATGTAAATTGCCTCAGTGGTTTCTGAATAAGTCTGGTTTTATTCATATGCTAATGAGCTTCCAGCCAGCTCAGGATGTTCCCAGCAGCCTCCTCTCTCCTATTATCTTCTATGTGTGTGAAGCAAACAGGAAGCTGAGTCATCAGCAGCAGCAGCCTCCCATAGGAAACAACAGGAGAGGTGTGCACGATGTATCATGCAACAGTCTAATTAGCATATGAATAAAAACGGACTTATTCAGAAACCACTGAGGCAATCTACATACTGAAGGTAGGTGTGGAATAGACTTTCTAAGGGCTATGCAAAGGTGTGATTAGTTAAAAATGCCTTTTCCTAGTGATAGAGCCCCTTTAAAGGTCTTATGAAACTCTCTTCTGACATGTCAGTTTTAGTAAATTTCAGCATTTCTTATGAAGCAACGGTTCTATGGCATATTTCTTTATAACGCGTGTGTTATGGTGTTCCTCTTTTATTCCTTCTGAAAATGAAAAAAAATTGACAACTGGGGGTTAAAGAGGACCTTTAATTTTTTTCACTCCCACTTGACTCTTTGACTCTTTAACACTGCGACAGTGACACGCTGGATTTCTTCTATGTATATTGCACTCATTTTTTTCAGTGCAGCATTCTGTTTTCTCTGATCAGAAATCATCTTAGGCTTGATTCATATCTGTGCATGGGTTTGTGATCGGGGGATCAGCTTGAGGACCCCCTGAACGGAAACCTAATCCATATAAAAAAAGTGGTTAACTTAAGAAACCTGTGGACCCCATAGATTATAATGGGGTCCGTGTGGTTTCCACTTCGTTTCTATTTCTCATGTCGAGAAGGGAATGGAATCCCCGAATGCAGATGTGAACTGAGCCTTAGTTTTTAGTTTTCACTTTATACGTGTCCCAAAATTCCTCAGCACAGCATCACATGAGCAGCTAGAGACAGAACTATCTCTAATTATCCTTCTATCTATATTCTCATGAAACAAAACCATAACTATACAGTCATGGAGGCTTTTTCATTATAACTGTGTGACTGGAGTGCTCTAATCATCAGTTATAACGCTAGGTTCACACTAGCACCCGGAGTCCGTTCTGTGGTTTCCGTCTTCTGCATCCAGAAGACGGAAACCTGTCAGACCGGGTTCGGCCGTGAGCACCATTGAGCGTTTTATGCTCTCCGCCGCGAAACAATTTTTTAAAAATCGGACACAGAGTATTGCATGTCCGACTCTGTGTCCAATTTAAAAAAACGGTTTTGCGGCGGAGAGCATAGACGCTCACCGGCGCTCACAGCCGGACATCTTTCAAACCCATTCATTCATTTCCGTCTCCTGCTCAGTTTTGTGCAGGAAACGGAAACCTGCAGAACGGAGACCGGGCGCAGATGTGAACGAGCCCTAACTGTGATAGGAGTTTGTGTCCAGTCTGTGCAGAGTCTGTGCAGAATCATACATGCATTTAGAAAGTGCGATTGACACATTTAGAGATCAGAAAGGATTGTATTTCTCTACAGATCAGAATGAAATAACATGACTGAAATGAATAGAAGGATTTTGTGAATTTTTAGATATAAAGAAGTAATTAAATAAGGTAAACCTCGCTCAATTATTTATATATGGAATGAAGGAAAAAAAAATATTGGAGTGTCGCCTTGTAGGTGAAATTTGTAAATTCACTTTATTTGTGATTCGTAAACATTTTGTATGAGGATTTTAGTGTTAAAATATTTGGATATTCCCAAATAGTTTGTTGCTATGATATTCTTACATATGATTGAATGAAAGGATGCTTAAAGGGGTTGTGCCGTTATAGATGCTTATCCCTTGTTCTGTGGATAGGGGATAAGTGTCCAATTTCTGGCGGCCCGATTATAGGGTTCTCTAGTGCTCAAGAGGATGGGGAACTGAAATCCCCGTAAATCCTCCTAGTGAATAGAGTGCCTCTGTGCTTGCATGACCAATGTTCCATTTAATGGAGCACCAGACATGCACTGACACTCCATTCACACTATCAGTCCCCCATCCTCCTGGTCACTGGGGAACCCAGCTATCAGGCTCCCTAGCGATCGGATACTTATCCACAGGACAGGATTATTAAAGGCATAAACGTTTGATTTTTATATATGTCTGCCAGGATGTGTTTAACAAGAAGTCTGGAACGTATAGAAAGCTATTACAGTATAGCTACCATTCCACATTTTCTTCATTATTTATAAATTCTGAGTATCCTTATTAAATATTAGTTATTTTTAGTATTTTTAATACATTTATCATATGTACTTGCCTTGTGCTAGTTGTAAATTGCATTATGTCATGTATTGTAGACTATTGTGTCATGTGACTGTCAGATTCCAAGTAGCAGATAATCAGATGGTCCCAAAGGAGTAACCAGCTAAACTTTGCTTTCACTTTGGATAAAAAGGAGAGGAAAAATGAGAATGAAATCATTTAAGCAAGTTATTTACAAACTATGTAATTGCATTGTAATATGTGTATTTACAAGAAAAGTGGCGTTCCCCTTGAAGTCCTCATGTACGTTATAGATTGTCACTAGAGTGGTGTAGTTGTTCTGCAGGTTCCAGGTGACTACTAGTTTATATAGTGTACAGTAATTAGCAGTTTCTAGGTTATTTTGATGTTGACGTGTTATTCTTCTACCTGTATCTATTTTTACATTCAGGGGAAAGAAATGTTGCTCTTATAATATTTCCCTGCGTTGTGATCTTGTCAGTTTACATAATAGTGTTACATATAAATAGATGTATGGTGGGCATTAGTTACAATCTCCGATTGTGAGTATTACTGATTGAACACTTGGCACGCCAATAACTTCAAATCACCTACTCCTTCCAAGACGTGACTCGGATTACCCTAGTCGTATTTACAACTTACTTTGTATACATAAAGCAAACTCTTAATCCCTTTTTGATTTTGCTTATGCTGAACTGAATGGGATTGCAGTCAGAAAATCTATTTCCTTCTCTTTCACTTTGAATCTGATGAACAGAAACAGTGCGGTTTTTCCCCAACGAGGGCAAGCGAAATCAAATATTCTTCTGATGAATGTCTTAAAATGAAAGCCAAGGAAACGCCCTGCTTGAAGGTAAAGGAGCCTTTAGTCATTTCAAGCAGAATGTTTATGTAAAATGTCCCAAAATTGACTGATAGGAAATCCATTGGGAATGTAGGACAGTGCATTTGCAGACTAGCTGGGTGGCCCATGTCTGGGGATCTCGGCCTTAACTCTTCCCTGTGCAGTCCTCAGCAGTCTTATATTGTTTAAATTTGTCCACATTTAGCTTTTGCTTCTTTGACAGTCAGCGAGACAGTGAAAGTAGGCGCAGTTCTTTTTGTTTTAGGTTTTTTTTATGGTTCAGCTGTACAGTTGTTTCTGAATCCCTTCATGTTACATACAGTATCAATATATATTTTTATACGTTAAGAAATAATATAACTTAAATTTATAGTTATTTTATTATGAGATTGCATTATTTATTTATACCATCAATCCGATCATTTTGCAGTTCCTTAACTGTATACACTTTGTCTTACACTGTTTGTCGTATTTTCTTTTGTGATATGTATTTGTATGTGTAATCACAGGTTACAATTCTTTAGGACACTAGTACTTTTTCTCACATGCAGATTAGGTCATTATTATGGCAGTCAATGCAGTATAAAACAAGGAGCCTAATACCTATGGGTTAATATGTTTATATATAATTACATCCTGGAGAATAGATTTGCATATTTTTTACCTATATATACATTAGTAATAGGTGTAGTAAAATAGTAACAGTAGTTACATATAAGATATCCACACATTTGCTATATTCTGAACAAAGATAGAAAAAGTAAAAATGTCTATACTTGCCTAATAGAACCTGTATATGTGAGCAGATTGTGACATGCACATAATAGGGTTCTCAAATATTACATATGACTGTAGCATGTAGAGTGAAAAGTGTTTAGAGATTTACTTTGGCTTCCATCTACTTGGTGGCCATGTTTTATAGTGCATTATACAAGGAATCATATATTGTTCTTTTATTCTACATTACAATGTTATATGTTTGGGAACATTTAGTGTCCTTTGTCCTCTTACTGTTGCCTTGATTTCCTCTTCTCCATTGGATAGTACTGTGTGCACTTAAACAGCTGTGCCGTACAACTGCAGACCCCGCACATGTTTTATTTTTTCTTCTGCCAAATTATGGAGCTGCAGACACTCAGATCCAAAGTAACATTCTCAATACACTGTGGTCAGAACTCAAAGCAGTGTTTGTTGTTGTGTATGTTGCGCCGGGTCAGTACCAGAGATCAGACCCAGTAATAAAAATGAATCCTGAAAACTAAAGTAGGCTCCAAGTCATTTTTCAGCCACCCACTTATTTTCAAAAGTAGAACTTCCCACGGCCTCGGTTATCCTTGTTTCTTGGTATCACATTGCCATCTACTGGAGCACTTACATAACATGAGTTGGTTCATACCTAAGCGTCAGACAGAGTTTTACTATTGCATATTTCACTGCAAATGTATGTCAAATCTGTGATAAAACTAGGAATAAATATGAAGTATGAAATGTTTAGAACGGTAAACTGATTATCACACAGTACGAGAGTTGCTGCCTAATAGAGGGTCATTAAAATTTATAAATCTTTATTGGTGATATGTCAAAAGATCAAGCCAAACAAAAAATAAATAAACAAGAAAGCTCTCAAGGAAAAAACCAAACTCGCTCCACCTCCCTCTCTCACTTCTTCCACCTCCCTTTCTCACTCCCTCCTCCTCCCTTTTCCCTACTAAACCCGCCCACTACTAGCCCTTCCTAACTAACTCAATTCAATAGTAGCCAACACTCCGGCTGTATTGTGCAGGTGTGGGTAGCTGGCATATGTCAAGAAGAGGGGGTGGAGCGACATCCCATGCCCGGAAGATCCTGCCCTGAAGACAGGTAAGTATGATGGGGAGGGGGTGGATTGAGTGAGTTAGGAAGGGCTAGTAGTAAGCAGGCTAGCTAAGAAAAGAGCGAGGGTGTAAGAAAGGGAGGGGCAGTGAGAGAGGGAGGTGGTGTGAGTCAGGTCTGAGTGGTCCAAGGCATCATGGCTGTAGTAATATAGAACAGAAAGATACCCATGTAAAGAAATGCATAATATGCCAGGAGCTCACAGAGAAACCCAGAAATCACCAAAACTTTAAAACTATCGCAGGGACCTTAGGGTATAAATATAGTTATGATCTACAACAGTCCTAAATTATGGACCGAATCAGAGTACCTGATTTGTGATCACATATATTTAGTTTAGACTGCAACAATATTCTTTTATCTACTGAATTTCTCTTCTACTGTGATATAGTGCAACTGCTAATTAAAGGTGCCATATGGATGGTTGTAGTAAGTCACAGAAATATCAGCGCCAATCTACCACTGGGAAAAGATCCCATTTCCCCTAGATAGTAAACTAGATTACTGAGAGCTGAGGATGAATGTGCAGTATCCGAAGGTAATATACATAAACAATCAACTAACGCGTTTCTTTGCTAGGACTATTTCCAGCATTTCATCAGAGGTGAATTGAATAGTGGTAAATCTAGGGTTTTGTTTGTTTTACCGCTAAATACAGAGTGATGTTATCTCTCCGCTCCCTCCTTGACACAAATACACGGCCGCTATTACGCTAGGTTCACACCTGCGTTTGGGTTTCCATTTGTGGGTTCCCATAGATTGTATGGAAAGAGTGATAGTGTTTACATATGGATAATTCAGAAGTGTAAATACAGAACATAAGACTATAGACTTCTCCCTAAAGCATGTTCCTATTCAGTAAACCAAGATCTTGAAAATACTGAGAAACACAAATCTTATTAGAAATGGAATGAATTTTAATAGTGCACCGATTTAAAGAAGTTTATTGGTGGTCAACAATTGACTTATTGGTTACACTGGCACTGCGACTGGTCTATATTAAGAAGTGGTCAGGTACTGTGACTCACTGCCTTCCCATGAACAACCTGAGCAGGGGAGGGAATAAAACAGAGTGGTACTTGCCTCCTGGCACAACTCAGTGTTTGATGGAGCAGTAGCGGGGCATGTGACTACTGTACTGCAGCCAATAAATGGCCTTAGTGTTGTACTACCTAGGCCAGTAATAGGCTGCAGTATTCATATGTTAAAGTGATATCATCGACCCAGCCCCGTCAACAAGCACTGGTGGGGAGCAGTGGAGACTGAGGTGATGTCACTGATGCAACACTGTTGGGGGTCGCAACGTAGATTTAGGTGATGTCATTGATGCCGCCCTGTAAACAAACACTAGAGCATTCAGGTGGGAAGTACTTTACGAAAACCAGAGAACGCCTTTTAAGTTACTTGTAGTCTTAAATGTCTTTAACTAAGTCTTCACCATCATTACTTTACTCAAG
Source organism: Leptodactylus fuscus (assembly GCF_031893055.1). Taxonomy (NCBI): domain Eukaryota; kingdom Metazoa; phylum Chordata; class Amphibia; order Anura; family Leptodactylidae; genus Leptodactylus; species Leptodactylus fuscus. The sequence goes on from NC_134268.1 coordinate 87,241,074, forward strand.
AGTGTAAAATGACAAGCTTTTGTATCACTTTTTTTTCTGTGCCGCCTCTAGATGATTTACAATGTTCTGACAAGCTAAGGGCCTTGTGCTGTGATTTAAGGACTTGCTGATTTACTTCTTACCGGTTGCCAAGACTGTAAATCACAGACTACACTGGAGTCCAAATAAAGCTGCAGTGTCTTAAATAAGTGTAACTTGTATTGTTAAGCAGTACAAAATCTTAGTACTGGTTCTGCAAACACAAAGCGCACAATGCCATAAAATAATGCATTTTCTATCAGTTTAGTCCAAGTACTGTAAAAGATTGTTACATTATGACGACACAATTCATGTGCAGTCCTCAATGTGATTTTTCTTACAGGAGATGGTGATGTGTATAGCTAGTCTCGCTTATGCATTGGCTTTCATACTTGCCATCACTGAACATGTAGGTATAACTCGGGAATGATTTACTATGTAAATTACAAGAACTTCTCTAACATCCATAGACTAGTAGAAGTCAATCACCACACTGACCCCCACTTCTTATGGCTCAGTGTTAGGAGTTAATGTGGTTCCTGTTTTGTCTTTACTCATTACACGATCTGGCCACGTAGCTCCCATTAGAATTAGCCCCTTGTAGCATATCCTTTCTTTCCTGAGTGTTAAAGTTCTCAGTGAGGAACATGTCAGCAGTGAGCTATGAAAACATGTATATGTGGGAGGCCTGATCTCCAGTGTATGATCTCAGCCAGACAGATCTATGCGCTAATCCAGGTTACTTTTCTCCCATTGCAATTCCCAAGGTAGAGAAACTCGAGTTTGCTTGTCTGTGGGTAATGCACAAATTCTTTAATCTAATTTACTAGTGTAGATGCATAGGGGAAAAATCCAACAAGTGGTCTTCTGACATCAACAGCCTTATTCTATATCATCTTTCTCAATTACAAACTGCTTTTTTTCATATTGGCTTAGTCAGGTTTTCCAAAGGCTTCTATGATGTCTGCACGTTATCTGTTTTATCAAAAGAGTTGGTCCAGTACTGTTGAGGTTGTGCAAACAGTCTGTTTTCTTTAGGCTAAGGGGTCACGTGTTCAGGTTTCATGATGCCGATTCTGAAGCCAAAACCAAGAAAATATTCAAATAAGAATGAAAAATTAAAATCTGTCCTTTTATAGGTTCTCACCCATTACGATCCACACCTGACTTTTCATAGATAAACCTTCAAAAATGTGACTCTGGTAACAAGTTAAAGGGAGTCTGTCAGCAGTAAATTGGCATAAATCTAATCACAGGACCATGTAGAGGTCATTCTACAGTTTCTCTCTCTTTCTGCCTCTCTCTCTTTCGCTCTCTCTCTCTATCTCCCTATATTATAAAAATGAATTTCTGTCTGTCTGTCTGTCTGTCTGTCTGTTCTCTAATGCGAACCAAACGACTGGACCAATCTTCACCAAATTTGGTACAGAGATACTTCAGATATCCGGGAAGGTTTAAGACGAGACTCCAACTCGCTCGGACGTACCGTTGCTGAGATACAGCATTTCAAACACAGTGCCCCCCCTTAGCCAATACAAACCTGCAAGACTTTCACTCATATTCCAACTGCAATACACACGGTCATTCCACATGCACAATACAACACTGATATCCAAACTGAGATACACGCATCAGAGGATTAGATACACAGATCAGCACACAGTATCACACACCAGAGGATTAGATACACGGGTCTGCACACAGTCCCACAAACCAGAGAATTAAATACGCACTTCTGCACACAGTTCCACACACTGAAGGATTTGATACACGCGTCTGCACACGGTTCCACATACCGAAGGATTAGATACAGGCGTCTACACACAGTTCCACACTCCAGAGGATTAGATACGCGCGTCTGCACACATTTGTACATGCCATAGGATTAGATACATGCGTCTTCACACAGTTCCACACTCCAGAGGATTAGATACGCGCGTCTGCACACAGTTGTACACGCCAAAGGATTAGATACACGCGTCTTCACACAGTACCACATGCAATAGGATTAGATACGTGCGTCTACACACAGTTCCACACGCCGAAGGATTAGATACGCGCCTCTTCACACAATACCACACAGGGAAAGATTAGATACGTGTGTGTGCACACAGTACCACACTTTGGAGGATGAGATACATGCCTCTGCACACAGTACCACAAGCCAGAGAATTAGATACGCGTCTCAGCACACAGTACCACACGGGGGAGGATTAGATACGCTCATCTACACACAGTAGCACATGCCATAGGATTATATACGCACGTCTGCACACAGTACCACATGCCGGGGGATTGGATACATGCTTCTACACACAGTTCCACACACTGTAGGATTAGATTCGCACCTCTTCACATAATACCACACAGGGGAGGATTAGATACACGTGTCTTCACACAGTTGTGCACGCCATAGGATTAGATACACGCGTCTGCACACAGTACCACATGCCGTAGGATTAGATACGCGCGTCTACACACAGTACCACATGGGGAGGATTAGATACGCGCGTCTGCACACAGCACCACATGCCGTAGAATTAGATACGCGCGTCTACACACAGTTCCACACTCCAGAGGATTAGATATGCGCGTCTGCACACAGTACCACATGCAGTAGGATTAGATACGCGACTCTTCACACAGTACCACACAGGGGACGATTAGATACGTGTGTGCACACAGTATCACACTTTGGAGGATTAGATACATGCCTCTGCACACAGTACCACAAGCCAGAGAATTAGATACGCGTCTCAGCACACAGTATCACACGGGGGAGGATTAGATACGCGCCTCTTCACACAATACCACACAGGGGAGGATTAGATACAGACCTCTGCATACAGTACCACATGCCAGAGAATTAGATACGCGTCTCAGCACACAGTTCCACATGGGGGAGGATTAGATACGCGCATCTGCACACAGTACCACACGCCAGAGTCATGAGATACGCGCGTCTGCACACAGTTTCACTTACTGGAGGATTAGATACGCGCCTCTTCACACAATATCACATGGGGAGGATTAGATATGTGCATCTGCACAAAGTACCACACCAACAAGAATTAGATACTTGCATCTAAACACAGTACTACACGGGGAAGGATTAGATACAGCTTTACTCCAGGTATCCATAACAACTGATCACAGGTTTTTCACTGACATCCAAAATGAGATACACATAATCACATGACGTTTATGGACATACACACAAACCACATACAAAATACACCAGTGCAAAATTGGACAATTCTTATGGGGCCAGTACACAAACATAAAATGTAATATACCCGTGCGAAGACGGGTCCTCCCTCTAGTATATATATATATCTTTCTATCTGTTATTACGCTCTGGTGCCCCATTTTCCTTTCAACTGGGGTATGGATGGTAAAAGTGCTGGGAATCTAGAATTGAGATCAAAGCACAGGTAAGCTAAGACACAATACTGAATAGGACAGTGATTTACGTGAAAATGGGGCTCCAGAGCTGAATAACAGAAGTATATGTAGAATCACCTCTACAAGGTACTGTGAGTTTCATGACAAATTTACCACTGATAGACTCCCTTTAACTATGATGTCCAGCGCTGCATTATGATGCATCCTTAAAAGTTTCTTTGGCTGATAAGGTGATCACGTGGTGCGCCACAACTGTGACACCCCCACTCCCACCTTCTTCTGTGATCAGCTGTAAACTGTGGTAACCTGACAGCAGGTGTCCTTAGAGACACCACGGGGCAAATGCTAAATGAATTTTGTGGGTTATTTGGGTAATGAACAGACAAGGTGAGTCTTCCAGAAACTGCCATGTAAATTTCAAATCTGTGATTTATGTATATTTATATTGTGGATTTTCCAAGAAGATTTTGCCCGTTGCAAACGTCATAGGAATAGGTGCGTCATAGGTTCCTTACCACTATTTCAGATACTCCATTTCTTGTCCAGCAAGTCCTGGCATGGGAACTATCCTGTACAATGGAGTTCTGGGGACAGGCATGTCATTTTTACACCCATTCTAGTCACTGGTGAGTTTCCTATGATTTGTGGATAAACCCAATTAAGGAGACTAAGAAGATTAAGCAGAATTTTAATTGACATTGGGAAAATCCTAGTTTTGTCTTTGGTATGTGTGTGAAAAAAAAAAAGACTTTTAAAGTAAAATGTGACTGTGGTGCTTGTAATTTCAATTTCGTGTTTATTTTTCATTCATTTGCTCCATATTGACACAGTATTTCTAATCTTTTCTAATCTTCATGTTTGTACTTCTGCAGGGGAAAGGTTCCACACTCAGATATCGAGTCGTTGTTTCCTGGAAAGAGTGGGGATTTTAATAGTGAGAATTTTTCTGCTACATGGTATCTGATAGAAAATCACTCAACTGCAAGGTAAGCGGAGGTCCTTTCATGAAAATTCTTGTATGCTTTTACCGAATGTGAAGTTGGATTGGATAAAATGCTTTTTTCAGTTCTCACAATATCGTGATCAGTAGTTATTGAAGCTGAATATGTTTCTGTGATTCACTTAACACATTCCCGTACTATGATAGATCCTCACATACTATTATGGCATTATTGTTTTCAGTCTTGGTAGCATATGACAGCCGAGACCTTCAGCTTTCTCACAACACCAGAACAACACTTTTTTTTATGTATTATATAACCGGAGATGCAGATATTTGAAGTGACCATCCCCCCTTCGGCAACTTCTATATATTTATGTACCCTGTTTCCCCTAAAATAAGGACGTGCCTTATATTAATTTTTACTCCCAAACATGCACTACGTCTTATTTTCAGGGGATGTCTTATTTTTTTCAATGAAGAAGAATTCACATTTATTGCTGAGCAAAAAAAAATTAACATTCCTTTGTGCATATTATGCCCCATAGTGGCCCCTACACAAAATATTATATCTCACTGTGGCCCCTACACAAAATATGATATCCCATAGTGGCCCCTGTACACAGTATTATGCCCCATAGTGGTCCCTACACACAGTATTATGACCCATAGTGGTCCCTACACACAATATTATATCCCACAGTGGCCCCTGTACACAGTATTATGCCCCATAGTGTCCCCTGCACACAGTATTATTTCCCACTGTGGACACCCATGAACAATTATTATACTCTGGGTTCTTTTCAGACCCAAGGGGAGATAACAACATAAAAAACACTGTTACTTACCTATCCCCGGCTCCACTGCACTCCTTGGTGGTGTCTGCCATCTTCAATGACGTCACACAACTAGGCCCGAAGCCTGTCTGGAGCCCGGAAAGGTAACAAACACTGTTTTTTATGTTCCTTTACCTTTCCCGGACCTCTGATTATTATACTCGGGGTCTGAAAAGACCCCCTAGTATAATAATAGTGTTTGTGGGGCCCACGGTGTCACTCACTAATTCCGGCCACTGCCAGGATCGGTAAGTAAATAGGGCCAGTTACTGTCTGGAGTAACTCTAGCCGGTAACAGCCTGAAAAAAAACAAAAAACGCAGCGGTAGCAGCTGTCGCCGGGCCCCTACTGTGCAAGCTGCCAGTTTCTCGTGGCCTGTGGGCATGCGCAGTCTGCTCTGCCCAAGGCCCGAGGTCTTAGAAATTACAAGCCACGGCCGGAAGAAGAGGCTGAAGATGATGCTGCTGAAAAAGAGGAGGTGGCGCTGGAGAGAGTTCTCTCGCAGCATTGGGGACGCCCCCAGTGCTCTCTGAATGCTGGGGCCCGCCCCCAGTGCTGCGAGAGAGCTAATTTACATACCGAGAAAAACCAGGATTGTAGGCGAACGGCGACGTGGAGAAGATGACGAAAGGTAGGAGAAGAATAGCCTTTCTTAAGGCTGTTCTGACGTGGTACCTACAAAAAATTGTGTCTGACTGATAGGATTCCTTTAATAAAATGGCTGCTGTAGCCGATTGAATCCATCCTGGTCTCGTGTTATTATTTAATAGGGAACGGCTTGGCAATACCCTTGTTTTGGGCAACAAAAGCAAAATCTGTAATGGGGCCCCATTTAGAAGTGATATATTTTATGTGGCAGATGGAGCTTTGAGGCCCAGCTGTTAGTGCTGCACCCAGTGGCCATAAAAAGCCAGGGCCCACAACCTTAGCCGACCTGGTGGGCCCCTGCTACTTTAAAAAAAAAAAAAAAAAAAAAAATAGACCGTTACTTGCCAGTGTAACTCCAGCATGTATCAGGCCCTCTTTACTTATCGAGCCTTGCTCCTGTCCACTGCCGCCTCCACTACCCCTTCAACCCTCTAGGGGGTGCTGTGAATCCCATATCATGTCACTGACGCTAAACAGTGTCAGAACATCGTTGATAGGGATGTGATATGCAACGCATCGGTCCTGCTGGAGGTGAAGCGGAGGCGTCTGTGGCAGGATTGGGGGATAGATGAGTAGGGCCACGTTACTTGGTATTTGTAACTGTTATTATTATACTCTGGACATATAATGAAACAGAATATACAATGTTATTAATTGCTATAAATATTAACACAAGTACAATGAGATTCTAGAGTTTTGGAGACATAAAATGAACTGGTTATCTATATAGTTTATAGTGGAATGAACACATATTCCACATATGTAAGCTTGTAGTGTTGAGGTAGTGACCTCCGCCAGAATACGGGTCACTTTCAGTGGTCAGTCACCTGCTCCAAATCAATCATGCATGTGCGCGCTTGCTAAGAGAGACTCTGACACAAGGTGGTTCAGTTTCAATCTCAGGCCATGCTGGACGCTCTGGCTGCTCACACAGTACTGAGGTTTATTGAGGAAGTTACAGTTTTTATACAGGAATGCAAGAAAGATAAGATAACGGCAGGCTGTAAGCATATACGTCTTGTATCCGAATACACTGGCGATCAGTCATTGGCTCTTAAATTTCAACATCTCTTAGCTTTCGAGTTCCCAGGAAATGATACTGTCTTTCTTGTAAACCACATGACGATCATGTGCGTCAGCATCTGGGTGCGGTACTGGATACAGGCGCCATCTTAATGTATAAACGTTGCACAAAGAAAAATATAATTTCTTAAGCAGTATAAAGCATGTATAAAAATAAGAATGGACATGGTCTACCTTCACAGTAGTAACATCCTTGTGCTTCCTAGGTATGGAATGAACAGGTGGTCTGTCTAGTTTATAATGAAATTAATACTTATTTCTCATAGTTAGGCAATGGTAAATTCTTTGTGCTTTGTAGATGTGGATTGAACAGTCTGTATCTGTAGTTTAGTCTTGGGCCCTACATCATAGCGGGCATCATCACATTTTTTCCCGCAGCACTCTTCACAGTAAGTTCACCAAGGTTTTCAGTGTGGACTTTCTGCTTCCATTATACCTGTAGGGAAACCGCCGGCATTTCTGTAGGTATAATTGATATGCTGGAATTTCCAAAAACGCAATGGTTTTGGAAATTACAGCATTTACGTTGTGCATATTTTTCTGCAATGTCTGAATGGGATTCGCTAGTACAACTAGCTTTAAAAGGCTACGGTTTTTCCTCTGTGTTTACGCCATGTGGTGTCCCGAACTTACAGAGGAATCAACACTGTATCAAACCATAGACATGGAATGAATAGGTTGCTTGTCTGGTGAAATCAATATATATTCCACATTTCCAATATATATTTCGTTTTTTTGCTGATTCACCTCTGATAAAAATTTGAATAAAAAAGTGATCAAAGCAATATACATTCCTCAAAATGATATAAATAAAAATTACACCTGGTCCCGCAAAAAAAGACGCCCAATGCATCCCCATACACGGAAATATAAATATGATGTGGGACTGCCTGTTAATCCTAATGGCCACTACCTAACCTACAGAGCAGAAGGTGCTCTATGAGACGCTAAACAGTCCTCTAGCCAGTGGCTAACATCAACTGAGTTATCAAGGAAGATCCTCTGGGCTAAAGACTTGGTATTCCTCGCAACCACTAAGCTCCCCCTAACTGCTAGGAACCCAGAGCGACCAAGACCTTGCATTTTATATATACCTAGTACAGGGGATAAGCAGGTACTGTGTGCACTGGCTCATAGCAGGAATACATGGGATTCTCTGATGGTTTAGATGCTTCACCTTTTCATACATTTGGAGCAAATCACTCCAATTATCTCCTTTACATAGACTGACTTAGTATATACCAGTTAGTTGCAGTGGGTCACTTTCTGGTAAAGCAGGCATGGCTTATGGGCCCCTTTCTAGGTTTTGTTATAGGGCCCATAGTCTATTCCCTATTTTTATGTAAGACCATCTGTTTCTCTTGTGTTCAGTTCCTTTTGCTGACTGAAGGATGCATGCATAGTTTTTTCCCCCATCAGGGGTACCAAACCCTATAACACTGAACCCCGTGGTTTTTGCAATGTAACCTACAACAGGATTTGACATTGTAACATCCTAGTGACCAGAGTGATGGAAAGCTACACTTTATTATAGGCAGTATCAGCAGCCACATCTAATGCTATTATGTAAGGAGCAATCCGGAAAAAAGACAAACAGTACAATGTAGATTCTTTTTTTTTTTTTTTTTTTTTATTGAATTGGCAACATTGTAATTAAATTATTACTGGCACTTTTAAATTAAATAATGGTCACAGTGACTGAGATGTCAGGCATGATGGATGGCAAAGAACTTTCTGTTTGCTTTGACCAGTCCTACCATTGTCCTGAGATGAAAGCCACTGGACCCGAAGATCCAGAGGAAGGCGAAACAAACCCCCCAGAGAGTTATACCTCAGGGGGGACAAAAATTCCTTCCTGACCCCAGAAATGGCGATCGGATATCTCCCTGGATCATGTTTGGCCTGCTGCCTACTCCAGCGTCGTCCAGGGAATCCAATGTCCTCCACCGAATCCAGCGTCATCAATACAGGCGAACTGCTAAGAAAAAACAGCAACAAAAAAAAAACCTCCATATCATAAATAAACCACAATTTTGGTAGGGGCAGGTTTATTATACCTTGTTTGTCAGTTTTCTGACATTCAAAGCATAAAAAAGTCACCAATTTTTTGAGCAAAAGAGGGTTTTGCGCAAAGATTTGCAACTTTTTCTTTTTTGCGCTGCTGAGACGGCACAATAGGTTTATTATCATTTATGTCACTTTACTGACTTAAATGATCCCTGAAATCTGGAAGATCTCAGGGTGCAGACATGGGGCCTATTGGAGGGTGCGCCTGATCTATGAAGAGGCCAGCACCTCTCCTGCAGGGGATATGAAGGCTGGCGTTATATACACCGGTCTCCATAAATCTCCCTCATACTCCCTCTTCTTCATGCCTCGGACTGGCACACTGATGTATGTGATCTTGATCCGCAGTCATCTTCATCTGTATCGTCCTCTTCTATCTGTCAAGTGACACAAGAGCTGTACACATTCTACACCCATTGTGACATCTGTGATGTCATGTGCCCTGTGATGTCATGTGGAGTCTACAGTGTAGCAGAGTATACACATGCATGTACATGATCACCATTACAGATTTATAACAGTGACTTCACCAATGTAAAACTGTATCATAGCCCAACATGTAAACCATGATATATTGTGACATATGACACATTTAAAAGGACCTGTTTTGCTGTACTACTTATCACCTACTGCTCTATGTACTAAATGAAATACAGCAATAAACTGTGACATGTGACCTGGGTAGGATGCAGGTTTGCCCAATGACTACAGATGATGGGTGGGGGTAACCATCAGATTACCGCCAGGGAATCCTCATGTAGAGCATGGATTGTTCATATGAGGGATTACCTATAAGGCCGGATTCACACATGCCCATAACTGTACATTGTCCATTGAAGCAGGTTAAGGAACATTTCTTAGGGGGCGTTCACACTACCGTCAGGTAGTGTCCGCTGCTAGTGTCCGTTCAAAATCTGGCACGGATATTAGGAGCGGACAACCCGACATGTCGGGTTTTTCTGTCCGCTTGAAAAGTCGGACATCTTTACATGCGGACAGTGAAGGAAGAGCACGGAGTTCAAAAGAACGCACCCGATCGCCATTTAAATGAATGACAGGTGTCACGGACACAGCTAGTGTCCACTCCTAATGTCCGTGCGAGATTTTGAACGGACACTAGGAGCGGACACTACCTGTCGGACACAGACTGTAGTGTGAACGCTCCCTTAGAAATATCTTTCTTGTAATGAATTGTTTTGGCAATCAGAGTAAGAAATACATTGCATAGAGCCTGGATAAAACTTAGGAAAGGTGTTTACACCTATCCATTTTGTGAACTGGGCTCACTAGATTTGGCCACACAGATGGAAACCGGGTGGCACACAAATGTAATGTTACCGTAGATCGAGTGCAAGTTGCCATAGAGAGATGCTACAGAGCGTAAAAATAAAAAAAGAAATAAAAGTGAAATGGCACTTGCCCATCAAAATATGCTTTAAGCTGAGACCCCACAAAGCAAATCGCAGCTAAAAACACACTGTGTTTTTCTGCAGCATTTTTATTGAGTTTTTTTTGCGGCATTTCACTCTGTTTTTTCCCCCTATTCAGTATATAGGGAAAGCACTTGCTATTTACAATTTTCCGCTGCTTTTTTTCCCCACAATGTGTGGATGAGATTAATGAAATCACTTTGCTGGTAAAACGCAGTGTGTATTTTTATTTTTCTACTGCGTTTACCAGAAGCCAAAAAGCTCTGCATTTCATATACATGGGGCATTAGCTTAAAGTTGTATTAGGAAGACCCAAGAGCAAATAGTAATACTTAGCCATTGTATGAATGACGCTAGGTTCACACTAGCGCCCGGAGTCCGTTCTGAGCTTTCCATCTTCTGCATGCAGAAGACGGTAAGCTGTCAGACCAGGCCGTGTGCGCCGGTGAGCGTTTTATGCTCTCCGCCGCAAAACCGTTTTTTTTTAAACCGTAGACAGAGTACTGCATGTCCGACTCTGTGTCCGATTTAAAAAAAAAAAAACAAAAAAAAAAAAACAGTTTTGCGACGGAGAGCATAAAACGCTCACAGGCACTCACGGCCGGACATCTTTCAAACCCATTCAAATGAATGGGTATGAAAGAGTCCTGCAGGTTTCCGTCTCCTGCTCAGTTTTGTGCAGGAAACGGAAACCTGCAGAATGGAGACCAGGCGCAGATGTGAATGAGCCCTGAGATGTGCAGCTCTGTCTCCAGATTCGTACGTTGTAGCAAATTACTAGAGATTGATGCAGATAATACTGATAGGAAAACCGAATTAAACCTAACGCGTTCATAGCCGCATTTGGTGCTAGAGATACAGGTGCTTTCTCTAATAAGCAAGTGAAACAACAATTAATAATAAGCTGGTGGCATGTTAACCATAAAACCGCACAGCCAGCAGTGATAAATAACCTGTAACTGAGTGGTAAGTTAAAGAAGACCTGTCACCATGCACAAAATGGACACCTGTCCCCGGTGTTCTGGTGTCCTTTCCTCAGGCCACCGATTGGCTTCAGCAGCCACATGTGGCAAGGTCTTCTGGAGCAGCAGGATTGGACCGCGTTGGAAGACAACGGAGTGTCTTCCCCAGCCCCCTTGACAACCCACTTAAGAACAGGGTGACACACATTTCTCAACAGGATAACATAACAAAAACCATAATTTTTTTTCCCAAAGCTATTTAAAGAGGACCTTTCACCACTTTTGGGCACAGGCAGTTCTATATACTGCCAGAAAGCTGACAGTGCGCTGAATTCAGCGCACTGTCGGCTTTCCCGATCTGTGCCCGGTGTGAAGAGCTTACGGCCCGGTACCGTAGCTCTTCTATGGTCAGAAGGGCGTTTCTGACCATTAGCCAGGAACGTCCTTCTGCCTCGCGGCGCCAATCGCGCTGTGCTGTGGAGCGGGGAGGAACGCCCCCTCCCTCTGCTCACACAGCTTGTCCGTAGACTAGCATTATCAGGAGAGGGAGGGGGAGTTCCTCCCGGCTCCACAGTACAGCGCGATTGGCACCGCGAGGCAGAAGGACGTTCCTGGCTAATGGTCAGAAACGCCCTTCTGACTGTAAAGCGCTACGGTACCGGGACTGATAGCGCTTTACACCGGGCACGGATCGGGAAAGCCGTCAGTGCGCTGAATTCAGCGCACTGTCAGCTTTCTGGCAGTATATAACACTGCCTGTGCCCAGATATGGTGAAAGGTCCTCTTTAAGGGCACATTGCAAACAGTATAAATAGAATATATATTTTCAAACAGTAGTTGTGTTTGACTTGAACATCTGTTTTATGCCACCTTTTCACTCTTTTGGCCTGTACTTAACCTATGAAAACGTGATGTTGAAGGTATTCTGGGCACTTTTGTTTTCTTTTGCTTGCCTATGTTTTTTCCTTAAAGGAAATGTCCTCCTTCAGACCTGAAATGTACTTTCCTGGTTTAGCAGACGTTGCAGATTGTGAAAGCCACTGTTAAACTCTTCTAGGTTCTAAGTCTTGACATTGCCTTTAGTGTGTCTGTACTTGTGTAATATTTGTGCTGCTTACAGAGTATTTCTAGATCCTTTCGGCAAGTCCTTGTATCTATCCCTTGGTGAACCAAAATGCGTAATTTGCTAAACTGCGTAACTATCCACTATTTATAATAATGTACATTGGTTTTACTTAGTAGCTATGTTGCACTGTTGTCACTTTTCCAAACCAAATATATTTTGCAAAATGTCTACTTTTAAGGGGCATTCCAGGCATTAAAGTGAAACTCTGGACATATGTTTAGAATAAGCAAAATTAAACTGCTAAGGCTATTTAACATACCAGGCTGATTCAGTCTTACACTCTGGTCCCTCAAATACAAGAGTCCAAGGTTTTCTATTTCTACACCACACGTACTGCTGTATGTTACTAGTTCGTGTAGAAAAAGCTGTCTAAAAATCTAATAATAAATGTACATGGTGCCAGCATACTTCACAGTACTTTACAAATCATATGGTTCATGACAATTCAATATTAGACATTATAGTGTGTAAGAAAATAAATAGCATATCAAATAATAGTAGTGAGGGACCTGCTTACAATGTAAGAGGATGAGTTTACAATCTAAGAGAATCTCCTTTTTACTGACTCTATCATTTATTTATTATGCTTACTTATATATCGCCATCATATTCCGCTATACGGTCCATGGTCATGTGATATACGCACAGGTGCACAGCTCATCACAGCACAGTAATCAGACATCTGCCTGGTAGCGAGTTGTGTACCTCACCTGTGTGTCTTGTGTGTAGGGGCCACTGGATCATTTTACTGTGTAGAGGCTCCTATGGGACATTATACCATGTGGAGGGGCCACTATGGGACATTATTCTGTGTGATTTTGTACAAAAAACACAGACAGTTTTTCAATAAAAGTGTGTGAATTTTTTGTGCAAAAAAACACAATGTGATCACCGCTTTACATCCCAGTGAAAGTACCAGTGGCTATAGCTGCATCCAGATACATAGTGTATCACCACCCTAAGGCCCTTCCACACAGTGCTCCTGGCGCATACATTTACCACTAATTGAAGGTTGCTGACTTTAGGCACAACTCATCCAGCTGTTACTTACAGAAGTTCTCCAATGACTCTGCTATAAGATAAGATAAGATAATCCTTTAATAGTCCCACATTGGGGAAATTTCAGCATGTTACAGCAGCATAGTAATACAGATACAGGATAATGCAGAGTAATATATTACAGACGTAGACACAGATAAGCTGAGAAGAGAAGATATACTAGGAGTCCATGGCAGCTAAGGAAAAACAGAAGAGAAAGAGGAAGACCTCATGGTCATCGTCATAATCATTTAGTTCTCTGTGCGGAGTGATCTTCGTTTGGTCTGATGTAGATTATACAGCCTGGTCGCGGTTGGAAGGAAGGACCTGCGATAGCGCTCCTTCTCACACTTGGGGTGAAACAGACGGTCGCTTACAGTGCTGCCAAGTCCCATCAGGGTCCCATACATGGGGTGGGATTTGTTCTCCCGCATGGAGTTCACCACAGACAGTATCCTTCTGTCACCCACCACCTGTACTGGGTCCAAGGGGCTCCCCAGGACAGAACTGGCCCTCCTGATCAGCCTGTCAAGTCTATTTCTGTCCCTGGTTGATATACTGCTTCCCCAGCAGGCCACACCGAAAAAGATGGCTGAGGCAACCACAGAGTTGAAGAAGGCCCTAAGAAGTGTCCCCCGGACTCCGAAGGCCCTCAACCTCCTGAGCAGGTAGAGTCTGCTGTGGCCCTTTTTGTGCAGCGCCTCCAGGTGATCAGCCCAGTCTAGTTTATTGTTGAGGAGCACGCCCAGGTACTTATAGGTCCTGACTATCTCAATACATGTTCCTTGGATCTCCACCGGGGTCGGAGCACCTCTCCGTTTACTAAAGTCCACCACCATCTCCTTGGTCTTCCCAGCATTAATCCTGAGCTGGTTCTGCTGGCACCATTCAGCACCATTATAGTAGGCCTTATCACTGATGGTGACGATAGGGAATACAGAGACTTAAACCGGGATTTTGTTGAATGGTGCCAGCAGAACCACCTCAGGATTAATGCTGGGAAGACCAAGGAGATGGTGGTGGACTTTAGTAAACGGAGAAGTGCTCCGACCCCGGTGGAGATCCAAAGGACATGCATTGAGATAGTCAGGACCTATAACTATCTGGGTGTGCTCCTCAATAATAAACTAGACTGGGCTGATCACCTGGAGGCGCTGCGCAGAAAGGGTCACAGCAGACTCTACCTGCTCTGGAGGCTGAGGGCCTTCGGTGTCCAGGGGCCACTTCTTAGGGCCTTCTTCAACTCTGTGGTTGCTTCAGCCATCTTTTTCGATTTGGCCTGCTGGGGGAGCAGTATATCAACCAGGGACAGAAACATACTTGACAGGCTGATCAGAAAGGCCAGCTCTGTCCTGGGGATTCCCCTGGACCCATTACAGGTGGTGGGTGACAGAAGGATACTGTCCGTGGTGACCTCCATGCGGGAGAACAAATCCCACCCCATGTATGGGACCCTGATGGGACTTGACAGCACTGTAAGTGACAGTCTGCTCCACCCCAAGTGTGAGAAGGAGCGCTATCGCAAGTCATTCCTTCCAACCGCGACCAGGCTGTATAATCTACATCAGGCCAAGCGAAGATCACTCTGCACAGAAAACTAATGATTATGATTATGAAGTCTTCCTTCTTTCTTCTTCTGATCCTTAGCTGCTATGGACTCCTAGTATATCTTCTCCTCTCAGCATATGTGTGTCTATTTCCATAATATATTACTGTGTATTATCCTATTATCTTATTTTATCTTGCACTTGGACTTTCATTGCTTCTAATGGGAAAGTACAGGTGCTTCCTGGGAAATGAACGCATGCGTCCAGAAGCATCTTGTGGCAGCACTTGTGTGTTATGGTTTGTGGTATACGACTTTAGTATAGTGGTCAACAGCCTTACAATTTATACGTGGCCCTTTGATTACCTTATCTTTGATGTTTTTTATTTAAATTGGCACGTCAAACAAAATAGTTGCCTACCCCGAGCTACACCACCCAACATGGTTCTTTATATGTCAAAATTGTAGAAGGAATATGAAGATGTCTCTTCAGGGAGGAAGAAATGAAATACAATGGCATGGGCAATGGCCGTTTCGCGCCGACACAGGCGCTTTCTCAAGTCTAGTATCTCAAGTTGTGCTCTAGTATGAGTCCTAGTTTCTCACGCCATTGTATGTCATTTCTTCCTCCCTGTTTGTTTTAATTACTATGTTCTTAATAAAGGAAACAAAGTTCTAAGAGACATCTTCAGATGGGTGAGTGCCCCCCTGTTTTCTTCCTTCTACAATTTTGGCATTGTCCGTCTTTTTTGGGATGTTGAGCACCACCTTGAAGATTTATATTTGACCGTATATATGAGCATGATGTCTAAATTGCAAGATATACATACAACGTTTTGATTTTAAGCGATAGTGCCACTTTTTTCGTGGGACTGTTACAAATAGTGGTTCTTTATATATAGCTGTACTGCTTGGTATCAATAGATAATGTTTACTCTCATTCTGAAATTTTTTTTTTCCTTTTTTGAATTTAGTTTTGAACAACTGAAAATAGCAGCAAACAACTTGAAAAAACAAGCAAGCAAGAAAAATGAGGGAAATGTTGCTTATGTGAAAGGAGGGCTTAGCACATTTTTTGAGGCTCAGGATGCATTAGCAGGTAAAACCTTATCTTTCTCCCTGAAATTCTCAGATGTTAAATTATTCCTGTATTATTATTATTATTACTATTGTTGTGGTTGTTATGATGTGTACTTTGGTACTGTGCGGGATGTAGCTCGGTAGCAGCAATGGTGTGGACCCAACCAGGAGACAGGGATGTAAAATCTGCAGCAAATAGGTTTATTTAGAAAAAACAGCACAATAAATAAACCTTTACTTCAGACACAAAATGAGCAAAATAAAATACAGCCTTAACTTCAGGCAAAAGAATGTCAAACTAAAACCCTGCTTGTCTGAGCATTAACTAATTAATAAGATACTAACTGTATGTGTGGCTTCCTACCAACCACACGAGTAAACAACAATAGCGCAACACAGTCTCACCAGACTCTCAGTGTGCAAGGACAGACCCAGGCACCTCCTCTCGCTCCCAGGATTTGCCCTGAAGTACAGGCTTTGCAGCCTTTTATGGCCCAGTAACGAGCCTGGGACCTACATCTGGGCTGAGGCCTATTCACACAAAAAAGCAGACAGTCTAATGAGTATAAATGTGAAGCTCAAGGGCTGAAACTGAAAATTGTGGACAAATTATTGAATGCTTTCATTTGCTAAGTAATATTCATAACCAACTTGACCATTTTCTATGATAAATGTAATAAAACCGCCATAGTAGACATTGCTTGGTCATATAATATTATGTGTGTCAGTAAACATGGAGGTGGTATTGTATTAAGGTAGTCTTTGCCAGGACACTGAGGTAATGGGGGTTATGTAAAATGGACAGTCACAATCTGTAGTCCTCTTAGTATCCTCAGTAACATCAGATTGACAAGGCAGCTTGCTGGACAAAACACAAGGTAAATCTGATAAAGACTTGTTGTTTGTCAGGAAATGAAGCCATCACTCTGGATCACTGACCAACTTGACCTTTTACTTTCTGTGTAAACATGTCTAAGTTTCAGGGCACAAGTGACTTTTTCATTACAATCTAAGAGTTGTTACCCCAGATGATTGCAACCAAGATACGTCTAAGGTTTATTTTCAGTCCAGAAGTCACAAGTCGTGACAGACAGCAAAACGCAATGAATGGCAGGGACCATGGTAAACACAGGAACTCCATTATCACAATCCAAAGAAGTTTTAGTGACTGCTGGGTGATCAGGTAGATTAAGTGGCTGTTAATCTCTTCTTGGTTGCAAAGTATGGACTTTTTTATCATTAGATGGTCGACCTATTTTTGCTTATTTATTATCTTCCAAGTAGGTCTTTACTATGTGTTTTATGTAAAGTAGCTTGTCCAAGATGGTTTACATTTATTCTCCCTGTGACTTTGTTTAGAGTACTAGCATATGGTCAGAAATCTGCTCAAAATGTGGCCTGACATAGTATATATGGGTTTATATGCATAGATATTCTCTGTAGCCAATAGATCGGCAGATTCCGCCAACTTTGATGATCCTGTTGACATGTATCTAATGTTTGGCATTCTTAGTGGATATGGGTATAGTTGTGGGGTTGCATATTAGTAAGATCACCAATTCATTGTATATATATATGTATATTGTGTATATATATATTGTAATTCATTATATATATATATATATATATATATATATATAATATATATATATATATGTTTAACTTTATTTATATAATGACGACATATTTCATAGCACTTTACAGATCAGAGTATACCTGAAAAGGTAATATTTGACATTACAATGGGACAAAACATTAACATATTAAACAATAGGAGAGAGAGCCCTGCTCGTGAGAGCTTACAATCTATAAGGAGATAGGCAGAAGAGGTAAGAGGGCTTGTTATATACAATTGTCCAGCCATTTTTTGTTAATAAATAAGGTCATATAACTAAAGTTGTATAAGCCCATCACCAGCCAGTATCTGTGAATATACAGTTACTAAGTGTATGGAGTGCAGGGGAAACTCTAGATAGACAGTTCAGGTTCTGAGAAACTGAGCAGGAAGGATAGTTTAGGATAAGAAATGTTATCTTAGTGTGAGGAAATATAGAACAATGTGATTAGGCAAAAAGCAGCAATCTTAGAGGGGTTATTCCATAATATGAAATAACCCTCCCTGGATTGTTGATAATACTATCATAAATGTCTTTAGCCTCCTTTCTGATCCCTAAACAGCTTTCCTTTTATTTCCTATGAGTAGGGACATATTTGCACCATGTTACTTGGGGCGGGTTCACACCTGCGCCCAAACTCTGTTATGCAGGTTTCCGTTTTCTGCCAACAGAAGATGGAAACCTGCATTGACTGCCCGCCGGTGAGCGACCGTGAAAGTTTTGTGCTCTCCGCGGCAACACTTTTTTTTTTTTTTTTTCTTTTAATCAGACACAAAGTCCTGCATGTCCGACTTTGTGCTCAGTTAGAAAAAGCGGTTTCCACTGGGTTCACACCAGCGCCGGTCTACGTTTTCAGGTTTCCGTCTTCTGCCGACAGAAGACGGAAACCTGTCAGACCGTGTCCGGCCATGAACGCCGGTGAGCGTATTGTGCTCTCGCGGGGAAACCGTTTTTTTTTTTAACTGGACACAAAGTCCTGCATGTCCAACTTTGTGTCCGGTTAAAAAAATAAACGGTTTCGCCATGGAGAGCACAAAACGCTCACCAGCGCTCACGGCCGGACACTTTTCAAACCCATTAATTTGAATGGGTTTGAAAAATAACTGCAGATTTCTGTCTCCTGTCCAGTTTCAGGCAGGAAACGGAAACCTGCATAACGGAGACCCGAGGCGCAGATGTGAACGAGCCCTTCGCCGCTGAGGATACAAAACACTCACCGGCGCTCACGGACGGACACTTTTCAAACCCATTCAAATTAATGGGTTTGAAAAGTGCCTGCCGGTTTCCGTTTCCTGCCCAGTTTCTCCGGCAGGAGACGTAAACCTGCATAACGGAGACCGGGGCGCAGATGTGAACCCGCCCTAAAGCTTACTCCCAATCCCCAAGTTGTGTGCTCAGTAGCAGAGAGCATTGAAACATGAAAGTGACATGAGGAAAAGCAGTAAGGTGGACAAAGTGTGTCCACCATCTCACCACTCCTGGTGGACATTACTATGGTAACTCGATGTAGGAAGTAGTTCACACCACGGGAAAATAGGTGGCCATTTATCTTCAACTCCATTCACATTCATTAGTAGTGAGGTCTGTCTGTTTTAAACCAATTTCTGAGATTACAAATGGAAGCCAAAATGGTGTGGACGGAGCCTTATTTAATACTTCATTTCACATGCATTTGAATAAGCAGCCATATAGTGACAATCCTAGATCTGTTGTGTGCTGGAACTCTTCCAGCAAAAGAAACCTTGAGAAGCAACAGCACCCCAGAAGATAAATATTTTTTTTTCTTCTTGCCATTATAAAGTCATTTTGCTACTCTTTAAGTCCCGGTTCCATTTTTCACTTATACGTGTTCTACAAATATCATCTGCTGACTTGATTTAGACTTTCTGGGAAATACTCTAAAAGTTCCACTACATGAACACTAGCTATTCAAGATTAGGAGTGCTGTACGACAATGGTGAAATGCGAGTTACTGTGAAATCCTTTTAGTCTGGCATTAAATATAGGTGCAGGACTGTTAAATATTCTGGATTATTAGAAGGTCAGAGGAAAACAAAGTACTCACATGAAAGTTTATAAAATGTGATGACAACTTATATACCTTTATTTTAGTACGAAATTGAGCTTGTATGTTGGGTCATACACTTCTCAGTTTCTGAAATTCCACACAAGACCCTTTATATGGTTGTCTTATATGTTGTCCTTCTTGTTTCCTGAGAAGAAGACCATGATAGACCAAGGTAGACTAAGGCATTACATGCTACATTATAGAGAGAAGGTGTAGTCCAGATACTGCCCTATGGCACGCTGCATAGAGGGCTTATATAACATATTTATCAACATATAGGTTGTTAAATTGTACCCACCCCCAACTGTCTGGAGAAAGCTAACTTGCATTTTCTTTGTGTCTCCACTTTGTTCTAGTGGGGTCATAGCGGTTGATTCAGACATTGGTTGTATGGTCTAGCACCATGCCACTACGTCTGAGGAAATGGCAAGTACTGCTTGTTTAAAGACTGTCAGGCCGTGTCTGGCCGTGAGCACCGGTGAGTGTTTTGTCCTCTCCGCGGCTAAACCATTTTTTTTTAACTGGACACAAAGTCCTGCATGTCCGACTTTGTGTCAGGTTAAAAAAAAACGGTTTCGCCATGGAGAGCACAAAACGCCTACCAGCGCTCACGGCCAGACACTTTTCAAACCCATTCATTTGAATTCATTTGAATGGGTTTGAAAAATGACTGCAAGTTTCCGTTTTCTGCCCAGTTTCGGGCAGGAAATGGAAACCTGCATAACAGAGACCCAGGGTGTGGATGTGAACGAGCCATTATTTGTAACTGGCCTTGCCACCAGGCTTCTTTAAGAAAAAAAGCAGACAGACATAGCAAACTCATAAATATTTTTTGATAGCAACTCAAACTGAATGGTAAAGGAGGAAGACTTCTTGCTCCACCATTCAGGTTGCCATTAGTACTGTGTGTGATGGGGCACTTGAGAGGTCTGTGGAGTTGGAAACAGGGCTCCTTTTGGGTGTAGTTGGCGGTATAATGAATTAGATGCATAATTTGTTGCACTTACTTTCATTCACAGCTGAATGCTTCAAAAAAGCGCTAGATGCCTTTATACAGAAAAATAGCATTGCTACTTATAGAAATGTATAGCGTGCCATTCCCTTTCCCACCCCCACATCTTTCTTCAGCCTAATTACTATGTAGATATGAATTAGAGGATCTTTACTGACCATGGCTGTCAGCCATTTATGAAGGAGTAGGAGTCGGGCTGTAGAAAATAGAGGAGTCTGAGTTGTTCGTTTGGCATACCAACCCCCAAACCATGCTGGGAACCATTGTTTTTGTTGCCAAACAGTATAATCTTTTCCCAGCATTTTTAGTTTAGGAGTCTAGATATTTTTGAAAATGCTGTTCTGTATTGGTGTTCTGTTCTGCTGTTCTGTATTGGTATAAAGGACACTGGATTTTCATGTATTTCATGGCTAATACTGTAATGTGCTGTCTTTTTATGGGATAATATTGTTTGTAGTATTACTGCGGTAGTCTAAAGGCTTACTGTGTGGCGGGCAGTTTTTTTACACAATCATTTGGACATATAATATCTTTGCTCACGACTACAGAACAGGAACGGTTTAATTCGCTGCCACATTAGTGCCATATGACGTGGGTGATCTATTTATTTTTCTATCAGTTCCTTTCTAATGAATTAGACTCCAGACTTCAGTAGGATTATATAATTGCCTGTTTGACAGTTATAATTTTGGATGCAAGAGATTCTCAAGGGATTGGACAGGAAAATCTGAAATTGACATATTAATTATTTTCCTATTAAAAGGTATCTGGCTTTTCTCTTTCTCTTTGAATGGCCTGTAGACGGATTTCATTTTTCATTGACTTCTGTCTCTACGTAGTGTACAATTGCACTTTAAATCTGCATTAATGTTGTGTCATTTTCTAAATAGTTTTCTTTAGTAATTTTGTACTGATTTTCACATATAGGATATTTTGTTCCATTCCAGTCTCAAGCTAATTTCAGAATTAGGCTGATCTCACATCTGCTTGTGAGCGCCATTCTTTTTTTTTTTCCGGTAAAATAACAGAGCCAAACAGACTTCAATATAAGTCAGTGGTTCTGTCAGACGCTGTTGATGTCTGCTGTGTTAAGGTTCTGGCACTCAGTCATTTTCAGTTTTTTGTTTCTATCATGGAACAGAAAACGGGAAATGTCAGCGCAGATGTGAACTCAACCCAGTGCTGGTTTCCTGTTACCACAGAGCGGTGCATTATGGGAGCACAATAGTGCAAAAGTAATGGTGTAATAACTAACCTATTAGGGCTAATTCACACAGAGTTTTTTGGCAGTGGATTTTTTTTTTTCTTAATATAGATTGTGAGCCCCATACAGGGGATCACAATGTACATTTTTCCCTATCAGTATGTCTTTGGAGTATGGGAGGAAATCCACGCAAACACAGGGAGAACATACAAACTCCTTGCAGATGTTTTGTCCTTTGCAGGATTCAAACCGAGGACTCCAGCGCTGTAAGGCTGCAGTGCTAACCACTGAGCTACTGTAATGCCTTTGGCAGCGGATTTTGAAACGGAATCCGCCTCAAAATCCGCTGCCAAGAACGGCTCCCATTGACTTCAGTGGGAGCCACTCGCTTCTTTTTTTCGGCTAGCTAGTAGCAGAAAAAAGAAGTGAGATGACCTATATTGCTGTGGATTCCGTGGCTGACTCAGCCACGCAATCCACAACGCGAGACTCCCTCGCAAAATGCTGCGACGGGATGCCAGTGTACTGCATCGGCATTTCGTCGCGCATATGTTCACAAGCGGAATCCATTTTCTGCCGTGTTACTATACCCTTAACGTTGTGTGACAAACTAAATAGTACCGTAAATATCAACGAACATGGTCACTTATATAAATATTAACTGTGTAATATATTTAGATTTAGAATTCAGTTTTAAAGGCATTTTCCAGGCAAACAAGTAGATGAGGAAAGGCCGTGTCGCACACTCCTTCTTCCCTCCGCCTTTGGAGCCATGTGTTGTGTGTTCCTCTGTTATCCTTCCTAAAAATGTATGAATAGACTGCCATCTGGCTGTAACCAGTTTGGGATGTATCTGCACAAACTCTACACAGCCCATTTACTGTCCAGCTTTCTTCAGCAAAAAAACACTATATGAACTCTGCCTTAGACATCTGAGAACTGCTGGCTCTCTTAACTTCACCAAAAACACTATCTCGCTATAATTCATCAATGTTTGGGCCATGTAGGGAACCAATAATGAGTATTGTACAGCATTATATGTACACCTTGATGTTTCATTCTTCGTCACACTATATCACAGCAGGTTCCATAAAGTCATGATACTTGCGTCTCTAAAGCAAGTGTTTTCATGAACAATCCCATAAGTGCAAAAAAATTTGGCTTAACATACAATGTATTGTACAATTCGCAACACAAAGCAAATACAAGGACCGTTTAGGAACTTTTGAAGAATTAGATTTTTCCTCAGAATCCATTTATTTGTTCATTTTTAGTAAAGGCTGTGACGGTCTTTAAATTTTTTTCACTGTGTCCTTTTGGCTCCTGAGGAGTTAAAAGGTGGGATTTTTTTTAACTTTACAAGGGTCCAGCAGGTAGTGAGTCTTTTGGGCAATACATTGTGAGGAAATATGTATGTGGAGAATGAACATCTAGTGCCATGATCAGCACCAATCGCCTTGTCATGTGAAATGGTTGTGACTTCTGTGAGTTCTTTACTAGAGACTGATGTGTGTGATTCTTATTTGTACGTTTCCACTGATGTGATCATTCACATGACATGTAGTATAAGCCATAAATCATATCTGTGCCGAGCGCCTGTGCATGCAGCAATGTCATGTTTACATGAGATACCTCATTGAGTTTTATTGATGCGTGTAAAGGAAAATGAGACGGCTCGGTGTGTTTTGGGGTAGATGTATCGCTTTAGGAAATGTTTTTACTTCTTGTTTTTTTGCACCCAGTTGGTTTGAAGTAACTCAGCGGAGATATATGTTTTAGAGAGTTACCACCCAAACACATCTTACAGGTGGCCTATATCATTTCTTGTTTTAGTCTTCAGTTAAAATTTGCTTGAAAAGTTGTAAATTTGTAAATAATTTACTTGGTCGCTGCTGATTAGACATCTTTTATTTTTACTTTCATATACATAACTAATTTTAGAATTGTTGCTTGTGCTTGGAAATAGACATTACTTGTTCATCTATCTATCTATCTATCTATCTATCTATCTATCTATCTATCTATCTATCTATCTATCTATCCCGACCCCAGTGTGCACATGCACGCTCAGTTTGGTTGAGTAGTGCGTATGTACTGAATAGGAGAATGGCGAAAGCCGCTGCCAAACTTGTCTTCCAGTGAGTTATCTCCTTGTGATCAAATATCTGGCATTTAAAGAGCTATATTTTCTGACATCTGCTGTCTGGAGAGAGTCTGGAACCCCCTCCCCCCCGTACACTTCTTATGGGCTGGTTATGTCTGTACAGATGTGGATCAGAGACATGCAATGCTTTAGGCTGGGTTCAGATGGCGTTTTTTGGTCTGGATTTTGACGCGGAATCTGTGTCAAAATCTGGCGCTCAAAAACCTGCCTCCCATTGAAATTAATGGGTTCTTTTTTCCGTGAGCGGTTTCTTCCTGCTCGCAGAAAAAAGAAGCAACATGCCTTTTCTTGAGGCAGATTCTGCGGCTGATTCAGCTGTGGACGTCCACCTCATGACACTCCCTCCGGACTAGGCTCATTCATTTGGGCCTAATCCGGAGCAGAATGCCGCGACTGGATGCTGGTGCACTGTATGCACTGCACCGGCAGCCAGTCGCGGATACCCGTTCTATGAACCGGATTAGGAGGTGGCCTCTGCCTCAAAATCTAGACCCAAAAACTCCATCTGAACCCGGCCTTATTGGCATCAAGCTCTCAGACACCTTGACGGACCCAGCAAGTCCCAAATTAATGGGGTCAAGTGGATTGAAATGTCAGTATTATTTTATTTTTGAACAGGAGCCAATATATAGATGTGAATGGGAACTAAATGTCAAAGTCAAACAATTGTTATACAAGTTAGACAAGTAAAATGCATACAGCCCTTTTATATTCAGAATTTTAATTTCTGGTTTAGTTATGTGGTATTTGGTGGACTAAATTTTAGTATAACTACTATTTTGACTTATACTGACGTCTTAATGTTCACCTGAGCACATTATTGTGATAAAAAACTTATTCTGTGAAAAGTAAGGTAACAATAATATTCTACTTTACAGTAGATTGATGGAGCACACATTGAGGTGATGTGATGTTCTCTTGTCCATATACTTTTGACCATGTGAAATCAAGTGGGAATAGATATCATGTGGGTAAATCTCTTTAGAGCTGTCGTTTTAATATGCTAGCTACAATATTACTATAACTTGTTATATTACAATATACAGTATATTGCTTTGTGCTACATCTCCATCAATAATTTCAGAAACCGAAATAAGTGTTCCATAAACAATACAAAAACAAACATTAATTGTCACATTGATATATGGAATCATTATAGTTGTATCTACATTTGGTTGCAGCAGTGCTGAGTTTATCAGATATAGTAGTGTAGAGTTAGTTATTTTGTACAGCTCACCATCACAATGTGCTGTCTTTGGTTTTCCATACAGCTTTGGATATCCCTATCCCAAGCTAAAGGGGCTTTCATACTTCATTTTTTTAAGGCTTTAAATCCTTTTTTACTAAAAATTGCATCAATTTTGAAAACATAGATAAAAGTTTGTAAATTATTAAGACAGGTCTAACAAAAACAGATCCATTTCCTTCAGTATGAAAACTAGAAACAAGCTATTGGATGAATTTTAGTTGTGATTGGCTGGTTTTAAGAGTCAAGATGATGGGAAAAGTGAGACTACAGATGCTGATTCTGAGAGCACGGTTTGTTGTATTGTTTTAGTTTTTCTGGTTTGTGGCTTTGTACCTCCTGAGATGGGATGGATGGTAGTGATAGATGTAGTCATTCCATAGGTGCATGTGGTGCTGCTGCTAAAAGAGCTGGTCCGGTGCACACTGCACAGAAGTAGGTAGAGCGGTGTTAAAGAATGAATGAAAATGATGAAAAAACTAAGAAAAATGCATATAAAAATATACCATCTGTCCTTATTCATCTTATTCATCTTCTGTTTTTTGGTTGACCATGACAGTAACCTTTTGCTGTGTAGAAAAGCACAGAGCATTGTGCTACACAGTCCAGCAAAATGAAACACATTGAACCAAAAGTTCTTAAAATGTGTGCACTTTTACTCATGTGTTTGTGCAATGATATCCACGTACCTTCCAAATGCATATGTTGTCAACGATTTTTCAATGGTATTCGTTTAACTTCCCGCCGATGGCATTTTTTGATTTTCGTTTTTCGTTTTTGCCTCCCCTCCTTCAAAACCCCATAACTTTTTTATTTCTCCGCTCCCAGAGCCATATGAGGTCTTAATTTTTGCGGGACAAATTTTTCTTCATGATGCTACCATTAATTATTCTATATAATGTACTGGGAAGCAGGAAAAAAATTCAGAATGGGGTGGATTTGAAGAAAAAATGCATTTCTGCGACTTTCTTACGGGCTTTGGTTTTACGGCGTTCACTGTGCAGCCAAAATGACATGTCCCCTATATTCTGTGTTTCGGTACGGTTCCAGGGGTACCAAATTTATATGGTTTTATTTACATTTTGACCCCTAAAAAAAATTCCAAAACTGTGTTAAAAAATTTTTTTTCTAAAAGTCGCCATATTCCGACGGCCGTAACTTTTTTATACGTAAGTGTACGGGGATGCATAGGGCGTCTTTTTTTGCGGGGCCGGGTGTACTTTTTAGTTCTACCATTTTCGGGAAATGTTATTGCTTTGATCACTTTTTATTCAAATTTTTATCAGAATCAAAAGAGTGAAAAAACGGCAGTTTGGCACTTTCGACTATTTTTCCCGCTACGGTGTTTACCGAACAGGAAAAATATTTTTATAGATTTGTAGAGCGGGCGATTTCGGCGCGGGGATACCTAACATGTATATGTTTCACAGTTTTTAACTACTTTTATATGTGTTCTAGGGAAAGGGGGGTGATTTGAACTTTTAATTCTTTTTATATTTTTTTATATTTTTTTTAACTTTTTGTTTTATTTTTTTTTTGCATTTATTAGACCCCCTAGGGGTGTTGAACCCCAGGGGGTCTGATCACTAATGCAATGCATTACAATGCTAATGCATTGCAATGCATTGCAAAAAAGCATCCTTTCTTTTGCAGGCTGCATAGACCAGCCTGCAAAAGAAAGGATTTGCAGACAAGCCTGGGAGCCTGTACAAGGCTCCCGGCTGTCATGGCAACGGGACGTCAGCCCTGGAGCATGCTCCAGGAGCCGGCGATCCCGGACAAAATGGCGGCGCCCATGCGCCGCCGGGAAAATGGCGCCTCCGGCGCCTTTGATCGCGGCGCCGGAGGGGTTAATGCCTCCGATCGGTCCGGGGACCGATCGGAGGCATGAGAGCCGGTTGTCTACTGCTTAAAGCAGTAGACACCGGCGGCTATGGCGGCCGCCCGGCTCCCGGGCGGTCGCCATAGTTACAGACCCGACATGCGCCGTACTATTACGGCGCATGTCGGGAAGGGGATAAACGCATGCAAAAACACATTATGAAAGCAGCCTAAGAAAACTATGAATGGACTGTGAGTACAGTCCCACAGGGTAAAATAATAGAAATAATGGCCATTTTTAGGACTGTGACATTAATGAGTTTTTCTTTATTTTAAATATACCAAGCACATTATAATATATTGTATAGCGGCTGTGTTTGGTATTGTAGATTAATTCCATTCAATCAATTTAAAGAGGACCTTTCATCAGATCGGGCACAGGCAGTTTTATATACTGCTGGAAAGCTGACAGTGCGCTTTCCCGATCTGTGCCCGGTGTAAAGCGCTATCGGTCCCGGTACCGTAGCGCTTTAGTGTCAGAAGGACGTTTCTGACAGTTAGCCAGGGCCGCCCTTCTGCCCAGCAGCACCTATCGCGCTGTACAGTGTGAGTGGGGAGGAACGCCCCCTCCCTCTGCTCACAGTGCTCGTCCATAGACTCACACTCTACGGCACGATAGGCGCTGCTGGGCAGAAGGGCGGCCCTGGCTAAGTGTCAGAAACGCCCTTCTGACACTAAAGCGGTACGGTACCGGGACCGATAGCGCTTTACACCGGGCACAGATCAGGAAAGCCGATAGTGCACTGAATTCAGCGCACTGTCAGCTTTTCAGCAGTATATAGAACTGCATGTGCCCGATCTGATGAAAGGTCCTCTTTAAGAGGACCTTTCCCCACCTCCAACAAGTCCAGCTCTTAAATCAATTCATAACTGCTGCTCCACTGATTCTGGAATAGTTGTTTTTTTTTTTTCTATCCCCCCCCCACTGTTCCCAAGCAATCAATGGTGTTAGTTTTGGTGCCTGATATACTACTGTCATGACCTGGTTGTTTGTGTATTTTGTTTCGGTTGGGGATTTGATCCGGGCTCCTATTTTCTGCTGGTGGTTGCTTTGCCACTGGACCATCTGGTTTGGTATTGGGGTCAGTCCTCTTAGCATACTTGAGGTTCCAGGAATCGAACCTCAGGTGTTTAATATTGCCATCATCCTATGGGAGGATTCTGGGGCCTTTTTAAGGAAGAGGGCAGCTCCAATAGTTTTTCGTGGTTTACACCTTAGGATTCTTGGCTCTAGGAGGAGGATTGTTTTGGTGAAAGTTCCAGCAGAATAGGAAGTGGTGTGAAAGTTGCCTGTTGTGTGAATCTGGTTTGTTCCCTCACACTTCATCTCCACCCTATCCTTCTGCTCTGTTTGCCTGGCACTTTCTTGTGGTTTGAGAGGTTTTGGGTTCCAGTGTTTTCCCCAGTCCTGTGTTTACCCTTTCCTCACCTCTCCACTGTCCCTCTCCTTATTTTCTTGTTTTGTTTTGTGTTGTGCTGCGTGTCCGTTGTCCAGCACCTCCCAGCCCGTTTGTCTGTCTGCAGCTGCACCTGCATTTCTGTAGGGGTCACCACTTTAGAAACCCCAGTCCCTAGCTCTCCTATAGCTCTTGCCCTATCTGTCTGCTAGGTCTTCGTGCTAGAGAGCCAGGAGTTGTCGGGGCCAAGACTAGCTTGGGGACAGCTGACCACCACCCGTAGGCAGGACCTAGCTAGCCACCGTAGTGCCAGGGATAGTCTCCCTCCCCTGTTTCCTTAGCGGTGCAACCTGCAATCCGGAATCTGGGTCTGGACTCTGACACGAACGTAACAACTACTTAGTGTCTGTCAGAAGGGCACAATGCAGACAAGGGGTGTGGCTGAACTCTGACACTGGCTGCCTCTGATTGGAGCTCTGAATCTCGCCTCCCTGCCGGACACAGCTCTACTGACATTACAGAGTTTACATAATATATCAGGCATTAAAACTAACTGCGGTTATTGCCTAAGAATGGCGGGGGCTAGAGAAAAAACTTCAACTGTGCTGCCATCAGTGGAGCCACACCTATTAACCGTTGCTAAGAACTGAAATGGTGAAGGTGGTGAAATGTCCTCTTTACATGGCACTGTGCTGCAGCGTATCCATATGACCAATGAATGTGAGGTCACTGCTGTGAGAAGAGGATGTAATGCCTGCCCAAGCACCACATCCTTCAGAAGAAGGATCAGGCGTGTTGACTTTACACTCCCTATTCTTTAGATCCCATAGCAGGTAAGCTGCTACTCGATGTATATCCCAATTATAAATACATGCACGCTCTGCTGAGCCAAGTGTACATGTCTGTTTGGGGTTAAAGCATTAAGGAGATAGCTGTTAATGGAAATCTTTTGAAGGTACGAAGCCATCTTAAAGGGACACACTGGTTATTTATTTATTTTTGCTTATATTGCCTGAAAGACTACCCCTTCAGTACTAATAGTTGTCACCTCACAGTGTCTTTCCTTATCCATCTTTCACCTTGATCAATAATATGGTCACAGTGTGACATCTGTTTTCCAGCATGGGTTGACTTACAGCGAGGCGGTCTCTGCTCCCTGCAGATATTAATTGGAGCTACCATGTGATCTCAGATTCATCAGAGCCCCTCCCCCATTCCTCTGTCCTAGCTCATCTGTGAAAATACCTTTGTGATTCTCCTCTGCCTCTCACATAATGTGTTCCCTATAGCCCCTCCCTCTCATATACTGCCCATAGGTCTTTAAAAATAGACATGGGTACAGGAACTATACATGGGTGACAGAATAACCAAATACAGAGTCTGATCATACTTCAATGACTTACTTGCATAGCTTAAAAAAAACACCAGAGTGTCGCTTTGTCACTACTAAAAATTGTGACTTTTTGTAGATATAACTTGTTGTGTGTTACTTACTTGGTTGTTGAAGGCGTCTAGTTATCTTGGTTAAAATAAGAATCTAACACCTTCTAATGATTATCTATTTTCCAGCAATCCATCAAAAACTGGAGACTGATGGCACGGAAAAAGTGGAAGGGTCAATGACGCAAAAATTGGAGAAAGTTCTGAAAAGTAAGTGATCTGTTCTAGCAAACATCTCTTAACAGCTAAACTGCTTCCTTTCATTCCTCGTCTGCAAACATCTTGCCCATTTCCACAAATTCACTTAAAAAGCAGTGACTCAAACTCATTATGCGAAAAATGCAAGATCTGATGATGGAGTGTCTCCGACTTTACAGTTAGCATGTAATGAAAGCACTATTTTTGTTACTTTTTTGCCAAGATATGTAGAAAAAATAGTTCTCTTTTTCCACTGTGATATTGATATAATAACTTCCTAAATTTGTTTGGCTTCCCTGACTTTCAGCTCAGTCTATGAATTGCTTTCCCCGGTATTAAAAGTGGTAGAATGGCACCTGCATTTTATATGGAACTTGAATTATATTTATTGATTCTGCTTCTTGTGTATATTAAAGCAGTTTTCCAGTTTCATAGTAATAAAGCTGAAGTATTATGTAAGGTTGGTAATTATGACCAAATTAGAATTGCAATTAATTGGGTACCGTATTTTACCTCTATTACATTTATTTAGGCCATGCCCCTTGAAACAAGTCCTTTTTCAAGCATGAGTATGTGCTGGGCAAACCTTGCGAGATTAGTCTCATGACGTTTGCTATGGCGGATTCGTTTAGACCAAACACATCGAGACGGGTCTATTATACTCTGGGGTGTCTTCAAACCCCAGAATATAATTAACGGAGGCCCATGCGAGGTGAGCAAACATAAAAAAATAGTGTTACTCACCTCCCCTCAGCTCCAGCTCTGCTTCTGGACCTCTTCAGGCCTACTAAAGATATCAGGACCTCTGAGACCATATCACACTTTGAGTCACAATGCCACATGACCTGTAAGGGCTCGTTCACATCTGTGCCCGATCTCCGTTCATGCAGGTTTCCGTTTCCTGCACTAAACTGAGCTGGATACGGAAACCTGCAGGACTCTTTCATACCCATTCATTTGAATCGGTTTGAAAGGTGTCCGGCCGTGAGCGCCGGTGAGCATTTTATGCTCTCTGCCTCGAAACCGTTTTTTTTTTAAATCAGACACAGTCGGACATGCAGTACTCTTTGTCCGTTTTTTAAAAAAAACGGTTTTGTGGCGGAGAGCATAAAACACTCACCGGCTCACACGGCCGGACCCGGTCTGACAGCTTTCCATCTTCTGCATGCAGAAGACGGAAAGCTCAGAACGGACTCCGGGCGCTAGTGTGAACCTAGCATAAGGCCCAATAACAGGTCTCAATGGCCCCTGACATTATTTAGGAATCCGGAAGACAACGAAAACCAGAGCCCAGAGGAGTTGAGTAACACTGTTTTATGTGCTTGCTTATCATGCATAATCACCCCAACATAACCCAGATGACTGATGAGACCCAGTAACAGGCCTCAACGGTCTGTGATGTCATCCATGACATCTCTGAAACCAGAAGGGGCCCAAAGACCAGTACCGGAGCCCAGGAAAGGTAAGCAACAGTGTTTGTTCAGTTTAGTCAGCTCACCTGGACCTCCATTCATTATAATAATAGCAGTTTCACTTCAGATGTGCAAAGACTTGCAAATAATTTACTAACCAAATCAAATAACCACGTGTACAAAATCACATTGGTTATCCCGATTAACAATCAGTTTTGGTTATTTTTGAATCAAGATCCCGACTCATGGTAAGTGAATTGGAATATTTAATTTACATCAAGAGGCTCTCAACCCACAACTCACAAATAAGGCAGGGTTCACACTACCGTTGAATTCTGTTATGAAGGTGTCCATTAAAAAAACCCAAAAAACAATGGACACCTTTCATAACAGGCATTAACGGACACTAACTCATGTTTTTTGTCCGCTGGGAGAAAACAGACTTCTGATGGATTTTGTGTAAACGGACACTAACAGACACAATATAAAATCCCATTGAAATGAATGGAAATTTTAACAGAATTTTGACAGTTCAGCTTGTGTCCAATGCTAAAATCTTGTAATGGACAATATCTATGGACACTACTGACGGTCACCAACAGTAGTATGCACAACCCCCTAAGAGTTTGGTAGAATAATATCCAGTCTAGACAAACTTCTAATATTCTATGAGCTAAATGTATTAGCAACACATATCTCGTTCCTTCGGATTCCTATGGATTTATTTTTAAAAAATTGTTTAGTTTAGTTAGGCTGTAATGCGGAAATACGGATTTCTTTACATAAAAAGAATCCATAATATCAGACAAAATTGTATAATTTGGCTTGACTCTTGAACATTGAACAATACATGAAACTATTAATTGCAAAATTTTACACCAAGGTGTCTCATGGCTGTCACGAGCTGGATACGTTATTTGCAGCCAGATTTTAGTTTTATTATCTGGAACAACACATTTTCCTTTATTTTTTTTTTTTTTTTTCTTCACACCACTATCTTTTCTTGTGAAACATTAGCATTGTGAGGGTGAAGAATTTTATTTCAAGGCACAAAGTTCCTGCGGAGTTTTAACTTTGTGTTTGTATGAAACAATTATTTTAGCTAGCTACGTCTTCAGATGCTGGGGCCACCCACAGTGCTGAGGAGAGTATATGGCACGCAAGCCACCCAGAGAGCCTGATGTAATTTCTTCATCTTTGCTTAAAGTATGGTCACTAGACCAGATAATGTAGAGACTTTCTGCTGGCAGCGATCAAAACGTTTCCAGTTTTTCCTCTTATTTTCTTTGGGGTAAAGGAATAATTAGGATAATTCACGGGTAGAGAAATGTGTGCTATTTACAAGCTATATATATATCTTTACGTATAAATGGCCTCCTGTATAAGGTGGTCACAATAGCACCTTTGTAACCTGTCGGAGAAACTGTGTGCTAGACCAAGACATCTGAATAGTGAATTGTTAACAATCGTGATGCACTCCAGGGATCATCAGACCTGAAAAGAATAAAAATATCTCTGGCTGCGGTTCATTTATTATAAGCCAACTGTGTCTTAATAGGTTTTTGGAAGGAATGTAGATATTGATTCTCCCCGACCTTGAACTCAATTTAAGAACTTGACTGCTGTATCAAAGACCTTGCTTTTTCTTGTCAGGTGCAAGTACCACTGCTGATACTCTGTTTCAAGAAGTGCTGGGAAGGAAGGACAAAGCAGACTCCACGCGAAATGCGCTCAACGTTCTTCAGCGGTTTAAGTTTTTATTTAACCTTCCCCTAAACATTGAAAGAAACATTCAGAAGGTGAGGTCTTTTAACTTCATTTAATGCAGACTATTATATGCAATTAAAGGGTACCTATCCTTTCAACAGAGTTTACATAGCGTATATACTCGAGTATAAGCCGACCCGAATATAAGCCGAGGCCCCTAATTTTACCACAAAAAATTGGGAAAACTTATTGACTCGAGTATAAGCCGAGCTACTGGAAAATTTCAAAAATTAAAATGGTTGGAGTTTTTGGGTGCAGTAGATGCTGAGGAAGGGGAGGGGGTGTTTTGGTTGTCTGTCTGCCCCTTCCCTGAGCTTGAGGACTGGTTTTTTTTCCCCCACTTGTAATTCAGCCTGGCTGAATATAGGGGATCTGCAGTGCTCCTATTAACCCCTTTCCGACGGAAGAGGATCACTGCAGATACCCTATATTCAGTAGACCGGGCACTTTTAGACACAGGGATACCTAATGTGTTTGTGTTTCATAGTCATTTTCTACTTTTGCATGCATTCTAGGGAAAGGAGTGATTTACACCTTTTTTTTCTTTATTTTTTTTAAAGCTTCTTTTTTTCCCCCCACTATTCTATGGGAGATTCTATACATTGATATTGTGGCTGGTCATAGACACCCCCCCCCCCCCCCTATAAAAAAATAAAAAGGTTGTTTTTTTTTTTTTTTTTTTTTTGCTGACTCGAGTATAAGCTGAGGGGGGCTTTTTCAGCACAAAAACTGTGCTGAAAAATTCGGCTTATACTCGAGTATATACGGTGAATCAATAGTACATGGTGTATACAAGATGCGTAACACTATTTGTGGGCATTATATAAATTATATTCTACATGTTTTTGCTCTTACTCTGTCAGTTGTCCCTGAGGTGGTTGCTAGAGACTACCTGCTGTAATGTCTCCTATACTCTATACATGGAAAGTAGTGGAGAATCTGCCATATAAGTCTCACTCAGCAGCAGGATAATGCAGGACATTATAGAGAATTACTGACTTGTACTGATGTGAATAAATCACTTGCTAAAGAAAGTTTTCTTCTTCTTGCAGTCTCATCTCTCCTATCTCGCTCTCAAATACTCTTGACCCCTCTCTCTCCCTTCTTCATGGACTTCTTTTGCCATATTGCAGCTCACAACGTTGTAAACATTTATTTAGGAAAGAGGGAAGAGGTCAGGAGAAGAGCCAGATAAATGGAGAATTGTTTTTCTGATAATATGTATTGCAACATTTATACATTAATGAGCATTAAATGTGTATATTTATTGTTATATATTTGCTTATTCTTTTGTGAGGTCTGTATGGTTCAGCTAAGGCTCTGTTAGCAGCAGGGCCAGTATCAGCACCTAGCTAACCTGGGCAGGTGTCTGGGCCCAGATCTCATGGAGGGGCCTACTGGATGTTGGCAATGAGCATTTCCATCAGGACAGATGGAAGTGCTCATTGCCTGATAAAACCCTGGGTTTAAACGCTGTTAGAGATATCCTTATTACATACTACTTGCAGCTCCCTGAACTTCCTTCCCCTCCATCCTCCAGACCTCACATGGTAATATGTGCTGGAGCTTAGAAAAGGGTCGGGAAGTGAATGAGGATATTTGTAGCAGCTTCCCTGCCTCTGCCATCAAAGATGTCCAGCATGTGGGGTCAGCAGCCATATACTGTGTGGGGGCAAAAGGGGGCTGAACTGTGGGGAAGGGGATGAGTTTGTTTTTTGGTTTTTTTTTTAATATATGTGGGAGCAATTGAGAACCAATAAACTGTGGGAGGGGCAAAAGGGGCTATTTTAGTGTGTGTGATGGCCTTTGTACTATTTGTGGAGGCATAAGGGGTCCATTATTTTATGTGTGGGGGAAAGAAAGAGCCAGTATTTTATGTATAGGGATAGAAGGGACCGTTATACTGTGTGCTGGGCATTAGGAGAGGCATTATACTGTTAGGGAGCCTTCACACGATGTAACGCTGCGCTCATTCTGATCGTAAAAACATGTTCAGAATGAGCGCGTAAAAAGCAGCTCCCATTGACTTGAAT
Source organism: Leptodactylus fuscus (assembly GCF_031893055.1). Lineage (NCBI taxonomy): Eukaryota > Metazoa > Chordata > Amphibia > Anura > Leptodactylidae > Leptodactylus > Leptodactylus fuscus. Next base: position 87,276,691 of record NC_134268.1, read on the forward strand.
GGGAGCCGGCATACGTGCGCTCCCCATTGAAATCAATGGGAGGCTTTTTTCCTTATGCTTTCAATGTATTACCCGCGTAATAGGGAAAAAAGCCTCCCATTGATTTCAATGGGGAGCATACGTATGCCGGCTCCCATTCAAGTCAATGGGAGCTGCTTTTTACGCCCACATTCTGAACGTGTTTTTACGATCAGAATGAGTGCAGCGTTACATTGTGTGAAGGCTCCCTTATGTTGCAAATACACTATTGACTAACCTGCTGCCATATACAATAGCAACACCGTGATTGAGATGTCTACAGATTTACGTGTGGCAACTAAAACTGCAGTATTTTTAACCCCAGAGCCGCAGATCTTGCCCATGGATTTCAACTTTTGCAATGCAAAAGAGATTGCAGCAGGGATTGTTGTAGAAAAAAATCACCCAATTTCAAGTGCTTTTCACTGTGGTGGTTTTAACACTCTACTACCACATGATTTGTGTCACAAAGGGGCCCACTGAGGCTTTGTCACCAAAGGGTCCTCACAAACCGCTTTCCCTGGTTAATAGTACAGTCATGGCTTCCATTTATACCTGAGACATGCCAGGTATGCCAAATCACTTCTCAGTTCTCAATAATAGGCCCTCTTGGGGTGCCAGGACTGGTATTGTTGAACCATGAATAGCTCAACAGACTTTGCTATTCTTACTGTTAAAATATCAGAAAGGCCGATAGAATCCCTCAATGCAAGTGTGAACACATCCTAATCATGCTTTGGAACTGCAAAAGGTGCCTGATAAGGTGCATGTTTAGCTAAGAGGGATTTTAATTATTACATCTTAGACAGTATTCATTTTAGTGTTTCTGCACCAAACCCAGTCATGGTGAGGGTATAGATATAGTTATACACCGTGCTGTTTGGCGAATAGGATTGTTGATGGAATACAGTAGAGTCATAGATACAAGGCCGCTATCTTCAATGGGAGAGCACTTCCCTACTTCTCTCATGGCTGACTGACAACTGCTTTGTGTTCCTGTATACAGCACAGGCTGCGAGTGAGGCACTGGGCTCTCCTCATGAATATAGCAGACTCATAGCTAGGAATTTTCTGTATTCTTTCACTACTAGAAGCCACATGGCACAATTTGTTTTGTGCTGTTTTAGCTATTAGGAGTATGCTGTAATATGCACCCTAACTTAGGGCAACATATTACGCTAGCAGATCCGCTCTAAGATTTGCCAAGACTGGTAGACGCTATATTGTTGCAAGCGCTATTTAACCTTGCACACCCTTAAAGGGGCTCTATCAGCAAAATCATGCTGATAGAGCCCCACATATGCATGAATAGCTCGCGGACACTGATATTAAAAAACGGCCTGGGCGCATGCGCAGTAGCACGCGGCTTCTACTACGGCTACTGCGCATGCGCCCAGGCTATCACTGTCCGTTCACGAGTGCTGGAGGAAGACGGGACCGGAGGACATCGGAGGAAGAAGAGGCGGGGATGAAGATGAAGACACACCCTGAGTGCCCGCCCAGGGTGCACGTTCGGTAAGTAGAGCACATTCTTTTTTAGGTTATTATTTTAAAACGGGGGGGGGGGTATAATATAACATTCACGGTGCCTGAATAGCCTTTTTAAAGGCTATTCACGCATATGTGGGGGTCTATCAGCATGATTTTGCTGATAGAGCCCCTTTAAAGGTTTGGCACTGCAGATAGGTTTGGATGTGTGAAAAATAACTAAATGATTTTATTATCGTAACATTATTAGTTAGCCATTAAAAAGGTATCAAATACTGAAGACTTTCAAGTTTTTTGTTTTTTTTATATTAAATGATCATAGTCATGTTTAGTTAACACTGTTACTTTTCCTTTTTTTTAGGGTGACTATGATGTGGTTATTAATGACTATGAAAAAGCGAAATCTTTGTTTGGGAAGACTGAAGTTGAGGTGTTTAAGAAAGGTGAGAAATATAACCTCTTTATAAAATTTTAATAGTAAAAAGCCTGTCAAGAATTAAAAAAAAAATAAAAAAGGCATATCATGAAGCTCCTGGGCCCCAGTGCATAATCTGTAATGGGGCTCCTACCTGGCTTTTTCCATTTAAGATAATAGTATATTTTATTTGTCAGCATTCTTTGAGCTCCTCCAGGTCCCAGGACTAGGTACGCACTGCTACCTCTGCAAAACTCACAGCTATGTCCATAGTGTTTAAATGTGTCCTGTAAGGCTAATTGATTGAACAGCACGGCCGGCATACTGATGTCATCTGTACTCCGGCACCATTCATTCAGTGAATACGAGCTGCACGGCTGCAAAACTGGACAGGAATAGGACATTATGACATGTTGTTTTATAACTGGAGGTATACTTGAAAGCTGGGTTCTTCCATAAAGCCCCTGCACACGGTCAGTTACAGCCTGGAAGATAAGAGCTCTATGTTGATTGTATTTCCTAGACTGACTCCTGTTCAGAGGTTAGGAGTCTCAGCATCATAGTATTCTATGAGTCTCTGCCTCTCCACGGGACTCCTATCCCATACTACAAACATGAATATAGTACAGGACAGAAGTCCCGCAGGACTATTAGCACCATAGACGGGGGTATGGGTCTTTGGATAGTATTTAGTCTGGGAATAAAATGGCCAAAATTCAGACTTATTTCCTGCATTTTAACTGTCCATATAAAGTGACAGCACATTGTTTTCTGTTTGGTAGTGGTCTGAGGGTCACATCGCTGCTTCAACGCTATGTCAGTCAGGGGCACCAATGTACGAGAAGTGTAACTCCTTCATTCTCTGGATGGGTGGAAATCCCAGCAGTCAAACCGGTCTTCACCAATTAGAAAATAATGAAATATCCAAGTTATATACCATTGTTTTCTGTGATTTCAATATCCCTTTAAGCATTATCCATTTACCTGAACAAATAACTGTAAAACTTTGGCTGCTAATGTCGGATACACTATAATATGGCGCACATTTTATATGTGGGTTTGGATACAGATTCTCTGGTGGAATTTCTCCCTCTAGCTGGAAGCAATGGGAATATAGAGATAAGTTACACTTGTTAGTTTTCCCTTTCTTTGTTACTGTTTAATGCAATCTAATGTTTTCTCTAGTTTATGCTGAAGTAGAAACCAGGATAGAATCATTGAGGCATTTACTTTTGGATAAACTTTTGGAAACTCCTTCCACTCTGCATGACCAGAAGCGCTACATCAGGTAAATCTCATATCAACTCTCTTTTTTCAAGTAGTCACTGAATATTACAAACAGAAGTATTCTCAGCACATTTAAAGGGAACCTGTCACCATGAAAATGCTGTCGTATCTGCTGACTGCATGTTATAGGGCAAGAGATGCTGAGCAGATTAATATATAGGGTTGTGGGAAAAGATTCAGTATAATGTAGGGCTGGGCGATTATGACCTGTATCAAAATGGGATTAATCGGCCATATTACCTCAATTGCTATTAGTGCCGATTATTTAGGTTACAGCCCTGTTAGACCACATCCCTTTTACAGTATAAGTATGTATTGGGTGAACCTCGCAAGGTTGGTCTTTTGACGTTTGCCCAGCGTTTACATTTAGATGAAACGTGGACCCGAACTAGAAATTATTATACTATTATACTAATATTATTATACTTTGGAGACTCTTTACATGGATTACGTAGCATTGTGGACACCACGTAACCTGCTGAAGTCAAGTCACAGGCCTCAGCAGTCCCTGTCATCAGTCAGAAGACCCGGAGACAACAGGGAGTCGCACTGGGGCCCAGAGGGTATTAACACTGTTTATGTTTGATCACCTCCCTTGGGCCTCGGCTATTTATACTCTGGGGTCTTAAGAGACCCCAGATTATAATAATAGCAGTTTTGGTTCGGACATGTTTGGTATGAACGAAATTGCAAGTGTAACTTTGCAAATCTTGGAATAACCTAACTAAAATAACCGATGTGAAGAAACTCGCGTTGGTCATCCCAATTGATGTTTGGTTTTAGTTATTTTTCGATTAATCGCCCATCCCTAGTATAACATGTCATTTATTCATTGAAATCTGTGTTGTTTCTGTATTGAGAAGTCAAGGGGGTCGTCCTATCAGAGACTGTTTATTATTGCAGCTGCATATAAATATCGCAATCCCGACTATGTTTTCAACCCGTGATACTTCTGGAAATAATATAGGTAGTGTCAGATGAGAATCTCCTCTTTCTTGTAACACCAGAAGCAAGTTTTTACTTTTTCTAATGTCTGAGCTGTAACCGTTTGACATGACCATTAGACACGCAAGCCCGTACACCATACACATTGAGAAGCAGGGGACCACTCAATAGGGAAGCACAGGAAAGAATAAAGAAATGCAGAAATTTTAAGGAGTGGAGCCAAATTGCGTTAAGAAAGTATATTACAAAATGTATTAATGACACAAATACTGCCAGAAAATCATAAGTTTTTTGAAGGTTTAGTTACGTCACTGCTTAGCACAACCAGAATAAGAGCTAAATAAAAGCTTGCAATGCGGTGCTGATTTCTGTGGAGCTTTGTTGTTCTAGTCAGCAGCTGATCTTTGATCCCTAATTCTTTTCTTGCAGATATCTTTCCGAACTCCACGCTCCGGGTGACCCGGCTTGGCAGTGTATTGGAGCACAGCACAAATGGATTCTACAGCTCATGCACAGCTGTAAAGAAGGCTATGTGAAAGAACTAAAAGGCAAGCATGGCTATGGTGACATTCTCATTAACTTATCGCTTTTTTCCCAGCGCAACACTTTCAGATATCGGCGTAAATGTTCTTAATGTTCTTTCACTATTTAATTGTGTTGTATGTCTTTTTTTAGCCTGATGGTTATGATATAACTGGAGGCTGTGCAGAATGTTCATGTTCTTACCCATGTTTACTTTTATGAACGGAGTGGAAAGCATTCTTCAGTTTGAGGAAATGAAATGCAATCTACACTAGTTTTGTTTGTTTTTTTAACATTAACACATAAAAGAAATGTCACATTAAGGGAAGCATGTGAGATGTCTTTCTATCTGTGCGAAAATCTGATGGTAATGCAAAAGTGCTCTCATTACAATATTTTGCTACCACCCATAGACTTTATCCATCTAGGCGGTCCACTATTAATCCTACAAGAACATACACATATATATATGTCCTTGCAGAGATAAACAGCTACACAAAATCATGCAGCTATAGAAGCACTTTTAAAATGGCGCTCAGGCATGTACACAGTAACGCTCTGAACGGAGCAGAACTCTGTAAGCCCTGAGAATTCAAATGCAGCAGCGCGATCTGGCCGGGAGAACATCCAGGGAGAAGGAGGGTAGACTGGGCACAAGCAATGGAGGGGCATGAATAAAAGTATGACGTGGAGGGTGCTCGGAGACCCTGGGGAATGCCCAGGATGCTTGGTGGACTCATGTACATAATGTAATTAACCAAGATTACAACAGAACGGCGGGAAGAATAAAAAAAAATAAGGTAGTCATAGAAAATAGTCTTTTTAAAGGCTATATAGGCATGTCTTTATCTCAAAACCACTGACACCAATGATAGAATCCCTTTAAAACTATCATGACCCAGCCTAAAGGTTCTGTTACTGGAAATCTGACATAAACTACCATAGTTTTGACACCATTTGTTCCAGGCACTGAACTGTGTTAGCCACATGTTGACTGAAAAAAATATTAAAACTGAAAGCTGGAAATGATGTGTCATAAGCTGAAACAAAATTAAACATATACATAATATTAAAGCGTGATATAGATAGATATACATATCTATATCTATATATATATATATATATATATATATATATATATATAAACAACAGTTTTTAAATGATCATTTAATTCATTTATTTATGGGAACCCTCTATATTGATAGGACCCATCTGTCACATGATTGACATAATGGGACGAGTCTCATGCCCTCTAATGCCAAACTCTTGCACAGACCCCATAACCATATTATGGTGACTTCTAGAATTACAACATCTATCACTCTGATGTTGTGAACAAGGCCTTATTTTAACACTTTTAGCTGATCATAACCTACCGTACTTTGCAGGTACTTGGTTGGAACTTTTTTCACTAGGGGGTATCTTGGTCTCACTTTCTGGTTGTGTTTTTTTAAGGCTGCAGTAACTAGAAGTAATTATTTCAATAAGTGAAGATCAATCTTTCATTGCTGAGGAGAAATTTTCTCTTTAAGGAACTGCCAAAATTCAGACAAATTTGGGCATATTTACCAATAGTGTCTGTATTTGCACCATCTAAAACTACAAATCCGGTTAGTAATTTTAGACATATTTATTATTGTGTCGTGTGGACCTTCAGAAATTTGGTACATTTTCTGATGCGCCAAAATACTGGCTCAGAGTGAGCCAAGAGATCTCTGTCCCTTTTGTATGTGCCAGAAATCTGTCTCATGTTTCAAATTGGCATTTATAGAAATAAATGAAATAAAAGGTTGCTACCCACTTGGAGAATTAGAACTAACTTACATATAACCTACCGGGGCCGTATCTTTTGAATGTGTGGATGGCTTTTAAAAAGACGCCAAGTTGATCAGAGGCACCACGGCAATGAAATGATGTATGTCATTTAGCAGTATGTTCCTGATGACAGGTCATCATTAAAGAGGTTTTCCCACAAAAGGCATTTATGGCATATCCAAAGGATATCCAGAGGATCCTAATAAATTAGCCTTCCAGCTTCTCTGCCCTGCTGCTTAACTGGCCACAATCTTGCTGATTTATGGCTATGATTGAGCTATATGGAAATAGTTAGCTCTCAAAAGTGAAGGGGAGTTACTGAAACAACATAGTGTACTCTTCTATTCTGTTACTGGTTCTCCCATTTATTTATATGAAAGTTATGGAAACAGTGTAGTTCAGAACTACACTGTTTCCATACAGCCCAAAAGTAGCTGAAAGTCTTTTCAACGAGGTTGAGACCTGATAAATAGAGGGGCATAAAAGCTTAAGGGCTAGTTCACATGGGGGCAAGGAGGCGGATTTTGAGGCGGATTTTGGCCTCCACCAAATTCATTTAAACCGGCTGCTAAGTGGAAAAGCTGAAGCTAGAGAGCACAGTAATCCCGGAGCTCTCACCTCCCCCCTCCCCTATCTGAGGAGCTCAGTTTCTTGTCAGCCACTACCTCCCCCCTGAGTGCAGGGAGCTACACTTGGGAACTGAGCAGGTAAGCCCAGTGGCCATAGAAACGCGGTGTCAACAATTAAGTGAATAAATTAAGATAGCGGCCAAACAAAGCAGTTTTGATAAAGCAATGTATTTAGGAAATGTCTTAAATCCACACAAACTAGCAGTATAGATAGGATGCTTTTCATGGGACAACCCCTTTAAGACAGTATAATCTTATAGGGCATTTGGAACAGTCTGTCTAAACCAGACAAGGCCTGAATAATAGATACATGAATAATAGATTACAATAAACCCAGTGAGGAAAACTGAGCAATTTTCCTTGAATTTTCAAAGACCTCAGCGAATCATTCCTCAACCTCAATTCCTTATGTGTGACGCTTATTCTATTTTTATGATACGCCTACAGGATAGTAAATTCCAAAAGGTCACCGCAGAGAGTAGGACAGCTTAACCTGCAATAGATTCAGTAAATTCATGCTGTCAGCTTGTCCTGGCATACATGCTATAGAACTTGCATTAGACTTTTGGTTATAGACATGGGCATGTCATTTACAAAGACATCTCTTATCTTTATCCTCCTCCTTTTATTGGACAGGCCAGTGATGAATAGCAGAGGTTATAGCTGAGGACTGATCCTAGACAGTGCTGAAATTGGCTCAAGAATCTGCAGTAAAAGAACCATTTTACAGTCTGTGTGTGTCCATGGGCTGGGTGAGACTCCCCAAATTACAGAAAAACCTATGGTGGTCTGGGAAGGAGAACAAAGAGTAGGAGAGTTTAGAAACTGGTCTGTTCAAACAAACAAAAGTACAATCAAGATGATAGTCACAAGCTTGGGCTGAAGTGGGGAAAGAAACCACTTAAAGTGTAATTATTTAAAGGGGAGACGATTAAAATGAGGAATCTGTTTCACTCACGTGTTTGTTTTCCTGTTGCGTCTTGTAAACTGAACAGAATCGAAATATGTTTGAAATTGAAACTTGAAGCGAGTACATGGTACATGCTGAAAAAAAAATGCTATTTTGTATACAGCGTTATATTTATACTGTCCTGTATTTTAAGAATTTTATCTTTCATAAGGTGCCATATCACTTTTTAAAAAATTCTGTTTTTTATATTCTGTATGGGATTGTTTGGTGAACATTTTTGCAATAGACTTTATTAACCTATTTAAAGGGATTCAATCATTAAAACTAAATTTTTTCTCACTAACACGTCGGAATAGCCTTAAGAAAGGCTATTGTTCTCCTACCTTTAGATGTCTTCTCTGCTCCACCATTCGGTATAAATACCGGTTTTCGTTGGTATGCAAATGAGTTCTCTCAGCACTGGGGACGTCCCCAATGCTGCGAGAGAACTCTCCAGTGCCGCCTGCATCTTCTTCAGGAATGTCCTCTTCACGCATCTTCTTCTGGCACAGGCTTCAAACTTCTAGGCCTCGGGCCTAGGGCAGAGCCGACTGCGCATGCCTGCCAGCCACAAGAAAATGGCCGCTTACACAGTATTGCAAGCATAAGGTATAATACAAAGTTTCTTATATTAACTTATATTATAGATTTATGCTGAGTTAGTTGAAAATGTAGTGACCATTAAAATGTCATAATGTAACCATTATGTGACCATTTAAATGTTCAATATGCAAATTTTATTATGATATGGTAAAAGTTTGTAGCAACCATTAGCAAAAAAAATTGTATGACCTCTTGACCAGCCAGTCAGTACCTTGCTTCGCATTGATGACAAGCAATGACTTTAAAACCGCTGTCTACAGATGGGTCTAACTTGATTTTGGAGGAGATATTCTGGTTTGACTTTATTTCCAGCATTGATCTATAGGAAACTAACTTCTGAAAGGTAGCACTAAAGCAGGTTCCCCGTTTCTACCAAGGAGGACTTATTTGCATATTCTTTTCCTAATGTAATTACCAAGCACAAATGCTTTTTAAATGAATGGATGTTTTAGGGAGAAATTACTCTATATTAAAAACTAAATGTAAAAACGAATGATACAAAGGTATTTTCCACCGTTTGGCATTCTGTAGCATTTCTACATGTTCTGTAGGCAAATATTGTATAGAAATTCGGCAGAGAACAAAACAGAAAATCTACTAATAACCTGTTTCATCTTTGGTTGGAGATATGCAAAGGGATGGGGTTTAATCTTTTTGTCCTCCTGCAGACAGGTGGGGGGGATACTATTCCAACCAGAGAAGGGGGAAGGAGGGACATTACTGATCTCGTAGGGCATAAAGGGTTTTTTTTATGGCCATTTTCCATTCGTGTCGCATCCATTTTCACTTATTCCTTATAGACCTGAGTCTATTCAGGGGTTTGTGATCAGATCTGTCCTATATTTTGAAAGTCCATTAAAACCATCAAGAAACTCAGACCTGTCAGTAATCCAGCTGAAATCAATGTGTTCCAGAAACGGTCAAGTACTTGAGACCTTACACAAAATCAGTAAAGATCCCAGGGACTTGAATCTAAGTGACTTGTTTTATGTTCAGAACGCCTTCTTGGCTGCTGTGCTAATTATGGTACGTTCAGACATAGGAATTTGCCGCATTAGGGACGAATTCCTCCCCCGAGTCCATGGCAGTTTCTGCCTCCAATCTGCCTCCCATTGTTCTCAAGATTCACTACTGACTTGGTCTATTCATCTGGGCCTAAACAACAGCGGAAAACTGCAAAGGAATGCCGCAGCCGAATACGGCAATGGAATATCAAGAGGGTTCCTCTACATTTTCTGCCGTGTGAATTTAGCCTTCTTGTAACTGTAACCCACAGGTTAATGGAGATTATAGCCGACCATATACATTGTGATCTAAACAAAGTGAAAATCAACCATTTATAAAATTGGATCAAAAACATTATCACATTGTTGACATATAATGGAAACTGAGGATTTTCCATTGTGCATGAAGGCATTGATATGTGCTATAGCAGAATACCTGTCTATGTACAGTACTGTGGATAAAATTCTGCAGAGTAAAAATGCTGTAAAAAAAAAAAAATTATAGTATTTTTTTTAATTAACAAAATTAACTGAATAAACAAAAGTAAAATCAAATCAATATTTGGTGTGGCCACCCTTTGCCTTGAAACCACATGAATTCTTCTGGGTACACTTGCAGACAGTTTTTGAATGAACTTGGCAGGAGGTTGTTCCAAACATCTAAGAACTAACCACATATCTCCTGTGAATGTAGACTTGCTCAAGCCATTCTTTCTGTTCATGTAATCCCAGACATTTTCTGAGATAATGAGATTAGTCCTCTATGAGGGTCATATCATCACTTCTAAGACTCCTCCTCCAAAGGATGGTCACACCAAATATTGATTTGATTTAGATTTTTGTTCATTCGTTTAATTTTGTTAATTCACAAAAAATAAACAATTAACACTTCAATTTTTGAAAACATTCTTACTGTGTAGCATTTTTCCACACCTGCCTAAAACTTATGTACATTACAGTGTATTCCCCAGAGAAGGAATAGTATTTTTCCCCCACTGTGCACTATTCACCTTCTTCACCTTTTAAACCAGATCTAAAAGTAGCCCAAGGTCTGTGCTCCTTTCCTGCCAGGAAAAAGGCTCCATGTTAACCCCCTACTGACATCCGCCAGCAGGATTCCTAAGAAATCTGCAGCCTGAAAACAGTTCAGCATTTTTAGTAACCTCATAGCCTTCCAAGCTGATCAGCCAGCTGATAAGATTCCTCATAATGTGTCTGTCCTAGTTACGTATTTCTTCTTCCTCGTCTGCACGGATACACAGGGGAAGATGTAACTGCAAATTATATAACAAAGGCAGGACATTTTTCATCACAGCAGCACATGAAACGAGAAAGTGAAAGGTTGTTTTCTCCTTTGGTTTTACAGGTTTTAATTAGCATAAAAGCAAGAAATAATTTATTAAGGTTTTTTGTTTCACTGATGTTTTATAGGAAAAAAAAAATATGCAAATCTGTTCTCCAGGATGATATTAGGAGAGCAGTGCCTCTGTTTACTGCCCTCTAGGGGCAGCCCCCTTAACATCATGCATGACTTGTTAATAAGCCTAATAACATGATGCGGTGATTATTGCCAAACTAGTATTTCTATTCCTTTTGAATAGAAATGCTATAGAATGCAAGCATCTGCAGGGTTGCTAACCAGTTACTAGAGCCCCAATAGAAATCAAAATATTAAAGGGTGATTCCAGAAAATTGGTGTTCCCCTCATTGTTTTTAATAGGTAATGTTTCATACATTTTTTAATGACTGGAATGGGACTAAGAAACAATAACCAATAATACAAGGTATAGCCACTAGAAAATGTATGGAGGTGTGCCTGCTAAGGACTGAAGGGGATGGGGCCTGCTCGTTCAGCTAATTGGTAGGGGTGCAGGGAGCTGGACCAATTATCCACAGGATAGTTTATCAGTATCAAAGTCCTTGATAAACTCCTTTAGGGTAAGTTCACACTGAGTTTTTGGTCAGGGTTTTGAGTCTATATATATATATATATATATATATATATATATATATATATATATATATATATATATATATATATATATATATATATATATATATATATATATCAATTTTATCTAGATTGTGAGCCCAATATAGGAATCACAATGTATTTTTTTTTTTTTTTTTTTATTAAAGTATGTCTTTGTAGACTGGGAGGAAATCCACACAAACACAGGGAGAACATATAAACTCCTTGCAGATGTTGTTCCTGGCGGGATTCAAACCCCGGACTCCAGCGCTGCAAGGCTGCAGTGCTAATCATTGAGCCACCATGTTGCCCCTAGAACTGTTACTTATTAATTTGCAAATGGATCAAGCATTGCTCTTCTGGCTTCATTTATTTTCAAGCCATGATGCTAGTGTGATCATAACCTAATATTGAGTTATCAGCACTAAAAGTTTTTAAAGATTTGTATACAGAGGCTAAGAAGCTTCTGGGCCCCAATGCAAAATTTGTAAAGGGGTCTACTTCCCTTGTGCCATTTAGAATAGTGGTATATTTTTTGTGTTATGTGGCCCACTAAAGGACTGGGCCTATGTAGCAACTGCTGTCACTGCACTCCCTATATCTACACCATGCAAGTAAACCACACAAACATACATTTCAATTCAGATTGGAAAAATATGTAAAAATAGAAGTGCCAAGGTCAGGGAGAAAAGAGGATTAAATCAGGAGAAAGAGGATGGGTTAGGATGATAGAAACAATTATATGAGTGACAGCAGAGTAATGGATGAGGTTGCATATGAAGGTATATGAATGGATCAGTTTTAAGTTTTAGACCATTTGGCAAAACAACAACATATAGCTCACACTAAAAAGAAAGACAATTTCAATAATTTTGTTATAAATATTGCAAATGTGTGCACTAATACCTTAAAGGTACACAGGCACGGTATACAACTGCATTGTTATTGCCTTGAGTAGGATTATATGTATTAGACACAGGCTGTTAAGTTGATGTCAAAGGAGTCCTGTTATCCAAGCAGCTGGCTCCCTTTGGTTTGCCCTCACTTACTGTACATCTGGAAAAAGGCTTCTTCCATCTGGGAGCCATTTCATGTCTAAACCACATCCCCCAAGCTTAGTGAAAATATTCTCTTGACAGTGTGAGCCATGCTTAGTATTAATAGGTGGATGCAAATTAAAATGTAATTGTGAAAGCGGCAGAAAGCCCAAACTTTCATGCACTTATCAATGCGTTCAAATTAGATTTTTCCTACATTTTTTTTATTTTTAATATATGATTGGTAGTGAGAAATAGGTTACTGGTCTTAAGTTTTAATTTATGTTTTAACTGTTTTGGCCTTGTTAGACATTTATGAAATGTTTCATTATAGAATTTAATATAGACTTCGTACTGGTATGTATTATAAAATCCAGAATGGATATTATTAGCATATGGTTGTAGTCACAGCAGATTTCGGGGGTTCTAATATCTTCCAGACTGATTTGGGGCCATCGAAATGCTTTCAGAATGTCTACTTACTTGACAAGACAGATTTCTTTAAAATTGCATTGTTTGCACTAGATAACATTCACCTGTTTATTCTTGTTTGCCCGTAACATGCTGCATCAGTATTGTCTATTCTGGTATGTGAAACCTCTGAGAGTTTGCTACCCTGTTGTATTATTAGAATATTCATACTAGAAGTGATTCAAATTGGGCAATTTACTGATATATTTTCATATATTTACTTATTATGGAATAATTTATTGGAATTATCGTATTTTATGAGGGACTAGCCTCTGCCCACGACTTCATCTGCGTGTTGTTGGCGTCGATGATCTGCCCATATTCAGCAAATTGCTGGCGTCGAAGGTTCACCTGCTTCAGCGTTTTGGCAGCTCTCAAGCTGTTCTGCTGCTGAAATTGTTCCTCACACCGTGCCTGTGATTGTTCCAGTAACTCGCTGGGATGCCATATAATGAGCTTGTTGTTGGCGTTGATGATCTGCCCGCTCCGGCCTTTTGGCAGCTTTCAAGCTGATCTGACACTGAACCTGTTCCTCGACCATGCCTGTGACTGTTCTGGCATCTCAGCAGCTCACTGAGACACCATATAATGAGTGTGTTGTTGTTGTCGATGATCCCCCCCCCCCCAGCTACGCTTAAGGAGAAGTCTGTTGACTTCTAGCTACCTTCATAGCTCTCTTTGTTTTAGAATTTTGCGGCAAATTAGATTTTCTTTTTCCTGGCATGTTTAAAATTGGCAAACTGCCAATTTGGATTAAAGGTGCCTTCCTATCCAGTGTGTCAGCACACTGCCTGGAGCAGATCAAATATGCAAATGCATGTACACAATGGACTCAGGGTTATCTGTGTGTTTACATAGAGAGATAACAGACCTGGCTTTATCAGCCACCACCAATTAACTGAGATAATGCTGCTGCCAAGAGCAGTGTAATGTAGTATATGAACATAAATTCATAACAGTCATGAAGCCATGTCATTTACCGGGATAAAAAGTAGCCTATGTGTTAATCGAGGTTATAAACTATCTATGTGCCAAATTTCATCCAAACCCGTTCAGCCGTTTTTGCGTGGTCAAGTAACAAACACACAAACATCCGAACTTTTACATTTATAATATTAGTAGGATTAGTTTTGTGGGACAAATTTTTCTTCGTAATGGTACCATTTAACATTCTGTATCATGTACTGGGAAGCTGGAAAAAAATCACAATGGGGTGAAATTGAAGAAAAACTGCTATTGCACAACTTTCTTTATTTTCTTAAATTAATATTTTTTTATGTTTTAACTTCTAAAAAAAATATGCAAAACTTAACAAAAAAAAATTCTTCTTCTTCATAGTTGTCATATTCTTATGCCTATAAGTTCTTTTTACGTTTCCATGTACGGCGGTGTCTATTGCTTTGATTGCTTTTTATCCAAATTTTTATGTGAGGAAAAACTGCAAAAAAAAAAAAATCGGTTCAGCTCTTTTTATTAATTTATTTTTCTACAACAGCATTAAACATATGGGAAAAATACTTTTATAAGTTTGTAGACTGGGCGTCTTGATCCCTAATACAATGCATTACAATACTAGCGCAACCTGTAATATAAGCCTATATCAGGTAAGACTGGGAACCTTCACTAGGCTCCCGGCTGTCATGGTAAAGTATCACCAGCGCTGCATTTCGTTCCGGGGGAACACCTAAATGGCATTGACCATTTGCCGCTGGGAAATATTGTATGGTGGCCATCATATTTAAATACCTGAAATCCATATATTATTGGATATTGGCAGAAATTTAAACCACATGCAAGCACAAATTATACATATACAGTCCACTAAAGACAAATAATACAGCAGCACTGTGTAGTCCTATACAAACATTAAAGGGGATGTGCAGGTGTTTAAACCATACTGCTTTCTACTTCGCAGGACGTGACATCACTTCCATTAGTCCTATCGCCATTCTTTAGCTCAGTTCCATTCATTTTAATGAGATTGAGAAGTAATATTGCCATGTAATCAACAGATGCCACTTCCTGAGAAAAAGAAAGCAGCCATGTTGAAAGCAGCCATGTTTTCTAACCCTGAAAACCTCTTTAAAGAGGACTTTTCATCGCTTGGGGCACATGCGGTTTTATATACCGCTAGAAAGCTGACAGTGCGCTGAATTCAGCGCACTGTCGGCTTTCCCGATCTGTGCTCCCGGTGAAGAGCTATCGGTGCCGGTACTGTAACTCTTCACCGTCAAAAGGGCGTTCCTGACAGTCAGCCAGGAACACCCTTCTTCACAACAGCACCTATAGCGCTGTACTGTGAGAGCGGGGAGGAACGCCTCCCCAGTACTTGTCTATGGACGAGCACTATAAGAAGGGGAGGAGGCGTTCCTCCCCACTCTTACAGTACAGTGCTATAGGCGCTGCTGTGAAGAAGTGCTTCCCTAACTGACTGTCAGGAACGCCCTTCTGACGGTGAAGAGCTACGGTTTTGGCACCGATAGCTCTTCACCTGGGGCACAGATCGGGAAAGCCAACACTAGATGTATATAAGATGTATTTAAAAACTTAGTAAATTGTATTCTGCCGCTCTGTGGCAATATCACTTGCTTCATCTGAGGCCACCATAATGCATTGGACTGACCATTGATGCTCCAGTTTTACCACTGCACATACAGTGTGCGACTTCTATATTATTTTTGATTGATTCACCATTGTTAATTTTAAATAAAATCAGATCATCTGGAAATAACAATATTTCATATGAAGTGTATTACTAAGAGGAATTATATGCATGAAATAACATCACAATAACACATTTGCAAAGCTTTAACAGGTGCAAATGCTAGAAAAATATGGTCGACATCTATGAAGCTATGAGGTTTATGGTGGCCTTTACATTCAAGCATTCTGCACAAATTATAATGCTGCCTCAATGCCACCTACATAGTATACTACTTCCCTAGTGGCCCCACACAATATATTGCCTCTCATAATGTCCCCCTCTAGGTTATCCCCTCAGATGCATGTCTATGTCATGTCTAGTTGCCCCCACAGAGTCATGTTTCCCCCCGCCCCACAGGTTGTTCCCACAGTGTCATGTCGTTCAACATCCTCAGGTTGCCCCCATAGTGTCATGTCCCCCTCCCCCCCCAGTTTCCCCCACAATGTCACGCCCACTAGGTTTCCCCCACAGTTTATTGTGCCCATCAAAATGCTCCCTCAGTATCCTGTTCCCCCACAGGTTGCCCCCACATTTTCATGTCCCCCTCCAGGTTGCCCCCCAGATTCATATCTCCCACCACCTGGTAGCCCCCACAGTTGCTCACACATGGTCATGTCCCCCTCAAGTTGCCCCCACAATATCATGTCCCCCCACCTCTTAAGTTTCCTATAGTTTCATGTCCCCAACTGTATATATCATTGAGAAAAACAATGATGGTCAATGTTGGAGGAAAGAAGCATCAAGCATGTTGGATTTCAGTATGCCTAATCCCTTGTTCTCACAAGGGAGATAAGCTGTCAACCAAACGGGTGTTTGCCACAGTGCTATTTTAAGTATAACTAAACTTTTGATTCTCTGGCAGCATCTGTGTATTAATAAATATTCTAATATACTTAATTACATTTTGGCTCCATTCTGTGAAATCCTATTTCCTTCACTATTTCCTTTGCTACTCTATTGAGAGCAGTACCATGCTTCTCGCTGTGTACGGTGTATGGCCTTGTGTGTAATGCAGGGAATATCTCGGCCTTTTCCAGAGACATCACCAATTGAAAACAGAGTCAGGTTTGCGATATTTGTATGCAGTTACAGCTGCTCCCAATCCCAGATGTGTTTTCAACCAGTGATATCTCTGGAAATCATAGAGGAAGAATTGCATCATTAGTGTTATATGAAAGATCAGAACAGAGATAGGGTATTTGTGAATCCATACCGTACCTATGATAATACATTTGTGTCTTACTTGACTTAACACTATAATTCATTTCCATCTATGATACTTTATATTATACTTCCTTTTTACTAATACAATTAAACCAATGTTTTCTCTCTTCATCCAGCCCAGAGGATTTTCTGTCCAGTCTGACAGTGACAGAGCTTCTAGGCCCAGGAGAAAATCAAATAACATTTCTCATTGTTGACATAAGTATAATTTTAGACAGTCTTGTTATGCTCCCCTGTTTTCTTATCTCAGAAGAGTGAAATATGTGTGTGCAAATTATTCTCCTTACATAGGGAAGGAATCCTATACCCTAGTTGTATCCGCCGAGCTCCCAAGTACTACATGTTTGGTCAACAAGCAACAGTGGGTGGTCAGGCTGCAGCACAGGACAAGGACCCGCTGTGCGCAGGAAAAATGTTCAAAGGTAGTTAAGGGTGGTAAGGAAGTCTGACAGGCTTCAGAAAGTCCCGAGGCTACAGATCTAAATTCCCTCACACTATTGTAGGCTGTGAGAAAGCTCAGTATGAGATAGTTCCATGAAGAGGATGCACATCTTCACCTGCATTCACATCTGTCTCCACACACAGGCTGCCTTCTTATAGGAAGCGTCCACTATTTAACAGTATGTCGGACTTCTGTGGGATCCTAGTGTACGCCTTCCTCTGCTTATGTACGATGCATGCTAGAACTTTGTGAAAGGACACATGCATATCTTGCCTCTAGAAATACCCAACCTATTTTTAGATCATTTACATCTTTGTCGTAAGTTGACCAATGACCCAGGAAAACTCCTTTGGCAACTTTGTCACTTAACTATTACTGCGCCTCACCCATGGGGAAAAAATGGGAAGAATCAAAAAGCTGCTGTTGCTGCCGCTATTGTAAATAGTCCTATCCTGATATGAAAGACCTGTAGGTATAATTAGTCTCTATGGCACATTCGGGCCTTGAATGCCTATATGCTGTGATCACTATAAATATTGTATTTGGATAGAAACCAGTTCCAGATCCTTTTTTGAAATGGTCCTGACATGTCTGTTTTAGTAGATAATTCCCAATGAAATAAGTAGCTCATTCACAATAACATAAGTCTGTAGTTTTTTTTTTCTTAAAACTATGCAGTCTGTCAGTCCTCTGTTATTACTCCTGGAAATGTATGAATGAATTGACATCTGGGTGGTACCATTTATTTTCCATTAGGGTGTATTCTTACATAGTGTAACAGGGTTTTGGGGTGTTTTGCTTTTTATTAAATTATGACTTATTTTATCTTAAAGTTGCCTACTACCCACATGATGGGGGTAGCTTGCTGATTGTTGGGGGTCCAACTACTGGAACCCCCACCGATCATGAGAACTACGCTGTTTTGTACCCCAGTGTGAATGAGATAAACAGCTAATCTGAAATGCATGCAGTGCGACATTCATTTCATGTGAAGTGTTAGTGTTGTGTTTTGCTGGCAGTTCTGATTGAAATGAATGGAGCAGAAATACCCACTTACTGCCTGTTGTAGTATACAGAATATACAGAATATAGGATCACAGAAGAACTGATGGATTGCCTGGAAAAGGAAATATTAGCAAAGGACAGCACATATTCGTATAATGTACTGAAAACTTTAATATTTTGTGAGATATTGTTGGAAGATTTAGTTTTATATTTACAGTGTATCTGTTATTTTAACATCTTTATGATAAATGAGGAGTGTATTGTAAACTTAGATACTTTGTTAAATGATGGGGTGTTCATATATTCAGAAACTGTATGCAAATTGTTTGCTTACGAACATACTGTAATATCCATAGGTAAGCTCTTCAGCCTGCCTCTCATCCGTGTGTCCTGTATACATCTGTATAAAGGGCTATTTACATGTACTTTCCCTGCCTATCAATGGCTGTTAGTGATAATAGCTTCTCTATTGCATGCACATATCCATTGGCTAGGTAGTGAGCGCGTAGAGGGTCACAACAAGAAGACAGAGGTGAGTGGGACTTTACCGATAGTTATTAGCTCAGTCAGCAAGTCTTAGACAGTGACAGCTGAAATAAAGTTTTAATTGGATGTAAAATCCCCTTTATAATGATGTATACAGAGCAGCGAGAGGAGAGGCGGGCTGAGTAGCCTACCTATATGTGTTACAGTTAGCCGTATTCAACATGTACAGGTTTATTATGGACTGTCCTTAGCGATGTGACACCTAGCATTTATTTTTTTATTTGTACAAAGTTTGTGGCAAATTCATTTTTATCTAAAAACATACTTCCAACTTAAAAGTGTTTTCTGGAATTTTTATACTGATGGGTTATCCACAGTATAGGTTATCTGGATGTAATCTGTGGGGGACACCCAGATATTGAACAGATAAGCTGTTCCACACTATCCTTTAGCCACCAAAAACTGGTATATTCAAGTAATACAAGAGGTGCAGTAATTCCTTGGAACCACTGCTATACAATGGAGAAGGTCGCTGTGCCGCTCATATTACTTGGATACGAGCAGCTTGTGCATGCTCCCCTTCTACTGCACCAGCATGCAGTGCCAATAGACCACCGGAACAGCTGATGTATGTAAAGTCTAGATGTCAGACCCCCACAGGTCACCTACTGATGGCCTTTCCTGTGAAATAGATCATTAGTATGAAAATTCCATTTGGGACTGGGAATCCCCTTTATCCCTCTCCCAATCCCTGCTATTACTATAACTGCTATTTCAGTGGTAGTGTAATACTTGAGAAACTATAGCAGTATTATTTGCATTAAGATTGTGATTTGGGCTATGTAAGAATTCTCTGTGCCAACAAGATTCCCATTCCGAAATAGATTATATGTCATGCAACATAAAAAGTAAAAGAATAATATGTTTGTTTTAATTTAGTGTATCCTACTGTAGAAAAGAGAAAGATGTATGCATAGGTTTGTTAGAATTTACATTTTGCTTTTATTGGTGTTATTTCGCCCTCTAGTGACGCTTCAAAGTATTACTAGCACTTATACACATCCTTTTATTGCTACTACAGACCTGTTTAGTCATCAGAGGAATAATAAAAATGAGTTCTCCTCTATCAGGCATCAAATGAAAGTTATAATTATTAAAATATAAAATAATTTTATTAAAAGTCCGCTTACTATTGTATGTTCTGTATTTAGTATTTTATATGGCATTTTTTTGTGAAATGTAAAAGTTATTTTAAGACTTTCAAGAAAATAACACAATTCTTTTCATTTTTCTCTCTTAAAGGTAACACGATTCTTCAGAGTCCCATGCTTGATGTGGATAGTGATGGCCGTCCTTCTCCAATTTCCCGTCTTAGCCAGACAGCATCTTTAAAGAGAGGCAGCAGTTTTCAGTCCGGACGAAATGACAGTAAGCACATGGCTAATAGCTAGATACATAAGGAGTTGTAAGATGTTGTAATATAATGCTAGAAGTCCCACTACTTGTCGTGTGCATCTTTATACCCAGTCATTTGAAGAGACACTAACTTTATCTGTCTATAAAGACAAAGAAAATAGGTTGTATCAGCTCACCCTATGTTGAAAATGCAAGGAGCCGAGACGACGGGGCGCACTGTCCCGAAACGCGTTGCTCTATTCTCAGGCCAGACTCCAGCTATGATGGTACTTTTTATTGACGATAAAATAAAAGTTAAATTTTACTCCGCGGACCTTCATTTCCATTGACTCTACGAGTGCAGCTGGCACTTTTACTACGTTGTTGTAACTTTATCTGTCCCCAATAGCTGCATGTGACAAGTACCTCTCTGTCTTGATGGTCTTCAAGTGTAAATGCCAATGTCAGGTGAAAAGATTTCAGGGTTCCCCTGTATATAGTAGATTTTGAAGAACAAGTAAATAATTTGATCTGATTGTGAATGGATGTAGCGGCATTCCATTTTATTGGTGAATCTAGTATATCCAACCATGAGCCTTCCTCCAAGAAATCCCCCTTTCTCTACCACTGTTTAAGTATTGTTGCCCCTGGAAATGTCCTGTAGTCTTATCTTCATAAAGGACAAGTGTTCACAGTTTCCCTTTAGCTGTTAGATCAGGGCTACATAACCATATGCTGTCCTAACAGATGGAGCATGTGCAGTACATGAATAGTTACATAGTAGATGAGGTTGGATGAAGACATCAGTCCATCAAGTCCAACCTATAACCCTACAGTCCCCTACACTGTTGATCCAGAGGAAGGCAAAAAAAAAAACATGAGGCGTATGCCAATTGCCCCATTTCAGGGGTAAAAATTCCTTCCTGACTCCAATAATTTATTTTGGGAGGAATGACCAGGGTGCACCTGGGCAATGTAGTTTTCACTAGCAGACAGTCCCATGCTCCTTAGTAAGTACTGTCCACGTTAGCTATTGTTGAGGGTGCAGATCTTGGAAGAAAGGGGACATAGGAGGTGCATGAAGCCCCAGTTAATGCCCAGATTTGATATCGCAACTGTTTTATTTAGTGAACCCCACCCATAATCTCACAGCAGTTACCCTGACATAAATATAATTGAGAAGCAATAGCTGTTTCCCTAATTGAAACACTCTTATGATATCACGGTTACTCTCCTGAGTACATTTAAGTTTTGATGTCATGGCATTTTACTTGCCTAAAACTTACTTGTGAAATCCGGTCGATTCCTTTAACACACTTGTGACGTCACAAAAACCTAAAGCTCCTCACTTGACTAAAACCCTCTTGGGTCACCATAGTTTACCTGCTAATTTGATGACAATGGGGTACTAACCATATTCCACCTCTATCGTGGTTCATTATGCCATTGCATTAGCAGTTATCAGTAATTGTAACACATGGATAAGAAAGAATGTAGCCCTTTTTCATGTGTTTCAATATTAATAAATGTTGTAATATACTTTATTAATGTATGTTGGCTACTTTCTGTGAAATTTTACGCTGAAATCTACTTTCTGTCCCTTTTGTGCTTTCCCTTGTTGCGATCACTGCTTTTGACTAGAGTACAGGTGTATGGGCTTTTATGTAATAAGGGGAAGCTGTGATGAGGGGCTACTATAGGCAGTTCTATCACAGGCATTATAAAACATACAGCAGTGCAGTTGTCCCTCTATTCTATCCAGACATATCATCAGTTGACAACACAGTCGCGAGTGGCTTATTTATATGTAGCTGCAGCTGTTCCAAATCCCGACCATATTTTCAGTGTATATCTCAGGAAATAATACAGAGAGAATATCTTCTTACATATGACACCAAAAAACTATAGTAACCCCTCCTACACCTGCATTATATAAGAGCTCGGACAACTGTAGTCGAGTAGGTATTCGATCGAATACTACGGTATTTGAAATACTCGTACTTGATCGAGTACCACTCGCTGTTCGAATGTAAAAGTTCGATGCAGAACCAGCATTGATTTGCCGAATGCTATACAGTTGGCCAATCAACGCTGGTTCTTCTCCTACCTTTAGAAGTCTTCTCCGTGCAGCTTCCCCGCGGCGTCTTCCGGCTCTGAATTCACTCTGCCAGGCATCGGGCCTGGGCAGAGCTGACTGCGCATGTCCGCTTGTAGTGCGGGCGTGCGCAGTCAGCTCTGGCCAGGCCCGATGCCTGGCAGAGTGAATTCAGAGCCGGAAGACGGCGCGGGGACGCTGCAAGGAGAAGACTGCTCGGAGGATCCAGCCCGACCCTCACTCGTGGACTTGGTAAGTATAATTTGATCGAACGTTGCCTACCCCTGAAACGAGCATTTTCCCCCCATAGACTATAATAGGGTTCGATATTCGAGTAGTCGAATATTGAGGGGCTCTCAAAACGAATATCGAACCTCGAACATTTTACTGTTCGCTCATCTCTAGTAGGGCGGACTCCTGCCGGAATACGCCCCCAGGCTTCTGGATCGGACAGTGGCCTAGGAGACTGGAGTGCCAGAGACAAGTGGGCATGTTTTTTTTTTTTGTTTGTTTTTTTTTCACCTTCCCCAGACTTCTGGAAAAAACTGTAATTCCTGGACAACCCCTTTAAGCATATTCTTTAACCAGTGCTAGTAAATGACTGTATATCTAGCAGGCCATACACACACAGCTCAGTAGAATGACATTTAAATAGCTGTGAGTCATTTGCTCTTCTTCTAAATGTGTTTCTATGTACTGAGTGAGTACACGTACATTTCTACTAACACTAGGTTCACACCGCTTAAAAAGCGGTTACCCGCAGAAACCCACAGACTCCCGCATAGACTATAATGGGGTCCACTGTAAATGAAGAACAGTCTTTGCTGCTCATAACAACCAATCACAACACAGATTTCAGTTTGGTCAAGAGCACTATAATAACACTTCTTTTGTCAACTGAAGGCCGGGTTCACACGATGTATTTAGCGGCCGTGATTTTGCGGTGGCCGCAAAATAGCGCCGCGTATACGGTATCGGCTCCCATTGAAAACAATGGGAGCGTATACGACCCGCAAAAGATCCCGCACCGTCTACGTGCCACATTATGTGCCAAAATACATCGTGTGAACCCGGCCTAAAGCTTCAGAAAGCAGCTCCATTTTTTAAGCATTTTAAAAATCAACATATTTTTTGGAGCGTTTTTGAGGTGTCTAATTTCTGTGAGATTTGCAGCATTTTTAGGCTCGAAATTGGGCAAGATGCTTCTTGTTTAGCTAGTGGAAAAAAATGATGCACATATGAGATGCTAGGTAACTAAAACCAATAGGAGATTTTCAGGTGTTTTGAAACTGCTTTTGAGGCTATACCGGTAAATACTGAAAAGAAAAAAGTCTCCAAAAAAAAGCAGTGTGAACAAAAAAAGTGAAAGTTATGTTGTGATTGGTTGCTGTGGACATGTTCACGTATACTCGTTCTGCATTGTAATTGATACAGAATGGAGATGTCAGAAAAGATCCCGTACTTTTCTGTTTCTAGTATCCAGCTCACCTGTACCTTTCCGGAAACTAGATTCAAAAACATTACATGCAGCCTTATTCTGTCCGGCTCTTTGATTGGTTCGGGCCCATGTCTGGAAGGTCAGATGAACACCAAGTATCACCTTTCTGACGTCTCCAGTGGGTAGCTGCAAGGCCGTTAATATGTGATCACATCCTTAGACTGTTTCATAAATCTTCCTTATTGTGTCTTGGGTACCAGCGCATACATAACTCCAAGTTCCCATTTACATATATTATACTCCTTCCTCTATTGCAGTATGGCTGAGAATTGCTAATGTGTCTTTTTCTAACTTTGATTTGCAGCTTGGAAATATAAGACACCCCCTCAAGCAGAGTTTGTGGATAAATTAACTAAAGTGGTGGTTTCGCAACTTCCAAACTTCTGGAAACTCTGGATATCATATGTCAATGGAAGTCTTTTCAGCGAGGTACTTCAGAAATCCCGTATTTTTGTATTATATTTATGTAGGTCGATTGTCAATGGCATTCACGCTTATTGCTTTTTTATTTTATTAAATCCAGCTTTTGCAGAAATGTTTCTCATGTTTCCTATTATTGGTTGCTAACGACAACTGTAAAACAATTCTATCTTGCAAAGTATCAAAAGCTTGAAAAATCCTGTAAAAAGTGCATCACATGCAGATATAATTCAGTTTTCAGTTTAACTGGTTTCTGTGCCGCATCCTTTTTAAGTCATGAAGTCAAAAAGTGAATCCGTTGGGCTAACCACAGAATAGTTTAGTTATGTCTGTGCAGGAAAGGGTTACATTACTAATCTATCAGAATCTTAATTGAAGAATTGTACAAGTTTCAGACACTGTTTACTTTCTAACATTCATTTTCCAATCTAATCTGTTTTTTGCTTTACTTTAGACTGTCCTGGTAAAGGTGTTCTGTATCTGACAGATATGTGTATCATAGAGACATGTTATTTATTAAAACCATTATTTTCAATAGCAATATTAGAATTACATTTTTAAAGGTTGTCAATGGTGCCATCTTATACAGTTGAAGAAGCAGAATCCACTGCAGATATAGCTGAAAAGCACAGCCCTCAATGGACTCATCTAACATATGCACCACTGGGATCACAGTGTGAAAAGACTGCACAATGCGGTTACCTATTATAGGGTTCTTTAAACCTATATTTTGCAAATACTTATGTAGGAGAGCACTAGGTATACAGCGTTTCATACCAAAAGCATGGCCACATCTGCACGTTTTTAGGACAAGATTCATACATAGCTGAATGTACTTTAGTTACTTTAGTCACATTTAGTTAAAACATGACATATAGATTCAAGAGATGTGGCCAAAAGCACGACATGCTTTTGTTGTTTTGCTATTAGGTGTATGTTATAGTGATATTAGTGCATACAACCCCTGTATTATGTAGGTAATGCAAATTATGCTTTTTTTTATTTGCTGTTTTCATCAAGTAGAAGTCTTCTTAAAATTAGGTTTGTGTTTGTCACTAGGTGTCGCTGTATGCATGCTGCCATAAAGGATAGTATTTTATTATTACCTTTTTCTGTTGCTTCAGGGATCTTATTTTGATTTAAAGGGGGTTTCCAAGCTCAATATTGGATGACCTATCCTTAGGAAGTATATCCTTTAATAACATTTTGTTATTAATTGAGAGGGAGAGGTGAAGCAAAGGATTGATTGGGGTCCAGTGAAGGTAGACCCACTATGGAAATCTGAAGATAGTAGTAAATGTCTTTGTCATGCAGCTTTATAGCAGACAAGCCTGCTGTGAACAGGCGGCAATAAGGTAAACTAATAAAACTTTCCAGAAACTTGGTCTTCAGGGGTTATATAAGCAGGGTTGGGGTCACCAAAGAATCCTAAAGCAAAACCCATAAACAATTGCGGCTTTCAGTTGCGGCTACCCAGTTTTTGGATCAGGAACCGAGGTGGGCTCCGCCTCAATTCTGGTCCAAAAGTCTCCGTCTGAACTTACCCTAAAGGAAGCAGACAAACACTGAGCTCCACTGCTCAGCTAACTCATCAGTCAGACTAGCTGAATATCGCAGCCACCAGTAAAGGACTGGATTAGATATCTCCCACAGTTACTATGTCCACCTTCTGCAAAGAGTGTTTCAACTTAGATGACTTGAATCTCTGTAGTTGTTTTCGATAGTTGCCTTTAGGAATAGGCAGTATGGGCTCCAAGTCGGGCATCCACTATGAGATTGCCATTATGTTTAGGATTTTTCATACACTATCAAGGTCCTCTGGCCTGTGGATCCTAATGTGGCAGCCATAATGTAATATGGAGAAGCCGAAAGGATAGAGCCAGATGTAGTGTCCTGCATGAGCCCTGATAAAAGGAGTGTGTCGCTTTTCCATATTTGAGTTTCTTATTTTCTTTAGCCACATACAGGATGTCAATGGTACCACCTATAAGTGCACACCACATAGAATATCCTGAGGTGGGTCCCCTTGCATTTGGTGCAGAGGTCTATAAACTCATCAGTTACTACAATAGTGGCCCTTTCCTGACCTAATAAATCAGCATTAAAATCTCATTAGCTATGTCTGGAGCATGTTTCAGGACGCTCTTGATCCCAATGTTGCACCAGTAATTTTTTTTAGTATTCCAGCAGCATCAGGGCTCTGTCAATCTGTTCCTTGCTATGGGCTGTCTGTGGTGCCAAGCTGAATTGTTTTTAGGGTGCAGGGTAGTTCATTTCCATTATCGCTCCCAACCTTCACCATTTCTAGAGTCTCAGGAGCTTCTGTGAAGTGATTTTTTTTTTGGCTCTTGTGTGATGAAACTGGAGACTTAGAACACCATCATGGTCCATGGTCAGACTGTACCCTGTCCCCCCTCTCCAAAGTCTTTTTTCACAGCTTTACTACTGATACACCAAGTTTTGTGGCTAACCGGTTGAGCCCACCTGTAAACAGTCTTTAACTGTAGTCAGATTTTACCAGTCCGAGCTGCCATTAGGTCCCTCACAGACTGACTACTCTCTCTGTAGCGCTTACACATACCACTGTATTGTCACGTAGCTGAATTTACCATGTTCTCTTAGATTATTTAAGCCATTGATGGTTGTCTTCTGCAGGACTCTGTGAACAACATATCTAACAAAAAGGGATCGTTCAAAGCTGACAAACCCTTCAATGTAAAAACATGTTATCAAATAAAATAAATCTTAAATATATATTATTTATATTCCTATTAGACTGCAGAAAAATCTGGCCAAATGGAAAAATACAGAAAAAATGTGAAACAGAAACCAAATGATTTTAAGGTAAGATTCCAATTCCAAGTATATGCAGTTGTAACTATGTAGTGATTTTTCACTAAGGAGTTATATACACAGTGTTACAGTACTGGCTAGAAATTATGGTACCAATGATGATAGGACTTCGTACCGGAATGCAGATATAAAAATATCTTTGGTCTGAAAGATATATAGGAAAAATGAGGCAACATTCCAGATTTGGTGAAAGAGAATGGTTTTACTGTAACCCAAGCAATATTTCAGTCCAGTTCCATGAGTCATGTGTTCATATATGTCCAAAGAGTTTTCCTCTGTGGACTTTCTTCCTTTATTACACCTACATGAGAAAACGCCAGCGTTTTGTAGGCATAATTGATATTCTTCGATATACCAAAAAGCAAGCATTTTTGAAGTCGCAGCATTTCCGTTGCAGGATTTTTTTTTCCTGCAATGTGTGGATGGGATTAGCCAGAATCCCATCCACATTGCAAGTAATGTAAAATGCAGCATTTTCGCATTGTAGGACCCGGGCCTGAAAGGGAGTCTGTCAGCAGTAAGTTGGTAATAAACCTAATCACAACACCGTGTAGAGGTAATTCTACAGTTTCCAAATTTGTCTCTGTCATTCAGCTTTGGAGTCATATCTTCATATACATTACTGTTTTATTCTTAAACTGAGACCAAAACCCACTAAGACATCCCCCATGCACTTCTTCCCTTTACATGAAAATGGGGCTCCAAACTAATAGGCATATTTAGAAACTGTCTTCATCTCTGTGAATTTGATAAAAGCTTCCTCACCATGTACAGTAGGTAGTTGTTAAATGGAAAACAGAAGCTGGTCAAGGTGGATAGATTACTATAACCCACCCATGGGACCAATTTTGTACAAATTTTTGAGTTCCTGTCTAAGAGGATGGCTGAGGATTTCTCATTAGTCATATAACAGTTTAGACTTACCTTCACTTCAGTGAAATCCAAAGCGGCCCTCTTCCAAGCAGAGGCTACTGTTTGTTTAGTTGCTAGGAAGAAGAACAAAATCAATTGACGTAACTGAAAAAATGACCTCCTTTTGTGTGCATTGATCACAGCCATGGTTTGAATGAGATGATAAACCCTTATATAATGCCTCTTTACTTTGGTCCCCAAACCACCATATGCAAAGCATATCCACTGGCGTGGGGGGAGCATCCCCTATAACAATGGCTTTTGTAGGTAGGTTCTGCATGGTGGGTACAAGATACCACTGAAGTAGTATTTTAGGACTCATTGACAGGTTATCATGAAGGGTATCATGATTGGGCTATAAACTCATGCCCATGACAGCTGATCACATTCTCCACAATCTTTTACTTTAACATTTTATCTGTAAATTGAATGATTTTTTTTTTTTTTTAAATTTTATATTTTCTGTGCTTAAGAAAATGATACAAGAAGTGATGCAGTGTTTGGTGAAGCTGATCCGTGGAGCTTTACTTCCAAATACTCTTGGTCAAGAGGATGTGACAATTTATGGAGGTTGGGGAGCGAAGGGTGATTTATATGGACCTTGGATAGCTCATGTTGTTCAAACTGTGAGGTAAGTTGGGTCTGATATGTATGATGTTAGTCTTTTAACCATAACAGATGTTTCTATGGCTAAAGCCCGTTTGCAACTGATCACATGAATGAGCATGCTGTATTAAAAACTGGAGCAGTCCAATGCTCATTCAATGATAGAGGGCCCTTATTGGGGGCCAACAAATTGTTAATTAAAAAAAAAAAAAACACTTTAAAGTACAGCCATTTGGGAAAATACTAACTGAATTGCTTTTCTTTATCACCTATGTGTTGGTTTGTTTAGGCATACTTATGAATCTCTAACTGCTCTTGAGATCCCTAATGATATCCTGCAATCTATACAAGACCTTATATTGGATTTGCGAGAGACTTGTGTCAAGGTTACTTTGCAGAATACTGCTGAAGGTAAAAAATGTGTTCATATATGTGTCCTCCATATATTCCTTTTTATTTCTATGGGTAATACATTTTCATGTGTACTGCATGACTAGATGGGATATTTGTATCTGTTTTTCCTTAAAGGGGAATCTCCAGGAATCTCTGTACTTGGGCAGGGGGCTGATTATTTTTTTTCTGGGTATAAACCCGGCCACTAGGAGGCTGACACTAGGAGAATCAAAAGATTTCGGCTCCATCTCTGGGCTATAATTTGTCACAGACACTGTGCTAGTGTCTGAACAGTCTTAAGCACCATGACTGTCCAGGGCCTGTGGTCTAAGGCCGAGTCCTCACTTTAGATCAACCTGTTTGAATTTCAGGCCATCTTCCTAGCCCTGTCTCATTGGACCTTTCTCCTCCAAGGGCATCCGGTCAGAGTGCAGACCAACAACTCCACCTTGCCAGTTGTTTCCTCTTTCTCTTTTTCCTCGGTTCTCAAAAAACTTAAAACCAAGGGGTTTCTGGCCATCCTAGTGGCTCAGGATTGGCCGATGCTGGTCCTGGTATGCGGATCTCCTGTTCCTGCTGATAGATACTTCTTTGACTTTTCCACTGCAGATCTGCCTTCTGCTTCAAGGAACGCTGCTCCACCCCACCTTAGCTCAGCTGAGGTTTATCGGCTTTGCTGTGGACGTGAAGGTTCTTTGGCGTTGTGAGTTTTCAGACCTTATTATCCAGACCATGCTCAAGGCCCAGAAACCCCAGTCAGCTAAGATCTACCACTGCACATGGAAAGCGTACATACACTGGTGTGAGAGTAACTATTTTTATCCACTCTCCTTTTCTCTTCCCAGGATCCTGGCTTTTCTCCAATCCAGTCTGGACCAAGGTCTTGGTCTTTCTTCTCTTAAAGGACAGGTTTCTTCCCTTTCCATTCTTTTTCAGAAGACCCTGGCCTTCCGGACTCAGGTGAAGGCCTTCCTGCAGGGGTTGGCATATTGTGCCCCTCCCTACCATCCACTTGTGGAACCTTAATCTTCTCCTTGAGATTCTTCATGCTCCTCCCTTCGAGCCTTTGTGGGATATCTCCCTTCACCTTCTGTCCTGGAAGGTCGCCTTCCTGGTGGTCATTACTTCTATCCACAGGGTTTCTGAACTTACTGACCTCTCCTGGAAACCACCTTTTTTTGTTCTCTAAAAGAACAAGGTTGTCCTTTGTCTGCCACCGCTTTTTCTGCCTAAGGTGGTTTCTTCCTTCCAGATCAACCAGGATATCGTCTTACCATCTTTCTGCATGGACCACAAGCATCCACGTAAGCATTCTCTTCTCTGCCTGCTTGTTGTCCTGACACTCCGGGTCTATTTGGCTTACACTGACCCCTTCCGTCGTGACTTAAGGATAGGATGCTGCCCCGCCGAGTGATAGCTCACTCAATGAGAGATATTGGAGCTTCCTGGGCTGTTCGTCATCTGGCTTCTGCCGCACAGGTCTGCCAAGCTGCCAACTGAACCTCTATCCACACTTTCACAACGTTTTGCGAGATCCATTCTGTGGTCTCTGCTGATGCCAGTTTGGGTCATAAGATTCTGCAAGGGCTGTGCACTAGGTTGTCTGCATGGCCATGTAATTCCCACCCTCTGGGTCTGCTTTAGGACATCCCATAGTGCAGTGTCCTCCACTGAAATAAACGAGAAAAATGGATTTTTTTGTATGCTCCGTAAAATTATTTTTTTCTTGTCTTCACTGTACCTGCCCGAGCCCGATTTCTTTTTTTTTTTTTTTAAACCCACGATGCTGTGTCCTCCCTGTGAATACAACAAGAAAAGGATTTTACAGTGAGTACAAAACATCCATTTTTCTCCTTCCTTGGCCTCGTGCCCAAGTACTGATTTTCCTGGATAACCTCTTAAATTATGTTTGTGCACTGAATTTAATCGTGGTTTGATGGGATCTCCTTATAGATCGATTATATATATTTTAGACAATTGTTCTGTTTTCAGAAGTGAAGAAATTGGCTGACAAAGAAGACTGGATGGTCGACAATGAGGGTTTAACATCCTTGGTATGTTTATCTCTAGATGTTATACATGTCCAAAAGTAGTTTATGCACAGCACAACATGTCTTACATCATCACGTGACCTAAAATAAAATCTAACAAAGTGACATAAATCATGCTTACAGTAACAACATCATTAAAGACAGTTTCTATTACAGGGTTCACAGAGATTTTTTTTACACTGATTCTGGTGTGTAAAGTCTTTTGGCATCAACATGGATAAACTCCTCAAATCTGCCTGCCATTAATTTCAATGGAAGGCAGTAATAGACATTTCTTATTTCATTTTACCTTTGCTACCGATTCAGCTCTAGAAACAGTGCCGAATCCACAGGTGGCCACACACTGAATAGCCGTTTCTAATCCATCAGGTTTCTGAGGTGGGCTCCATGGCAAAACTGCCCCTTAGTTTTTATTCATACACCAGGGCAGTGTATATCCAAGGGTAATTCTTTTTCTCTGATCACTTATAGACTTGAGTCTACTAATCGATCTTTGAAAACGCCCAAAAAATTACGTTCTGTTATTTAACCACTTCCGGACCGCCCATATACTATATACATCCGGACAGTGGTTGACTTGTTCTGACAGGACTGACATACAGTATGTAACAAATGTATATTGTTTATTACTGTAATATGCTCTGTAACACGGTGGTGATAGTCTAATATTCTTTCGGAGACTCTCTTAAGGGGCACAGCCTATACATGGGCTTTGCTAAAGGTGACTTTTGATGATCAAATCACACATGTAGTTTTTTAGCAACTATATAAGCCAAAATACAGAATTGAAATAAAAAGAAGTATATAGAAAAATCAACATGTCGTATCTCTTTTGGATCCACTCCTTCCCGACTTTCGCCTTGCTTTTACGGCAGATGTTGCGTATTTAAACATGGTGGTCGCTCAGGACCTGGGCAGCCACCATAGCTACTGAGTTTCTGCTCTGTTATACAGCAGAGACCATGCGCTAATGCCCACAATTAGTCATCAGCCATTTTGTCGGGGATTACCGGCACCCAGAGCAAGACTAGGGGTTGACGTCCTGTTTTCATGATAGCCGGAAGCCTATTGAAGGCTCCCAGGCTTCTCTCTCATTCATTTGTATGGCAGGCTGTTTTATGCAGCCTCTCATACAGATGACAGGTATTTTGCAGTGTATTAGCATTGTAATGCATTGCATTAGTGATCGGATCCCTGGGGTTCAAGACACCTAGGGGGTCTAGTTAGTGCAATAAAACATTTATTAAAAAAAAAGTTAAAAACAGGGGCCACACGGTGGCTCAGTGGTTAGCACTGCAGCCTTGCAGCGCTGGAGTCCTGGTGTTCAAATCCCACCAAGGGCAAAAACCATCTGCAAGGAGTTTGTATGTTCT
This sequence comes from Leptodactylus fuscus, assembly GCF_031893055.1. Classification (NCBI taxonomy): domain Eukaryota; kingdom Metazoa; phylum Chordata; class Amphibia; order Anura; family Leptodactylidae; genus Leptodactylus; species Leptodactylus fuscus. The sequence continues at coordinate 87,309,303 of NC_134268.1, forward strand.
CCCCGTGTTTGCATGGATTTCCATCCCATATTCCAAAGACGTACTGATAGGGAAAGAATGTACATTGTGAGCTCTATGTGGGGCTCACAATCTACATTTAAAAAAAAAAAAAAAAAAAAAATTAAAGAAAAAAAAAGTTAAAAACAAACAAAAAAGAATTAAAAGTTCAAATCACCACCTTGAATACATGTAAAATTACTGCGAAACACATACACATTAAGTATGTATAACGCCCGTTCTACAAACGATATATATAAAAAAATATATATTTTTCCTGTACAGTGAACGCCATAGCAGGGGGAAAAAAACAAATTAGAAAAAAAAATTCTGGCAAAGCTTTAGATTTTGGTTAAAATTTTAAATGTAAATAAAACTATAAAAATGTGGTATCCTCGGAATCGTACCGATGCATAGAATACAGGTGACTTTTCGTTTTGGCCTCGGAGTGAATTCTGTAAGAATGAAGCCCGGAAGAAAGTCGCACAACTGCACTTTTTCTTCAATTCCGCACCATTCTGAATTTTTTTCCAGCTTCTCAGTACAATGTACAGAATAATAAATAGCACCATCATGAAGAACAATTTTTCCTGCAAACAGTAAGCTCTAATATGGCCTCTGTGAATGGAAAAATTATAAAGTTATGGGGTTTGAAAGGCCAACAGTAAAAAAAAAAAAAAAAAAAAAATGAAAATTAAAAAATTCTTCAGGTGGTAAGAGGTTAAAAACTGCCACAAAAACTGAATGTGTCATTTCAGCCGTATATTATCTAGTCTCCTATTGTGGATAGAGCAGTTATGAGGTTTTGCACACTCTGCCAGGTCAGAAATTTATGAAATGGAGGGGGAGGGGCAAGATGGATAGCTATCAAATTGCAACGACTTTGTTATACAGAAAATTTCACTTTTTTCATAATTTATTTTTCACACATGCATCATCTTTGTAATTTCCTCACTATAATGATTCTATCACAAGGCATTGCATCTGTGTCTCAGTTCACAGTACTGACTTTATCAGACTAGTCATACAAAGTGTATGTATTTTCTTTATAGTAATTCCATTTTTATTCTGCTTTAACATTTTGTAGCCATCCCAGTTTGAGCAGAGTGTTACTCAGGCACTGCAGTCCCTAAAAGCTGTTATAGAGTGTAAGCCTGCTGAAGCAAGTGTAAGTATACCAATGCATGGCAGTGACTCATACTTATGTTTTAATATGAATTTTTTTTTCTTCCTGTCTTCCGACTACCACAAATATCTGTTTTTCTTTTCTTGATTATGGAGCAGCCATCTTTCTTCAGTTAATGCGATAGTAGATGCAAACTTTGCAGCAGGTGCCTAGGTGTAAGCAAGGTTGGACATAGGCCTAACATAGTGGTTGGCTAAACACCTACTGACATTTGTCCAACAGCTATCTGATTGACGACATGTCAGAGGGAGAACCAAAATGGGAGAACCCATGTAACAATTTACTTAACCTTCAAACATTGTTTTATGGGTTTTCATTTTCATTGTAACAGTTGTGGCATTGTAACTAGAGATGAGCGAACACTAAAATGTTCAAGGTTCGAAATTCGATTCGAACAGCCGCTCAATGTTCGTGTGTTCGAATGGGTTTCGAACCCCATTATAGTCTATGGGGAACAGATACTCGTTAAGGGGGAAACCCAAATCCGTGTCTGGAGGGTCACCAAGTCCACTATGACACCCCAGGAAATGATGCCAACACCTCTGGAATGACACTGGGACAGCAGGGGAAGCATGTCTGGGGGCATCTAACACACCAAAGACCCTCTATTACCCCAACATCACAGCCTAACAACTACACACTTTACACACTCAATACCACCTCTCTGACAGTAGGAAAACACCTTGAAACATGTGTATTTGGCACTTGCAGTGAGGAGAGCTTGTCACCAGCAGTGAATTTGGCCCTTGTAGTAAGTTGAGGTTGGCACCAACATTTGTTTTGAGAATCAGGGTGGATTGAGCCTATAACCAGCAGAGTTTGGGCAAATTCATGGTGGAGGGAGCCTCTAAACACCCCAGTTTGGGCAAATTCATGGTGGAGGGAGCCTCTAAAAACCCCAGTTTGGACCAATTCATGGTGGAGGGAGCCTCTAACCAGCCCAGTTTGGGCAAATTCATGGTGGAGGGAGCCTCTAAAAAACCCAGTTTGGACCAATTCATGGTGGAGGGAGCCTCTAACCAGCCCAGTTTGGACCAATTAATGGTGGAGGGAGCCTCTAAACAGCCAAGTTTGGACCAATTCATGGTGGAGGGAGCCTCTAAAAAACCCAGTTTGGACCAATTCATGGTGGAGGGAGCCTCTAACCAGCCCAGTTTGGGCAAATTCATGGTGGAGGGAGCCTCTAAAAAACCCAGCTTGGACCAATTCATGGTGGAGGGAGCCTCTAACCAGCCCAGTTTGGGCAAATTCATGGTGGAGGGAGCCTCTAAACAGCCCAGTTTGGGCAAATTCATGGTGGAGGGAGCCTCTAAACAGCCCAGTTTGGACCAATTCATGGTGGAGGGAGCCTCTAAAAAACCCAGTTTGGGCAAATTCATGGTGGAGGGAGCCTCTAACCAGCCCAGTTTGGACCAATTAATGGTGGAGGGAGCCTCTAAACAGCCAAGTTTTGGGAAATTCATGGTGGAGGGAGCCCCTAAAAACCCCAGTTTGGACCAATTCATGGTGGAGGGAGCCTCTAAACAGCCCAGTTTGGGCAAATGCATGGTGGAGGGAGCCTCTAAAAAACCCAGTTTGGACCAATTCATGGTGGAGGGAGCCTCTAACCAGCCCAGTTAGGACCAATTAATGGTGGAGGGAGCCTCTAAACAGCCAAGTTTGGACCAATTCATGGTGGAGGGAGCCTCTAAAAAACCCAGTTTGGACCAATTCATGGTGGAGGGAGCCTCTAACCAGCCCAGTTTGGGCAAATTCATGGTGGAGGGAGCCTCTAAAAAACCCAGTTTGGACCAATTCATGGTGGAGGGAGCCTCTAACCAGCCCAGTTTGGGCAAATTCATGGTGGAGGGAGCCTCTAAACAGCCCAGTTTGGACCAATTCATGGTGGAGGGAGCCTCTAACCAGCCCAGTTTGGACCAATTCATGGTGGAGGGAGCCTCTAACCAGCCCAGTTTGGGCAAATTCATGGTGGAGGGAGCCTCTAAAAAACCCAGCTTGGACCAATTCATGGTGGAGGGAGCCTCTAACCAGCCCAGTTTGGGCAAATTCATGGTGGAGGGAGCCTCTAAACAGCCCAGTATGGACCAATTCATGGTGGAGGGAGCCTCTAAAAAACCCAGTTTGGACCAATTCATGGTGGAGGGAGCCTCTAAACAGCCCAGTTTGGGCAAATTCATGGTGGAGGGAGCCTCTAACCAGCCCAGTTTGGACCAATTAATGGTGGAGGGAGCCACTAAACAGCCAAGTTTTGGGAAATTCATGGTGGAGGGAGCCCCTAAAAACCCCAGTTTGGACCAATTCATGGTGGAGGGAGCCTCTAAACAGCCCAGTTTGGGCAAATTCATGGTGGAGGGAGCCTCTAAAAAACCCAGTTTGGACCAATTCATGGTGGAGGGAGCCTCTAACCAGCCCAGTTTGGACCAATTAATGGTGGAGGGAGCCTCTAAACAGCCAAGTTTGGACCAATTCATGGTGGAGGGAGCCTCTAAAAACCCCAGTTTGGACCAATTCATGGTGGAGGGAGCCTCTAAACAGCCCAGTTTGGGCAAATTCATGGTGGAGGGAGCCTCTAAACAGCCCAGTTTGGGCAAATTCATGGTGGAGGGAGCCTCTAACCAGCCCAGTTTGGACCAATTAATGGTGGAGGGAGCCTCTAAACAGCCAAGTTTTGGGAAATTCATGGTGGAGGGAGCCTCTAACCAGCCCAGTTTGGACCAATTAATGGTGGAGGGAGCCTCTAAACAGCCAAGTTTTGGGAAATTCATGGTGGAGGGAGCCCCTAAAAACCCCAGTTTGGACCAATTCATGGTGGAGGGAGCCTCTAAACAGCCCAGTTTGGGCAAATTCATGGTGGAGGGAGCCTCTAAAAAACCCAGCTTGGACCAATTCATGGTGGAGGGAGCCTCTAACCAGCCCAGTTTGGGCAAATTCATGGTGGAGGGAGCCTCTAAACAGCCCAGTTTGGACCAATTCATGGTGGAGGGAGCCTCTAAAAAACCCAGTTTGGACCAATTCATGGTGGAGGGAGCCTCTAAACAGCCCAGTTTGGGCAAATTCATGGTGGAGGGAGCCTCTAACCAGCCCAGTTTGGACCAATTAATGGTGGAGGGAGCCACTAAACAGCCAAGTTTTGGGAAATTCATGGTGGAGGGAGCCCCTAAAAACCCCAGTTTGGACCAATTCATGGTGGAGGGAGCCTCTAAACAGCCCAGTTTGGGCAAATTCATGGTGGAGGGAGCCTCTAAAAAACCCAGTTTGGACCAATTCATGGTGGAGGGAGCCTCTAACCAGCCCAGTTTGGACCAATTAATGGTGGAGGGAGCCTCTAAACAGCCAAGTTTGGACCAATTCATGGTGGAGGGAGCCTCTAAAAACCCCAGTTTGGACCAATTCATGGTGGAGGGAGCCTCTAACCAGCCCAGTTTGGGCAAATTCATGGTGGAGGGAGCCTCTAAACAGCCCAGTTTGGGCAAATTCATGGTGGAGGGAGCCTCTAACCAGCCCAGTTTGGACCAATTAATGGTGGAGGGAGCCTCTAAACAGCCAAGTTTTGGGAAATTCATGGTGGAGGGAGCCTCTAACCAGCCCAGTTTGGACCAATTAATGGTGGAGGGAGCCTCTAAACAGCCAAGTTTTGGGAAATTCATGGTGGAGGGAGCCCCTAAAAACCCCAGTTTGGACCAATTCATGGTGGAGGGAGCCTCTAAACAGCCCAGTTTGGGCAAATTCATGGTGGAGGGAGCCTCTAACCAGCCCAGTTTGGACCAATTAATGGTGGAGGGAGCCTCTAAACAGCCAAGTTTGGACCAATTCATGGTGGAGGGAGCCTCTAAAAACCCCAGTTTGGACCAATTCATGGTGGAGGGAGCCTCTAAACAGCCCAGTTTGGGCAAATTCATGGTGGAGGGAGCCTCTAAACAGCCCAGTTTGGGCAAATTCATGGTGGAGGGAGCCTCTAACCAGCCCAGTTTGGACCAATTAATGGTGGAGGGAGCCTCTAAACAGCCAAGTTTTGGGAAATTCATGGTGGAGGGAGCCTCTAACCAGCCCAGTTTGGACCAATTAATGGTGGAGGGAGCCTCTAAACAGCCAAGTTTTGGGAAATTCATGGTGGAGGGAGCCCCTAAAAACCCCAGTTTGGACCAATTCATGGTGGAGGGAGCCTCTAAACAGCCCAGTTTGGGCAAATTCATGGTGGAGGGAGCCTCTAAAAAACCCAGCTTGGACCAATTCATGGTGGAGGGAGCCTCTAACCAGCCCAGTTTGGGCAAATTCATGGTGGAGGGAGCCTCTAAACAGCCCAGTTTGGACCAATTCATGGTGGAGGGAGCCTCTAAAAAACCCAGTTTGGACCAATTCATGGTGGAGGGAGCCTCTAAACAGCCCAGTTTGGGCAAATTCATGGTGGAGGGAGCCTCTAACCAGCCCAGTTTGGACCAATTAATGGTGGAGGGAGCCACTAAACAGCCAAGTTTTGGGAAATTCATGGTGGAGGGAGCCCCTAAAAACCCCAGTTTGGACCAATTCATGGTGGAGGGAGCCTCTAAACAGCCCAGTTTGGGCAAATTCATGGTGGAGGGAGCCTCTAAAAAACCCAGTTTGGACCAATTCATGATGGAGGGAGCCTCTAACCAGCCCAGTTTGGACCAATTAATGGTGGAGGGAGCCTCTAAACAGCCAAGTTTGGACCAATTCATGGTGGAGGGAGCCTCTAAAAACCCCAGTTTGGACCAATTCATGGTGGAGGGAGCCTCTAACCAGCCCAGTTTGGGCAAATTCATGGTGGAGGGAGCCTCTAAACAGCCCAGTTTGGGCAAATTCATGGTGGAGGGAGCCTCTAACCAGCCCAGTTTGGACCAATTAATGGTGGAGGGAGCCTCTAAACAGCCAAGTTTTGGGAAATTCATGGTGGAGGGAGCCTCTAACCAGCCCAGTTTGGACCAATTAATGGTGGAGGGAGCCTCTAAACAGCCAAGTTTTGGGAAATTCATGGTGGAGGGAGCCCCTAAAAACCCCAGTTTGGACCAATTCATGGTGGAGGGAGCCTCTAAACAGCCCAGTTTGGGCAAATTCATGGTGGAGGGAGCCTCTAACCAGCCCAGTTTGGGAAAATTCATGGTGGAGGGAGCCTCTAAACAGCCCAGTTTGGACCAATTAATGGTGGAGGGAGCCTCTAACCAGCCCAGTTTGGACCAATTCATGGTGGAGGGAGCCTCTAACCAGCCCAGTTTGGACCAATTAATGGTGGAGGGAGCCTCTAAACAGCCAAGTTTTGGGAAATTCATGGTGGAGGGAGCCCCTAAAAACCCCAGTTTGGACCAATTCATGGTGGAGGGAGCCTCTAAACAGCCAAGTTTGGGCAAATTCATGGTGGAGGGAGCCTCTAACCAGCCCAGTTTGGACCAATTAATGGTGGAGGGAGCCTCTAAACAGCCAAGTTTGGACCAATTCATGGTGGAGGGAGCCTCTAAAAACCCCAGTTTGGACCAATTCATGGTGGAGGGAGCCTCTAACCAGCCCAGTTTGGGCAAATTCATGGTGGAGGGAGCCTCTAAACAGCCCAGTTTGGGCAAATTCATGGTGGAGGGAGCCTCTAACCAGCCCAGTTTGGACCAATTCATGGTGGAGGGAGCCTCTAAACAGCCAAGTTTTGGGAAATTCATGGTGGAGGGAGCCTCTAACCAGCCCAGTTTGGACCAATTAATGGTGGAGGGAGCCTCTAAACAGCCAAGTTTTGGGAAATTCATGGTGGAGGGAGCCCCTAAAAACCCCAGTTTGGACCAATTCATGGTGGAGGGAGCCTCTAAACAGCCCAGTTTGGGCAAATTCATGGTGGAGGGAGCCTCTAACCAGCCCAGTTTGGGCAAATTCATGGTGGAGGGAGCCTCTAACCAGCCCAGTTTGGACCAATTCATGGTGGAGGGAGCCTCTAACCAGCCCAGTTTGGGCAAATTCATGGTGGAGGGAGCCTCTAAAAAACCCAGCTTGGACCAATTCATGGTGGAGGGAGCCTCTAACCAGCCCAGTTTGGGCAAATTCATGGTGGAGGGAACCTCTAAACAGCCCAGTTTGGACCAATTCATGGTGGAGGGAGCCTCTAAAAAACCCAGTTTGGACCAATTCATGGTGGAGGGAGCCTCTAAACAGCCCAGTTTGGGCAAATTCATGGTGGAGGGAGCCTCTAACCAGCCCAGTTTGGACCAATTAATGGTGGAGGGAGCCTCTAAACAGCCAAGTTTTGGGAAATTCATGGTGGAGGGAGCCCCTAAAAACCCCAGTTTGGACCAATTCATGGTGGAGGGAGCCTCTAAACAGCCCAGTTTGGGCAAATTCATGGTGGAGGGAGCCTCTAAAAAACCCAGTTTGGACCAATTCATGGTGGAGGGAGCCTCTAACCAGCCCAGTTTGGACCAATTAATGGTGGAGGGAGCCTCTAAACAGCCAAGTTTGGACCAATTCATGGTGGAGGGAGCCTCTAAAAACCCCAGTTTGGACCAATTCATGGTGGAGGGAGCCTCTAACCAGCCCAGTTTGGGCAAATTCATGGTGGAGGGAGCCTCTAAACAGCCCAGTTTGGGCAAATTCATGGTGGAGGGAGCCTCTAACCAGCCCAGTTTGGACCAATTAATGGTGGAGGGAGCCTCTAAACAGCCAAGTTTTGGGAAATTCATGGTGGAGGGAGCCTCTAACCAGCCCAGTTTGGACCAATTAATGGTGGAGGGAGCCTCTAAACAGCCAAGTTTTGGGAAATTCATGGTGGAGGGAGCCCCTAAAAACCCCAGTTTGGACCAATTCATGGTGGAGGGAGCCTCTAAACAGCCCAGTTTGGGCAAATTCATGGTGGAGGGAGCCTCTAACCAGCCCAGTTTGGGCAAATTCATGGTGGAGGGAGCCTCTAAACAGCCCAGTTTGGACCAATTAATGGTGGAGGGAGCCTCTAACCAGCCCAGTTTGGACCAATTCATGGTGGAGGGAGCCTCTAACCAGCCCAGTTTGGACCAATTAATGGTGGAGGGAGCCTCTAAACAGCCAAGTTTGGACCAATTCATGGTGGAGGGAGCCTCTAAAAAACCCAGTTTGGACCAATTCATGGTGGAGGGAGCCTCTAACCAGTCCAGTTTGGACCAATTAATGGTGGAGGGAGCCGCTAAACAGCCCAGTTTGGACCAATTCATGGTGGAGGGAGCCTCTAAAAAACCCAGTTTGGACCAATTCATGGTGGAGGGAGCCTCTAAACAGCCAAGTTTGGGCAAATTCATGGTGGAGGGAGCCTCTAAAAAACCCAGTTTGGACCAATTCATGGTGGAGGGAGCCTCTAACCAGCCCAGTTTGGGCAAATTCATGGTGGAGGGAGCCTCTAAAAAACCCAGTTTGGACCAATTAATGGTGGAGGGAGCCTCTAAACAGCCAAGTTTGGACCAATTCATGGTGGAGGGAGCCTCTAAAAACCCCAGTTTGGACCAATTCATGGTGGAGGGAGCCTCTAACCAGCCCAGTTTGGGCAAATTCATGGTGGAGGGAGCCTCTAAACAGCCAAGTTTGGACCAATTCATGGTGGAGGGAGCCTCTAAAAACCCCAGTTTGGACCAATTCATGGTGGAGGGAGCCTCTAACCAGCCCAGTTTGGGCAAATTCATGGTGGAGGGAGCCTCTAAACAGCCCAGTTTGGGCAAATTCATGGTGGAGGGAGCCTCTAACCAGCCCAGTTTGGACCAATTAATGGTGGAGGGAGCCTCTAAACAGCCAAGTTTTGGGAAATTCATGGTGGAGGGAGCCTCTAACCAGCCCAGTTTGGACCAATTAATGGTGGAGGGAGCCTCTAAACAGCCAAGTTTTGGGAAATTCATGGTGGAGGGAGCCCCTAAAAACCCCAGTTTGGACCAATTCATGGTGGAGGGAGCCTCTAAACAGCCCAGTTTGGGCAAATTCATGGTGGAGGGAGCCTCTAACCAGCCCAGTTTGGACCAATTAATGGTGGAGGGAGCCTCTAACCAGCCCAGTTTGGACCAATTCATGGTGGAGGGAGCCTCTAACCAGCCCAGTTTGGGCAAATTCATGGTGGAGGGAGCCTCTAAAAAACCCAGTTTGGACCAATTCATGGTGGAGGGAGCCTCTAACCAGCCCAGTTTGGGCAAATTCATGGTGGAGGGAGCCTCTAAAAAACCCAGTTTGGACCAATTCATGGTGGAGGGAGCCTCTAACCAGCCCAGTTTGGACCAATTAATGGTGGAGGGAGCCTCTAAACAGCCAAGTTTGGACCAATTCATGGTGGAGGGAGCCTCTAAAAAACCCAGTTTGGACCAATTCATGGTGGAGGGAGCCTCTAACCAGCCCAGTTTGGACCAATTAATGGTGGAGGGAGCCGCTAAACAGCCCAGTTTGGACCAATTCATGGTGGAGGGAGCCTCTAACCAGCAGAGTTGGTGGAAATCAGGGTGGAGGGAGCCTCTAACCAGCAGAGTTGGGGGAAATCAGGGTGGAGGGAGCCTAGTATTAGCAGAATTGTGCAACGCTTATGGTGGATGAGTATGAGGATGCGGAGGAATTGGAGAGGTTGAGTACAGACATGGAGTTTCATGTTGGGGTGCTTTACACAGGTGGGCACAAAAATGACGGCTCTACCCAGTGGTGGTTCATTTTTATCAAAGTGAGCCGGTCGGCACTCTCAGCTGACAGACGGGTGCGCTTGTCAGTGATGATGCCACCGGCTGCACTGAACACCCTCTCAGATAGGACGCTGGCGGCAGGACAGGACAGCACCTCCAAGGCATATAGGGCAAGTTCAAGCCACAGGTCCAACTTCGACACCCAATACGTGTAGGGCGCAGAGGGGTCGGAGAGGACAGGGCTGTGGTAGGAAAGGTATTCCCGCAACATGCGCCTATACTTCTCACGCCTGGTGACACTAGGACCCTCCGTGGCGGCACTTTGGCGAGGGGGTGCCATCAAGGTGTCCCAGACCTTAGACAGTGTGCCCCTCGTTTGTGTGGACCGGTGAGAACTTGGTTGCCTACTGGAGGAACTGCCCTCCCTGCCGCCAACGTCACATGCTGGAAACATCTCCATCATATTCTGCACCAATTGCCTGTGGCAAGCATTGATGCGATTGGCCCTCCCCTCTACCGGAATAAAAGACGAGATGTTGTTTTTATACCGGGGGTCAAGGATAGCAAAGATCCAGTACTGGTTGTCCTCCATGATTTTGACAATACGCTTGTCGGTTGTAAAGCACCCCAACATGAACTCAGCCATGTCTGCCACAGTGTTAGTTGGCATGACTCCTCTGGCCCCACCGGAAAGTTCAATCTCCATTTCCTCCTCATCCTCCATGTCTACCCATCCGCGCTGCAACAATGGGACGATTCGAAGTTGCCCGGAAGCCTCCTGTATCACCATCACATCATCGGACAACTCTTCTTCCTCCTCCTCCATTAAACGCAGTGAAGCGGACAGATGTGTGGACCTACTCTCCAGCTGTGACGGATCGGATGCTATCCCTAACTCCTCTGTGTGATCTGAGTTATCCCTGATGTCAATCAGGGATTCTCTCAGAACACACAAGAGCGGGATTGTAAGGCTCACCATCGCATCCTCAGAGCTCACCCTCCTTGTGGACTCCTCAAAGACCCGTAGGATGTCACAAAGGTCTCTCATCCATGGCCACTCATGGATGTGAAACTGAGGCAGCTGACTTTGTGGCACCCTAGGGTTTTGTAGCTGGTATTCCATCAAAGGTCTCTGCTGCTCAACCACTCTATTCAACATCTGAAACGTTGAGTTCCAGCGTGTGGGGACGTCGCACAAAAGCCGGTGTTGTGGCACATGCAGGCGTTGCTGGAGAGATTTTAAGCTAGCAGCGGCTACTGTCGACTTGCGAAAGTGGGCGCACATGCGCCGCACTTTCACCAGTAGCTCTGGAACATTGGGGTAGCTCTTTAGGAAACGTTGCACCACTAGGTTGAAGACGTGGGCCAGGCATGGAACATGTTGGAGTCCGGCAAGCTCCAGAGCTGCTACCAGGTTCCGGCCGTTATCACAAACGACCATGCCTGGGCCCAGGTGCAGCGGCTCAAACCATATTGCCGTCTCATCGAGGAGGGCATCCCTCACCTCGGAGGCAGTGTGCTGTCTGTCCCCCAAGCTGATCAGCTTCAGCACAGCCTGCTGACGTCTACCAACGCCAGTGCTGCAACGTTTCCAACTCGTAGCTGGGGTCAATCTAACAGCGGAGGAGGAGGCGGTGGCGGAGGAGGAGGCGGTGGCGGAGGAGGAGGCGGTAGAGGAGGAGGAGGAGGGGGGTGTTCTCCTCGTGTCCCTGCCAGGAATGTTAGGCGGGGAGACGAGGTACACCGGGCCAGTTTGGGAAGCAGTCCCAGCCTCAACTACATTCACCCAGTGTGCCGTCAGTGAAATGTAGCGTCCCTGTCCGCATGCACTTGTCCACGCGTCGGTGGTCAAGTGGACCTTTGTGCAAAGCGCGGAACTAAGGGCCCGCCTGATGTTGAGTGACACGTGCTGGTGCAAGGCGGGGACGGCACACCGGGAGAAGTAGTGACGGCTAGGGACGGCATAGCGAGGTGCCGCAGTTGCCATCAGGTCCAGGAAGGCGGGAGTTTCAACAAGCCGGAACGCCAACATCTCCTGGGCCAGCAGTTTAGCGATGTTGGCGTTCAAGGCTTGCGCGTGTGGGTGGTTAGCAGTGTATTTCTGCCGCCGCTCCAATGTCTGAGAGATGGTGGGTTGTTGTAAAGAAGCGCCTGATGGTGCCTTTGATGGTGCAGGAGAAGGAGATAAGACAGGAACAGGGGAGGATGAGGGAGAAGTCAACAAAGTGGCGGAGGCAGATGAAGTGGTGTCCTGGCTCGTCCTCTGGAGTGCATCGCCAGCACAGTCAGCAGTGGCAGAGGCAGAGGCAGTGGCAGTGGCGTGAACGGCAGGCGGCCTTTGTCCTGCCGTTGCTGCCTGCCACTGATTCCAGTGCTTGGATTCCAAATGACGGCGCATTGAAGTGGTGGACAGGTTGCTCTTCTCAGAGCCCCTAATCAATTTCGAGAGGCAAATTGTGCAGACAACACTATATCTGTCCTCGGCGCATTCCTTGAAAAAACTCCACACCTTCGAGAAACGTGCCCTCGAGGTGGGAGTTTTTCAGGGCTGGGTACGAACTGGAACATCTTGGGAGATTCCGGGTGTAGCCTGGCTTCGCCTAAGCTACTGACCTCTGCCTCTGCCTCTAGCTACCCTTTTTGGTGCTGCACCTGCCTCAACATCCACACTACTTTCCCCGCTTGACATCCCCCCTGTCCAGGTCGGGTCAGTGTCCTCATCATCCACCACTTCCTCTTCCAACTCCTGTCTCATCTCCTCCTCCCGCACAATGCGCCGGTCAACTGGATGCCCTGACGGCAACTGCGTCACATCATCGTCGATGAGGGTGGGTTGCTGGTCATCCACCACCAAATCGAACGGAGATGGAGGAGACTCTAGTGTTTGAGCATCTGGACACAGATGCTCCTCTGTTAGGTTCGTGGAATCGTGACGTGGAGAGGCAGGTTGAGGGACAATGAAAGGAGCGGAGAACAGCTCTGGGGAGCAGGGACAGTTTGGGTTATTGTTCTGTAAAGCTTCGGAATTTTGGGAGGAAGGAAGACAAGACTGTTGGGTAATAGGAGGAGAGGAGGCAGAGTCTGACTGGCTGCTGGACAATGTGCTGTAAGCGTTCTCTGACAGCCATTGCAAGACCTGTTCCTGGTTCTCGGGCCTACTAAGGTTTGTACCCTGCAGTTTAGTTAATGTGGCAAGCAACCCTGGCACTGTGGAGTGGCGCAATGCTTGCTGCCCCACAGGAGTAGGCACGGGACGCCCTGTGGCTTCACTGCTACCTTGCTCCCCAGAACCATTCCCCCGACCTCGCCCACGGCCTCGTCCACGTCCCTTTCCGGGAGCCTTGCGCATTTTGAATTCCTAGTTAGAAATTGGCACTGTATACCAGTAGTAAAAATTGTGGGTGCACGTAACCCCAATATATTCTTTGAATTACCAGTCAGAAACTGGCACTATATGGCAGTAGCAAGAAATGAGGGTATTTGTATTCCCAATATATTCTTTGAATTCCCAGTCAGACAATGGCACTGTATACCAGTAGTAAAAATTGTGGGTGCACGTAACCCCAATATATTCTTTGAATTACCAGTCAGAAACTGGCACTATATGGCAGTAGCAAGAAATGAGGGTATTTGTATTCCCAATATATTCTTTGAATTCCCAGTCAGACAATGGCACTGTATACCAGTAGTAAAAATTGTGGGTGCACGTAACCCCAATATATTCTTTGAATTACCAGTCAGAAACTGGCACTATATGGCAGTAGCAAGAAATGAGGGTATTTGTATTCCCAATATATTCTTTGAATTCCCAGTCAGACAATGGCACTGTATACCAGTAGTAAAAATTGTGGGTGCACGTAACCCCAATATATTCTTTGAATTACCAGTCAGAAACTGGCACTATATGGCAGTAGCAAGAAATGAGGGTATTTATAACCCCAATATATTCTTTGAATTCCCAGTCAGACAATGGCACTGTATACCAGTAGTAAAAATTGTGGGTGCACGTAACCCCAATATATTCTTTGAATTACCAGTCAGAAACTGGCACTATATGGCAGTAGCAAGAAATGAGGGTATTTGTATTCCCAATATATTCTTTGAATTCCCAGTCAGACAATGGCACTGTATACCAGTAGTAAAAATTGTGGGTGCACGTAACCCCAATATATTCTTTGAATTACCAGTCAGAAACTGGCACTATATGGCAGTAGCAAGAAATGAGGGTATTTATAACCCCAATATATTCTTTGAATTCCCAGTCAGACAATGGCACTATATACCAGTAGTAAAAATTGTGGGTGCACGTAACCCCAATATATTCTTTGAATTACCAGTCAGAAACTGGCACTATATGGCAGTAGCAAGAAATGAGGGTATTTGTATTCCCAATATATTCTTTGAATTCCCAGTCAGACAATGGCACTGTATACCAGTAGTAAAAATTGTGGGTGCACGTAACCCCAATATATTCTTTGAATTACCAGTCAGAAACTGGCACTATATGGCAGTAGCAAGAAATGAGGGTATTTGTATTCCCAATATATTCTTTGAATTCCCAGTCAGACAATGGCACTGTATACCAGTAGTAAAAATTGTGGGTGCACGTAACCCCAATATATTCTTTGAATTACCAGTCAGAAACTGGCACTATATGGCAGTAGCAAGAAATGAGGGTATTTATAACCCCAATATATTCTTTGAATTCCCAGTCAGACAATGGCACTGTATACCAGTAGTAAAAATTGTGGGTGCACGTAACCCCAATATATTCTTTGAATTACCAGTCAGAAACTGGCACTATATGGCAGTAGCAAGAAATGAGGGTATTTGTATTCCCAATATATTCTTTGAATTCCCAGTCAGACAATGGCACTGTATACCAGTAGTAAAAATTGTGGGTGCACGTAACCCCAATATATTCTTTGAATTACCAGTCAGAAACTGGCACTATATGGCAGTAGCAAGAAATGAGGGTATTTATAACCCCAATATATTCTTTGAATTCCCAGTCAGACAATGGCACTGTATACCAGTAGTAAAAATTGTGGGTGTATATAGCCCCAATTCTATTGCTAGGGGACTTGCAGGGTATTTCTGGGGTGAAGGTGGGGGGGCACACCGTTGGAACGGGTATCGGGGGTATATATCGGGTATACGGGAATACACTGACAGTGTATTCCATTCAGGATCCTGGGAAAGCTGGGTTGCGGCGATTGAGCCCGTCAGTGCCACGTTACACTGACAAGCTTCTCCCTGGAATTGAAGTTATATGTAAGCCCAATATATTCTTTGAATTCCCAGTGAGACAATGGCACTATATGGCAGTAGCAAAAATAGTGGGTGTATATAGCCCCAATTCTATTGCTAGGGGACTTGCAGAGTATTTCTGGGGTGAAGGTGGGGGGGCACACCGTTGGAACGGGTATCGGGGGTATATATCGGGTATACGGGAATACACTGACAGTGTATTCCATTCAGGATCCTGGGAAAGCTGGGTTGCGGCGATTGAGCCCGTCAGTGCCACGTTACACTGACAAGCTTCTCCCTGGAATTTAGCTCTTACAAGAGCTGTTGTGGTTGTCTTCTCCTTCCTATCCTAGCCTGTCCCTGCCTACCCAGAATCTAAGCCCTAGCTAGCTGGACGGAAACCTCCGTCCTCGGTGAATTGCAAGCTCAGAATGACGCGAACCTGGGCGGCGCTGTTCTTTTAAATTAGAGGTCACATGTTTTCGGCAGCCAATGGGTTTTGCCTACTTTTCTCAACGTCACCGGTGTCGTAGTTCCTGTCCTACACACCCTGCGCTGTTATTGGAGCAAAAAAGGCGCCAGGGAAGGTGGGAGGGGAATCGAGTAATGGCGCACTTTACCACGCGGTGTTCGATTCGATTCGTACATGCCGAACAGCCTAATATCCGATCGAACATGAGTTCGATAGAACACTGTTCGCTCATCTCTAATTGTAACAATTCCTGACTGTAAAACATGTGGACAGTTCATCAGTATGAAAAATAGTTTTTGTACCCGACAACTCCTTTAAGGGTTAAATAATTTTGTACATGTGTTGCATTACTTAGATATATTTTTGTTAAAAATCAATAGATAAAACAGCATGGTGAGACGTAATCTGTAATTTAAAATTATTTTATTTAAAAATATATATATATATATATATATATATATATATATATATATATATATATATATATATATATATAGTGGTTACTATAGTATAAGCATCTACATTTGCTTTTAAAATTTGGGACATCTTTCAGTGAAATAATGATGCAGAACAGTTTTGAGCATGTGACTTTTATACCTTTTTATTTAATTGCCCATATTCGGCATTGCTGTTTATAATTTACTTTGTTGTTTCTTTGATAAATATTTTTGCACAGATTTTTCAGCATCAGAAAACACAGGACAATTTGTGCGCTCTCTGTATTAACATAATCCAGGTCAGTAGACATTATTTCATTACCTGATTGTTGGGAAACTAGTTTTCCACCTCATTTCACTATACACTTTTAAGAGATACTAGTTTTTTTTACAAAAAAATATATATTTAAATATACCTTCCAGTGCTTTAAGGTCATCAGCTCATCAGATAAAATGTTATGAAGGCCAACCATCTAACAACCTCAAGGAAATAGATTTTAGTATTCTTCAGAATTGGGTGTCTTCTGCAGACCATTGTTCTTATTTATTGCAAGTTCATATAATATTATAACAAACTGTATACTTTTAGATTTGCCTCCCCGATATTGATATTGCTTTTTATATTGTATTGTTTCTTTATTTCCTTATTTTTTTTAATATTTTGTATTTTTTTTTAATTAGGCTTTTATATCTACCCTGGAGTACCTGAGTAACAAGCCAGAAGGAGATGTGGATACAATGCAGTATGTAATCAAACATTAATACATTTTTTTTCTGGTATATGATCTCTGCCCAAGTTGCGTGTGTACGCTTAGCGTTTTTATATTTAGACTTTCCCAAAGCTTGATTTGAAAAATAAATCTTCAAAATCTGCCAAGCCTCCATTTTGGATTCAACTTTACTATTTTTAATGGGAAGGGGGTCATGTGACAATTCAAACACATGGAGAATTGCACAAGAAAAACAGATGGCCGCCATGGGGGTAACCCGGCCTCAAATGTTTTCCCCCTCCCATGTACTAGTATGCCACAAACGGTAAGGTGATATTAGCTACAACTTCCATTTTATCTGGGTGTATCCATACTTATGGCCCAACCTGTATTATGACAGCTTGTCTGATTGTGGGCTATAGCCAGTTTTGTCACACCTCCAAATATTTATCACACCTCCTTCAGGTCCATATTGGACTCTACATATTCAATGACCAAATTAAAAAGTATGATTTATATATAATTCTTAGTGGAATATTACCAATTTGCTAATATTTTTAGAGGCAAAACATTTAGTGAGTTATGAACCTGCTATGTTACCCCCTCATTAGGAGTTGTGGGGAACATTTTTGCCCTTTGCACTTCACTTTTGTACGGTTATGTTTTCTTACAAAATATTTTTTAATAAAATTGTCTCTGCATTACAGGGAACTATATAGCGATGCTCTGTAGTGCAGTGGCACTGTAACACAGTCATGAAAGTTGAATATACTTGGGGAGGATAAGGATACATGGATCACATTAGTATTAGCATGTTTTGTCAGTACTCTATTACTTTTTGCTGCCAAGAACAGTCTACAGTTCTGTTCTTACTATCAAAAAAAATACAGAAACCAAGATAGACCCATAAAACCAATCCACCAAAATTAAAGTATTAAGGTAAGCACAAACCAAAAAAATAAAAGAAACACCAATACAAATAAATTGTAAAAAAAAAAATAATCAAAGGCATTTTTAGGAAAACCTTTTTCTAAAACTAGCAGAATATAAATTGGTTGAAGTTTTTTTTTTTTTCATTTTGCTTTTCTTTATGATTTAAAACGACTACAGACTGATAAGTGTTAGAGTTTATTTTCCATTGTAGCAGGTAAAATAGACAGTTCTTGATGTATTCAGCATGTTTTAGTGATTAACAATCTCCAGCAGCCTACTGGGTTAGAATAACCAGTAAACAAGTAGCAAAACGCAATTCTTTTGAATTGTTTGTTCGTAAATTTTACCTTCTTAGAAGACTGAATTATGATTTTGAGATACTTAT
Organism: Leptodactylus fuscus; assembly: GCF_031893055.1. Taxonomy (NCBI): domain Eukaryota; kingdom Metazoa; phylum Chordata; class Amphibia; order Anura; family Leptodactylidae; genus Leptodactylus; species Leptodactylus fuscus. The sequence goes on from NC_134268.1 coordinate 87,327,279, forward strand.
GACATTTCTGTTCTTTTTTATGCTTAGCGTTCACCAAGGAAAGTCCATTTTGTTGATTTTTGTGCATTTCTCACAATTTCTCCTTTATTTCTTAGTGTTTCAACTGATATTTCGTCTCCTGACTTATTTGGAAGTCTTAATGAAGAACCCACAATATCCTCTGTATGTTTTTGTTGCTTTCTTATTGCATGAAAGATTTAGATATACTTTTTAACTCGAACTTTGAAATATGTCACATGTTCATGAAATACTTAGATTTATATCAACTGTTGTACAAGAAGCTGAAATTTATTCCAAGTAAGATATCCAAAGCATAGGTGATAAATGTCTCATGCTTGGGGGGCCCAATGCTGGGACCCCTCCATCCAAAGAATTTGGCTCCTGAGTCTTTGGCTTTAGACACCATTCTAGTGATTCATAGAGGTCCCAGCAATGACCAAAGCTCTCACTATGGATTAGGAAATGTGTTTTATCCCCTAGGATTTTTGTCATTGGTCTCCTATTCTCTCAATGCATGGGGGATGACATAGTCATTGTACCAAGTCAAACAAATACCGGATGGCTGCAGCACTGTAAACTAAGCCAATGTGAGGACCTCACTCAAAAGTCCAGATACAGAATCCAAAAACTGATGACCATAAATGGAGCATCAGTGTGCAAGAACAACAATCATTCCACTAAACTTCAGATGGAAATCATATACTTATTCATTGTATAGTGGAAATCATGATCTGCATGAATATCCATGTCCATTCTGACTAACCATTAATGTGAATCCTGATTTATATTTGCATAATAATTGTTATGACCAATCTGAGTGCACTCATTGAAACATTTGTTTTTGGTCAGTACTAGAGATGAGCAAGTAGTATTCGATTGAATACCTCCCCGCCATGGGGATGCGTGTAAACGGCCCGATCGAATACTACTCGCTCATCTCTAGTCAGTACTTTTCATAGCCAGGTAACCTCTAAGGGTCAGTTCACACGTGAAAACCGCCTAGCTTATTTGTGCGAGGTAAAAAACCTCGAGGAGTTTTTTTGACGCTGTTTTTTGCATTCCACGCGGTTTTTGACGAGGTTTTTGACGCGGTTTTCGCTAGCGGTTTTCGCTAGGGTTTTTTTTTCCTATATGTGCTATAGAAACTGCAGGCGAAAACCGCGCGGTTTTTTGCAAAAAACCGCGCGGTTTTGTGTGCAAAAAACCGCGCGGTTTTTTACCGCGCGGTTTTCGCCTCCCATTCACTTCTATGCAATTCTTCAGGCGTTTTCCGCCTGAAGAAAGGTCATGTCGCTTCTTCAGGCGGAAAACGCTAGGAGGAAAAAAAAAGCTAGTGGTCTACATAGACCACCATGTTAAAGGAGAGGTTTTTGAAGCGAATTCCGCTGTCAAAAACCTCCCCTTTGCCCACGTGTGAACTAGCCCTAAATATACTTTACATTATATCCTCACACAAAGGAAAGTAAAAGTGTTAATAGCTAATTCACAATTGTTTATAGATCATACTAAAAGGAGCTTTTTATAGGTCTTTTGGGAGCTCTCATATAAAAGATAGCTGTGCTGTACTTTGGTTATACTTTTAGCTTCTGAAGAAGTGAATGGGAGTGGGAGCGCATCTTTGTCCACCAGGGGTTTGGACACTTTTCCCATGGCTGCATTCACAATGGGGTAAAATTACTACAAAAACTCAGGATCAGTGTGGTTACCAATTCTCAGGTCCCTATCAATTTTTTCTCTAGCTTCCACTGTTCTCAAGCAACAAGTGCAGTTATTTTTGAAGCTTTGCTATTAAAGCTTTTTAATGTCAGAAGGACCGTGTTGGGCCAATGGAGGGAAATCAGAGCTCCAGTCAGAGGCAGCTAATCTCATAGATGAGAATCACACCCCTTGTCTGCTCCCACCACTCCGCCCTTTAGTACAGAGCGTAAATAGTATATCATGCACCCAAATGAACAGCATTTATTAGTGAGGAACAGTGGGGGCTAGAGAAAAAAATCCAACTTTGCCAGAATCAGTAGTTAAATGACGCAAAAGCTGGTCTTGTTGGAGATGATTAAAGGTCCTCTTTAAATGATTTCACCTTTCTTATGTATTCTTATTTCAGGAGAAGAAACTCTTAATTGTTCTAAGCAACTGCAACTATCTGGAACGACATACCTTACTAAACATTGCTGACCATTTTGAGAAACATGGCTTTCAGGGAATAGAGAACATAACAAAGGTATCATTTTTTTAACGTTCCCTTTATCTGTCTAGAAACTGATTTTCTAATTTTTTAACTGAAGCCTCATTTCGCCCCTTGTACTTCTGCAGTGATCTAAGTGTAGATGTTAATTGTGGACACTGAGAGATGCAATAAACAGAAATGGTAACAGAAAAATGGAAGAAAAAGTTGTGCCTACTGTGGTTTTACACTACAAAAACTTCTGTTTGTCCCTAAAACAGACTTGTATAACTCTGGCACAGAACAATTCCGTCTGATCCCTTCCATTCTTGGCTGACATCTAAGGGTCATGACTTAGGTAAATGAGCAGGGGTTAACATGTCTGGTCACCTACTGCAGATATTTCAGTGCGGAGGACCCCTTCTCAGCTAGAGACCTCACTAAAGCCTTATTGGTGATGAGAGATTGGCAGGAGATTAAATTAATAATCTCGTCAGTCTCATTTAGAAGAATTCTAAATGTATGGAAAATTTTGTTACGTGGAATAGGATTCATGAAAAAAAATAAAGTATTAAAGGGTTTTATTATATTAAATCATTCACTTGTGTAAGCTGTTAGAGGGAATATTGGGCTGAGTTACCAGCCTGAATAACACTACTACAGCTATACTCTCTTCAACCATGCAAAGTGAATCAGCAGCCAACATAGTGATTTTTTGCACTTGACAAAAGGGCCCAAGGAGCCTGAAACGCGTCGTGCTTAATAAATTTATTGTTTTATTTATCTGGGTGAGCCTGCTCTTCTGAAGAGAACTCCAGACGTCTTGATGTTTCTTTGTCCACCCTGCGCAACATAATCAAAAAGTTTATAACTCATGTTACTGTAGTTAATCTCCGTGAACGTGGATGGAAGAGAAAAATCGATTAAAGGTTGCAATGCAGGATAATCGGTCTAGATGGTGAATAAACAGCCCCAACAAGATCCAAAGAAATTCAAGCTATCCTGCAGGCTCAGGGTACATCAGTGTCGACACAAACTGTCTGAATTAAATGAAATGCTATGACAGGATACCCAAGAGGACTCCGGGGCTGACACAGAGAAATCAAAAAAAGCTAGACTGTGGTTTGCCAAAATGTACGTCTGTAAGCCAGAATCCTTCTGGGAAAACGTCTTGTGGATAGATGAGACCAAGACAGAGCTTTTTGGTAAAGCAAATCATTCTACTGTATACTGAAAAAGGAATGAGACCTACAAAGAAAGGAACACAGGACCAATAGTCAAATATGGTGGAGGTTCAAAGATATTTCGGGGTTGTTTTGCTGACTCTGGCACTGGGTGCCTTGACTATGTGCATGGCATCAAGGAATCTGGAGATTATCAAAGGATTTTGGATCTCAATGAAGGGTCTTGTGTCAGAAAGCTGGGTTTTGTGTCGTAGGTCATGAATCTTCCAGCAGGACAATGACCCCAAACATTCTCTAGAAAGCACCCAGAAATAGATGGAAATAAAGTGTTGGAGAGTTCTGAAGTGGGTGCAATGAGTCTGGATCTAAACCTATTGTGGAGAGATCTTAAAATTGCTGTTGGGAGAAGGCACCCCTGAAATATGAGAGATTTGGAGCAGTTTGCAAACAAGAGTGGCCCAAAATTCCAATTGAGAAGTATAAGAAGCTTGTTGATGGTTATAGGAGCAGATTGATTTCAGTAATTTTTTCGAAATATTATGCAACTAAATAATAAATTGAGGGTACCAGTAATTTTGTCCAGCCCATTTTTGGAGTTTTGCATGATTATATAATTTTTTGCTTTTTTTCTCTGTTTTTTTGTGTTGTTTCAGTAGACACAAAGGAAATAAGCATGTGTATAACGACGTGTAATTGCAATAAATTCTGGGAGAAATACTTCATTATCTGGAAAAATATCAGGGGTGACAACATCTTACAGCTTCTTTGAAACACCTGTGAAGTCAAAATTATCACAAAGCTAGATGACTTCCCTGAGAGGTGTATTTTCTAAAATGGGGTTTTTTAACAGGTATTTCCAATTTTTGGCACCCCAGGGACTCTGCAAACCTGCCATGGTGGCTAATACATGTCTAACACGCCTTGTGCAAACATAAAAAACAAAAAACTTGAGTCTTCAGTAGTTGATACCTTTTTTAATGGCTAACTAATAATAATGACAGACTACAAGCTTTCGGGTTAACTCTGATCCCTTCCTCATATGAGTTAGCCATTAAAAAAGGTATCAACTACTGAAGACTCAAGTTTTTTGTTTTTTATATTTCATAACCACTGGCTAACATGGTACAAAAACCTTATACTTGTTCAAACAGACTAATCATTGCATCAGACACTTTGATAAATTTGTCATAGTTTAAAGCTGTCTAGTCTTAAAGGGAATCTACCATTAAAGTAAGTTTTTTTGGAGCTACCACATCGGAATAGCCTTAAGAAAAGCTATTCGTCTGCTACCTTTATCAGTCGCCTCCGTTCCGCCGTTCAGTAGAAATACCGTTTTTTACCAGTATGCAAATGAGTTCTCTCGCAGCATTGGGGGCGGGTGCCAGCGCTCAAACAGCAGTGGGGGCATCCCCAATGCTGCCAGAGAATTCTCTCCAGCGACGCCTCCATCTTCAGCTGCATCCGCCTCTTCTTTTGTCGTCTTGCGTCTCAGTCCAAACTCCAACAAAAGCTTGCGCTGTTGGCTCTGCCAGTGAGACACAAGCAGAGCTGAGAGCGTGTGCTGACCGGCGGCCATTTTTGGGAGGCCGCTCGCTCCTGTAGTTCTACGGAGAACTACAGGAGCGTACTGTGCATTTGCATACCGGTAGAAAACAGTATTTCTACCGAATGGCGGACCGGAGGCGACTGATAAAGGTAGGAGACGACTAGCCTTTCTTAATGCTATTCTGAAGTGGTAACTACAAAAAAACTTGCTTTAATGGTAGAATCCCTTTAAGCTTGTACTGTCTAACTTTTAAGCCCTATACACACATGTACATTGTCAATGTGCTAGCCGTGATTTTTATTGCTGGCATGCTGACCCATTACATTTGTAATGGCTCCATACACACACTCATGTATTATCATGTGTATGGGGTCATGAGTCCTGGGCCAAACTCAGGACAAGTCCTATACCTGTCTTTTTTGTAGCCCAAGCTCACTGAAGAAAGTAAATGGGTCCATGGAGGCCCGGGTGCAATCAGATGTGTCTTCTGTGCCATTCATTCATGTCGTGCGCATATAATGTTAGACAAATTAGTAAGTATGCCCTATTGAGATTTGTTTTGCTCTTATCCCTTGCTAGTTACAGGCAATTAGATTCAATTTGAAAGCCTCCAAACAAAAGTATGAAAGTTTAACATTTCACCTTAAATTTGTATACATTTATTAGGAACACATAGAGGGTTAGTAAAGATTCCAAATGATTTTCTGAATTTCAAGGCTACAGTTTAAGTTGGGTTTTTAGGGGCATTCCCCTCAAAGTCACTTCAAAAGTGAAATGGTCTTTAAAGAATAGAATTTTATAGTTTTCTTAAAAATAAATAATTTTCTTTGTCAAATGATAAATATGTTTTGCGTCATAACCCCTTTAATTGTACAGGTAATGGATGAAAGGTAACGAGGTCTTTAACAGATTATGCTCAGTGCTTATCCATTTCCTGCCATTAGATCTCTGCTTAAGGTATTTGGCTCACATACATACCGTGTCAGCATCTTACCCTTTAGATTCCTATCATCAAAGAAAGAGAAGAATCAATGAAATCTGTCACTTTGGTTGTCCTTTATGAGTTACAGATGGGATTTTTTTTTTTTCAAAGAATGAAAATGTCAGAGTGGGCGACATTACATTTTATTTATTTATTTTTTATACTGTTATCTTTGATGACCTATCAAGACTTTTCATCAATGCTATTTTTTTTTCTGTAGATGTGTATTTTTGTGTACATGTTCTTGCATATGCCTCTTTATACATCGTTATTTACTATGAAATTGAAGAATTTTGTTTTGTAATACCCCTGAAAAGGAGGTGTGATGAGGGAAGCATGACATTTTGCTTACTTTGTTTCATATATTGTTATCAGAGACGTAGTCTTAGGGGACCTTGTTTTTTGTCTTCTTTAAATAGGTCGATACCTGCTGGAGTAACCCTGGCAGGTAGCCGGCACTATTTACTTACTTCTCCCCGCTCCTTCTCACAGCCGTCTCCGCTTCCCCTTCTGCATCCCATATCATGTCGTCCTGTGGAGAGCAAAAGGGAAAGTGAATGTGGGTGTGAACAAGAGCAGGGATCGGTAAGTAAGGTTTCGGGCCCACAGCAATAGTATTTGTTGGACGAAGCCCAACAAATACTGCTATTATTATACTTTGGGATCTTATCAGGCCCAAGAGTATAATGATCGGGTACCCATTGGAGGTGAGCGAACATAAAAACCAGAGTTACTCACCGCTTCTGGGATCTGGTACGATTCCATGCCATCTTTGAGCTTCTTTAGTAACGTCCCAGGCTGGCCCACATTGACATCTGGGGCGACATTGAAGAGAACCAAAAGCAGCAGGGAGTGTGCCGGAGCCCAATAGAGGTACAGTAAGTACCCCTGATTTTCATGTTTGTCACCTCCCCATGGCCTCCGATCATCATCTTTTTAGACCCTAGAGTATAATGGTCCATTATGGGGAATAATACTGTATGGAGGGGCCACTATGGGGCATACTACTGTGTGGAGGGGCTGCTATGGGATATAATACTGTGTGCAGGGGACACTGTGAAACATTATACTGTGTGCAAGGGCTGAGGTGGGACATAATACTGTGTGGAGTGGCCGCTATGGGACATTATACTGTGTGGAGGGGCCACTATGGGACATTATAGTGTGTGGAGGGGCCACTATGGGACATTATAGTGTCTGGAGGCCAATTTGGGACTTACAGTGTATGTAAATGGGGCGCTATTCTTTGAGGAGGCTAGGAAAGGGGGGCCCCCAAGTTGGGGGGGGGTCTTTGCTAGTTACACCCTGCGAAGAAGTGACGGTGGCAAGTCAGGTACCTTAGAGGTTTGAAAGCAGGTAAATATTTTATTATTTGTTGTGGGGGAGGGGTTAATAACGACATACATTGGTGCAAGCAGTGGTTTTTACAAAGATGCCAGTAGGGGGTATTATTAATATAAGGGGGGCATTGGGAGGCAGCATTTATGAAAGAGATATTAACCTATGGAGTATTGGGCTATATTAATTTATGGTGAGCATTATTGATTCAACCAAGTAGTCAGGGAGGAAGCCAGGAAGGTGTCCGCTGCCATTGTCCCGTCTAGTATGCATTTTGCTTTTGCTGGTGGAAGTCCTGCACCACACATGACTACTGAGGACAGTAAGCGGCCACAGGAAAGGAACCAGTGATGTCACTCACATACGTCACCAGTTCTTTTCCTGTGGCTGCTGATTGGCCGCAGCAGTCACATGCCATGCAACACTTATGCTGGCAAAGACATGACACACTCTGTACCGGAGCACTGGAGACAGGTGAGTATGATTTTTTTTTTTTTTTTTTTCATGTTTCACCTTCTCCGGCCTTCTCCCTGTGTGCCTGGGGGGGTAAATGTACACCAGCTCATACCTTGTCCCCATAGTTTAGATAAATGCGTAAACAATCATAAATTTGACATGGCCGATGACCTCAACAACTAAAAGCCTTCACCACGCCCTCTTTTCAGGAAAAGGGCAACGGTGCTGCAGATTTTATACAGTTGTAAAAAATTGCAACTTTTTATGCCTTGTACACCCAAATGTGTTTATATGGTTTCTTAAGTAAGGCCCGGTCACTTAAAGGGGCTCTATCAGCAAAATTATGCTGATAGAGCCCCACATATGCGTGAATGGCCTTTAAAAAGACTATTCAGGCACCTGTAAAGTTTTATTAAACTACCCCCCCCCGTTTTAAAATAAAACCCTAAAACAGAATATGTTCAACTTACCAAACGTGCACGGGGGGTGGGCATGCAGGGTCCGACGTCATCTTCAGCCACGCCTCCTCTTCCAGCCATGTCCTCGGGTCTCGTCTAACTAGCGAACTGACATTGAAAAAATGGGTGCATGCGCAGTAGCATGCTGCTTCTACTACTGTGCATGCGCCCGCACCATTTTTTATCAATGTCAGTTCGCGAGTTAGACGAGATCCGAGGACATCGCTGGAAGAGGAGGCGTGGCTGAAGATGACGTTGGACCCTGCATATTGATGAGATATGACAGGATTAATGTCTTACTAATCAATCTGTATGTATTTCTTTCTTTACATCTATGGATATCTTATTTATGTACTTCTGCTATATGTGTATATACGTATCCTTTATCTAGCTATCATTTTATTGATCTTTCTATCCCTCCATCTATATATAGCCCCCCTCCTAGTTTAAGTTGATATAAAGACCCTTATAGTCAACTCTGCAAGTTGGCTTGTGATGGGATCAAAAGGATGCCCAACAACCTATCGATTTCATTGGACGAGATGGGTGTGTATTAGAGTATAATATGCATTGGGCCCCCCATTTCATCATAGGAACCACTATTCATTATTTGTAATGTTCAGATAAGTATGTTCTCTTTTCATTAAACACTTCTTATTTTATTATATTCTGGTTTGATTATAGTCATTCATTGACCATCTTTGAGTTCAAACGTATTTGCCTCCACCGTTGCAGATGCCCCGTTTACCCTTAGGGCAGCATTCTTATGATCTGTGATAAGAATAAAATTGATATTCATACGGTATATCTATGGGTCTTGTAAGGTGCTTTCTAAATATATTGCCTTACTGCTTCTACTGGCATTACCAGGGATCCCAACCAATAATAGTTTGTTGTTCTTCTTTTAAAGGCCAGCACAGAGTCTCTCAAAGAATTGGACCAAAATTTATTTGAGAAGTTTATTGAGATTAAAGCAGACCCCATAGTTGGATCACTGGAGCCTGGAATTTATGCAGGGTATTTCGACTGGAAAGACTGCCTTACTCCCACAGGTAATCTACTGATCTGTTTTTACTTCTTTCACTGCGAGCAGTCCCATTGAAGTGAATGGGAAGTGCCGGCGTATACGGCAAGCTCTGCTCATGCCGAGCTTGCCGTATACGCCGAGGTTAATATGAGGGACATGATGGGGTTGACTCTTATTAATGTGAGGCACATGGAGTTACTGAAACTAAATTAATAACCCCAAATGCCTGACATTAATAGGCAGAGTAACTAAAGGAAGGTCCCTGTGTGTGTCACTTTCCTACAGCTTCCTCTCCTCCATACAACAGACATCTTCCATAAGACACAATGAATCCTGGCCACTCATCTGCAGGGTAGATGCTAAATCCTACTGTGCTAAAGGACCTCTGATGACGTCATGACCATGTGATCGGACTCTGGTGTGGGCGGAGCTACTAGGATTTAGACTCAACCTTATCTGCAGATGTTACATACCAGTGGCTACAGGACCTTTGATGACATCACAGTCACGTGACCTCATGACAAGCCAATCACAGAAAAGTAGCACTAAAGGACCTCCCCCTTCCAGGTCCTTCCAGTTTTCTGTGCTCCGTGGACCCTGACTCGTGTATAAGCCGAGGAGAGCTTTTTCAGCAAGAAAAATGTGCTGAAAAAGGCGGCTTATACTCAAGTATATATGGTACCTTACATTTGATTCTAGAGGAATTCATGGTTAACTCAGTTACGGCAGTGTGGCTGCAAAACAAGCCCAAGTCATCATCCGCCACCATCAAAGAAAGTTGGCATATAGTGTTTGTTCTGATATGGAATGCGCGGTGTTCACCAAACGTGTTGCTGTCTGCAATGTGACCAAACATCTCCAATTCAGTCTCTTCTGTCCAAAGGACATTGTTCCAGAAGTCTTGCAACCCTTTACACACTCACAAGTCAGAGGCCTTATTGCACTCACTGCTTAGTATGTATTTATTCTTTACTATTGTGTCGGTGGGGGTGGGTGGGGGGGGGTTGTGAACCTTTTTTCAAAATTCATAGTGCATGGATGGGCAGTGTTTGGGTTCCAATACATAGACGACTGTTTTATTTTTTATTAGACACAAAATTGTGGCACTCTACTGCATCTGGTAAACAAATAGCCTAAACACGATGTGAACATATCTTTACCCTTATAGATTCAGAGCTTACTTTGTGAGTTAGGATGGTTTCACTTATATGTTAGTAGTGTTATAATATTTTTTTCCAGTGTCATATACCTCAGAATTTTATATTACCAGGAATTTTCCATATGATGATTTACCACCTTACTGAGGCTGCACTTTGAGGAGGGTTTTTTTTTGTACAAATTAGACCGTTTGATCTGGACTGGTCTTTATTGTATTGGTATAATGCGGACATCGTATTTCATATTATTTGGCCACTGCATAGAGTAATTTCTTAGATATAAAATAGAGTAATTTTTTAGATATAACATAGAGAGATTTGCAGCTTTCAAACATACAAAGTCAAAACTATAGATACACTAGCCTCTACCCGCAACTTCGTCTGCGGGTTGTTTGCATTGAAAATCCGCCTATATTCAGCAAATTGCTGCTGTCGATGGTTTGCCTGCTCCGGCGTTACAGCAGCTCTCAAGCTGTCCTGCTGCTGACCTTGTTCCTCACACCATGCCTGTGATTGTTCCGGGATCTCAGCAGCTTGCTGGAACGCCATATAATGAGCGTGTTGTTGGTGTTGATGATCCGCCTACTCTGGCATTTTGACAGCTGTCCTGCTGCTGAACTCATTCCTCGCGCTGTGCCTGTGATTGTTCCAGTATCTCAGCAGCTCGCTACGATGCCATATAATGAGCGTGTTGTTGGTGTTGATGATCCGCATGCTCCGGTGTTTTGGCAGCTCTCAAGCTGGCCTGCCACTGAACTTGTTTCTTGCACTGTGCCTGTGATTGTTCCAGCATCTCAGCACCTTGCTGGAATGTTATATAATGAGCATGTTGTTGACGTTGATGAGCCGCCTGTTCCGGCGTTTCGGCAGCTGTCAAGCTGGCCTGCCGCTGAACTCATTCCTCGAGCTGTGCCTGTGATTGTTCCGGTATCTCAGCAGCTCGCTGGGACACCATGATCCCCGTCAGCTCCGCTTGAGGAGAACTCTGTGACTTCTGGCTACCTTCATAGCTCTCGTTTGCAACAAATTAGATTTTCTTTTTCCAGGCATATTGAAAATTGGCAAACTGCCAATTTGGATTAAAAGTGTTTGCCATGTCAGTGTTTCAGCAGTGGCTGAAGTAGATCAGATAATATGCAAATGCGTGAACACAAACCAGGGTTAGCATGTGTACACACAGAGAGGTAACAGCCCTGGCTTTCTCAGAAGCTAAGATAAGAGCAGTGTAATATAGTATGTGAACATAAATTCATAACAGTCGTGAAGCCATGTCATTTACCGGGATAAAAAGTAGCCTGTGTTTTAATCGAGGTTACAATCTATCTATGTGCCCAATTTCATCCTAATCCATTCAGCCGTTTTTGTGTGATTGATACACAAACATCCAAACACACAAACTTTCACATTTATAATATTAGTAGGATTTTAAGGCGTGGATAAATGTCAATAATTTGTGCAAATAGCAGATACCTCAGAGACCTCAATGTAGATAACTTGTGGTGAAAGGTTAGATCTGGAGCTACAATACACCTATGAAAAATATTTTTTACAGTAAAATAGTCTTTATTCCCATAGATTTCTGTACTTAGTGTTACTGTTGGAAATACCACTAACCTATTTGCATGGAGTGTGACTGTTCTCTCCCACAAAAGTTACACTTCTCTAGAGTAGAACAAATAAAGAATACTCTGGTTAGCTAAACTTAACCTCAAGTTCCTGTGCAACGTGAAAAGTGTCTTTGCACGTGACTTTGTTCAACTAAGAATTGTGATGGACCTGTTTCCTATTATCCAAAAAAATAGGGTGTTTTTTTAATTAGTGTATAGTTGCTAAATGCTCTTATTTGTGTAAAAGTTGTGTTAAAATGTCATATATTGTACTGATCTTGTTTATTGTACAAATGTGCTCGAATCTGCAGCTGTTACATGTGAATGTATATTGGAATCTACACAGTAAACCTACAACTTTTTGCAAATGAAGTAAAGTAATATTACACATTGCGCTATTTATCATGTACTAATAACCAGTTACAGCACATCCTTTATTATAGTCCAGAATTGTATACATAATTTTGCAAGCCTCAAGAAGAAATGAAAGGTTACCACCCACTTGGCGAATATGTGCTAATTTACATATATCCTCCCATGGCAGTTAGTATTTTTTACTTGGTGACAGACTCCCTTTAATTGAGCTACCATTATACAAGACAGTTAGATGTTCTTATGTAGGATCATTATACAAAGCCTGTTATACAGACTGTACTTCACTAAATGAAGATCCCCTGAAACAGGCTCTTTGAAGACTCTTCAAAGAACAATGGCACCTCTGAGACTTGCAGAATTCTGTATACAGCTCTGGGCTTCAGTACAGGATGTGCTGTACCTGGGCATTAGTACATCATAAATAATGCAATGTGTAATATTACTTAACCTTGTGTTAATTGTGTTGGAATGGAAACCTACATATTAAATCAATCAAATCAAATAAAAAGTAGAATAAATTAACTAAATTCTTTGCACATAGTTCAGGCAGAGAGAACAATTTTAATCACATCAGGACTGGACACTCTTTCGGGGTTAATATTTTTTCTTTCCGGTTATTCAAATATTTTTTGCAGGGCGAAATGTAGTTTTTATTTATACCATTTTGGCGAATGTCTGATGTTTTGATCCGTTTTTATTAAAATATTTTTGGGAGACAAAATGACAAAGAAACAGTGGTTTGGCTGCTTAGATTTTTTTTTTTTTTTTTCCTGCTACCTCAGTCATTGTAAGCGGAAAAAAAAATTTTCATTTCAATAAGTTTTTATTGTTTTTTTAAAGTAATAAACATACAAAAAGGAAAACACAAAACAATCTAAAATACAGGTATAGAAGTAATTATCAACTTGTGGTGTCTATAACAACAGTTAGGCCTGGTTCCAATCTGCGTTCGGTATTCTGTTTGGGGAGCCTGCTTGAGGACCCTCTGAACGGACTACCAAACGCATTAAAAAAGCGGTGAGCAGTGAAAGCACACAGATCCCATAGACTATAATGGGGTTCGTGGGTTTCCCGCATGGTGTCCACACAAGTCATGTGGAGAGAAAAGTACTTCAAGAACTACTTTCCTGTCCGGATGACTCGTGCGGACACCAAACGGAAAACCCACGAACCCCATTATAGTCTATGGGATCTGTGTGCTTTCACTGCTCACCGCTTTTTATTGCATTCGGTATTCTGTTCGGGGAGTTCCCAAGCGGACTTCCCGAACGGAATACCAAATGCGGATGTGAACCGGGCTTTACCAATCGTGGAGCACATATCTAGTTGAGGAGTCTCATCTGTGTGGACATAGTTCTTTTTCACAGATGTTGCTGGAGATACATAAGAAAAGGGAGACCACAAAAAGAAACAAGGTGATATACTTTATCCTGAAGTATCAAAAGTTATACATAACTCTCCAAAAACTCCACGGGAAAGTATCTTATCATAGTATTAAGTTTGGTAGACGATAGCAGAAAACTTTTACTTTTATTTTTAGACCCCATCCCAGGGAAGGGGGAATGTTGGGTCCCAGGGAATCAATCACTTACAAAATACACTACAATGCTGATGCATTGCAATATATTGTAAAATACATAGATTTCTAGTACAGGCTGTCTAGCACAGCCTATTATAGAAGCTCATTGAAGACAAGCCTGGGTGCCTTCAATATGCCCTTGGATGTCAGTAATGGATTGCCGCTCCTGGATCTCATTCTGGGGGAAAATTGATTACAGGTAAATGGGCACCATGCACTGCTGGTAACATGGTGCTTCAGTCAGGTTTAGTGACCACAATTAGTGGCCCAACTCCTCAGCAGCTGCCATGTTTTTAGGCCATACATTGGCCATAATAGTATGGCAGATTTTGGGAAATGATTAAAGTGTACCCAAACACATTGAGTTCTAGGAAGCACTCCTGGGCTAAGAATGATCAGTGTGCCTTCTGAGGAATACTTTGAGGGGTGTAGTTTCTAAAATGGGGTCACAAAAGGATTTTGATTATTTACTTGTATTGTTTATACCTAATGGATCTTACTTAATCCTTCATTTTCTTTGCGTTATCATGGCAACATTAATGATGGAAGAATTGTCCAAGGTGGACAGTCCCTTTAGGTAGGTAGAATAGACACTATACAATACATTGTAATGGCACAGAAGAGATTTAACGTTTCATCATAGAAGAGAATTTTTGATAACTTACCAGCATTTACCACTAGACACATCTGCAGCAAAATGTGTAAATGTCATTCTTGTACATTCAGTTGTTTGCTTCTTTTTCTAAAAAATGATAGCTTTTACAATAAATGGAGGAATATGAAAAGGTGCACATCATAATGTTTTGGAAAGAAAGTGACTTTACCTATTTGCTCTTCACGTCAAAAAGTACCTACTTTATTTATATCACCCTTTGATTCTAATTTTAGTGCAAACACCAATAGGCAATTCGTAAAGCTACTGCTAAAAAACAGGAAGTGTGGTTAAATATGTGGGCACGTTCCAAAAATGTTTCCAAAATTGAGAATTAAATATGAATGAAACGTGAATGAAACTTCTGCAGATTCTCAAAGTGTGCGTGTGCTTTCTGAAGTGTGTTGTAAAGGGATTTCTGAGCCATTTTACAGCCACTGTATACCTAGCAGCCTAGAATGTAGAAAAGGAAGTGTCGTTTGTAATGATCCTTCAGCTCACAGCTTAGAAAAGTAAGATTTGCTATTTGATTGGAAATTTTTGTCTGAAATTGCTGACATGATCTTAGTTATTAACCAGTAAGACTAAAGGGATAGTTTTAGATTTGAAGAAACTAACCTAACAGTTGGAAATGCAATAAAATAAAAAACAACAGTGGTAAAACCTCCACTGCTTCAGCTCCCTCACCAGTTTTGGTGTATTTTGCTGCAGGGTGATATGCTATACATCTACGTGACTGCGGCAGCCATCACCAGCATGAACTACAAGAGATGGTGAGGTGAGTGGCTGCAGCAATCTTGTCGATGAACAACAAAAACCGGAAGCAGCATTAAAATGGTGGAGATTTATAAATTGGTGACTTTATGGCGTTTTTTTTATTATTATTTTATTGCTTTTCATTTTGCTAGGGTCCAGGTTTTTTTCCCCAGGACGCTAGCAAAGAAAAAAAAAAAAAAAAAAAAAATGGAAGAAAAGTAATAATCTTCACACAGGAAATGTTTAGTCATCCAGTCACTGGCTGGTCACCAGAAGGATAGACATTTCTTGGCGATTTCGGTCTGTCAAGAATGCGACAAGAAGTAGAGTCCAGACGGGACTCAGTAAGAAATAAAACAGGCTGGGCAGGATTCATTGGATATCACTTTTGTTTTCCCATTTTCCTTAAATAAATAAATAAATATATAATCTCAATTTTTTTTTCAAAGCCCATAAAACTCCTTTAAGTAGAAATGCAAAAAAGTCCAATATCTTTGAATGACAGGTCAAATTTTCATAGGCTGAAAGCTGCAATTTCATGCACATAGCCATAAGCTTTGATAAGTATTATTTATGTAGGCACCATGAGAAATATGGAATAATTGATGTGCTTCCCTCTTGCGGACCGGCCGTTAATGCTGACATATCGTGCCCTTTCTGAGAGCAGCCTAGGATAGATGCAGGGGCCACTCAGTCTCATACATGGGAAGCTGTGAATAAATGTGTGTTCATAGGATTATGCTAAAATAAGCCAACAAATACTATAGAATCATGCCTTGGTATAGCACCCCCACCCTCTCCGTATGTAACGGGACCCTCAGATTACTCCTTACTACTTAAACATTATAATTAGAGATGAACGAACAGTAAAATGTTCGAGGTTCAATACTCATTTCGAGTAGCCCCTCAATATTTGAATATCGAACCCTATTATAGTCTATTGGTGGAAAATGCTCGTTTCAGGGGTAGGCAACGTTCGATCAAATTATACTTACCAAGTCCACGAGTGAGGGTCGGGCTGGATCCTCCAAGAAGCCTTCTCCCTGCGCAGCATCCCCGCGGCATCTTCCAGCTCTGAATTCACTCTGCCAGGCATCGGGCCTGGGCAGAGCCGACTGCGCATGCCCGCACTACAAGCAGTCATGCGCAGTCGGCTTTGCCCAGGCCCGATGCCTGGCAGAGTGGATGAAGAGCCGGAAGACGCTGCGGGGAAGCTGCACGGAGAAGACTTCTAAAGGTAGGAGAAGAACCAGCGTTGATTGGCCGACTGTATAGCATTCGGCCAATCAATGCTGGTTCTGCATCGAACTTTTACATTCGAACAGCGAGTGGTACTCGATCGAGTACGAGTATTTCGAATACCGTAGTATTCGCTCGAGTACTACTCGCTCATCTCTAATTATAATGCTTTTAGAAATGATCCCTAGAATTTATAAAGACAAAGATGAACTACTTCCAGTTTACAGCTACAGGTTATTCCTACACTTAGTTCATCTATGCGCTATATAGACATGAGTTTTATGACTTTTAAAAGGGACTTCAACTTCAGGGTCTGTCTGAATTCAGTACTGTCTTCTACTAGTAGTAATAGCAGTCTAAGGAACAGTACTCTGTAGGCCTGGGCTTTTACATTATGTTTAGAAATGACAATCATTGGCTTTCCTAGCCTAACCTTATTACTATGCGACATTGATTTACTGAAAGCATGCTATGATATTATGTCCCGTAATACTATAAACCAGTCTTGTATTCTAGTCGAGAATGGCATACGGTGAATCTATGTTTTGCAGCTAAAACACGCCACTTCCTAGCCACAGTGATGTTGTTTCCTTTGCTATTATAGAGAGGAAGGACTCGCACGCCGTGTTTGGTCTATTTTCTCTCCATTATACATCCTCCCTTTCTGCTTATTGGATTGACTATTGGTAACAATTTACTGGAACAGAGAAATGGAGCAAGTAACAAAGTTGTTATTCTTATTATTTCAGACCTGGGGAAATCCCAGTACTGACACAGACAAGTAGGCGAAGTGCTGATACTGGGATGTGTGGGTGGGGACACTTCACTCAGACATGACATCATGATAAACAGGTAGCGGCGCTGACCACCTGGTGAATACATTGCTTCTAAAGGTTAGGGAATTCTAGCTGCTTATGAGGGCTCAGAGGATGCTCGCTAGTTTTCTACTTGCAGTTTTTACTATGCTGTGCGGACTTGTAAATCATAACTACGTATGTAGATGTGCGAAATTAAAAAAAAAAATCATTTCATTAAACTCATTTTGTTTTATTTGCTTTTTTGGCTAAATATTCATCTTAAGAGATGAGAAATTGTGTAATAGGAATTATTGCATAGAAGCATACTGTGACCAGGTATTGGGACTACAAAACTGTGCATGGTGTTTATGTAACTTATTGTGCCCTTTTTGTCTTAAATTTATATGTGGATTAGCATAGTGTGGACTTTTTATGTTGTTGTTTACAATTTTATAATCATGAAAAAAAAATTGCATACGGTCCTATTCAAACTGCTTTTGCGGAGTGTATTCGAAGCCAACATATGAGCATGGTACACCTTATACATTGATATAATAGACATATGGCCACAATGAAGGCAACTGTATGCTATACTGTTGCATACTTAGGCTCGGTTCACAAATGCGCATGTACTCTGTATTGGGGTTCTGTTCCTCTCTCCACCTGAAATATGCAGAGAGAAAAGTGGTGCAAGTAGCACTTTTCCTTCTGCATTTTTTCGCCCTTTTCAGGCAGAAACCACACGAAACCCTTTATAGTCTATGGGGTCCGCCTGTTTCATAAGCTAACTGCTTTTTTATTCAGATTAGGATTCTGTTTGTGGGGGAACCCAAACAGACCACCCGAACAGAAACCCGTACTCAGATGTGAACTTAGCCTAACTTCTGTTGTAAAAAAAAAAAAAAAAAAAAAAAAAAAACACCAGCCCAGATTTGCTATTGTGGTTGCTGGCGCATTTTGGCAGATCTAGATGAAGTCAAAATATTTCAACTTGATAGACCCGTTGAAGTGGATTCTCAGAAAATAGAAAGTATGGCTTAAATATGCATCAAAATTATCTTGTAAAATTCTGGATCAAAGTAAGGCTAAATTCACATCTGTGTCTGAAAACCATCAGAGGAAAAAAATGGTTTGTCGGACTCTCGTGTGTTAATGCTATTTTAGCTGTCTGCTTCGCCATTATTCTGATCCTCTGACAGACCAGGACGACGGAGAGGTCATACTACTGTGGGCCTAACTTAAAGAAGACCTTTATGTCTTCAGATATGTACGTTATTACATACTTGTAGAAAGCTGACAGTGCTGAATTCAGCACACTGTCAGCTTTCCCAGTTTGTGCCTGAGTGCTGGAGATATCTGTGCCGTTAGTTTCGGCACTGATATCTCTCTACTGTCAGGCTTTGCTGTGAGGAACACCCGCCCCAACAGTACAAGGGTATGAAAGAGTACTGTCAGGGGGGGCAGTACTAACCGCGCCGATATCTATAACAACACTGATGTCTCCAGCACAGGGGCGCATACCAGCATAGCTGACACTAAATCCAGCACACTGTTGGCTTTCTACAGGTATGTAATACCACGCATTTCTGAGGACATGAAAGGTCCTCTTTAAGCCACGTAAAAGTTAATATAAAATTATACTAGTTTGAAATATTATGTCATGCAATTATTAATATAGTATTTAAATATATATGTTATTCACCTCTATAGGAATTGCATACAGTATAGAAATGTTATCATATAAATAAGTTAGATTCTATCAATCTAAGGCCCCTGTATGAAACTTACACAATTATTTCTTCCAGAGATTTCTTATTTTATGATTGTCCTAAAATAAAACGTTTCTACTCTCTACAATGGAGCTTTCAGATAACTTTTAGGTAGTGTTTTCATGGCACAATTGTTGTGATTGGCATAAACCTTTTTATGCACAACAGATTAACTCTACATTTCCTTACAACAATTTATCTTGAGATCGATGTGATTGAACAGAAAGCTTCATCGTGACGCTCAGTTCTGACAATCAGCCTAATAGCGCCACCAATCAGGTGATTGCTTGATTTCGGCGTCGCAGGCAAATAATGAAAGTAATTGCTGGGGGAGCAATCTCTTTAGCAATCATTCCTCCTGCATGTGCTCTGGATCGGCCTGTGTAGTAAAGACAGTAAAGCCTAAGGGCCAATCAGCTTGTTTGTCATTGATCTGTGTTAGATTAGAAAAACCTTAAAGTCTAATATGGCCCTAAGATCCATGTGTAAAGCCATTAATTTGTAATCATTCTGATTGATCAGAAATTATATTTGTGTGTAAGCTCAGCTGTCAGGGTTTTCGCTTTGCTATCAACAAGAATTTATCAGAAACAGTCAACCATTTGTTAATGAGCTGAAATCGGAGTCAGTGGTCCAGTCTACCTGCTAAACAGCCCGCCATAGTACAAGTGTGTATAACTCTGATGAAATGCACTCGGAAATTTAATTTACAGATGTAATAACAAAATGTGTTCCCCTCTGCTTTCTTGCATTTACCTACCAGAAGCCCCCTTCTACATGCAATTTGAATATTTTTCCTACTGAACTCTTATTGCATGTAATATACAAAACAGTTTGATAAGTGCAACTTTTTTGAATTTGTATTGCAACATTCAGCAAATTTGCAGGTCATTAAATGCTCGTTAAATTTAATGACCAAAAATATGGGTAAGGTCTCCAAAAAGCCATATTTTAGGTCATATTAAATTAAATGGATTCTACCATTAAACAACCCCTTTTAAACTAAAATGACGTAGGAATAGCTTTTATTATAGGCTATTCATCTCTTACCTTTATTTTGAAAGTCCACACCGCCGTTTTTGAATTTTAATTTTTTTCTTCATTATGGTAATTGTGTTCAGAAAGCACAGGGGGCATCCCCCCCTGTGCTCAGAAAGCATATGGTACATTGCCTCCATGCTCAAAGTACGGTGTTGTTATCCATTCCAGTGCCGCCTCTATCTTCTGCATCTCCTCCTCTTCACTCTTCTTCTTACATGAGACTACCACAAAATGGAGACAGGACATCGACTGTTCCGTCGGCCATTTTGCGGTGGTTTCATTTAAAAAGAGGAGGAGACACAGAAGACAGAGGCGGCGCTGGAATGGATAACAACGCTGTGCTCTAAGCACAAGGGGAATGCCCCCTGTCCTTTCTGAGCACGGGGAAAATTCAAAAACAGCGGCGTGGACCTTCGAAATAAAGATACTAGATGAATAGATTTTCTAAGGGCTATTCTTACTTGATTTTAGTTTAAAATGTGCTTTTTAATGATACAATCTCTTTAAGGGTAAATCGTGTAAATAGTGCTTGGTCATAGTTGGTAAAATTCGGGGGGGTTTTGACTGAGTGATCAAAATTTTCATTTTTTTCAGTTGGATTTTAATGTAAACTTTCACCATGTACAGTCTAGCTTCTTTCAATGCATCTGCCTCACGGTTTTTCCACATTTGCTTCATTTATGTTCTCTTATTTTCCAGCTTGCTCTAACTAGAAAAAAATGTGGTTACTTAGAACCTGTAAGCTGTGTTTTTTTCTGATCTGCTTTGTTTTTTTATTGCTAAATAGTTTATTAAAATATTTGGTTGAAATCGAAGTTATTAAAGTGGGTGTATACCATATTTTCTGGACAAGTTTCATCTGACCATAAGCTGCCCCCCAGATTTGGACAGGAAAGATTAGTAAAACAATATTTCATATTAATTTAGCTTTCCCTGGTGGTCAGCCTGTGGGAGGGGACAATGTCACTAACTGGTATTTTAGGGAGGATAATAGGGGTTATCTAACAGTTAAGGCATACAAAAACTCCAATAGTGGTCTCCATATGTTATAGCAAAGTGCTACTACAAAACATTTAAAAGTAGTTTTCTCTCTCCCTTACAATAATTTTTTTATAGGTGAAACGTATTGTGTCACTGGGGGCAGGGCTACAACTTGTGACATGGCAGTGCTGCTTCCTGAATTCTGATCTGGGTTAGCAGCTCATATAGTTTCTAGAACCGGCTGGTCATGTGACCACTGGGTTGGATGGGGAGCGGCATCATGGGGGTTTCCTGTGTACACAACGATCAGGAAGGCAGGGGAAGTATTAAACCACCCATGCTTTCTTGATAGGAGGTCTGGTCCAAAAACATAATTGCAAATTGATTCCAAATATTTTATCAGTAGCATTGAGGATCACAAAGATTTAATGGATTATAACAAACGCCCATTTGTCCCATATGGTGGCAGGCATCTGTCACTCATTAGATTAATTTGAGAAGATATGAGGACCATGGAAGCATTTCTCACTCCAGCAGCCTCAGTTGAGTTGGTGCTTCACTCTGCCGATCCTCCCAACTTCCTTTTGCCCCCATGCAATTTCCCTTTATGTATAGGTTACTCTTCTTTCTCTCTTTCTCTCTCTCTCTCTCAATCGAGTCTGAGTGTCTAGCCCCTGGAACATTCCCACTCTGACACAAGTTTCTAAGATTATTGTTCAGCACTACTTTCAGTTACCAATGTGAATATACCCTTCATTTCCAAATGTTCAGTATATATGTCCTGTATATAGTGTCATGTGTTCTATCTGTACCACATCCTATCTTATGTATGTTTGAGACGACTGGCCATGTTAGCCGTTTTGTTTTTGTATTCGTGGCCTACCCGACCTTGTTGTTTTTTACACACAAAACTTTTCTTTAAAAACAATTACCGTACAAACAAATGCCAGAATCTCTGATGATTTGGGATTGCATTATATAGATAGAGATTTCTCTCTATCTGCTATGAGCTTGTATGTGTTCTCTCTTGCTATGTACTACTGTACTATCCATGATGCTGTATCACACTGAATTTCCCAATGGTGAGACTATTATAGGATTACCTTATCTTATCTTAAGCAGAAGATTATCAAACTATTCTAGTGGGAAATACTAAGTGAGGGTCCATTGTTTGGCAGCCTAGTCCTTGGTGATTGACGGGACAGGGGTGTAACAGCCACTGGCAGAGGACCTAACTCGCTAAACTTTAACTCACATATATTTCTTCTATATTGCTATGTAGAAACACAGAATCTGGAACGTCAGGAGACATTATTAGGGTTGCCTGATTGAAACATAGTGGCAGTGCACCTAGTATATGAACAGTGGTGACTATATGAAATAGAGTGAGGGTTGAGTCCCACATGCTATGCACTCTTAAAGGAGCCCTTCTTTATATCGTGAACTCTAATAGTCTTCTGGCACTACCAGTTATTAATTTTTCCTGTATGTATGAAGATTATCCTACTAATATTATAAATGTGAATGTTTGGATGTTTGTGTGTTTGTTACTTGATCACGCAAAAATGGCAGAACGGATTTGGATGAAATTTGGTACATAGATAGTTTGTAACCTCAATTAACACATAGGCTACTTATTATCCCGGTAAATGACATGGCTTCACAACTGTTACGACTTTATGTTCAGATACTATATTAAACTGCTCTTGCCAGCAGGACTATTAGCTAATTGAAGTGTACGGATAAAGCCAAGTCTGTTATCTTTCTATGTAAACACATATATAATACTGAGTCCATTGTGTACAAGCATCTGCGTATTATCTGATCTGCTCCAGGCAGTGTGCTGACGCACTGAGATGGAAACCCCCTTTAATTCAAATTGTTTGCCAATTTTAAACATGCCGGGAAAAAAAAAAATCTAAGTTGTCTCAAAATTCTAAAACAATGAAAGCTATGAAGGTAGCCAGAAGTCAACAGACTTCTCCTCAAGCGGAGCTCAGGGGGATCATTGATGCCAACAACACACTCAATAGATTGCGTCCTAGTGAGCTGCTGAGATGCCGAAACAAACACAGGCACAGTGCGAGGAACAAGTTCAGCAGCATGCCAGCTTGACAGCTGCCGAAACGCCGAAGCAGGTGGATCATCGACGCCAACAACAAGCTCATTATATGGCGTCCCAGCCAGATGCTGAGATGCCGAAACATTCACAGGCATGGCACGAGGAACAAGTTCAGCAGCAGGACAGCTTGAGAGCTGCTGAAATGCCAGAGCAGGTGAACCATCGACGGCAGCAATTTGCTGAATATAGACGGATCATCAACGCAAACAACATGCAGATGAAGTCGTGGGCAGAGGCTAATATACTTTATATAGATCTAGAATTAAAAAGAAACCTTTCCTCTTGACTGGACATAACCAGGTAGTGTGTGTGACAAGAAGTCCAGCTTGTAGACCCGCAGCAAAAGTAGTAACATAAATCTTGGCTTTTCAAGACAGCATGGTATTATGTTTATCATGAGATCTTTATATTTTATGTGTGGCTACTCACACTATGTTGTCTGTTGCAACCTGTAATTGGTCTTACTACATGATGCGATAATGATAACTAATTGGTTTCAATCTCTAAGGTTAAGGCCTTATGCAGCGAAAAAACATGGTACATTTCTGCAGCATTTTTCACAGAAAGTCTGCAGCCCCTGCCCCTTTTATATCTGTATGGAAACTGCCAGCGTTTCCATGCGTATAATTGACATACTGTGATTTTTTTCTGCGGTGTGTGGATGGGCTTAGCCAGAATCCCATCCACTTTGCAGGTAATGGTCCAGCATCCAATACACCCAGAGATCTAATGCTAAAAGTGGCATGTGATGTCACATTAATCAGTCACTTGGGCTGATCACAGCTTGGCCCATTTAAGTGACTATACAAATATGAATATACAAGTATGCTGTGCTTGCTTTGCTCTGAAGAAGCCATGTTGCCCTCCTGAATACTGCTTTCATCAAACAGCTGATCGGCAGGGGTATCAGGTGTTTAAGGATAGGTGATTGACTAATAGGCTTGGAAAACTCCTTTAACTATTTCAGGTGAAGGCAGGTTGAACGCCTCGGTACATGATATGTGTTTGCATATGAAATTGCTCTTAATAGATACATGAATGTTGAATGTTTTATTTCACTTGATGTTTTTAGACCTTATGCTGTTTCACCGAATATGTATCCACTGTTAAGTAATGTGTTAATGTGAAAGTGTTTGTGTTAATGAACTTCTTTAAAACCTACCCACAAGTCTACTCACACAGTCTTGCTTTGAAACCCATTGTACTACAGAAATGTCTCAGAGGTAACCCCAAGCATGAAGTAGAGGTGCATTACAGTGTTACTTATTAACTGCTGAACTGCATGACTACTATGAACAAGAAATACTATACTAAAAAATATGTATTTTATTTAACACTAAAAGGGGTTGAATGGTTTAAACTGTATTGCAATTACATAAAATGTCTCTTATTTTGGGGCTTTGCATGTCCATGCAGCCCATTGATATGAATAGAAACGTGTAATGCTTTATTTCCCATGTTTGGGTACTGTAGGGAAATGACCCACTTGCTGCATTAAATCTTGCTTTGTGATTGCATATAATGAATATGTCATATATAATGTACAATTCCCTATAATGCATAAAAAGCACAAGTGTTGCCTTTACTAACCAATGAAATTACTTAGTTTTAGAGTAATGAAAATGAAATCGCTTTATGTTAAGACATTAAGATGTCCCTATCATTCTGATTAGAAATTTCTAATGGGGGCACAATAAGCAGGCAGTGACAAATATACCGCATATTATTAAAGAGATTGTGCAGGACTAGAAAATATGGCCGCTTTCTTCTCAGGAAGTGACATCATGTCTATAGGTCACATGGCCATGTTATTTCAAAGGGCCTGAACTGTAGCTTTTCCAGGTCACCAACGAGCATGAGGTCACTTCCTGAGAAGATGAGAGCAGCCATATTTCTAGTCCAATCCCTTTAGTCCCTGCTATTATTAATGTCCACAGCAGTTCTTCCCAGCTTCCTCAATGGGAAGAGTGGCCTTCCTGGCTAAGCAATGAGAAAAGGGGCCCACTGACAGCAACTTATCTCCTATGTAATCTGAGTGTGTGCAAACCAACATGCCTATCAATATTTTTGCTCAAATATCTGCCACCTGGGGAGAACCCGATGACTCCCCCTTCCCCCATAGACAGAAGAGAATCAATTTTGGTCCAGTGTGGATATTCATTTTTAAGTTGCAAGATCCAGGAGATAAACCAGAAAGTAATGTACTTTACAGTGAATGTCCATAAAAAAGTAGTTTGTAATAGTGACTCAAGTGACTTCTTGTTTTCTTTATGTGCCTAGGTGTCAGAAATTACCTGAAGGAAGCATTAGTGAGCATGATTGCTGTACACGCAGAGGTAAGATTGTGTCATGTCCAGCGCCGCACCTCCCATGAGGCGACCTGAAGCGACCGCTTCAGGCGGCACTATGCCAGGGCTTCGGGAGGGCGGCATTTTTGCTGACCTAAGCCAGTCCAGGACAAGCTGTCCTGGACTGGCTTAGCATCACCGTGTCTGCAGCCCGACACGGGAAGTGAGCAGTGTATTGGGCGGCCCTGCTGGACGCAGCGCTGCTCCAGCGGCCGCCCCTCACACTCAGGCAGAGAGCAGGTCCTCTCTCTGCCTGCGAACGCCGCTCGCTCCGTGCGGCCCCGCCCCCTTTCCGCTCGGCCCGCCCCTTTCTTGCGACTGCTTCAGGCGGCAGAAAGCCCAGGTTCAACCCTGGTCATGTCTGGCCAGCCTTCATATTTCATCATTAGACTCTAGGCTTCCAAGGATTGGTATTACTATAATGCAGTGTGTTCAGGGGTCCCTTTTTTGGTAAGGGTCTGGACCCTTTATCTCACACAGACTCTTGCATTTCCATTATTTAGAATTAATGAGCAAGAATCCAGCAATGTATAGATATATATGTATTCTCATTGCTGTACTGTAGCCCTATTGATCAGCCAGAGCCAAAGCGACACAGACTGCTAGGATATCCAATGATAGTGTGAACCCACCCTTAGTATGCCCCTGGACTATTCACGGCCTGTCAATCCCTGGCCCATATGATGAAATGTAAATGATCCCAGTCATGTGTATAAACAAACTGTGTCATACAGTAGCATGACATACAAAAATGGCAATAAAACAATTGTATCATTCTGTGTTCCCAGCTGAAGGTGCAGAAAACCTGTTTTATTATCCATGTCTTCCTCAGTAAGGTGCAAGAAATACTGCCCTGTGTTGTGTTTTCACAATCTATTGATCACTGGGCACCTGTCTGAATATACCCCCATGGGTCGGTCTGGTAATGTTCAATCCCAACACTGACCCATGGGAACGAGGAGTAGGGAACCATGCTTTAAGATTCTGATCTATCCACAGGATTACACCCAAACCACACACAGATCAGCTGCTCAGAAGGCACCTGGGCACCAGAAACTATAGCAATAGAAAGGGAGTGCATGCAGGCTATCCTATTCAGTTTATAGGAACCAGGTAACAGCACCATCCACTGTATAGCTGTGGTTCTGGAGAAGTGTAGCACTCTTATTACATGAAGAGAGCATGTGCTCCCTGTCCATTGCTATACCCTCTGCTACCCAGACACCTCTGGAACAGCTGAACTGTGTAGGATCCAGGTATGAGAACCCCACAGTTCACATACTGATGACCGCTCCTGTCGGTAGTTCATCTATATGGAAAATCAATTTGGGGCCAGAAAATCCCTATGAGTAGCCAAGTTCTGGACTGCTAAGCTGAGCAGTCACAATAAAAATCATGCATCAGCACGCAACGCCAGCTCAGCTCACCATCACCAGTATAGCCATACAACAGGAAAATCCCATCTGGAACTAAACATACTTAACTGAGAAGTATATATCTCCTGCAACTACCCTTCTCTCTCACTCTTACTCACACTAATCTCATACCCTTACTCTTATACTTTTTGACCCTAAGGAATAGGGACAGTTAGATGGAGGAGGGCTGTTGTACATGTACGTGCGGAGATAAACAAGAGGGCAGGGACATTCTGGGTATTGTGATATTATAGATTCTATACTATGATACGTCTAATCACCTAAGACATAGCATTTAGTGTCTTAGTGTTAGGTAATAAATACATTCTATTATCCTAAACTGAGTGCTGTGAATATCTGGAGACACGTCATATTATTGAAGATTCCAGATAGAAATGTTGGTATAAGACTAAGGGAGATATAAAAAGATTCATTACCATGAGTTATTAATAGAGTAACTAGATATTAATAGTAGTATTAATAGTCCTTTATCTTTGGTGCCTCCTCTGGGATATGTCCTTTAACAGTAACCATTTCTTCTTTATATGGTATTATTGGATGAAGTGTCTCAATGATGAGTGTAAGTGAAAGCTTTTAGCATTTTTTCTCATCAATGTTCCTCAGGTATTCTCAATTTCTAAACAACTGGTCCCACGAGTAATGTCAAGGATTGTAGAAGCTGTAGGAGAAGAGCTTTGTCGTCTCATGCAATGTGTGTCATCCTTCAGTAGGAATGGTGCTTTACAGGTATGTTTCTGAGATCATGTCCTCTGCCTCTTGAAGATGCACCCTAAAAATGTTTTTGCTCTGGAAGTAGACATAAATGGGTTCTCTCATAACAATCTACAAAATAAGTAATAAATGTTTTATTTCTGGGGGTCTGTCCACTGGGACCATGGAGCTCAGCGAGTCGCCATTGTGAATGTAGGAGTAGTTTGTATGTGGGACCATCTCTCCATCCACTTTAGTTGAACTTATGAAGCACTGTACTTGGCTATGTCCATCGGTTGCCCCAGGACTCCCAGCCATCAGATACTCATCAGCCATACATTTAATATGTTTTTCTTTGAATAGGTAGAAAAGGATTGTTATGAGAAAACCTCAGAAATACTGCATTTCAAAAAGGCTGTGGTTTCTGTGCTGCCCATATAAGCTGTTGAAAGGTGATGAAGTATATTGAGTATGTACAGTTACTAAGGTTTTTTCTTAAAGTGTACCTGAGTTTTCAGAGGAACCCAAAGTTCCTGCGGAGTCTAGCTGAGGATACTGTACAGGAGTAGCATGGCCACTGGAAGTTAATTGTTCTGTTTTACCAGAATCACAATTTCAATTCTTCTCTAAGCATGTGATGTCTTCGAGAATGGAAGCCTGGAAGTAGTTTACTATGTAATGCCTTCACTGAGGCCACTGATTTGCCTCAGCAGTCACGGTGTGGCGGGGACTTCTGCCAGAGGATAACAATGGACTGGCAGGACCAGACCGTGCTGGGAGGCACCAGGGAAAGGGGAGTATGATTTGGTTACAATTTCCTTTCTCCTCCCCCGGCCTATTTAAAAAGTTAAAATTTTGCCTGGAAAACCCCTTTAAGTACAAAGCCAAAAACCACCTTAACCACATGAGGACCGCCGTACGTAAATTTACGGCCTCATGTGCTGGTACCTAAAGACCGGACTATTGCCGAAATACGTCCGGCCTTTAGGTACCTTTCTGGCGGGGGGAGGGGTGCGGGGGGGACAGGGGTTAGGTGTTACTAACACCTAACCCCTTCCTCCATAACGTCCAGTCGGAACTGAGTCCGACTGGAAGTTTTAACCCTTTCGATCGCGCCGTGAAACATCACGGCGCGATCGAAAGGCATCCGCCGACAATTAAATCAGATCGGCACCCCCCGCGGCGAGATCGGAGGGTGCCGATAGCAGTAAAAGGTAGTCTGGGGTCTGGCCAGTGACCCCAGACTGCCCGAAGCCCCCACATACCTGGTGATCCTGCCAGGACCTTCTGATGTCAGGCTGTGCGTCTACACAGCCTGACATCCTGCTACGGAATGCCATGTGGGACACCTGCAGGCTGTGTCTCACATGGCATTCTATATCAGCAAAGTATTGCTGATTGAAGTGTCCTAAATGGACACATGAAAAAGTAAAAAAAATGTAAAAAAAATAAAATGAAGTGTATGAAAAAAATTAATAAAGTTATAAAGCCCAAAAATCCCTTTTTCTCAATAGAAAATGAATTATATAAAAAAAGAACTCAAAAGTAATAAAAACAATGCATATTTGGTATTGTCGCGTCCGTAACAATCTGTACAATAAAACTGAAATAATATTTAATGTACACGGCGAACGCCGGAAAAAAAAAACGGAAAAAACTCGCCGGAAGTAATGATTTTTCGCCATCTCACCATACAAAATATGCTATAAAAAGTGATCAAAAAGTCATATGCATCCGACAACAGTACCAATAAAAAGCGCAGGTTGTCCCGCAAAAAATAAGCCCTCAACCAACTCTGTCAACCGAAAAATAAAAATGTTACGCCTCTTAGAAGATGCGATGCAAAAAACATTGATTTATGTCCCCAAATGTGTTTTTCCTCTGCAGAACTAGTAACACATAAAAAAATACTATAAATGAGGTATCGCCGTAACCGTACCGACCCGCAGAATAAAGGGAACATGTTACTTATACTGTACGCTGCATGGCGCAAAATTAAAAAAGTAAAACTCAATGCCAGGATTGATTTTTTTTTTTTAAATCCAGCAAAAAAGGGTTAATAAAATGTATTCAATAAGATGTAGACACCCAAAAATGGTGTCATTACGAAATGCATCTCATCCCGCAAAGAATAAGCCCTTATATGGCCATGTCACCAGAAACATAAAGAAAATATAGCATCTCACAATGTGAAGACAAAAACCCTCAAAAATCGCCAAATTATTAGAACACAACTGGGTGCGTCATGTAGGGAATATATAAGCTGTGTGAGCGGATATCAGGGGACACCCCAGATTTACAGCTTATGAGGGAACAGACACCAGAAGTGACCCCTAAAGTGACCCCCAGAGTGACTCCCCCAATCATAGGAGCTACTGGGACATAGTAGGGAATTTGGTGTTTGCAATGTCCTCCGCACAGCTTATACATTCCCTCTTCGCCATCCGCTGTGCAGTCACGTCCGGGATACTAATACTCACTACACCCCCTGATAAATTCTTTGAGGGGTGCAGTTTTCAAAATGGGGTCACTCCTGGTACCCCATGGAATCCACTTTTCTGGTACCTTACAGGCTCTACAAACATGACATGGCGTCCAGATACCAAACATCTGAATCTGTACTCCAAAAGCCGCATAGCGCTCCTTCCCTTCTGCACCCTGCTGTACGTCCAAACTGCAGTTTATGACACATGTATGACACATGTATGACACTGGTGTACCCCCGGATAACGGACATAATGTCATATGTGGGTATAAACTGATACTAGGGCACAGCCGGACACAGAAGGGAAGAAGGGTCATTTGGTTTTTGGAGCACAGACGGTTTGGTTTTTGGATGCCATGACACTTTTGTAGAGCTGAAACGCCAGTAATTTGGAATCCCCTGATAAATTACCTTATTTTGGAAACTACACCCCTGAAGGATTTATCCAGGGGTACAGACAGCATTTTTAACCCCCAAGTGTTGCTATAACTTTATATATATAACTATAACTGTAGTGGATTGTGAGAGGTGAAAATGACCATTTTTCCAGGAATACGTCCTTTCAGTGCGTAATATGTTGTGCCCACCTTGTATCAGAGATGAACGCTCTAAAAGCTGTTGTGCCTGGGATACCCGTTTAACAGTTTTTGGAGTGTCTCTGCTGACATAAGTCGGGCACAACATGTTGCACACTGAAATGGCAAATCTGTAAAATTTTCATTTTTAACTTCTCTATCAGTTGCTATTTCATTTCTGGAAACTAAATAAATGCAACACTCAAGGGTTAAAAATTCTCGCTACACCACTTGATAAATCCCATCAGTGGGGTAGTGTCCAAAATAGGGTGACATGTCTGCGGATTCCACTTTATTGGCAATTCAGGGGCTTTGCAAAAGTGGCATGGTGTGCTCCAAAAACCAATATAGCGCTCCTTTCCTTCTGTCCCCGGCTGTGCCCAAACAGCCATTTCTACCCACATATGGCATTAAGTACGTTATCCGGGGTACACCAGTGTCATACATGTGGGCATACACTGCTATTTGGGTACCCAGCAGGGTGCAGATGTGAAGGAGCAATATGTGCTTTTGGAGTGAAGATTTAGATTCTTCGTTTTTGGACACCACGTCACATTTGCAGAGACCCTAAAATTGCCCCTACAAAATGGGGTCACTTCTTGGTGAATTCCAGTTTACTGGAACCTCCAGGGCTCTGCAAAAACATCATGGCGCCAGAGGGTCCCTCTAAATCTGTACCCCAAAAGCTAAAACGCACAGTGGTCCTTCCCTTCTGAGCCCTGCTGTGTGCCCAAGCAGCAGTTTACACCCACATATATAATTTTTTGACCCCCGGGATGGCCCACTTAATAGTTTTAGGAGTGCAGGTCTCTGACAACACAAAGTGGGTGCAACGTATTGGGCACCGAAATGGCATATTTTTAAAAATTTCAATTTTCATTTTGTACATTAATTTTTGGGAAGCATTTTAGGCTCAAAATGATAATACCCCTTGATACATTCCTTGACAGGTGTAGTTTCTAAAATGGGGTCACTTTTGAGGGGTTTCCATTGTATTGATACTTTAGGGGCTCTGCAAATGCGACATGGCACCTCAAAACTATTCCAGCAATATATGCCCTCCAAAATCCAAATAGCGCTCTTTCCATTCTGAGCCCCAGCATGTACCCATACAGCAGATTTTGGCCACATATGGGGTATTGCCGTGTTCAGAAGAAATTGTGTAACAAACTGTGGGGGGCTTTTAATTCTTAAACTATTTGCAAAATTAAAACTATGGCGCTAAATGGACGATTTATTGGGAAAAAAAGTAATTTTTCATTTTCACGTCCCAATGTTAATAAAATCTGTGAAACACCTGTGAGGCCAAAATACTCACTCTACCCCTAGACAAATTCTATGAGGGGTGTAGTTTCCAAAATGGGGTCACTTATAGGGGGTTTCCACTGTATTGGTACTTTAGGGGCTCTGCAAATGCGACATGGGACCTGAAAAATATTCCAGCAAAATCTGCCCTCCAAAAGCCAAATAGCCCTCTTTCCATTCTGAGCCCCGCCATGTTCCCATACAGCAGATTATGACCACATATGGGGCATTTCTGTGTTCAGCAGAATTTGTGTAACGAACTTTAGGGAGCTTTTTCTCCTTTATCCTCTTGTGAAAATTAAAAATTTGGGGCTAAATTGACAGTTTGTTGGAAAAAAGGTAATTTTTCATTTTCATGGCCCAATGTTAATAAAATCTGTGAAACAGCTGTAGGGTCAAAATGCTCACTCTACCCTTTAATATGTTCTGTGGGGGGTATAGTTTCCCAAATGGGGTCACTTTTAGGGGGTTTCCACTGTATTGGTACTCTAGGGGCTCTGCTAATGCGACATGGCACCTAAAATTATTCCAGCAAAATCTGCCATCCAAAAGCCAAATAGCGCTCCTTCCATTCTGAGCCCCGCCATGTTCCCATACAGCAGATTATAGCCACATATGGGGTATTGCCGTGTTCAGGAGAAATTGTTTAACAAACTGTGGGGGGCTTTTACTCCTTTATCCCCTTGTGAAAATGAAAACTTTGGAGATAAAGTGACATTTTAGTAATTTTTCATTTACACATCCCAATATTAGTAAAATCTGTGAAACAACTGTAGGGTCTAAATGCTGACTATACCTCTTGATGAATTCTGTGAGGGGTGTGGATTCTAAAATGGGGTCACTTTTGGGGGGTTTCCATTGTTTTGGTACTCTAGGGTCTCTGCAAATAAGGCATGGTGCTGAAAATTATTCCAGCAAAATCTGCTGTTCAAACACCCAGTGTCGCTCCTTCCCTTCCATGCACTGCCGTGTGCCCAAAAATCAGTTTACACCCACATGTGGGGTATTTCTGTGCACGGGAGAAATTGCACAATAAACTGTCAGATGCATTTTCTCCTTCAACCCTTTGTGAATGTGTTAATTTTGGGTCTAAATGAATGTATTAGTGAAAAAAAATGAAATGTCTAAATTTCACTGCCATATTATTTTTATTCTTATGAAATGCTTAAAGGGTTAACAAACATCCCAAATGCTGTTTTGAATAATTTGAGGGGTGCAGTTTTGAAAATGGGGTAATTTATGGGGGTTTCTATTATACAGGCCTTTATAATTACTTTCAGAACTGAAGTGGTCCCTAAAAAATTGGTTTGGAGAATTTTCTTGTAAATCTGGAAAATTGCTGTTACACTTGTAAGCCTTGTGACGTCCAAAATAAATTAAAAGACAATCAAAATATGATGCCAATATAAAGCAGAGATATGGGAGATAATATTTATTCATGTATTTGGATGGTATGACTATCTGCCTGAAAAGCAGATAATTTCACATTTTGAAAATTGCAATTTTTTTCAAATTTCCATCAAATTTCCTAGTTTTTTTATAAATAAATGCAAAAATATTGATTAGTGTTTACCACTAACATGAAGTATAATGTGTTACAAGAAAACAATCTCAAATTCATTTGTGTAAGTTAAAGCGTCTCAAAGTTATTGCCATTTAAAGTGACACATGTCAGTTTTGAAAAAAGAGGCCTGGTCTTTAACATACTTTTGGGCCTGGTCCTTAACCGGTTAAGGACCTGGTCCCATTTTTCAAAACTAACAGGCATAGGGAAAGGAATTAGGGAGTTATCACTTTATGTGGCAATGACTTTTGGAGGCTTTAACTTACCCTAGTGTTTTTGAGATTGTTTTTTGATGACATATTGAACTACCGTACATGTTAGTGGTAAACATTGAGCAATATTTTTTGCATTTGTTTATAAAATAAATAAATGAATAGGAAATTTTGAAAAATTTGTCATGATGTCACTACCTGTGATGTCTCGGGGTCTCTTCCTGAGGCCGTTGATAAGCCTCAGCAGTCACATGACCCCCGAAGCCAATCAGCGGTCAGTCGAAGGGATCCGGGAAGCCAAAATTATTGAGGTGTTTTCAATGAACTCATTCAGGATGGTTTTTACTTAGAGGAGAGCAGTGACAGCCTTTTATTTCACAATCATAACCCTAGAATATGAGCTCCTGCATCTTACTATGAGGATGCATGTAAGTATCAGGGCTGGTACCCTTGCATTTTCTTTTTTTTTTTTTTTTACTTTTTTTTGTTGGCTTTTTCCCAGAAAACCATTTAAGGTTTTTTTGACTAGGTCTCTGGGAGTCTTTTATGCAATATTAATAGTATTTCAGCAATATTTTTTTTGTTATGTTTTGGCATTCTAAAATATTCATGTCTTGAAATCTATGCAAACGTTTGTCTTCTTTTTGCAGGCGCGGCTTGAGATCTGTGCACTGAAAGATGCAGTATCTATCTATTTAACTGATGAGATCAGGTGAGTTTGACAGTCTTCACATTTATAGGAGTTGCACAATTCAGTTACACGGTGGAAATAGTGTACACAAAACATGGCCCCACAGTTACAGCCTGTTTCCTGCTGTTACCGATCCTCGATGATGTCTTCTGATGGTATTTCATTTCTGGTCAGGTGACAACTATAGCCAGTCCCTGAACTCAGCTCTGACCTATTCACAAGTGCCACATGACTGCGAGGCCAGAAAAAAAATATGCTGGTAATCGCCTAACAACAGTGACGGACTAGGGTGCCTAGGGCTGATAAGCAAAATTCATTGTGGGAGCCAAATATACAGTTACATGCAAATATTATCTGACGCTCATTTGCGATTTCCTAAATTTTATTTTTCATTCGTAGCTTGCTGCCTATCCCTTGCCCCCGATTCTTTCTTTCTTGGGGTCCTGTTAGTAGTCTGCTTCCTGGCTTTTGACTTGAACTAGGGTCCTTTTATTATTATTGGTGACTTGGTCCCCTGCAATGTGAAGGTGGGGCCCAGGGAGGAAGGATAGCAGTTGGGCTGACTCTGCAAGTGTCATATCAACTGCCCAGTCTGTCTTCAGTAAATAAAAATAATTTGGGTAGTTTCTTAAATAATCTACCAAGTATATTGTACTGATGCAGAGCCTGGTTGAAATGCTGTATAAAGTACAAGAAGTATACTGTACCATGCCAGGGTGAGCTGGGGACCTACCTGGCTCAGAAGTCCACCAGGGAATTCACTGGTGAGCCAGTCCAAGCATCATACAGTATTACTCCATTCACTTTACATTGGCCCCCAAAATATGCAAACAAACTGGTTATTCTGTTGATCGGTGCTTGGCATTTTTAAATAAGAATGTTTGTGAACATTTACATAGAACTTGAAGAGAAAAGGACGGTCTTCCGAAAAGAGAGGAAAATTCCAATTTACCTTATAAGATATGAACAAAAAAGTTTCAAATATTTACCTGACTATGGTTTTTGTGTAAAAAAAAAACAACACCACAGTCCTAACAATAGGTATGCTTTAATATACAGCAAATAGAACATGTACTGTATATGTGAAATGTGACTAAAAAATACTGGTTTATTGTGCTTAGGAAGTATATGGGTCACTTGTAGCTTGTTTAGATGCTGTATAAATTACTGTCCCGTTTGTATCTTTTTTTGTGTATACCTGCTGGCAGCTAACATCATATGTAGTTGTCATGTAACAGCATTGACTATAGGTGGTACAGAGAATGCAGTCACCCTAGGCTACTGGCACCAGAATCCCTTTTAATACCACAGTTCTGTTTCTAGATTTAAATCCATTCTGCTTATATCACAGGTGTACATTCGACCAAGCACTGGAAGCCATTCCCCAGCTTTCAAATGGAGGTGACAAAAAGTAAGTAAATGCCATCATTTTGGTTTTGACAGAATGCTTTCAGTCATCAAATATTAACTATAGCAAGCAATTGCTGAGAGATCTATGATGTAGTCTTTGATAGCAGGCTGCATGAAAAAGTACATCTGTCTTTATACAGGCATGCTTCCTGTTCGTAAGCATTAATTCTCTTATAAATCATTTTTACAATCTCACTAAGATTTACAACATGATACATAAAGCAGACTGGCAAAAAAAAAGAGTTGGTACTGATAGTGTAATGGTACTGAATGAATTGTGAAGTTATGTGCTCACCTCAGTGGCACTGAAACTTTAACCTTCATGCAGTGCTCCATGCATGAACAAGAGGGTTAGACTCATGTCTTGATAATAAAGCTGTCAGTAAGTTATTCACTAATATTATAATCCATACAGGCTCATTTACAAAAAAAAACTTTTTTTTGCTGGAGTGCCTCTTTAATATTCTGTCAGTTGCTCCATAGTTAGAGATAACAAACTACTATGTATCATGTATTACATTAGAACTGACATTTCTAAGGAGTGGGATTGTAAATGACATGCAGTGGGAAATATTGAAATTATGCTTAAAAAAAATTTCCACCCATACTTTTAGAAATGGTCACACATGTGTAAAGCAGAATTTCTACAGGTGGCATGTTTGGTAGTTACGTTCTTTTACCATTGAGTTGCAATGGTCACTTTTGCTCAGTGACAACAAAAGCTGCAGCTCTATTGGTTGTCACCTCATTGACATAAAAAATGAGTGCAATTAGTTTTGGTGTCTGATATGCTGTAATGTCAGTAGGATGGTGTCAAGCAGGAGTAGAAAAGGTATATGATTCAGAGTTACAATCCGAGACAGTCCATGTCACAGCTCAGAATTACATTCCTTGTCTGCTCCTGCTTGACTCCATCCTCCTGACATTACAGCATATCAGACACCAAAACTAATTGCACTTATTGTTCAGGAAAGGTGTGCCAGAATCAGTGGAACAGCCCCTATTAAATAATGCAAAGAGCTGGACTTGGCACTGGTGGTGAAAGGTCTTCTTTAAATGTATTTCTTCTTGTGTATAGACAGATGGATGGTGTAATAGACGCACATTTTATATTCAATAACAGTATCCACTTGCCGTATTATAATCGATTAGGTGGTTGTAAGAGTTGGATTCTTTATTGATATGGTATGGCAATACATTTGGATGCTGCTTATGTGAGATTTCTTATGCATCCTGCTTCCTGAGTTAGTGAAGTCACCCTTGTTTCGCACGCTTCCTCCCATCTACCCAGAAAATATTCTCGTCTACAAGATGGCTTCAGGTGGAAAGTTATGTATCTAAACATATGCTTCGGCTATTGATACAGAATCCACTATCCATATGTGCTGTGCAGGTCCTCAACATTGGGAATTGATTGTACTTATGATCAATATGAGAAGGCAGGCTGTGGAGGGAGGGGGAATGGCTTAGATAACAAATAAGAATGTATTAATAAGTGGCATATTGGTCTCATTAGATTTGTTGCTGTACAGTACAATAAAGCGAACAACCCCTATAATGACGGATGACCTCAAATACAATGTGGCAGATAATCCAATGAAAATGTGCCAGATGCTTGCTGTAGACACATATTGACTAGTGTTGAGCGACTAGTATTCGAATACCTCACCACCATAGGAATGCGTGTAAGCGGCCGAACACCAAGGGGTTAAACACATCGAATATTCGATGCGCTTAACTCCTTGGTGTTCGGTCTCTTACACGCATTCCTATGGCGGCGAGGCATTCGATCGAATACGAGTCGCTCAACACTAATATTAACAGCTTCTGCACCTTGTTCAGCAAGTGGGAGAGCTTATTCGGGCAATGGGCAGGGTTTAACCCCTTCCCGCCGATGGCATTTTTTGATTTTCGTTTTTCGTTTTTGACTCCCCTCCTTCTAAACCCCATAACTTTTTTATTTCTCCGCTCCCAGAGTCATATGAGGTCTTAATTTTTGCGGGACAATTTTTTCTTCATGATGCCACCATTAATTATTCTATATAATGTACTGGGAAGCAGGAAAAAAATTCAGAATGGGGTGGATTTGAAGAAAAAATGCATTTCTGCGACTTTCTTACGGGCTTTGGTTTCACAGCGTTCACTGTGCAGCCAAAATGACATGTCCCCTATATTCTGTGTTTCGGTACGGTTCCAGGGATACCAAATTTATATGGTTTTATTTACATTTTGACCCCTAAAAAAAATTCCAAAACGGTGTTAAAAAAAAATTTTTCTAAAAGTCGCCATATTCCGACAGCCGTAACTTTTTTATACGTGCGTGTACAGGGATGTATAGGGCGTCTTTTTTTGCGGGGCCAGGTGTACTTTTTAGTTCTACCATTTTCGGGAAATGTTATTGCTTTGATCACTTTTTATTCAAATTTTTATCAGAATTAAAACAGTGAAAAAACGGCGGTTTGGCACTTTTGACTATTTTTCCTGCTACGGCGTTTACCGAACAGGAAAAATATTTTTATAGATTTGTAGAGCGGGCGATTTCGGACGCGGGGATACCTAACATGTATGTGTTTCACAGTTTTTAACTACTTTTATATGTGTTCTAGGGAAAGGGGGGTGATTTTAACTTTTAATTCTTTTTATATTTTTTAATATTTTTTTTAACTTTTTTTTTTTATTTTTTTTTTTGCATTTATTAGACCCCCTAGGGGTGTTGAACCCCAGGAGGTCTGATCACTAATGCAATGCATTACAATGCTAATGTATTGCAATGCATTGCAAAAAATCATCTCTTTTGCAGGCTGTATACACCAGCCTGTAAAAGAGAGAATTTGCAGACCGGCTGGGAGCCTTTAACAAGGCTCCCGGCTGTCATGGCAATGGGGGGTCGGCCCTGGAGCATGCTCCAGGAGCCGGCGATCCCTGCCAAAATGGCGGCGCCCATGCGCCGCCGGGAAAATGGCGCCTTTGACAGCAGCGCCCGAGGGGTTAATGCCTCCGATCGGTCCGGGGACCGATCGGAGGCATCAGAGCCGGTTGTCTACTGCTTAAAGCAGTAGACACCTGGCGGCTATGACGGCCGCCCGGCTCCCGGGCGGTCACCATAGTTACAGACCCGACACGTGCCGTACTATTACGGCGCATGTCGGGAAGGGGTTAATATCAGACACGTGTGCCAAAATTTTGGCACAATTTTTATCGGAAATTGCGCCAACTAGTAAGTGGTGTAAAGTAAGACTCGACAGTCTAAAAGCCATCAGACACTTTATATAATCTGTATAGACTAAGTGTGGACTAGTACTACCCAAAATGTAGACAGTGTTAGTTTATCTGCCGCAGTATGTGTAACATTTAGGGTGCATGCACACTACGTAACGCCGGGCGTGTATGAGAGCCGTACACGCCG
Organism: Leptodactylus fuscus; assembly: GCF_031893055.1. Lineage (NCBI taxonomy): Eukaryota > Metazoa > Chordata > Amphibia > Anura > Leptodactylidae > Leptodactylus > Leptodactylus fuscus. The sequence continues at coordinate 87,366,631 of NC_134268.1, forward strand.
GCATTACGGCAGACTGCCGAACACTTCCCATTCACTTCAATGGGAGCGCTCGTAACAGCGGCGTTTACGAGCGCTCCCATTGAAGTGAATGGGAAGTGTTCGGCAGCCCTGCTGTAACGCCGGCGTGTACGGCTCTCATACACGCCCGGCGTTACGTAGTGTGCATGCACCCTTAGAGAATAAGCCATCACTTTGTAAACTCTGTGCACATTTCCGCAGGTGATCAGCTCACTTCAGTCATAGCTGTTCTTAATACACACTGTTAATACACACTGAGTTTTTTGGCGAGGATTTTGACACTGCATCTGCCTCAAAATCAGCCTCCAAAAAAGCCTCCCAATAGAGTTCTACTGGGAGGCTTTTTTTGGAGAGGAGTAGATTGAGCAGAAGGGAATCCTATAGTAGCTTCCTATATATTTCCCATTAGTTTTGCAACTAAATATGCAACAAAAAAGCAGCTTTTCCACAACGTAGGGGCTCAGTCTTACAAGTGACAACTTATGCATTGTACAACAAGGGAGTATGTAAAAATATTAAAGTATGTATGCAGAAATATTAAAGTATGTATAGCATAGTTTTGCATAAAGCAATATATAATGTATTTCATATATGCTAAAGATTAATCTCTATTCTGATAAGGTTATCACCTAGAATTATAGAGATGCTGCAGTATATTGTAAATCATACATTACAACCACTGACTAAAGGGGACAGATCTCCTGTTAGATATGCATCAGCAACATTTAAATTAAAGGGATTTTCCTTTTCCCTTCACATGTCTTTTCCCCAGGGGAAACAGTCTGTTTAAACCATGTGGCAGAAGTCCCCTGGCTATAGATACTAAGTAACCCATGTCGTGCTCCTTGTGTATTTATGATTTGCTATATGTATTGTATGATGATGAATTTGTGACTTTCTCTGCAGGTTACTGGAGCAACTGCTGAATGAATTTAAGAGCAGTATGCACTTACAGCTTGTGTGCTTCCAGTCTTCTTCCAACTATGAAAAGAAGACTTGAGAAACCAGCATATCCGGAGAAAGCATGTGTCTTCTCATACCCCGTGCACTTTTACTTTACTTGCTATTACTAACTGTTGTTCAGAAGACATGCACTACTTCTTACAATGTACTACTAATATGCTACGTTATTTAGCAGCATTGAATAAAAGTCGTCTCTGTCATATAAGTCTCATATTTATAGTGGAACTTCCAGGGTGTGTGGAGCTCATGAGAAAGAATTTGCATCTGGTTTAAACCAGACTCACACATGTCAAAAGTCCACAGCAATTCATAGTGCTATACATGGAAAGTAAGCTGAGCTTAATAACGTGGCTCAGGCGCTATAGAATTAAGGTGCGCATAGATGATTGACTAGTTTGCCTTTATCGTATTAGTTTTATTTTACAATAGGTGTTTATCCCATGTATGCTTACACAACCACATCTTCTCTTGTCCCAAACCTCAACTAGTCTTGCAGTGGAATAATATTTTCTGACATTGGCTCTGATCTCCCTCCCAAATGATTTCAGATTGCGCCCCCTTGTTCTTGTGGTTAGTTTTTTATTTAAAGCATTTCCCTCCTAATTTTGTAAAGGAGCCACCTGCTTCTGGCACTGTACAATATATAGTACAATGCCTGGCAGCAAACCCAAACAGCTGATTAGTGCTAATGGTGGTGGTGGGGGGGGTGCCAGCCCCTCACCGACCAGATAACCTATTCTAATGACCTTACAAAACAATAATAATACACAAAGTGAGGATGTATATATTTATGTGGTTTTGCTTTGGCCTTGTTATAGGGTTCCAAATTCACTAGACATGAAGTACAGTTATGGGAACAGAGGGGTATAGCTGATAGAGCAGACCTGGGCAATGTACGGCTCGCGGGCCACATCCGGCCCTCTGACTGCTTCTATCCAGCCCGCATAGCTAGTGGAAGGTTTTTTTAAGGACCTGTGATGATGTCATCACAGCCTATCACCAGGATAGGCTGTGACTCGTTAGTAGGTGGAGCCACACAGGACTGTGAGCTTGCTGCAAACTGCCGGCATTGGAGGCTGCTGGATGATAAAGAGAGAAGAGACAGCATGTGTGAGCAAGAGGGGGGAACTAGGGGCAGATGTAGGGGGGCAGATAAACTGAATGCACATGGAGGGAAGACATTAAACTAGGGGGCAGATGGAGGGTGACATTAAACTGGGGCAGCTGGAGGAGGATATTAAACCATGGGGGGTAGCTGGAGGGGGACATGTCTTCCTCTAGTTGCCCCCAGTTTAATGTCTCCCTCCAGCTGCCCCAGTTTAATGTCCTCTCTAGTTTCTGCTGGTTTATACTGGGGCACCAGGACTTAATACTGTGGGACATTTGGAGGGAAACATTATAATATGGGGGTGTATAATGTTAGGGTGACTGTAGGAGGATTTTACTTTGTGGGGCACACGGAAAAATGATTGAGAATGGGCGGAGTCAGCGGAGAAGTGGGTGGAGCTAAATTTGCCACGATGCGCATGGCCCTCTAGAACCGTTACTATTTCTCATGTGGCCCCAAGGGAAAATTAATTGCCCACCCCTGTGATAGAGGCCAATCTTATGTGTCTGCATGGTTACAGGTCATGTCTGATGCTACATATATGCTTTACTGCATTTCACCTGCTTCTTCTTTTATAATAACCTATAGAAAATCCAGCAAAATAAAAAGAGTAGCACAATAGATTCGTCACCGGGCCTGTTCGTAACCATGGAGTCACATGGGTGTCCAAGGGAGCTATATACATGAAACAGTTTTCTGCAGGTTTGCTGAAGTTTTGCATTTGGTATCATCTGTATTTTACAATAGCAGTGAGAATTTTTCTGTAGATATGTGCTCCTCTGATCTTTGACTCCTGCTATGAGACGTGAGATGCAACCGTTTCATCTTGGCTCATCAGTTTACAGCATGAACTTGGTTAGTGCTGTCTATTAGCAGGTTAGGGTTGAGAACTTTACAATTCACTTGTAACATAAAACCACATTTCATCAGAAATCATAAAACCCAAAAGAGTTATTACTCACATGTCCTCAGTAATTTTTAGCTCAGTTTTACACAAGGTATTTTCCCTTGTTATCGTTTTTCACTCTCACGAAGTCAACAAATAATACAAATTATTTTCTTTTTCTAATTAATGTCAGTGCAGTTAAGAGGAACAAGTAGTCACGTAAATTTTACACTGAGATATAGATTCATTCTTTTATCACTTTTGATTTTTCGAAACCCACCCCACTGATTGGTGTGGTAAACCTCCCTCTGCAGCCGATTTCCTTCCTCTGTGTGCACAGGATAACTTTTGGTTGGGTCTCTTCCTGCTCCACTATTTAACTTATAGAGGTAAAGGCATGATGTGAACAAAATGGGTAAATGCTTTCACACATTCATTGAAAATTGGAGCATGCTGTCTGACCATGGAGAAATGGATTTTGTAGAGGCAACAAAATTTAGGGAAATAGGTTCAGGGAATCCACTTTTAGACCATCAATATTGCAGAACTGAAAATCTGGCACAGGAGTTCAGGATGAAGGTGGTAGTTTTCCCCAAAAAGGTCATCATTTGGAAAGATCTGACTGTATTTGAAGTATGCCCATAGTGCCTTATTCATTGCTATTGGAAACAAATGTGTCACTGTCTATGAGTCACATTGATGTAGCAACTCCAGATTTGGCAGACAACGGTAGAGATATGTAAAATCCAGATCAGCTATGTGTCTCTGCACATGAGCTATAAGAATCAAACTTGCTGTGCATTTCTACTTACAATAAAAGTACAGTATTTCAGTCAAGTGAAGAGTCTCCTCTGCCATTTCTTAGTTACTGGTGACAACCAGTGTGACCCCTATTACTGCTCCCAAAGTGGTTGTCATTAGCTGTTTTGATTCAGATGCAGTGCAGGTAAGGCTTGGTTCACACATGCTGACGCTGGGTTCACACCTGCGCCTTGGTCTCCATTTTCAGGTTTCTGTCAGACCGTGTCCGGCCATGAGCGCCGGTGAGCATTTTGTGCTTTCCGTGGCAAAACCCTTTTTTTTAACCAGACACAAAGTCCTGCATGTCCGACTTTGTGTCCGGTTAAAAAAACGGTTTCGCCACGGAGAGCACAAAACGCTCACTGGCGCTCATGGCCGGACACACCTGGTCTCCGTTTATACAGGTTTCCGTTTCCTGCCCGAAACTGGCCAGACCCGGTCTGGCAGGTCTCAGTCTTCTGCCAGCAGAAGACGGTAACCTGAGTACGGAGACCAAACGCTGGTGTGAACCCAGCGTCAATTTGCAATCAGTATGTGATCAGTCTGAACGGCCTCCAGATGCCTTCACTAGAGCTCCTAGTGGTGGAGTTGGATTTTGCAGAATCCTTTGACTGGAATTAACACCACAGAGAAATGTACTGCAAATTAGCACAGCACTAGCATAAGTCAGACACCAGATCTATTCACAACTCACCGGGGAGAATAGTAGACAAGCAGGTCCGCAACGGAGCCAGCAGCAAGGTACAATAACAGGAGACAGAGACGAATCCAATGAACAAAGCCAGAGGTCAGAAGCCGAATGGGAGCGTGGTATCAGAATCACAATCCAAGCAGGAGGTCCAGGAAACAAGCCAAAAGTCTAAAGTCAGTAGTCAATAATAAAGCAGGAACAGGAGCCTAAACTAAGGAAAAGTCCAATAGCCGGCAGAGAGTAAAGAAATGGACAGGATTATACACTGTGTTCCACATTATTATGCAAAAAGTGTTTAGAAGTGATAAGGTAAGAATTTTTTTTGTGTGTCAGTTAAACTCATTGATGGTGATGTGTGTCAGGGCTCTTTATGTCACTGAAAACAATTGCAGATGCCTGTGCTAATTAGTTTGGTAGGTGTGTCCAATTAAAGGCAAGACTACTTAAGAAGGCTGTCCCACATTATTAAGCAGCCTACATTTTCTGCCAAAATGGGAAAGAAAAAGGATGTGTCAGCTGCTGAGAAGCAACAAATTGTGGAGTATTTAGGTCAAGGAATGAATACAATCAACATTGCCAATACACTTCATCGTGATCATCGCTCAATTAAGAAGTGTGTAGCTGATTCCCAGCACACACGTGTGTGCTGATAAGGGAAAACTGAGGACTCTTTCCAACAGACAATTACATCAGGTTAAAAGAGCAACTGCAAAAATGCAGACACGTTTTTGAAGCTGCTGGTGCCTCCAATGTCCCCCGAACAACAAGCTGCAGGGTCCTTCAGAGGTTTCTAGCTGTGTGTAAGCCATCCTGTCGACCTCCTCTATCCACTGCACACAAGCAGAAACGGCTCCAGTGGGCCAAACAATACATGAAGACTGACTTCAAAATGGTTTTGTTCACCGATGAGTACCGTGCAACACTCGATGGTCCAGATGGATGGAGTGGAGGATGGCTGGTTGATGGACACCCCATGCAAATACGGCTACAGCGCCAACAAGGAGGAGGTGGAGTAATGTTTTGGGCTGGAATCATGGGGAAAGAGCACCTATGCTCCCCTGACCTCAACCCCATTGAGAACCTCTGGAGCATCATCAAAAAGAGTGTCTATGATGGCAGGAGGCAGTTCACATCTAAGCAACAGCTCTGGGAGGGTATTCAGTCCTCATACAAAACAATTGAAGCAGAAACCATCCAAAACCTGACAAATTCAATGGACAAGACAGTTCAGAAGCTCCTTTCGAACAAGGGGTCCTATGTGCAAATGTAACATCACCTAGAATAAAGTTTTGACTTGAAAACTGACTTCAGTTTGTTATAACCTGCTAATGCTTATAATTTCACAAATGACCATTTTTTTGTTCTTTATAAAAATTAAAAAGGTTGAAAATTCTGCTGTGCATAATAATTTAGAACATGCATTTTGAGTGCATTTTGTGTTTTTTGTTTTTTTTATTAAAATATACTGTTATCATAGGCAGTTTGTTTAACCCTTTCCCGCCAATGGCATTTTTTGATTTTCGTTTTTGACTCCCCTCCTTCTAAACCCCATAACTTTTTTTATTTCTCCGCTTCCAGAGCCATATGAGGTCTTAATTTTTGCGGGACAAATTTTTCTTCATGATGCCATCATTAATTATTCTATATAATGTACTGGAAAGCAGGAAAAAAATTCAGAATGGGGTGGATTTGAAGAAAAAATGCATTTCTGCGACTTTCTTACGGGCTTTGGTTTTACGGCGTTCACTGTGCAGCCAAAATGACATGTCCCCTGTATTCTGTGTTTCGGTACGGTTCCAGGGATACCAAATTTATATGGTTTTATTTACATTTTGACCCCTTAAAAAAAAATCCAACACTGTGTTAAAATTTTTATTTTTTTTTTCTAAAAGTCGCCATATTCTGACAGCCGTAACTTTTTTATACGTCAGTGTACGGGGATGCATAGGGCGTCTTTTTTTGCGGGGCCGGGTGTACTTTTTAGTTCTACCATTTTCAGGAAATGCTTTGATCACTTTTTATTCAAATTTTTATCAGAATTTTTTTTTATTTTTATCACTAATGCAATGCATTACAATGCTAATGCATTGCAAAAAATCATCCTTTCTTTTGCAGGCTGCATAGACCAGCCTGCAAAAGAGAGAATTTGCAGACAAGGCTGGGAGCCTTGTAAAGACTCCCGGCTGTCATGCCAACCATGCCAACGTGACGTCGGCCCTGGAGCATGCTCCAGGAGCTGGCGATCACCGGCAAAATGGCGGCGCCTCCGACGCCTTTGACCGTGGCGCCGGAGGGGTTAACGTCCCCGGACCGATCGGAGGCATTAGAGCCAGTTGTCTACTGCTTAAAGCAGTAGACACCCGGCGGCTATGGCGGCCACTCGGCTCCCGGGCGGTCGCCATAGTTACAGACCCGACATGCGCCGTACTATTACGGCGCATGTTGGGAAGGGGTTAAAAACCTTTCAATTGTACTCTAATAGTTGATGACTGGAAAATTACAATGACTGCAATTCATATATGTAATTTTTGAAAACATGAGAAAATATTATTTGCATAATAATTTGGAACACAGTGTAAAGACCCTGACCAGGCACATTGATTGACGTATAATATCTTAAAGGGGCATTTCTCCCTGCGGACCCACCAGTTTTAAAGGAGCCACAGCAGGATTCACAATCCTAATACCAGCTTTGCAAATCTACTATATTGCCCTTCAGGATTCTAGAAATGTTTATTAACAGTCTCTTTGACAGTTTTAGGTGAATTTGTCTTGGATGAGGAAAGAAATAAAAACAAAGTGTTGCGGCAAGATAGGACATCTCTCTTCTTTTTTCTGCTACTAGCAAGCAGCAAAAAAAGCTAGTTGCTCCCATTGAAGTCAATGGGAGCTATTTTTGTTTGCAGATTTTGAAGCGGAATGCGTGTCAAATTCCGCTGGCAAAAAACTCTGTGAACATACCCTTATTGCTCAAAAATTTGCAAATTTTTGCCCTTTTACATTTTATTTTTTTTTTACCACTTTTTTAGGTTTTTTACTTTTTCTTTAACCAATATTGCCTGCAGGAGTTTTTGGCCTTTTTTATGCTTTTTTTATGTTTTATGATTTGTGCACATATAGTTTTTCAGAAGTTGTGGGGTTTTTTTCTGGTGTTCTTGTATTTCAGCAAAACAAAAAATGCAATGTGTGAAAGAATTTTCTTTAATTATATTGCTGCATTATTCAGCCATCAAAGTATTAAAAGTGCTAAAAATAAAGTGTGCAACCACCTAAAATTTCAAAGAAATTGGAGGCTTCAATGTCTGACAAGTTTATATAATTTACACTGGCAATCCTGAATAAATATGCCACATCCATTTTGAACATCACCTGAGCTAATGATTAACCTCTTCAAGACCGAGCCTAAAAGTACCTAGATGACCGGGCCTCATTTTTCAAATCTGACATGTGTCACTTTAAGTGGTAATAACTTTGAGATGCATTAACTTATCATGGTGATTCTGAGACTGTTTTCTCATGACACATTGTACATCGTGTCAGTGGTACATTTTGGCCAATATGTTTTGTCTTTAATTATGAAAAAATAGGAAATTTGGTTAAAATTTTGAAAAAAATGCAATTTTCAAACTTTGAAATTGCATGCCTTTCATGTAGAATGTCATACTACCCAAATTACTTCATACATTTAATTTACCATATCTCTTCTTTATATTGGCATCAAACTTTAATCACCCTTTCATTTTTTTCAGATGTTATAAGGCTTACAAGTCAAGCAGTAATTTTCCAAATTTTTAAGAATATTTCCAACACACATTTTTCAAGGGACCAGTTCAGTTCTGAAGGGGTCTTAAAAGGCCTCTCTAATAGAACCCCCCATAAATCACCCCATTCTAAAAACTTCACTCCTGTAAGAATTCATAACTGCATTTAGGAAGTTTCTTAACCCTTTCAGCATTTCATGGCAATTAAAACAAAATAGAGGTCAAATTTACAATTTCAATTTTTTTTCACTAATATTTTCATTTAGCCCTAGATCTTACACATTCACAACGTGTTAAAGGAGAAAACACATTCTAAATTCTATTAAGCAATTTCCCCCAAGCATGAAACTATTCCATGTGAGAATGTTAAAAGATGTATGGGCACACTGTAGGGTCCAGAACAGAAGGAGCGCTATTGGGATTTTGGAGGGCAGATTTTGCTGGAATCTGTTTCAGGCACCATGTCGCATTTGCAGAGCCCCTGAAGTGCCATAACAGTGGAAACCCCCTCAAAATAACACCATTTTGGAAACTAGACCCCTCAAGGAATGTATCCAGGGGTATAGTGAGCACTTTGACCCTACAGGTGTTTCACAGATTTTTTTTACCATTGAGACATGAAAATTTTAAAAAAAACTTTTCCCTAATATAATGTCACTTTAGCCCCCAATTTTTTATCTTCAAAAGGGGTTAAAGGAGAAATTGCAACCCACATATTGCTACACACTTTCTATTGAATGCAACAATACCCCATATGTTCTGGTATATTGATATACGGACACATGGCAGCTCTCAGAACGGAAAGAGCGCTAATTGGGTTTTGGAGGCCAGATTTTGCTGGAATCATGATCAAGCACCATGTCCCATTTGCAGAGCCCTCAAGGTGTCCAAACAGTAGAAACCTCCAAATTGTGACCCCATTTTGGAAACTAGACCCTGTGAGTTATTCATTGAGGGGTATAGTGAGTATTTTGACCCCATAAGTTTTGAAAAAATTTGTGTCAAACTAAAATTTTTCATATTTTTTACACAAAAGTGTCATTTTAAAGGCAGCTTTTTTCCCCATAACACATGAAAATAAATAAAAACACCCCAAAATAGATGGCCCCATTTCTCCTGTGTTCAAAAATGTACACTTTGTGGCCTTAATCCTATGTACGGACGCACAGTAGGGCCCAAAAAGAAGGGAGCACCAACTGGGTTTCAAGACATAATATTTGCTTCTAAATGTTTCAGACCCATTGCGCATTCAAACAAGATTTGAGTTACCAAAACAATTGAAAACCCCCATAAATGACCCTATTTTATAAACTAGACCCCTTAAGGTATTCATTGGGGGGTATAGTGAGCATTTTGACCCTATAGCCATTTCACAGATTTTAATAACCTTGGGATGTGTAGGTGAAAAATTACTAAAATGTCCCTTTATCTCCAAAGTTTTCATTTTCACAAGGGGTTAAAGGAGAAAAAGCCCCCCCACAGTTTGTTACACAATTTCTCTTGAACACGGCAATACCCCATATGTGGCCATAATCTGCTGTATGGGAACATGGCGGGGCTCAGAATGGAAAGAGCGCTATTTTGCTTTTGGTGGGCAGATATTGCTGGAATAGTTTTGAGGTGCCATGTTGCATCTGCTGAGCCCCTAAAGTATCAATACAATGGAAACCCCTCAAAAGTGACCCCATTTTAAAAACTACACCCATCAAGGAATGTATCAAGGGGTATTATCATTCTGAGCCTAAAAATGCTTCCCAAAAATTAATGCACAAAATGAAAATTTAAATTTTGAAAGAAATATGCCTTTTCGGTGCCCAATGAGTTGCACCCACTTTGTGCACTCCTAAAACTATTAAGGGGCCATCCCGGGTAGAAAGAAATTATATATGTGGGTGTACACTGCTGCTTGGGCACACAGCAGGGCTCAGAAGGGAAGGAGCAGTGGGCTTTTCAGCTTTTGGTGTACAGATTTGGAGGGGTTTCCTGACGCCATGTTGTTTTTGCAGAGCCCTGGAGGTGACAGTAATTTGGAATTCCCCAACAAGTGACCCCATTTTGTAGGGGAGATTTTAGAGTCTCTACAAATGTGACATGGTGTCCAAACACCAACAATCTAAATCAGCTGTCCAAAAGCACATATCGCTCCTTCCCTTCTGCGCCCTGCTGTGTACCCAAGCAGCAGTTTATGCCCACAGGTATGACACTGGTGTACCCCGGATAAGGAACCTACTATAAATTTCCTACTATATCTCCAGTAGCTACTATGTTGGGGGGGTCACTAAGGGGGGCAGTTCCGGTTTATTTTCCGTCGTAAGCTCTACATCTGGTTTGTACCCCAGTATTCGCTCGCACAGCTTATACATTCCCTTCCTGCCGTAGCCAGTTGTGTTCTTATGATTTGGTGATTTGTTTGTTTTTTTGTCTTCACACTGTACAGGCTATAATTTTTTTTTATTTTTCTGGTGATGTGGCCGCATGAGGGCTTGATGTTTGCGGTATGAGATGTATTTTGTTATAACATTTTTGGGTGTTTAACATATTGACTTACTTTTATTAACTCTTTCTTGGTGAATTAAAAAAAAATCCCTATCAATTCTGGTATTGTGTTTTGCCTTTAAAAAAAAATTTCTGCAAGGCATATAGCATAAGTAAACATGTGACCTTTATTCTGCGGGTCGGTACGATTACGGCGATACCTCATTTATATTGTTTTTTATGTGTTACTACTTTTGCAGAACAAAAAATCCATTTGGGGATGTAAATCAATTACTTTTACATCACCAACTTCTGAGAGGTATAACATTTTTATTTTTCGGTTGACAGAATTGGTTTATGGCTTATTTTTTGCGGGACAACCTGTGATTTGTATTGGTACTGTTTTGGGGTACATGTGACTTGATGGCGAAAAAACATTACTTTTGCCGGGTTTTTTTGCGTTTTTTTTTCCGGTATTCACTGCGTAGGTTAAATATTGTTTGTTTTATTGTACAGATTGTGACGGACGCGTTGATACCAAATATGTATTGTTTTTATTAATATTTTGGGGTTTTTTTATATCATTAATTTTATATAAGAAAAGGGAATTTGGGGGGGTTTATAACTATATAAAAAAAATTTACACACTTTCTTTATTTTTTAACTTTTTATTTAATTTTTTATTTGTTCTATAAGGACACTAGAACCAGCGATCAGAGAGGATCGCTGGCTCTATGCTATAGACTGCAATACAGTGTATTGCAGTCTATGGAGGAAGCCAGCTGATACAGACGCATCGGCTGGCTTCCTCTATACCTGGTAGGATCAACCAGGTACTGGGGGCTCTTAGCAGCCTGGGTTCACTGGTCAGACCCCAGGCTGCAGAAGATACTTATGGGCACCCCCCGATCTCGCCGCGGGGGTGCCCAGGGGGCACTTTATCTTTGCTAAGCCCCTTGGATACGGCGGTGATGTTTCACCGCCGGCATCTAAGGGGTTAAAACCTCCGCTCGGAGACCAGCTCCGAGCGGAGTATATAGAGCACAGTGCTAGCTATAAGATATAGCTAACACTTGCTTCCGATCCCGCCCGCAGGATCATCTAACCCGCGGCGGCATCGCATGTCAGGGAAAGTTTGTTACTGCAACAAACTTTCCCTGACATGGCCGCTACATGATCGGGACCTGAATCTATCAGGTCCTGATCATGTCTCCGTGGACCCCAGCAGCCATTAGCGCTGGGTCCACGGAGCTCCCGACCCTCGGGGAGACCCGATCCCCATTTTAAAAGGGGTCGTTAATTAACGTCTGCGCGGCACAGAGCCCAAGCCGCGCCGACGTTAATCTACAGGGGCCGGTCGGGAAGCGGTTAAAAGTAGTAGTCGCTTACAGAGAACCTATTAGGTCAATTGGGACACTGAACCGCCCATAGGTCCTTATGAAACAGTTTTAAAGGCATTTGATCCTGTAATTAACCACATTCCTGTATGTCATTGGTCGCAAGGCTCTGTATGGAAAGGGCTCAGAAGCTGAGCCTTCTTCACACACGAGGGATGATGGCTATATCATATAGTTAGCGCCTGCCACTAACAGCCACAATCGGTGCAGACACTGATTACAGCTATTAACACTTTAGATGCCATTGTTAAATGCAACCGTAGCATCTGAAGTGCAGCAGCACCACCGCCAATGATGTTCCATAGGCCAGGAATCGGTAAAAGATAGCGGCGCCTCCTGGCTGTCATGGCAACCCTTTGGACCCCACAATCTTATCACAGGGGATCTGAGCGATAGCGGGGGGGGGGGTCAATTTTGACCCCCAACACCCTGGAACTTTATGGATAATGGCATCTCAGAGGGTTAATCCCCTAGCGTCTGAGTATTTTCTGACTCTGGCGGCTAGTCCCAGTTCTCAGCTGTTTCACAAGAGTGTTAACTGTATGCTCAGTGCAATGTAATAGTGCAGTGCAGAGTGGGGAAGGGTTAATGGTGGTTTTTCAGTATTTATTTATTTTTTTAGGGGGGGGGGGTAGTACCCCTTCTGACAAATGATTTATAAATTTAGATAGCTTCTAAATAATTAAATTATCAGCCTCTACAGACCAGATACTATAGTGATAGGGAAAACAACATTGGCATCTTTCCATTTGTTTCATTATTGCATATTTGTCACAATGAATGGTATCTGGTCTGTCTGACTATATGTGATGTTGACTAATGGTATGTTTGTGATGTTGAGTATAAACATATGATTTGTATCTACTGTAATTAAGCAATTAAGGTTTCATTTGAATGACTAATGTAGATAATTTATCAACCTTGAGGATTGATACAGAAATATACTATATACTATATATATAATATATATATATAAAATGAATGTTTTCTTTGCCGAAATGGTCACTAACTTGTCAATGAACTTTACATCAATAAATATCACAAGCAGTTATAAGAAATACAATGAAACTTCATAGAGATGACCAAATAATGATGAAAGAGAGAAAAATAATGTATTTTATGCTTCAACATATTACACAGAACTAGACCTATTAAACCAGCCATGGTACTGTACACAATTAGCATATTGCATGCAGAACAGCATCGATTGCTCAGGAATGGACGCTAGAGAAAAAAATTCCAACTTTGTCAGAATCTTTGAAGTGACACCTATTTGAAGATGCAAAGAACTGGAGTTGGTGGTGGTAGTGAAAAGTCCCCTTGAAGATGGGAGCCCTTTTCAAAAGAAATGGTGTTCTGGAGAGGTTTCTCTGTATATCTATTCAGAGGAAAGGGCCTCTTTCTGCTCTTATAAGGGTATTTATCTGTTCTTCCATCCTCTGAAAAAATGACATTCACTGAAAATTTGTGCTACAGTCTTGAGATGCATGTCACATCACTCAGATTTCTGGTATCTATAAAAGCCTATGGAGATGTGGTGGGGAGGTGTGAACAGTGCCGGCAATAAATGAAATATACTTAGCCTGATGCTGGAGATAAATAGGAGCTTTATATCACAACCAAAGTACTTTACATCAGTACAAGTCAGCATTTCTCTGGCTGCTAGTCTCCACCCACCAGTTCAGAAATGAATGCAGACTACAGATACAGTTTGCAGAGGGTAAAACTGCTACAAAATTGCTAAATTTAAAGGGATTCTACCACTAAAACACATTTTTTTCTAGTTAACACGTCGGAATAGCCTTTAAAAAGGCTATTCGTCTCCTACCTTTGGAAGTGCTCTCCGCCGCTCCGTTCGTTCAAAATACCGGTTTGTACCGGTATGCTAATTAGTTCTCTCGCAGCGATGGGGGCCATAGAGGCGGCGCTGCGGTCGGTTTTCTAAAGGCTCCTTTCTAAAGGCTATTCCGACGTGTTAACTAGAAAAAAATGTGTTTTAGTGGTAGAATCCCTTTAACTTACATAATGACTAGAAATAGTGTTAATCATGAAAACACTGATTTATACAAAATTTGTTGAAAGGTTGAACAGTAAAATGTTAAAGGTTCGATATTCGTTTCGAGTAGCCGCTCAATATTCGACTACTCGAATCGAATATCGAACCCTATTATAGTCTATGGGGGGAAAATGCTCGTTTCAGGGGTAGGCAACGTTCGATCAAATTATACTTACCAAGTCCATGAGTGAGGGTCGGGCTGGATCCTCCGAGCAATCTTCTCCATGCAGCGTCCCCGCGGCATCTTCCTGCTCTTCATTCACTCTGCCATTCACTCTTCATTCACTCTGCGCATGTCCGCACTACAAGCGGACATGCGCAGTCGGCTCTGCCCAGGCCCAATGCCTGGCAGAGTGAATGAAGAACCGGAAGACGCCGCGGGGAAGCTGCACGGAGAAGACTTCTAAAGGTAGGAGAAGAACCAGCGTTGATTGGCTGACTGTATAGCATTCGGCCAATCAATGCTGGTTCTGCATCGAACTTTTACATTCGAATAGCGAGTGCTACTCGATCGAATACTACTCGCTCATCTCTACTCCTTACCAACATCTGCCATAATAGTAAAGCGAATGCTGGGTCTTTACACAGAAGAGGCCCGGCGCTAATGCCCTTGATCAGAATGCACTCTGATCACGGGCATTGTTTTTTTTATGGCCCTCTGTATGAGTCTCAACCACCCCCTTACCTGGTTTCGATGAAAACCGCCTCTCACATGGCAAGATCACAGAAGCCATCCTGTTACTATGACATAGGACTGTCATAGATTTATAGCTATTGTACATCCTCCTTTTGCAAAGATAACAGCCTCTAGTCGCTTCCTGTAGCTTTTAATCAGTTCCTGGATCCTGGATAAAGGTATTTTGGACAAACAATTCAAGTTCAGTTAAGTTAGATGGTCGCCGAGCATGGACAGCCCGCTTCAAATCATCCCACAGATGTTCAATGATATTCAGGTCTGGGGACTGGGATGGCCATTCCAGAACATTGTAATTGTTCCTCTGCATGAATGCCTGAGGATTTGGAGCGGTGTTTTGGATCATTGTCTTGCTGAAATATCCATCCCCGGCGTAACTTCAACTTCGTCACTGATTCTTGAACATTATTCTCAAGAATCTGCTGATACTGAGTGGAATCCATGCGACCCTCAACTTTAACAAGATTCCCGATGCCGGCATTGGCCACACAGCCCCAAAGCATGATGGAACCTCCACCAAATTTTACAGTGGGTAGCATGTGTTTTTCTTGGAATGCTGTTTCTTTTTGGACGCCATGCATAACGCCTTTTTTTTATAACCAAACAACTCAATTTTTGTTTCCAAAATGAAGCTGCCTTGTCCAAATGTGCTTTTTCATACCTCAGGCAACTCTATTTGTGGCGTACGTGCAGAAACGGCTTCTTTCTCATCACTCTCCCATACAGCTTCTATTTGTGCAAAGTGCGCTGTATAGTTGACCGATGCACAGTGACACCATCTGCAGCAAGATGATGCTGCAGCTCTTTGGAGGTGGTCTGTGGATTGTCCTTGACTGTTCTCACCATTCTTCTTCTCTGCCTTTCTGATATTTTTCTTGGCCTGCCACTTCTGGGCTTAACAAGAACTGTCCCTGTGGTCTTCCATTTCCTTACTATGTTCCTCACAGTGGAAACTGACAGGTTAAATCTCTGAGACAGCTTTTTGTATCCTTCCGCTGAACAACTATGTTGAACAATCTTTGTTTTCAGATCATTTGAGAGTTGTTTTGAGTAGCCCATGATGCCACTCTTCAGAGGAGATTCAAATAGTAGAACAACTTGCAATTGGCCACCTTAAATACCTTTTCTCATGATTGGATACCCCTGGCTATGAAGTTCAAAGCTCACTGAGGTTACAAAACCAATTTTGTGCTTCAGTAAGTCAGTAAAAAGTAGTTAGGAGTATTCAAATCAATAAAATGATAAGGGTGCCCATACTTTTGCACCGGTCAAATTTTGGTTTAATGCATATTGCGCATTTTCTGTTAGTACAATAAACCTCATTTCAATCCTGAAATATTACTGTGTCCATCAGTTATTAGATATATCAAACTGAAATGGCTGTTGCAAACACCAAAATATTTAGAACTAAAAATGATTAAGATTAATAGGGGTGCCCAAACTTTTTCATAGGACTGTATATATATATATATATATATATATATATATATATACCATATTTTTCGGACTATAAGACGCACTTTTTTTCCCCAAATTTGGGGGGAAAAGAAGGGCGCGTCTTATAGTCTGAATGTGGCACCTGGCACCCGCCGTAATAGAGAGGCGGATGTCGACAAGGGATAGACGCCGGGGCCTGAGACATCGCTGCGCTCCTCTGCCCTGCATGAAGCCAGCAGCGGCAGCGGCGATGCTATTCCGCTCCTCCGTCCCCCCTGCCGCTGGCTTCATGCAGGGCAGAGGAGCGCAGCGATGTCTCAGGCCCCGGCACCTGTGCCAGCGTCTATCCCTCGCCGGCGTCCGCCTCTCTAGTACAGCGGATGCCGGGTCAGTATCAGCGGCCCCTTCTCCCCCGGGGCCGGTCCCTACCGGCCCCGTACCTGTGAAGTTGCAGGCCGGCTCCTGCGCGGCGATATCGCAAGAGCCGACCTGTTCGGGTGACAGCCGGGAGCCTACAGAGGCTCCCAGGCCTGTCACTGCTATATTAGTATTGCGGCTGGGTCTATGACCAGCTGTAATACTAATAGACAGAATGTCCCATAGACGGCAATACAGTTGTATTGCCGTCTATGGGACTTGCAATCAAGTGACCGCAGGTTCAAGCCCCCGGGGGGGAATAAAATAGTAAAAAAAAAAAAAAAAAACCTTTAAAAATATATAATAAAAATATGAAAAAAATAAAAGTTCTGAATCACCTCCTGTCCCTAGAATATATATAAAAGTAGAAAATCATATATCATAAACCACCGGGTTTTTTTTCAATACAAGGTGATCTAAGCAATATATAGTCCCCAAAATGGTATAACTAAAAAGTACTTCTGGCCCCGCAAAAAAAAACACTATATGCGTCCCCGTACAGCTACAGGGTCACCTGTCAATGTGGCCTTGCAGCTGTTGCAAAACTACAACTCCCATATATTAAATATTTTACCATTTTTTGCTTCCAATTTTTTTTCCCCTATTTTCCTCCTCTGAAACCTAGGTGCGTCTTATAGTCCAGTGCTTCTTATAGTCCGAAAAATACGGTATATATAACAAATATTTGTCCCAAATGGCGAACACTGTAGCTTGAAAAGACATCAAAAGAGCCAAACCTGTTCGTTGTTTGACTTCCCATAAAAATTTGAATGAAAAGCGATCAAAACATGAAACAATCCCCAAAATGGTATAAATAAAAGTACATCTGGCCTCCAAGATTCTGATTAAATCGGTGGAGAGAAAAGTCCTGCAAGGGGGATTTTTCTCTCTACTAATGATAGTATAAAATCTGCGGAAACCTGGCGGACCCCATTATAGTCTATGAGGTCTGCGGCTTTCCATGAATAACGAATTCTAAGGCCGGGCCCCACCTAGGGCAAACCGTGGTGTTTTATAGTTCCGACAAAATGGATGGGATTCTACCGAATCCCAATCACTCATTGCAGGAAAATATTATTTATTTAGTTAGTTTACTTATATAGCACCATCATATTCTGCACCGCTTTACAGAAATATCATCAACACTGTCACAGACTAATAAGGCTAAGACCCCACTTTGTGGAAACACAGCTTTTTTTATTGCAGATTTTTCTGTGGTTTTTTTGAGCCAAAGCCAAGAATGGCTACAAAAGGAATGGGAGATATATAGGAAATTCTTATACTTCTCCCTTCTGTTCAATTCACTCCTAGCTTTGGCTCAAAAAAAACGCCAAAGCCTTAGGCTAAAGCCTCACGTTGCGGAATCACAGCTTTTTTTGTTGCAGATTTTGCAGCGTTTTTTTTCAGCCAAAACTAGGAGTGGCTAAAAAAGGAATGGGAAATATATAGGAAGTTCCGATATTTCTCCCTTCTGTTCAATCCACTCCTGTCTTTGGCTCAAAAAAAACGCAACAAAATCTGCAACAAAAAAAGCTGTGTTTCCGCAACGTTGGGCATCAGCCTTACACAGTTTTTCTGGAACACAAAAAAAAGTTTTTGAAAGGTGCGGAGTAAAAAACTAAAAAATGGCTGCGGTTGGAAGACGTTGGAGCTTTATTCTGGTTGAATAGTTTTTATGAAAGATGTTTAATTCACTTACACGTTTTTTTTTTTTTTTTCCTTTTTACATAAAGCAAGATAAGTATGAAACAGAGTCGTTGTTTTTGTGCAAAAGAGATTCAACTTCTTTCAGATATGGAAAAATGAAGCAGGAAAGGCACCCGAGATGATGAATCAAGCCTGCGCTTTGTACATGTAAAACTGAAGAAATGAAGGATGTTTGCTATATGAAATATAAGTTCCGCTCTATATTTCAGGGTTATATTTTGCATACAGGAAAACCCGATCATCTAGTAGAAGGTCTCTATTTTAGGCATGTTATCATGAAACCTTTATCCATCAGTTAGTGATTCAGATATTTTGCTGTCATTTGTGTATGTGCTGCATTTTAGACTTAGTGGAACAGGTTTGTTATGGTACAAGACCAAAAAAAAAAAAATCACAATTTTTTTGCGCAAATTAGGGTTTTGTGCAAATAAAAAAGAGAGACCTTTTCATTTTTGCACTGCCTTTGCCAATTTCATGTAAAGGTAGTATGGTGAAGATGCGCAAGGGGGCGGTATGATTCGCTGCACCAGATTTATCATCATTTACACAAGAAATCTGGTATAAATGATAAGGAAATGTATACCCCTTAATAACTTCAGTCTTCATAAGTCTGTCCCGCTGTTTTAGTTGAATTACAAAATGTTCCAGATCTGAACATTCAGGACGGAGGTCCAATGTAGTGTAAATGCTGTGACAAACACCATGACGTTTTACAGTACCTGGTAAAGTGGGTGGATTCTGGCTAATCCCATTCACACATTGCAGAAAAGTATTTGCAGTGGGCATGCTGCGATTTCAAAATCGTTGCATTTTTTTTTTTGTAAATTGTGGGATGTCAAACATATCTACGGAAACATTAGCGTTTTCCATATAGGTATAATTGAAGCAGAAAGTCTGCAAAGGAAATCTCTGTGGACTTTTTGTGAAAAACACTGCAGGAAAAACCGCAATGAATTTCCGACGCGGTTTATTAGCAAAATTGTCAATATCCTGAAATTTTCAATCAATTACTATTAATTCTGGGTAAACCAACAATTGCATATTAAAACAAATAATGCGGAATAAATGGATAATAAACTTGTCAGATTGGCAGTGTAATAACAATGACTTTACCTGCAGGTACAAAGGGTTTATGTTCGTGTTTTTATGACTTGCGCCCTTTCCACAATTTTCAGTGGCAATATATCTAAGTGTGAAACTTTTTTTCAATTTACAGTAAGAGAGAGGGAGCATCGAGAACAGTATGAGCAGTTCTGTGATGAGTATTCTGCTGTATAACGGCTTTTACTATACTGAATGCAGTTCATAGTCCTTGTTCCATAAATATATTTGTTTTATGTCAAAAACTGATCTTGATTTTGTCAGGCTTAAGTCTTCTGAAAATGTAACAATATCACATGGAAGGGTTTTGTTTCTTTTGCAGAACTATCATTATTGATGTAAATATAGACAGTATATAATGACATAAACAATAGCAAATTTACTTTGAAATCTTTTATAAAACTATACAGTCACAGATATTTCATTTATTTCTTCCCTATATTGAAGATGTGATATTGCCCATTATGGCAGAAACCTCCTGCAAGCATTCTGACAAGGAGTATTTGACAACTTCTTCATGAAGTATTTATTTTCAGCAATTCATTACAGGTTATCCAGTGTTTAAAAAAATTTGGGACAAATTACAGGACGCATCAATACAAAGCACTTCCTAATATATATCCTGTTTAAATTTGGCATTGTTTATTTGATTTATTTTATGGTCAAACTCCATCCATGCTCTGATGTTCTCCGGCACTTCCTGGTGCATCTTCTGCAGTGGGTCTCTTCTGGAGTTGTGCTGAAGCCGCTGATTGGTCACGTGGCCGCTAAGGCCATTCAGCAAAGGGCTTGAATGTCACTACCTCTGACATCATGGGTCCTCTTCCTGAGGCTTGCTGAGGTAATTGATTGGCCTTAGTGGTCACATGACCGCAGAGGCCAATCAGTGGTTTCAGCACATCTCCAGAAGAGGCCCCAGAGAGCAGATGAACCGAGGGAGCACAGGAAAACATAGGAGCAATGGGGACAGGTGAGTATACTTTTTTTTTTTCACTGCCACCTGCTTATTTAAATGTTAAAAATTAGAGATGAGCGAGTACTGTTCGGATCAGCCGATCCGAACAGCACGCACGCATTGAAATGAATGGAAGCACCTGGTACTTCCGCTTTGACGCCGGCCGGCCGCTTAACCCCTCGCGTGCCGGCTACGTCCATTCATTTCAATGCGTGCGTGCTGTTCGGATCGGCTGATCCGAACAGTACTCGCTCATCTCTATTAAAAATGTCCATTTTTTCCTGGACAACCCCTTTACTATTAGACTTTGCAATTCAACCCTCATTCCTTGGCAGATTTACTGCTGTTTTTAGAGTCATTGTCATGTTGCCAGCTTCACTTGCATCTGAGCTTTAGTCTTCTGAGAGATACTCTTACATTATCCTGAAAACATTGTTAAAACATAGAGGTTATGCCCTGATCTTGGGCACCACAAATTCTAGAAGACAGTTCCCCATGAAAACTTTAGTTCATGCGAAGATTAAAGAGGCCCATACGCACAAACATGGTGCTTTACCTAATACACCACAAACTAATGTTAGGGAGCCTGCCACTACTTTTCCCTCTGATATAAAGAAAGTTCCTACATTACAGACCCATAGAAACATGCCAATCCATGCTCAGCTCTATCTCCACTACAGAAGATTCTAGTCGTATCTACAAAACCAGCCCTGATCTGATGGCTTGAATGACACCTTTGTATTGTTCTGAGAGAAGTCTCATACTTAAACCCTTAACAGTCTCAGGCTACTCCTTCCCTCAGCCATGGTCTCTGTAGATGGTCTAATAAGTAGCATTGAAGATTATAAATCTGTATATATACACATAGAATAGAATATTATAATATATAACAACCAAATAATGCAGCAGGCACATGTATACTAAAAAATATTATGAAAATTGAAACATAAAGACAAGTAATGTAACAATTCAGACTCAGACTGTTCTTTCACTTCTGTAAAGAAATTGCAATCTAGAAGGTCTAAAAATAAGGATAGGATTATAAATAAATCAGTATTGATTGCCTAAATACTTTATAGACATTCAATAATAATATAATCTTAGTCTTATGAAATTCATCAGTTTCATGACCACATGGACCTCTGGGGCTACAAACATGACAAATATCTCTTACACTGTCTCGGTTATGTCATCATGTAAGATCTAGCTGTAATATGCTAAATATAACCATTAGATCTTTCCATCTTACCCTTCTTATCGTTTGTCTGTAATAAGCCATTAAGTCTGATTAATGATCGCTTATGGTGATACTTGATTAGATTGTACAATTTGGTGATTTCCTAAATTCAGAGTAAATGTGTAGGAAGTGTGAAATTAAAATGAGAAAACAAAACAAGTTACCAGAAATGTAAAGGAGACACCAGAGGTTTAGTGAGCAATAGGACAATGAGAATTTCTAAGAAATGACACATGGAGAATATACAAGTCAGGTGGACATAGAAAATGGTGACAAGGTTCCTGGAAATCAGCACTGAGATATTACACTGACTACAAACACACAACTGTACATTCCCTACACAGTTTGCTGTTCTTGTAATTGGGGCTTCTTTGTTTAAAACGGGGCCACACATTTACACACATTGTAGCTTGCTAGAAAAACTCCTGACGGGTTGCTTTTCACATTCTGATCACTGGATGGCCACATATAGAAACATACAGGATAGGCATCTTGTGCCACAAAATAGTCAGTTTGTACAATGGATCTGATAAAACAGAAGCCAGCGGAGGGCGTCCATTACAAGTTAAAATACCAAATTCGTTGCTCTCTTTCCTTTTAGGTAAAAATGTGGCCATGGATTTTTTTTTTCCATTGGCATCCATTAAACAGACCTGCTAAACAGATGCCATCAAAGAAGTTATGTGAATGTACCCTAAGGCCTAATGTGCCCCTGGTGCAGATTTTTTTTTACCTTTTGGGGTTTTGGATTGTAGTGTGAACTCAGAATAGTATGAAGAGGATGTTATCCCTGTTAAATATTGCAAAATGTTTTTCTTCTGTATGTTTGCAGCCAGTACAGAACCATCATTCAAGCAGTAAATATTAAGCTTATCAGTATTATGATCCCAACATTAATATTTATATAGTGTATATAGTGTAAGCTGTGATTTTTCATTAGCACTTTTCATTAAAAAAAAATACAGAATTTATTACAATGCAAAATAATAAAGGGTCGTACTGTCTCGCTCTGCCACATGTTCTGCACCACATATGCTTGCTGTTGCTCCAACTCTTTAAGCCTTTTCTTCCCTTTTATAATCTACAGTATGGCCAGTTGCAGATGACCATACTGCAACCAGCCGGCCCTGAATTAGAAGCACAGGCGGCACATCAGGGACTCAGAGTGGCCTGTTCCACCTGTGCATGGGCCATGCTTCTGCAGCGCCTTTCATTAAATGAATAGGATTCAAGGAAACAAGGGCTGTAAAATAGGACAAGAATAGGACCTGTTCTATATTTTGCAACCCGGACTGCTGCCACGCACACAAGACACAAGAAACATGAAACGTGAAACGTGAAATTCACGTGTGTACAGGCCCATAGAAAAAAATGGTTCAGTGTCCTATCCGTGAAGTACACAGCACACTGACAAAGTGAAAGCAAGGGGCTTAAGGCTGCTAAAGTAAAGAAAGTTATCCATTTCCAATACTTGGTTGCGTTATTGTTATTTGCATAGTTAAACTACTGTTGTTGTGACCGTTTTTGGTGTCTTCTGCAAGTAGTGCTACAGTAATTTTACCACTTCTGACACGTAGAAAGTGCATAAAGATTAATTTTTTTAACTACAAGTTGGGTCAAAATATAGCACTAGATACTTAACACCTCCTATACCTAAAAGTTTCAAATATGCAGAATCCATACTTACGCAGCTTATGCAACACCAAAACACTCTTTTTTCACAAACTGGAGAGAAAAAAAATCTAGTTTTGAGTTGTTATTTTAAAATACAACAAAGTATAAGTGTGCCTTATATATTTTCTGCAAGCAGAAACCAGACGCCTTCATGCCTTAATTCAAAGTTGATCATGACTGGCTCCCCTGGGGTGTGTTCTGGGGGTACCAGTGTTTCTGTTCGGCAGTCTGATCAGTGACTCAAAGTCTGTCCCGCATACCTGGTTGATTCTGCCCATAATGGAAACTAATGAGTCCAAAAAATGTGTCCAGCAATCAATCCCGTCCATAAAACTTAGCTTTTATTGTAAAATTCTTGGAACATAGTACAGTCCATATAAAATTCAATTCAGATTGCTCATGGTGGCAGAAAAAAGGAGAAAGCCGAACACTTTTTCCTTTTTCTGCCACCATGAGCAATCTGAATTGAATTTCATATGGACTGTACTATGTTCCAAGAATTTTACAATAAAAGCTAAGTTTTATGGACAGGATTGATTGCTGGACACATTTTTTGGACTCATTGGATTTCTACCTCAGGCCGGGAAGCTTCTACATCCATGCATCTCCCACCCTCCTTTGATTAATCACACAGAGGACGAGCATATATATCTTGCTTTGGACACGTGAGTGAGCTGACACATAAAACCTTTTTTCTTTTTTCATAATGGAAACTGTCAGCCTTTGAGGAGTGCAGTTTCCAGAATTAAGTCTCTTCTTGGTACTCCCCACTGCATTGGCACCTTAGGGGCAATTGTGTCAAGGCTCCTGAAAAATGATTCTGCCCTCCTAAAGTCTAAGGCCGGTTCACACAATGTCTTTTGGCACGTAATGTGGCATGTAAACGCCGTGTGAGCTTTTGCGGGCCGTATACACTCCCATTGATTTCAATGGGAGCGTGGATCGTATACGTGGTGCTTTTTTTTTTTCCTTGGTACCAGTAGTCCCCCCATTTGACCGAGGTGTTTTTAATTAGCAGGAGACTGCAAAACGGCACCCACCTACTAGATCTCAGTCCTCTAACTAGGTGAATATGGTAAGCCCTCGTTTACATCAGTGTTTGGATGCCGTCCGGGGAGTCCGCATGGGGACCAGTGCAAGCGCTGGTGCAGTAAAAGCACACAGACCCCATAGACTCTAATGGGGTCCATGTGCTTACCGCCAGATCTCCGCAGGGATTGTGTGGAAAGGAAAGTAGTTCACCATCTACTTTCCTGTCTGCATGATTCATGCGGGCAGCGCACAGCAAGCACACGGACTCCATTATAGACCATAGGGTCTGTATGCTTTTACAGCACAGTGCTTGCAATTGTCTCTGTATTACATTGGGGGGGTCCCCATGTGGACTCCCCCGGATGGAATATAAAAGCAGATGTGAACCAACCCTTAGGTGAATATTTGAGATCTGTTCACATGGTGCGGTGCTGCATGGTGTCTGCTGCTCCTGTGGTGCTGTGCCCATGGGATGGTGTGACAGAGAGCCTGGGGGCTTGGTCTGGTGGCAGGGGTGTTGCCGGACCAATGGGTCACTCCCCCTGTGGGCACCGTGTTGTGATTGCAGCAGTCGCTGTGCAGCGCCGCATCCAGTAGAGTAGGGACCCACTAATAATAGGTTGCTGTGAAGTGGCTAGTGGGCTTATGCACCTTGATCAATATGTATACTAAGAACCTCATGTTCAGTATGGTAGAATTTGCTGAGAAGAATTAGATCAATGTATAAGATTGGAATGTGCAGTCCATGTCTTTTTCTTTTTTTGAATACATTAGTTTCCAAAATTATGCCTTGGATCAGCTTTGACCATTTACCTGGAAGGGTCTGGGTGCCACCATTTTGGTGCAGTCCATTAACATGAAATGTAAGAGCCTACTGAAGGCTCCCAAGCTTCTCATGAACAGATTTTTATTACATGCTGCCAAACACAGGCTGTAATAGAAGGCTAGGAATTTTATTAGTGATCCGACCCCCTCGGATTTAAAAGTAAAACATTTTTGTAAAGAATATATATTAAACTATAGATCACCCCCACTTTCCATAGATCAAATATCAAAATAAATACACAGTGTAAAACACATACACATTTGGTATCGCTGAATCTGGAAACACCCAGTCTACAAACTAAAAAATTAGAAAAACATTTTCCCATACATCTGGCCTTACAAAATAACTGTTGCCTTATGCAGTTTCATTCATGGAAATATAAATAAGTTACGGGTGTCAGAATATGGTGACTCCAAGAATTTTTCTTTTTTTCAAAGTTTTGGATTTTATGAGGGGTAAAAATCTAAAAAACAATCTATAGAAAATTGGTATCCCCGTAATTCTACAGACCTGTACAATAATAATAATAATAATAATAAATTTTATTTATATAGCGCCAACATATTCCACAGCGCTGTACAATTTGTAGGGTTCAGATACAGACAGATACAAAACAAAGAACGTCATTTCACACAATGGGACTGAGGGCCCTGCTCACAAGAGCTTACAATCTATGAGGTAGAGGGGGTGACACAAGAGGTAGCAGGGGCGGCATTGCTTATACAGTGTTCAGACAATTTTGTAATAGAGGTTGCAGCCATTACACAAACAAAGCTTTATGGGCCGTCACTAGTAGTGTCCTTTAACATGTGGATAGAGCATGGACAAATATGTTAGGCTGAAAAGGCATCAAGAAGGGTTTGCATTAGGAATTGTGATAGGCCTGTCTGAAAAAATGCGTCTTTAGTTTGCGTTTGAAACTGTAGAAATTGGGAGTTAATCTGATTGTCCAGGGTAGAGCATTCCAGAGAAGTGGTGCAGCTCGGGAGAAGTCTTGTATACGAGCGTGGGAGGTTCTGATAATAGAGGATGTAAGTGTTAGGTCATTGAGTGAACGGAGAACATGGGTTGGGCGGTAGACAGAGATGAGGGAGGAAATGTAGGGAGGTGTGGCATTATGGAGAGCCTTGTGGATGAGGGTGATAACTTTATACTTTGTACAATACAGATGACGTGTCATTTTGGCTACATAACAAAGGCCATAAAAACAAAACCTATTAGAATGTTGCACAAAAGCAGGTTTGGCTGCCCATTCTGAATTTTTCCAGCTTGTACGCAGGGCGGGGGTGATTAATATGTCACTGGGAAAATTCCTGGTGGGCCAACTGGAATATAGTCTGCTGGACCAGCAAGCTACCTATCCTGAGATCCCTTACCCTAATTATTGTTGAAGAGTGCAACCTGGAGGCCGTTTCTCTATACCTTTAGAGGATTTGTTGGATGAACCTTGTGAGACTTGTTGCATGACTTTCGCTAAGTGGTTTCGTTCACTTTGGGACATTATACTGTGTGAAATGCCACTATGGGACATTATACTGCATGGAGGCTACTGTGGGGCATTATACTGTGTGCACTATGGGTCATTATTCTTAAAGAGGTTGTGCAGGAATTGGAAAAACTCTTGAGGAGCCAGGGCAGGTAGTATATCATAAAAAAACATACTCAGTTGTCCAGTGACAGCTAATGACTAGAGATGAGCGAACACTGTTCAGATCAGCCGATCCGAACAGCACGCACGCATAGAAATGAATGGAAGCACCTGTGATGCCGGCCGGCCGCCGGCAAAGTCAGCGTCACAGGTGCTTCCATTTGTTTCTATGGGTGCGTGCTGTTCGGATCGGCTGATCCGAACAGTGTTCGCTCATCTCTACTAATGACTTCCATTGAAATGAATGGATGCAGTTTTTTTAGGCAGATTCCGCCTTAAAATCAGCCTGCAAAAAACTCTGTGTGAACGTAACAGTCTGTTTTTTTGGCTGATTTCCCCTGTAACTGGTGCTGATACGATTAGCCTCATTGCTGGATGAATACAGCCTTCCTACATGAACTGTAGAGCTAATCTGGGTCCTCTATGACTCAGCAGCTCTTACAGTTCTTGGTCTGCATGGTGGATCACACAACCACGGGGTCAGAGGAGGGGCCTCATCATAATGGCTTCCAATATAGTAATAAACCCTCCCTGCCTTCTCTAGGGAAGCTCGGGTTGTAGTAACAGCTGGTTCCTCAGTTTTGCTGCCATATATCCTTGCAGGATTCAGAGTGAACCACTTGCATGTATAAAGTCAACAGGCAGTCCAGGACTGATTGACTTGCATGCACCATTGTCATACTATATGTACACTAGATGTTCTTCCAGGAGTCATTCTGATAGGTCATGTGGCTAACCACACTTAAGAATGGATGAATATTATAACATGTGGACTCATCTCATATGTATGAATATAGTGTAACTGAAATCAGTAGTTTTACCCATAGCAAGTGCCCTGGTTGCAAAATGTGAAAATGAAAGACATAGGGTGATCTTATATTTACCTATACCACTTTGTACATATATAGGTTTTAAGATTACTATGTATGTTCATTTAAATACCTATAATGGGGGCAAAGTGAGACAATAAGTACCTGCAGCCAGCCTTGTGGTTTGGCAAATTCGTGGAATGAATCACAGGAGTGAATCAGATTACCATACTCTCACATGATGGCTTGCTGTACTATACCATGTACCTTAAAGCCCAATATAAACTTATTTATTCATAAATCAGCAGTGCTATAGTAGTATACTTAACTAAAGAAAAGTGCCTGTGCTTTTAAGTATTTCTCCAGTTTTTACTTCTTATCTGATTCATTCTGTCCCTTCTGGGTACACAGTGAGTCTTGGTTTACAATGGGCTCTATGGAGAGGGGCGGGGGAGAAGGCTTGATACTAATTCTTGATAACCCAGCTGTGTTGTGTAAAAGAACTGTCTCTATGTCTATGTTGAAGGAGCGCTCCTATTCTTTCTCTCCTTTCTCTCTAAAATTCTACTGTACAGATTTGATCAATGACCGAGGCAAATAAGTGAAGAAACAGGCATTTTTTAATATGAATTATATTGTAATATTTGATATCTTGACCTGAACTATGGATTTATTAACAATAAAAATTTCAGTTACGCTTTCATGGTCTTTCCTATAAACACTTATTGCCTCACCATAGGTCCAACAGCTAGGACCTCAACAGTCACAAAACAGTCACAGAGTCTAGTATGGCTCATTGTCTCTGTGGGCCTCTATTACAGACAGCATTCTGTATACTGCAATATACCATCTCTGCGAGGCACTGTACAGCCTTTTATTATATTCAGTAGGTACACAACAAATACATCATATGTTTACAGTTTTATTCATTTTTATACCCATTAAAATACACATTTCAAATTTTACAAAAACACGTTGGTTTGACATAAAAATAAAAGGTTGTTCTCAGGATAATTGAGAGGTTCTGTAGAGTGAGGCGCGAGTTATCATATACATTCATTATGTGTAAACTTGATGTCAGCTCTATACCTGAGTGTATAACATAAAAACATTCTACAAAACATTAAGATATAAACTGTGATTCCCAGAGATATAGAACACATGGGGTCAGTAACAGAAGAAGGCTGGAGGCTTGGAACAATTCTTTTCATTTCAGCAATGTTTTAAATCATTGGGCATAATCTGACCACCAGTATAGCAGCATTTTTATAAGCAAAGAAGTGATAGGGTTACATATGTACTCATTCATTTCATTTTCAATGTCAGCATATTTATATGTTTGCTGTCAGTCAATGAGAACACTCTTGTTTACATTCACAAATACATTGTCTTGTTCTTCGCCAAGAAGTAAATACAATTGTATCCAGTCTAGGCAACGCTCTGTGAGTATGAAACAGCAGCAGCACATATCTCAATGCCTGGAATCCAGGCTTTGTAGCTGAAGGACCACTGCCTAGGCTACATACAGTTGTATTCACAAATATCTTGGAATGGTGAGACATTAAAACAGAAAACATCCTAGAAAGTTTTCGTATACATAGTATTTAACCTAAAAATAAAACCTCTCTTTAAGCATTGTGTATTTACTCAACAAAAATACAAATAGTATTACTCTCAAAATATGAATGTCATTCATTTCTGCATTTATTATTGAACTCAATTCATGCTACACACCAAAGTTTTTGGCAAGCCCAGGACTGGGTAGTAAATGCACCAGTTTCACACTGTCATAATATGGTCACACTGTAGATGTTATGGCTACATATCCTGGTCCGCACCCCACACACATCTAT
Organism: Leptodactylus fuscus; assembly: GCF_031893055.1. Taxonomy (NCBI): domain Eukaryota; kingdom Metazoa; phylum Chordata; class Amphibia; order Anura; family Leptodactylidae; genus Leptodactylus; species Leptodactylus fuscus. The sequence continues at coordinate 87,396,177 of NC_134268.1, forward strand.
TAAATGGACTGTGAAATGGAAATTCCTGGTTACTGTCTATATCATAACATATTCAACTGTAACTTGACATTAGGCCAGTCAAGTCTATTTTGCTCTGCTTTCTAATCACATACATCCCTGGATTAAGATAAAATAAAATAATCCTTTAATATTCCCACTGCATACATTTTGGACTTTGACATGACATTATAATAAATGCATAGACAGCCATTTTGCACACTATAAGTAAACTAAATAATTGTTTAACGTAACCTGTCACATAGAAAATACAGATTTTTCTGCAGATAGCATATTAGCCCAGGTTCACACGGGAGTTGTTTGGACCAGATTTTGAGGCAGAGGCCGCCTCAGAATCCGGTCCAAACAACTCCCGTGTGAACCCGGGCTAATATGCTAGCTGCAGAAAAAACACTGCACCGGCATCCAGTCACGACCTTCCACTCCAGATTAGGCCCAAAGTCGGGAGGGAGTATTGCGAAGGCGGATGTCCGTGGTTGAATCAGCAGTGGAATCTTCCTCAAGAAAGGGCATTCTACTTTTTTTTCCAGGAGTGGAAAAAAATACTTACGGAAAAAGGAAATGACCGGCTCCCATTAAAGTGAATCGGAGGCGTTTTTTTGAGCCAGATTGTGCATCAAAATCTGGTCCAAAAAAACACCATCTGAACCCAGCAGGGAATGAGCAGATCAATACAGTGTATATAGTTTTCTATGCAAAGATTCAGTAGAACTTGTCTGTTACACATTTGTTTGCTCATTGTATACATGAAGCAGTAATCTAGTCATAAAGACAGTCCTATCAGTCCTATACAGCAATCTCTATAAGCATGTCATGCATAAAGACTGTTAATCACTCAAAGGATCAGCCATAGAAAGAGCAAAAATATAAATGACTGAACCTTTGCCCATAAAGCATAGCATTGATTTACTCAGCTCCTCCTGATTTATCACATGCTGCCTGCACAGCACCACCGTGATCAGTCAAAATGCATTACAATGAATGAATGACCAATGTTATTCTGTAACTGTCAAGTGCAGTTGGGAATCATAAGTAATAGACTTGTTTATATCTCGGTACATGAAGATTAATACTATTTCTGTTCACTATATATATAAAGGGGAAAACTGCAATTTTATTAAAAACATTAACAATGAAACATACAAGATATATATATATATATATATATATATAGAGAGAGAGAGAGAGAGAGAGAGAGAGAGAGAGAGAGAGAGAGAGAGTATTTTTAATTGTTAATATTTTTAAATATAGGCTCTATATGCAGTTTCCTATATTTGCCTGTACTATTTATTTCTGTAAGTTTTGTTGAAACAACAGTGACCATTTAAAGGGATGAGACTTTATGAAGACTATCTTTAAGCTATAAGAGTTAATTTGGAAAACACACAATGTTCTTTTTTTTTCATTTAAAGATGTTGAAATCTCCTGTATCATGTTTCCAATGTAAAGATTTCACAAGTAATCAGAGTTGTAACTAGCAAAGACTGGACCCCACTTTTGACTTTGGTACCCTTACACGCACACACATGGCATAGCACCCCTTTCCTGGCCCCCACACAGTATAACTCCCCATTTACACATAAAATAATGTCCCTAAGTGGCCTCCAGACATTATAACATGCCATAGTGACCCCTCTTCACAGTATTATGTTCTATAGCGTAACCTGCACAAAGTATAATGTCCGATAGTGGCTCCTCCACACAGTATAATATCCCATAACTGCCCCTCTACACAGTATAATATCCCATAACTGCCCCTCTACACAGTATAATGTCCCATAGTAGCCCCTGCACAAAGTATAATGTCCCATAACTGTCCCTCCACAAAGTATAATGTCCCATAACTGCCCCTCTACACAGTATAATGGCCCATAGTGGCCACTGCACACAGTATAATGTCCCATAGTGATCCCTGCACACAGTATAATGTCCTATAGTGGCCCCTCCACACAGTATAATACCCCATAACTGTCCCTCCACACAGTATAATGTCCCATAACTGCCCCTCTACACAGTATAATGTCCCTTAGGGGCCCTGCACACAGCATAATGTCCCATAGTGGCCCCTGCACACAGTATAATAGTATAATGTCAAATGCTTGCCTGCCACACAGTATAATGTTATATATCAGACCCTCCACACAGTAAAATGTCCCATAGTGGCTCTTCCACACATTACAGTGTCCCATAGTGGCCCCTGCACACAGTATAATATGTTCCATAGTCACTTCCATACAGTTTTATGGAGATTCATGGACCCAATGGTGTTTGTTGCAAAAATTTTGAGTTCAGCAGAACCCGAAATTTTGGGTTTACACCACCAACAAACTTATTATTTGTGGGTTATGCCTGTGTCATTATGTGTTGTAATGCTGGCCTGATCCAAATGACGTTTGTGACATCACTACAGAGGCCTGAAAGCAGTGAGTCACACTGGAGCCAGGAGTGGTAAGTAACACTGTTTTTTATGTTTGCTCACCTCCCCTGGATCTCCAATCATTATACCTCTGAAAAGATCCCAAAGTGTAATAATAGCAGTTCTGGGGTTCGTTACACAAATACTCTAGCCGCTGACCCATGGCATTACTTACAGATCCCCACTCACGGCCCTGAGCAGAAGCGGGTTTGGTAAGTAAATTGGGCCCGTAACCTGCTGAGTCACCAGTATGTGATGGCCTATTAAATAAAAAACAAAACAGGGGCCTGCTCACCCCCTAAGGTTGTGGACCCCATGGCAGCCACTACAGCAGCACTTACGCCACTGCAAGTAACCATGGTACCCCAGAACAAGACTAAAAAGAAGACCTCCACCATGAGTGTACTGAACTGCAAATAGGTTTGGATTATGGCTATTTTGGTTCCTACTCAGCCCAATAGACTCTCCCTCCTGCTTTACTTTTTCTGCACATTTCTTTCTTCCCACAATCTTCACTAACAACAGCAAACTGTGAGGCTCCTTTACCAGCAGGAACAACATTGTTATCTTATAGGCTCTGTATCCTATATTCCTGCTACTCTAAAGGCAGTTACACCTACATTCCAGTGATCTAAGGAGTAGGTCCTTGCTAAATGGACGCCATCGATATTGGACATGGTTGAGAAGAGTCATGGCCCATAACCTACATCATTTACCATAAGTATGATTGTTAATCAGTCAGTGACTAGTATTTTATCAGAGACACGGGCAGTGCTGAGAGGTTCTAGTACTGTTAATATCTCTATAGACTTCATATAAACTAAAGCAAAATGCAAGCATTGGCAACATGTTTCCTAGTAGAAAATATGAACAAAATGTGCTAAAGCATTTACATCATTGTTATTACAAGCGCACAAAATGCATGATATGTGTGAGATATTATATCCCAAAACTGTACATCTGTGAGATGTGTATCCTAAATCTAGCAAAATAATTTCTCTTTTTTAAGACAGGTATTAACATTCCCATCAACATGTGCAGAGCTGAACCCTGGACTTCCATTGTCAACAAATACATAGTTTTCTCAGGTCTTTTACAACTTAAAATATTTCAAATCAAGATTAGAAAAGATGATCTAAAACTTTAAGAACTAGTTTTTTATGTCTTGTAATATGATGTTCTGTAGATTGATCACATGTATTCCATCTGTATAAAACTAAACCTGATCAAAGGAGTTCATTAATATTTCTATTGGTTCTTTAGTCTACTACACTCAGTGGCCAAAAGTCATGGGGAGGCATGCCCCGGTACCGGTTTTGTCGGATATGACACATAAACAGTGTGACGCAATGTTGCATATGGCGCTAAGGTTGCCAGGATATCTGAGCAGTCTGATGCAGACAGGTGTCTCATGAACATTGCAGCACATCGCGAGTTAAGTGACTTTGAACATGGGATGATAATCGGTGCAAGACGCATGGGGCATAGGATTTTGGAATATAGCAATTTGGGTTTCTGAGGTCGGGTGGACCTGCAATATCGCAGACAACATTGGCAGCCACATAAACCAGCGCACCAGTTGACCACGAGTGTTTGATGAACGGACATCACGTCACCTGCACAGAGTTGTACGGGGCTCTCAATGGTCTACTGTGGGTGAAATCGCCACTGATTTGAATGTGGCGCGCCAGGACCCCATTTCCACCAGGACTGTATGCCGAGAACTGCACCGAATAGGCTTCAAGAGTCAACGCCCGACCCATGTCCCTCTGCTGATGCTGCAACACAGAGCTCGAAGACCGGCTATTAAGGGAGCCTCGGGTACATTCCCATGACTTTTGACCACTGAGTGTACTTGGAAATGAATCTTTATATCTACTTAAACCCATTACATTTTAAAATGACACCTATCCCCCCCCCCCCCCCCCTCAGATGCCCCTGTAGGAGTTAGAATATAAAAAATATCATTTACTTCGTATAATAAATTTTGAAAACTTGAAATCCCACAATACTCATATAGAATAGGAACACCACTATAAGAAACCATTGTTAAAATACAGTATACTTCACAAACCACATTACAGATTCAAATCTATAAAATATAAACCGCAAAATATACACATTTTGTTATTAAGACTAAGATATATATTTTAGATTGAAACGTAAGACCATTAAACACCATACAAAGGGTCTTTCCTTCTGTCCTTTGTCAGTCATGGACTGTCATGATTCAGTGATTGTACATAGTTTAGTATCAGTAGGCATCTGTGCCAGCACTTCTATCATCTGATGCGTTACATGGAAAGTCACCTTCGTGTTCTAGCTTAAAAATTTATTCCTGAAGTGGAACATGACGAATCGGTCGATGATAATCTTCTGAGCTGCTAAGGAGATCTGAATATTCATATCCTCTCATAAAATGTCCGCTATTCTGTTCTGCAAAGCCAATTAGCTGTCTTGCAAATACAGGCTCAACCTGGAAGACAAATCACACAATGACACCATGTTCAGGGGTAAAGTGAGAAGCAAGAAGAGGTTAATGCAACATTTACTGTCAATACGTCTCAAAAATTATAATGCTGAAAAATGTCACATATTACTTGGTTTGGCTTCATTTACCTTTCAAATTGGGACATAAATAAAAGGAAAACTTTCCCCTTTTCCTTTTGTTTAACCAGAGACCCATTGCATTTGGATGGCACATATTAAAGGGGGTTTCCAGGGAAAACTTTTTGATAATCTAAGCATAGGTCATCAACTTCAGAGTAGTGGAAGTCTGACACCAGCCATCCCCACCGATCAATTGTTTTGAGCAGCTAATACACAGAGAATGGAGCAGGAAGCAGATAGGGCTGTTCAGTGTAGTGACCAAACCAGGTTACTCCAGCTTAGCTCCCATTCCAGAAAATCTGATCTGTAGTAACCTGGATTGGTCAGTATGTAGAGAAAAGAATTGAAAAAGTATTTCAGCTATTCAGAACAGCTGATCAATGGGGGTCCCAGGTATCTAACCCCAGTGATCTTGATGACCTGTACTTGTACCTGACAACAACATTAATACATAGTGTCTTTAGATCTATATTATAGGCACTCCTATATGGTTTTCACATGAGGGAAATAATGGTCTATTTAAAAGGAGTTTGTACAACACAGATATGTAATACCAGCATGTTACATGAAGCCTAACTATGTTGACTAATAACCCAAATTCTATGAAGAATAAAAATTGCCTATGAAATCTCAGGATAGAAAATGTTGACCCAGTGGCGGAACTACTGCCACAGAAGCTGTATCGGCCTTGGGGGACCTGATGGGCCCCTTACTTACAACCCCTATTTACTTACTGATCCCCACTCCTGCCCACAACCGTCTCTACAGCCCCTTCAACCAACCAGGGTGCTCTGTGCATCTCATATCAAGTCGCTGACACTGAATAGCAACATGATATGGGATGCACGGGGCTCCCTGGAGGGCTAAAGGGGAAGTGGGATGTGGGCAGGAGCAAGGATTTTAAGTAGGGCCATGGCAAGAGTATTTGTTGGGTGAAGCAGGTTCATTTAGCAGTTTTGTTTGAGCAAACACGTTCAAAATGAAGCAGCTATTATTATACTCTGGGGTCTGAAGAGACCCTACAGTATAATTAGTGGAGGCCCAGGAGAGGGGATCAAACATAAAAAAAAACAGTGTTACTCACACCCCAAGGCTCCAGCCCCAACTACAGGCCTCAGCGGTCTGTGACATTATTGAAGAGACCTGAAGACCAGCACTAAAGCCCCAGGGAGGTGAGTAAAACTGGTTTTTATGTTTGATCACTTCTTCTTGGTGTCTACGATCATTATACTCTAAGGTTTGAAGAGACACCAAAGTATATTAATAGTTCATGAGTGGTGAACTATGGGACATTATCCTGTATGGAGGCCACTATGGGACATTATACCATGTGAACGCTATACTGTGTGGAGTCCGCAATGAGACGTTACACCTTACATGATTTATTACCAAAAAGTCATAGTACTGGAAGGAAAAGAACACCTACATGAGCTGTGATTAGTTTCCTTCCTCTCTGAGGGTCTGGAAATTCTTCCCCAAAACACAAAACAGTCTGAAATCTTGGAATTGGTCGTCCATGGTGAGCAAAGGCCTGCAATTCTGATGAATGGAAATATATGTCAAATGTCAAAATTGAACCAACGCATGAAATACACTACTAATATAGGATTACAGTTTCCAATTAAAAATGTCTTAATCTGTAACATCTGTCTCACCAGTCATAAATAGCCAAAAATGTTTAAGATCTTTAAGATAACTTCGAGAAAAATCCTCATATCTCGTTCATTTTGTGTGTACTCCTTCCCTACCTTTTCCTGTTTTGTATGTCATAGAAGAATTCCAATTATAATGCAATAGCTATTAGAGTCATACCTATCTACTACTATTAGGAATTCTATATAACATAATATACAATTCACTACATTGTAAAGTATAGTGAAGTAAAACATTTAGTCTTGACTTTTTATAAGATCTGGAAAAATATCACAAACACACTGTACATAAACCCTTCTTAGACTAAAGCCCCACGTTGCGGAAACGCAGCTTTTTTTACTGCAGTTTTTGCTGAGGTTTTTTGATCCAAAGCCAAGAGTGGGTTGAGCAGAAGAGAGAAGTACAGTATAAGAACTTCTTATATATTCCCCATTCCTTCTGTAGCCATTCTTGGCTTTGGCTCAAAAAACGCAACAAAATCTGCAACAAAAAAAGCTGCGTTTCTGCAACGTGGGGCCTGAGACTTACTCTATATTGTAATGGCTATGTTCAACTTCACTTCATTTTTATTATGCTAATGCACCTAATATATAAAAGCAAGGATATCTGCAGAGACATCTGAATGTCTATGGCCACTAGGCACATCTATTTTTCTCTATTATAACAGGAAACAAACTCTCTGTATCTACCATGTGAATCTACTCAGTTGTTACCCTCCTTCTTGTTTATTTACCACATGTGTGGAAGTATAATATGTGAGACATGAAAGTTGAAAGGTCAAAATGGAAACATGTTATATTAATCTACTTTATGATTTTTTTGTCCCTGAGTAAATCATTCAATATGTAATACAAGAAATTTACCTGTTAAAAATTGTTGAGTATCAAATAATTTGCAGGGCACATCTCGTTCTAGCTTATTGGGGCGATCGCTGTACACTGATAAAGGTCCTTCCCAGTAAATTCTGCTCTGGCACAGTCTCTTGGCATATATTCCATCATGGGCCATCCACAGAATTACACCTCGCTCCAAGTGGCTCAGCAGCTTTTCAATATTTTTCCGCAGACTGTTATCCTCAGGGTAAGGAAACAAGATTTGGTCGATGCGACCGATTTCCAAGCACTGTCCATGTGAAATCCTACATCCTTCTGGACTGGATGTTGTTCTCTCACCAACCAGAGTATCTCGGTAATATAAACTGATATGAAGCCGGCAGTCTATGAAGTAAAGGAAAGTCATTTAGAATAAATCAGTTGTATCAGAGCTGGTATATCTGTCAGGTAATCTAGGTATGAGTAATAGAATAGGTTGAAGATGTGCGAGTCTTGTGCAATGTGTAGAGAAGTTGGATGGCACAACTGAATCTTTGCCATGTACTACCTTCATAGCCCACAGACCATTATATTAGTTTTTCCTTCTGCTATATTAAGTCGCCTTTGAATAAGGGAAGTTAGACACAAGCCTTCCAGATAACATACACATCAGGTGATGGCTGATCCCAAAAGGCATAAAAACATGGAAAAATGAACCTACTTAACATATGAATACTAGATAAGAATTGACCTATGTGATAGAGTCCAGTGCCCTTACATTATACATTGAGTCCAGTGCCCTTACATTATACATTGAGCCCAGTGCCCTTACATTATACATTGAGTCCAGTGCCCTTACATTATACATTGAGCCCAGTGCCCTTACATTATACATTGAGTCCAGTGCCCTTACATTATACATTGAGCCCAGTGCCCTTACATTATACATTGAGTCCAGTGCCCTTACATTATACATTGAGCCCAGTGCCCTTACATTATACATTGAGTCCAGTGCCCTTACATTATACATTGAGTCCAGTGCCCTTACATTATACATTAAGTCCAGTGCCCTTACATTATACATTGAGCCCAGTGCCCTTACATTATACATTGAGTCCAGTGCCCTTACATTATACATTAAGTCCAGTGCCCTTACATTATACATTGAGCCCAGTGCCCTTACATTATACATTGAGTCCAGTGCCCTTACATTATACATTGAGTCCAGTGCCCTTACATTATACATTGAGTCCAGTGCCCTTACATTATACATTGAGTCCAGTGCCCTTACATTATACATTGAGCCCAGTGCCCTTACATTATACATTGAGTCCAGTGCCCTTACATTATACATTGAGTCCAGTGCCCTTACATTATACATTGAGTCCAATGCCCTTACATTATACATTGAGTCCAGTGCCCTTACATTATACATTGAGTCCAGTGCCCTTACATTATACATTGAGTCCAGTGCCCTTACATTATACATTGAGTCCAGTGCCCTTACATTATACATTGAGTCCAATGCCCTTACATTATACATTGAGTCCAGTGCCCTTACATTATACATTGAGTCCAGTGCCCTTACATTATACATTGAGTCCAGTGCCCTTACATTATACATTGAGTCCAGTGCCCTTACATTATACATTGAGTCCAGTGCCCTTACATTATACATAAAGTCCAGTGCCCTTACATTATACATTGAGTCCAGTGCCCTTACATTATACATTGAGTCCAGTGCCCTTACATTATACATTGAGTCCAGTGCCCTTACATTATACATTGAGTCCAGTGCCCTTACATTATACATTGAGTCCAGTGCCCTTACATTATACATTACAGTCTACATTTGGCGATTTGTGCAGATTACCTGATAAAGCAATGGCTTCCCCAGATCGTAAGCTTGGTTCTAGTGGTAGTCCAGCCGTTTGCGACTCCGATGGTGGACAAGCATAGAAAGAGCCAGTTACCTGATAACCTATTAAAAAAGACAAAGACATTTCTTATTTCTTGCATCTGTGTGTATGATTCTAAATAACTTTACGTTTACTCACTGGAAGGAGAAAAAGGATTGTAGATAGCACTCTGCCTAAAGAGCACAAGTTTCTCACACTGGTTTCTATAGAACTGATGTATTGTGGTTTACCCAGATTACATGTACAATTCTCTAGCACTGATTCCTGGGATGTACTCATGGTGTATGAATCATATTCATGTCTGGCCTTTCAGAAAAGAGAGTAGTTACATTTACCAGACAGATTACCAGGTTTATATTCTAATCTAGGGAAAGGAGAGCTGGGATTACATGGTACGTATACGAATATGTTAAATGTATCACATCTTGATTTCCATGCTTGTGCTGCACCGCTCACTTTCAGTATTCTTAATAGTGTCAGTTGCCGAAACCCCAACAGTGTCCCATAGACTCGAAAGGAACAACACTGCAGTACCCATAGTTGTTGCTATCGAGAATACAGCCAGTGAAAAGCTAAGCACCTTGCATGTAAGCAACGCATGCAGCTGCTGGCCCCAGAAAACAGCTGATCTGCAGGGGTCCTGACAGATGGATCCCTGCTGATCTAAACTTGAGGCTCTATCTTAAGGATACAACACCAATTTTGAAAAGATGGCTAACCCATTTAACTTTGATATATGTCAAAGAGGAACATCCTTAACCCAGAACTCTTGCTGGAATACAATAAATGGAAGTATAGAACAGAACAACCATCGGATAAATGTGGAGCTTGTCCAAAAAACATTTATGAACTATAAAATAGTTATAGACAAACACAGAATATCACAAGCAAACTGACCAATACTAAGACTCCCAAAGGTGACTCAATCTTACGGAGGCAGATACAAGCTATTACCTATTCCCCCTATGTAATGAATATGAACAATATCTATTCTGTATATGTTTATATTGTCTGGTATTAAAAAGTGACAAAAAATAAAATGTAAAATGAGTTGTAACTAGGCTATTTCTATTGCTTCACTACAGGGGCTTCTATATTATATTGAAACCAGGAAGCTGCATTAGGACTGGAGAACTGGAAGCAGACATCATAGATCTGGCTTCTTCCTATTCGTCTGCGACAAGACTATTGTCATTAACAATAACGTCAGCGCCATTGTTGTTAGTATCTGAGAAGATGCGGGATAACATACGCTATATCACAGGGGCAAATGATTAGTGACCTTCCCTAAATATTTCATTTTTGGTGCTGTATAACCCCTACTATTAACTAAGACAGTTTACCCATTGTTTTACTATTTAGTAAGTATTGGTAAGGTATATTTTCCCTTTCCATATGTGTGTCAGTGTCACTGACCTCTGGAGTAACTCACTAATAATGGTGACCCAGTCTGTGTATGTATGCACATTTTAATTATATTATTATTATAATTATTAATATTTTAATTATTATTATTATTATTACTATTTGTTAATATATTCCGATCCCTGGTTTAACCTTCCCCTTGCAGCCATTTTTCATTTTTGCATTGTTTTTCACTTTCACTTCCAAAAGCCGCCTTAATATTTTTATTTTTCTATCCAGAGAGCTTTATAAGGGCTTATTTTTTGTGGAACATGTTGGATGTGGTTCACGTGTGTGAAATGTGCTGGGACGTTGGAAAAAAAATTCCGAATTGGGTGAAATTAGGAAGAAAACTGTATTTGTGGAATTTTCTTATGGGTTTCATTTTTTTCATAGTTTTTGTTACAAAAATCTAAAACTCTGAAAAAGTCCCTATTCTCTAGCGCCATATCTTTTCTTGTTTCCATGTGTGGAGCTGAGTAAGGCATATTTTTTGAGGCTCAATATGAAGTTTGATAGCGTCTTATTTAATTTTTTTTGAGAGGCGAGACGGTGAAAAAAAAAGTTGACTTGGCTATTTTGATTTTCTTTAAATATTAAATAAATATTTTTAGATTTTTACAGTTCAGGCATTTTTAGATGCAGAGATACCTGTTATTTTTATTTTTGTTTAATTATTATTTTTATATATTTGTTTTATTGGCAGATTGGCAGATGTCCCTTAACTCAAAATGCCTATATAGAAATATGTTATGTCCATTAAATGCATAATAATGCACCAAAGTCATATGCACTAACATGTGTTGTGGTTTTACGCTGTGGTGTTTTCACAGCGTGTGGACATGACATACCTGTAGGTTCCAGCAAGCAAAGGCCAACACTGGGCAAGTCTAAAATAGACTTAAACCCAAAGACAGGCAAATACATTTGGTAAATACTTTTTTTTTTTTTTTTTTAGCCAAAATATTGTAATCATTTTGACAGTCCATGTCACAGAGAAGTATCTGCCAAGAAATCTTCATGAAACCACAAGAAGAGATTTCCTGGTAAAGTTTCTCTTTTCAACCACATAATTCTAATATGAACTCTAGACAGGTCATTCATTTCCCATATATATATATATATATATATATATATATATATATATATATATATACATATATATATATATATATATATATATATATATATATATATATAATTACCAAGTGTTGACCAGGTATAAAGTATGGGTGCAAAGGATCCCATCAAAGTCAGGAAGATCACCTGGCAAGTGTTGCCCCTGCTCAAAAGCTTTAACAGAGGACCTTAATATGTGCTCATAAAGCATAGGATGAAATGGGGATGATCTATCTAAAGTGGTGGTTCTTCATTTTCCACTATGTGAACATACCCTAAGAATGAAGGATCTGCGAGTTTCTATTGGCTAATATGGGTCATATAATGTTATATGTAGGAAGGTTCGTGAAATGCAGGGGTGTAACTTGAAGGGGTGCAGAGCGTGTAATCATACCGGGGCACAGAAGCCTTAGGACGTCTATAAGCGTTGGCTTAAGTATTGAGATTGCAGCTTCCATGTGGCCCATAAGCCAAGGAGACCCACAGATTAACCTAACCACACTAAGGGCTAGTTCACACGTGAACTGCCTGCACGGGTTTTGACACCGAGAGAGACGCGGCGAGCCGCGTCTCTCTCTGGTCAAAGCCTGCCTGCCGCGACCATCGCGGTTGCGGCTTTCCCCTCCGCTGTCAGCTCAAATGAATGAGCCGACATAGGAGGGTGCTGCCGGGGGCAGAAGCCGCACGGCTCAACCCGCGCAGCTTTCGCCTGAAGATAGTGCAGGTTGCTTCTTTTCTCCGCTAGCAGCAGCCCACCGCTAGCGGAAAAAAGAAGCCTGGCGGTCTGCATAGACCACCATTGTAAGGGGAGGTTTTTGACGCGGAATTCGCTGTCAAAAACCTCCCCTGGGCTCACGTGTGAACGAGCCCTAAGGTTAATTAAACTCCTTAGCTCATGTAGCCATCACTATCAAGAATTCACTGTAGGGATGAGATAGGGGGCCTCGGACAAAAGATTGCATCGGGGCCCACAAGACTTTAGTTACGCCACTGGTAATATGCTATATTTGCTTTTGTTAATATGTTGGGAATTTTAGGTCCTAGAGAGCAGAAAGCCTTTGGAAGTGCCTAAGTTATCTATATGCCAAATATGCTGCAGGTGGATCAGTAGTTTGGCCATGCATAAAGAACGGACAACAGAAATTCATTATATATATATATATATATATATATATATATATATATATATATATTTATTTATATATATATATGTATATATATATATATATACATATTCACCAAAGTTTATATATCAAATACTATATTTGTCTGATAAGTTTAGAATTTGACACACCAAAATATTGAGAGCGCAGCTACAATTGATTCCAGTATTATCAAGTGCACTGATAGGACTGAGAAGCTCAAGTTCATAACAGATTGACAGACAGATCTCATTCCCCCACCATATTCTGATCAATATGATGAAATATTGAGTAGCAGCTATATAGAACTATTCTTACTGTTATCGCAGGATGTGTTTTGCCACAGGTGACTACGTGCTGCGAAGGGGACACTTGCACACTGGTAAGGGAGATCAGGATGGGGTTGTTCATAGTCTCTCCAGCTACGTTCATGGGGCATCATGAAGTGTGGCACCTATTAAAAATATGATTAATCTTTTTAACTGCATATCAAAAGCTTTCTCATAATTTACAAGGCATATGCCACAATGTCTGCATTAAGTTTCACCCACAATGTTTCTATAATGAAAAGTTTAACACGTTTCTGATATACTTTATGCTTTAACCCATTCTGCATTTTGAAGATTTTGGCTTTTTGTCAGTAAATCTAATTATTTTTGTTTATAATCAGAAACCAAAAACCTGTCATTGGCTAAGGCCTCGTTCACCTCTGCATTGGTATTCCCTCCACATCCAGCGCCGGCTCTATCTTCGCCTGGAATGGGATCTCCCTGCGTCTTCTTCTGGCTTCAAACTTCTAGGCATGTGCAGTCGACTCTCCCGTCGGGCCTTGGGCAGAGCCGATTGCGCATGCCCGTGGCCTTTTTCTTGTGGCCGCTTACCCTAGCTTACTGTGTAAGCAGTCACAGGAAAATTGCCACGGGCATGCGCAGGCAACTCTGCCGACTGCACATGCCTAGAAGTTTGAAGCCAGCGCCAGAAGAGGACGCAGGGAGAGGCCGTTCCAGATGAAGATAGAAGCGGCGCTGGAGAGTTCTCTCGAAACATCTAAAGGTAGGAGAAGAATAGCCTTTCTTAAGGCTATTTGTACATGTTTAGGGAGAAAAAAATTGCATTTTAATGATTGAACCCTTTTAAAGCAAAGGATTGTAGTGAGCCGCAGCCAAAAAAAACTCTGCTGAAAAGACCACGGCGGAAACACATTTTTTTCCATAGCGTTTTTCAGAGAAAGTCCACAGAGTTTTCCTCTGCGGACTATCTTCCCCTATTATACCTATATGGAAAACGTCAGCATTTCCGTAGGTATAAGTGACATGTTGCGATGTTCAAACACATGTCTGTTTTTGAAATAGCAGCTTTAGCACCATTAGTTACATTTTCACAACATGGGCCCGGCCTAAAATAGCTTTTTGATGTTTAACATTGGGTCAGGGGAAGGAGCTACAGCCTTTGGAGCCTCGTACTGCTACTAACCTGAGCATGTGGTTGTAGAGAAGTATAGGCTTGGGGTACACCGTACGGATGGTTCACTATTACCTGATTCTCTTCTGTGCCAAGCTGTTTTATTCCTGTAGTGATATAAATGGTTGATGTTTTTCAATAAAGAGGGAAATATTGTACATATTACATTAATGCCAGAACTTTATCCCTAAAGAAAATGTACTGTAGCCACCCTCAATCTGGAAGCCTGTAATATTGGAGATTGGAGTTGGAATTAGAGATTACAACGTAACATCTATTTTTGTGAACCCTGTGGGCAATCCTTGCCATACATTACATTCATTTTCAGGAACAGCGTTTCCATGGGCCACAAGGTGGATATATAGGAAAGCTCATGCCTACGCAGAGTTGAAATATAGTATATACAGTAGAACAGGTGCAGTAATCCCCATCCAGTATATACTGGTTATTCATACATGCTTACATGTCTCTCCGTCTGCTCAGAAACCATCTGAAGAGCACTTTACTCCTACAGCTTCACATGAATACAGTTCAAAGGAAAACCATAGGTTTTATGGGATCAATGAGTTTGTACATGGTATACATTACACAGCCTAGGGGCAGTGAAGAGAATTTGCTGTGCTAGGAGCTTGGCGTGTCTTATTGACCGAACATATTCAGTGGTTAGCCTTCAAAACAGTTCCTACTTCTCCCTTGGTTTGTTGAGACCTTTTCTAATGAAACCACCATGTTTGGAAGGGTTTCTCATAGCCATGTATGAAAGGGGAACATATGGAGGAGAGAATATCTTACCTTTCTTTGATCCTTCTGGAACAATTTTGTAAACCTTATATGGGTCTGATATATCCAGTTGACTTCTCTCTACTAACTCTTCAAAGTCATTGCTTTTGTTTAAGGCACAACGTAACCTTGTCTTCCATGTAGGAGGATCTGGTTTGTCAAGGCCTTCTCTGTATTTGCCTTTAAAAAGAGCCCATGCCTGTAAATGTGATAATACAATGCTGATCAGAATACAATAAAAGATGAAACAAGAAGGCATCATCATCTGTATGAACATAATAGCAGAAGAGCTTAATGATAGACGTACTACTAGACACACCAGTTAATAATGGTTTCTAGTACATTGAAATGCAATTCTTATCAGAAAGACCAAAAATACATCATTTTAGTGAAAAAAAAATCATAAAAACGAGTTGTTGGCAGGATATTACATCAAGTACTAGAAACCTCAACCTTCAAAGTCCCTTTATGACGCACATGCTTGAATGACCAGTTAGGCTAAGGCCCCACATTGCGGAAACGCAGCTTTTTTTGTTGCAGATTTTGATGCTTTTTTTTTTTTTTTAGCTAAAGCCAAGAGTGGCTACAAAAGGAATGGAAAATATATAGGAAACACTTATATCAATCCACTCCTGGCTTTGGCTCAAAAAAACGCTGCCAAATCTGCAACAAAAGAAGCTGCGGTTCGGTAACATGGGGCCTTAGCCTTATAATACAGGTAGATAGCGATACTTAAAGGAGCAGACGTGCAGAGGAAGGTTAGTATTCTTTCTCCACATAATCTCAAAATATCTTTTTTACCAGGCATTTTAAAAATAATCTTAAATAAATAAAAAAAACTAATAGATACAAGTATCAGAATCATTTCTTCAGTCAAGTTCTTAACAATTGCATTCACCTGTTACTCTGTTTCTTCCTTTTATGCATTCTAACAATAGAGCATGGCTAATACTAGAGCACCGGGACTCCTGGAAGGCATACAATTTTTGCTATAAAGGGATACAGTAAGGGCTCATTCACACAGCAGGGTTCATTGGCGGAGTGCTAGGCATTGTATTAATGGCAAACACAGAGCCCCATAGACGTTAATGTAGCTATTTACACAACTGGGTTTTTTTAGCGGTCCAAGGCTCAGTGGTTAGCACTAGAGATGAGCGAATATACTCGATCAAATACCTCCGACACATAGCTCCCGGCGCCAGGGAAGGTGGGAGGGGCAGTAAAAATTCGATGCCCCAGAAGTGTTTAGGCACCGGGAGCCATGCGGCGGAGGTATTTGAACGAGTATATTCGCTCATCTCTAGTTAGCACTACAGCCTTGCAGTGCTGGAGTCCTGGGTTAAAATCCTGCCAAGGACAACATCTGCAAGGGGTTTGTTTGCGAGGGTTTCCTCTGGGTACTCCGGTTTCCTCCTACACTCCCAAGACATACTGATAGGCAATGTAGATTGTGAGCCCTACATGGTACAGTGACTAGCAATATCTGTAAAGTGCTGCGGAATATGATGGCGCTATATAAGTAAGCATAATAAATAATAAAGATCTGAGGAAAAATAGAACCTGTCATTTCTCAAGCGTCCATGAATTGAAAAAATACAGCATCTATTCCTTTATATAAAACGTAACTTTTATTATGAAAAAGTTTTCCGGAGCATAAGCCGCTCCATAAAATCAAATACAAGTATGCATGATGGCAGAGATGAAATGACGTCTGACTGACGCGTTTCGGGGCGTTATTGTAGCCCCTTAATCATAGCCTGATTAACCATAGGCTGGATTTTTTCAATTCATGGACGCTTGTACTTACACCTTGGGCTGAGAGGCCGAATTTTCCGAGCACCTTCCTTTCTCCATAAGGTAATGGACATTTTTTTCTTTTTAAATCAGAAGATCTGTGGGTGAGCTGACATATGTTATTTATTTTGTCATTTCTCAGGCCAAGTTCTCTTGTGTCTATGAGGGTCCATGATATCAGAATACCCTTCGGTGTACCCTCGGTCATAATAATGAACTTTTTTTCATGGTCAAGTGCAGAGCTCTATTCTTCAACATTATTAAAAAAAAATACTCCCCCCTTTCTTCCTGCCTACAAATGACACTTTATTCACTCTTCTGAGCTGTTCCAAAAATAACAATGAAATCTATTTTCCTGTTAAATATTATATTTCTTAATAATTCTGTCACAGTTTGTCAGTAAAGATAGGTTTAAACTGGAAGAAATGTAGAGCATACAGGAAGAAACACCGCACTCTCCGCAGTCTCTCCTGCATCTGATAAGTGTGTTACACATTCTAGGGTAAAACTTCAAGTCTTTAGTACTTAGAAAATGAGACAGCCCTCTGCTGGTAAATGAGTCACCAGAATTTACTTTAGTATGACAGTGACAGATCAGAAGTGTGGGAGGTGGAAAGAAAAGCAGCTCTGTTATAATAAAGATTAATTATTAGAACTTGGTTTATTAGGGTTTGTGTGGTCAGAATCAGGAGATAATGGAGTTAGTATAGAGCTGGCAGAGTACTAGAAACAGCTCTGAGTCATAATGATCATCTATAAATGAATGACATCAAATCTTAACTTCTACTGTATGTTGGGGCCCCATGTGGCACAAACGCCACCAATCCCCATCACACATTGCGTAAAAAAAACGCAACATACAACTCGCAGTATATCTATTATACCTACGGAAACCCTGGCGGTCTCACTATAGATATAATAGGAACAGACTTTCTGTGAAATGTGCTGTGAGAAAAACTGTGTTGCGTTGCTGCCAAGTGCATTTTTGCTGTGGCCTGCTACGTGGAGCCTTAGCCTTAAAATGACCTTATGGCTCATATATTACTGCAATGAGAGGGTGCACAGATCACTAACAGCATTGGTAAAATGCCATAGCATAACACGAATATTGGAAATCTTGTACAAGTACATGGAATAATTGCAGTTCTGTATGTTCAAATATATATATATATATATATATATATATATATATATATAGTCAGGTCTGCGGTTGCTAGGTGGGGTGGCATAGACACACAACACACAAGTCCAGTTTCTTTAGTCCAAGACAAAGGTAGAGTTTTATTTTCACTGAAAAAGGCAGTGCAGCAACAAAAGGAAACAATACAAAAATAAATACCTGCCCGGCTAGGCTCTAACTAAACATAGAATAAGTTACCTCACCTAGAATAACAGAAATCAGAAGCCAGTAGAATCATTCAGGACACAGCTCCAAAAATATGACCTCTTTCTTTGGCTCTCCAGCCAAACTCTGCCCAAAGACTGCTGCTGGAGCTGACTTCTTAAGCCTCCTTTGATGAGCAGACTCTCTGCAGCTGAGTCGCTGCCGGAACATCCCCAAAGTGTGGACTGGAGGAGGGTGGAATCCCTAAAAATCCAGCCCAATACTGAGCATTTACCAAAATGCTCAGCAGACGAAAGTTGTCTGCTGAGAACAAACATTCCTTCTGGAGTTTTCTCATATATATATATATATATATATATATATATATATATATATATATGCACTTCATAGACTTTTTGTTGCAACTATCAGTTTATTAGTAAATATATAATACAAACTGGACAGGAATGATCAACTATGACTAAAATGTGAAGGGAGTCTGTCAGTAGTGCATAGGTGGTGGAGGGATCAGGTGAAATGTTTCTTCCTGCCATAAAGACCATATACTACAAGGCAAGTTTTATTGTTTTATGACTAGTCGACTTATGGCTAACCAACTCAGTCAGGCATAAATAAGAGAATATAACTGGCTAGTGACCTCATGGCCATTTGTGGAGTATTCTTCTTTCCAAGATTCTTTCCAGATGAAACCAGCTATTCTTCAGACCCTCAAGAGGACATGGAGGATGGGTCACTCTGGCTGGGGGATGCTTAAGCACAAACCACAAGAGACTGTGTTTACCATACAATTTTGTCACATCTGCTGGAGCCAGCAAGGAAGCATGGTGTGCCCATTTTCCATCAGAAGAGATCCTCCAAGCTCCATGAAACCAAAGAGACTCTGAGTATTAGTTTCATTCAGTTTTTTTTCCCATTATTTTTGTGCTTGTTTTGTCATTTAGTTCCCTTTGTCTCTTTCATATATAGCACTGAACCCTTTGGGTATTACAGTCCTATGAAAAAGTTTGGGCACCCGTATTAATCTTAATCATTTTTAGTTCTAAATATTTTGGTGTTTGCAGCAGCCATTTCAGTTTTAAATATCTAATAACTGATGGACACAGTAATATTTCAGGATTGAAATGAGGTTTATTGTACTAACAGAAAATGTGCAATATGCATTAAACCACAATTTGACCGGTGCAAAAGTATGGGCACCTCAACAGAAAAGTGACATTAATATTTAGTAGATCCTCCTTTTGCAAAGATAACAGCCTCTAGTCGCTTCCTGTAGCTTTTAATCAGTTCCTGGATCCTGGATGAAGGGATTTTGGACCATTCCTCTTTACAAAACAATACAAGTTCAGTTACGTTTGATGGTGGCCGAGCATAAATTTGATACTTCGAACATTTGCTTTATAACCGCATGGCCTGTTTTGAAGTGTGTTTGTGTTTGACTGTTGGAGAGATGCATGTATATGTGAGTGAGGTTTCTGCTTAGCCTGTCAAGTCGGTGGTGGTGGCAACATGATTTGAGGTGTGTAGACTGTGTTGGGGCGTGATGCGATTTACCCTCTATTTGAGGCCTGAGTGAAGGGTGAGTGCAAGACTGAGTGAGTGGAGTGAATTGAAAAGAGATCAAAAATATACAGTCAGGGAGACTGCGCTATGATCTCCTCCATTATAGGTGTATGACACAAGCCGCCCTATATTAGCAGTATCTAGTGATATCAGATTTAGAATCTCCGTGGACAGCCTGTGTGGTACAATTCATGTTGTTTGAATCATACAGAAAGGTCTGTTTCCTGAGATGGTGACCGCCTTGAGAGGAATCACGTTAGAGATTTTTTTATTAGCTCAGGAGTGTTTACAGGGAAAAAGGAGCTGTATACAGTTCCCACAACTGCTGTCACTAAGTAAGTGACACACTGATTACTTCCAAGATATTTCTCATTACTGGCTGTTTTAACACATTGGTGGGCCCAGTGCAAAGGTTTCATGAGTGGGCCCCCCTTTTCAATACCACTCGCTATTATATCCATCTGAAACCTACCAAAAACTGGGATTTTATATGGTGGCATTCAATGGGTGACAATGTAACACCTGACTTATGGAACTTTTCCGCCTGTCAGAAATGTTTTACATCTGGGTCACAATGCCAAAAACTTTTTGGTTATGTTTGGAGGGGTATTGCATCTGGCTCAGTGGGATATTACTATATATATATATATATATATATATATATATATATATATATATATACATATAGATATATACATATAGATAGATAGATAGATAACAATCAGAGTGCAAAAGTATTGTATGCTTTCTGATTGATAGCAGAGGGGATAACATGGACACAAATCCATGCTACTCCCCCTGGGGTCACATACATGGTATGTGCAGATGATGATTTATCATCTGTATGTAGTCTGCAAGGCTCCTCCTCCTTCCGCTGCTCTACCATGCTACCTGAGGCAGGAGGGAAGAGGACAATTTGGAGCCCCATATCTCAGGATCCACTAAGGGTATAATGATTCATTTTAAAGATGAGAATCTCTTCTATAAAATGATACCAAGATCATCATGATCGTCCTTACAGATTCTTAGCAATTTGCAGATAAAAATGCTGTAGGAAACTGAGATTTTGAATCTGTAAAGACTGTCATGATGATTTTGGTATCATTTTAAAGATGATAACAAGAAAATCTTCAATAACTGACAAAAATAACCTATTAAAGTTTCTATTTTTGAAAGCATTCTGGCTTTGCAACATTTTGGCAAACAAGCCATATAATGCCCCCTTAGTGTCCTCACAGTACAATGCCTCCCTGAAAACTCTTATCAAATCAAATCAAATCAAATCAAATAGGCTTTATTGGCACGGCCGAATGGATATTTGGCATTGCCAAAGCTAGTAAAGTGTGTGTGTGTGTGTGTGTGGGGGGGGGGGGGTGTTGGAGTCGAGGGGGAGAGTATGGGAGGAGGGGGTGTTGGGGGGGGTGGCTGATTTTACTCCAGACATGTACTGTCATGTGTTCAACAGACACCAGAATACAACACAGCTGAGCTCAGATCAGAGAAGGAACAGGGAGAAGAGCCTTGAGTAATAAAGCCCCAGTCCTCCCACAAGGAGTCCCACTGATGGAAGCCTTCATTGTACTTCCAAAATGCTGGAACTGTTTTGGAAAATTCTGTATAGTTAACAACTATGCCATTGAGTTTTGCAAAGAGTTGCATGCTACACTATTTATTTTCTATCAAAAATGTTGGAACTGTAAACAGAACTCTGAATTGAATGCCCATATGTGAGCATAGTTATAAAAGGTGTTCTAAGTATTGGAAAAATATTGATTTTAATTGATTAGCAAAATATTATACATTGGCAACACAATAATAATAATAATCAACCACTAAGCTCCAAACTGTATAAACTGACAAAATCCGATGAAGCAGCAGTAAGGCCCCATGCACACCAAGGGGCCTCCAATGCTCTGTTCTGATGATTATAGACTAGGTCCCATCCAGCTCTATGACATTTGAATGTAAACTCCCCTTTGAAATGAATAGAGGATGGAGAGCACCCAATTTCACTTGGATGCCTGCACACTCTGTCATTTGCATGAGGCTTAAGGCAACATTAGTTACAGTTCTGGACACCTCATCAGGAATATATAAGCCTGCATGGTTTATATACTGCATGCATCTTTTTCCATTAGGTTATCCATACTCTGAAGGTTAAAATAGTCAGGGTTTAAGGGATTTTCAGTGTCCTAGAATAGTCATCATCATAGCTTTGAGAAAATGCTTCTGGTTATGGAATAGTCCCAAGATCACTAATAAAATAATTGTGGCAAGTTTTGGACTTGTGTGCCACTGATGTTATAACGTTAAAAAAATGCTCACTCAGTGACTCATTTGTAATACTTGTGTCCTATTATGTGGATGATGGGACCCCCTCTGGCTAAAGGACCCAAGTGTGTCTGCTACTGATATACTTCATACAGGTAAGCCTCTAAACACATGACTTTCACCTCTGCTAAATCAAGCAGGGAACTGATACATGTATGTATATGATAAGTCCAAAGGAAAGTTTAAGCTTCTATCCTGGGCATACACATAACCAGATAGCCATACTTGTTTGAAAAAATATATCCGACTCCTTTGTTCAGGATCAGCGATTTGCTTAGATTGTCAACGATTTTAAGTGAGATCCAGCTTTACTTCCAAAAGCAGAATATGGTACTTCCAAAAGCAGAATATGGTACTGTAGCATGGTGAGGAGACCCATAGAAGCTAACTCAGGCTCTGGATCTACAGTGCACATTCACTTCTAGAACTAGCAGAGTGTACAGAGCCAGCCGTAGACAGGTCCATGCACTCAATGTTCAGTGCCCATTCCTGGATACAATAGCTTGGCTCCCATTCAAATGATTGAATATACACCTATAAGGGCCTTATATCCAGCTACATTTGCAAATCAAACAGAATATCCAGTTGCATGACAGGTGTTTCCATCTTATGTTATAGGCCAAAAAACTCAACTTTAGTAGCAACACCAAACCACTATTTGCCCTCATCATTGGACTGGACCATCTATAGCAGGAAATCCTTGGACAGAACCGATGCTAGGTTCATTTACTGTATAGCCTCAGGCTTGCACCAGAGAATCTTATATACCGCCTTGTGAACCTTTTACTGTATTTTGCATTTTACATGATTAAAATGGTTACTCTCTATATGAAATTGTGAAATATAAAAGCTAACGCTCCTTTATTTAGAAAGACATACAATATGACTCATTGTATGGTTTTAGCATTTTTCACACCGTTTGGTAGGTTAACATTAGAGAGATTCTCTTATAGTCCATATTGTAAATTATATGTGAGGAAATGCAATGAAAAACAACTTTAAGAAGGGAATTTACCTGTATGCAAATGGTTTCACTGGAAAACTCTAGACGTGGCGATCATGTCATGATCATCACACATTATTTGTCACAACTTAGTCATTCCCTGTGGCTCACACATAGACATTTTTCATTTTGGTAAATTGTACCTTAAAAAGGGCTGCATCTTCATCTCTATTATAATCCTGTTTGCCTGCATGTTTCCATGGAATGCGGAAGATGGTCCGATCTTCATTTTCCCATACTAAACCAGGATACTTGTGGCTGTCAATCTGGTCGATCAGCCACTGTCTTAGCTTGCCATTGCCACAACTTATTGGTGTCATTACACTCTCTCCGTTGTGGTTCATACCAAATATACCCGCCTTGTTCTTGCGCTGTGATAAATTAAAGAATGATCAAATGAATATTATTAATAAGTAAAAATATTACAATGAATATTCCATTTATCATCTTATTAACTGTGTTGTTAGAATACCATGTTAGTCAAATTGTGTTATCCGTTGAGCAATGAACGTTTTCAAGGGCGACATAATATCTCAGTGGTTAGCAGTGCTTGAGTCCTGGGTTCGAATCCGACCAAGGACAAAATCTGCAAGTAGTTTGCATGTTCTCCCCATGTTTGTGTGGGTTTCTTCCCACACTCCGAAGACATACTGATAGAGAAATGTAGATTGTGAGCCCTATATGGGACAGTGCCTGGCAATGTCTGTAAAAGTGCTGCGGAATATGTTGGCGCTATACAAGTAAGCTAAATATCTAAAATAAATATAATATACACGTCCATAATGTAGTTGAAAGTTTACCAAATCTGATTGTATTCTGTCAGAGTATTTAGTAGCATTTACTATTTGACCATTATATGACCACATATTAGGATCCATATTATACCTGCAACACCCAGTCCTATTGAATGGAACTTACAGTAGATACAAATAGAACCTTTTTGTGAAATAAGTTAAAATATGGGTACAATAGGCCCATCTGCAGAAACCCTAACTGGAGGAACAGTACTTTTTGGATAATATGTACAGCACAGTGCAATATACTGGAGTTAGGAATATAAGGGAATTTTTGGATAAAATATTTTCTTTTGTAGACTTACATATGTTACTATACATATTTTAAATTCTTAGACTATTAATACATAATAAATCTCCTGAAATAAGCCACTTTAGCTACATCTAACCACATGGAATGTGATTTCACCCGGCCAATTCACATTAGTTACAATGGGCCAATAATTCAGTAAGCTTTGTTTATTTGAATACTATATTCCTGATATAATACTATATTCCTGATGTGTATTACAAAGCTTATTACGCTTTGTCTGGCAGGTTCCTTATTTTCTTTTCCGCATTTAACCAATTTTAAGCCATTTTAAGAATCAGTCAAGTCACTTAAATATGAAGATGCTGTTATGGGTAGACATTAAGACCTCAAGGCATCCAGCCCCCAAGAGAAATGACTAAGGGTCTCCTGTTCTTTTGTCACTCTATTGGTGACTGGAACCAAAGTCACAATGAGGGTGTAAAAAAACTGTATGAGCTGGCAGGGAATTTATTGCAGGTGCTAGGAACTAACTCAAGATATGTCTGACAAATAGCAACTACTACTAACCAACTACAGAGCCAGACCTGATGGCTTGGTAGCATGTATGAATAGGAACAGAGTTTTATTGTGTTGTGAAGACTTCACTGGTTCTCTACACCAGGGATGCATGGGCTCTTATATGAAGGCCATGATAGTCATATTGTCCCACTCACAGGGACCTCAATAAAACTTAAAAATGGTATTGTAATCTGAAATATCTATGGCATATCAATACTAAATGTCATCTGTGACTTATGGCTGGAAACTATGCTTTTGGGCGTCCACCTATTGGAAGGATTACAGTCCGAGGCCCCCACTCCAGAGAAGGGAAGATGAGGCAACTGAACATGCATGTGGCTATTTCAGCCATAGTTTCTGTAAGTTCTAAACACAAGTTTCTAAACTCCCATAAACTACAATGTAGAGATCCATGTATATACTGTGGATATTCCTTAAATGTCTCCTATAGCAATACCAATTTAATGGAGCAATCTGGCTGCAGCTATTGCATTTATACTCTTATGGTTAATACAGGCACACATGGCTTTCACTAGGCACAACACAAGAAACAGAATCCTGGATTGCTCCTTCAAGTTTCTTAAAATAAAATCTATATAGCTCTCCAGGTATGTAATGCAGGGGTGAATGCTTGTGTAATCATCCAATAGCCAGTGGATTTATCCAATACATAACTGATATGCTGTAATACTTACCTTCCATGGTGCCAGATTGCATTGACTACAAAACATAGCATGTGGCAGTGGACACAATGTTTAGAAGTTGCTATTATTTACACCATGTTTGCAGTAGTACACACAGTGTACAGGCAGTGCAATTCTTAGGACAATGTGTGCAACCAATGGTGTAATTTGCTGTTCAGCCTCAGTGCAAAATTTTTAATGGGATCCCAAATTACCATGTGCTATCTATAATACTGGTATCTTCCTAGGGCCCTTTCACATGGCGTAAGCGCTCGGCTCATTCCGAGCCGGCTTTACGCGCGCTCCCATTGAAGTGAATGGGAAGTGTTTAGAAGCGCTCGCGTGTACGGCTCAAAATGAGCCGAGCACTTACGCCGTGTGAAGGGGCCCTTATGTTGTAGATAGACCTTTGGACCCCCTCAGGCTCCAGGGCCTGGTGGAGATTGCTACTTCTGCACCTCTTATAGATAGCGCCTTATGTACAACAGTGCCTGGAACTGAAAGGTAATAGTGAAGCAAAGACTGTGAGTGCATAGAGGGGCTTAGTCTAGAATTCGGAATAAGGACCACAGTGTAATTTAGTTAGGCAATTGGCAAGGGGCCTATTGTACTATAAGGAAAGTCAGATAGCCAAGGTTCATGTGAATAAATAGTTTTTTCTGCTTATGGATGCCTCAGTTTCTGACATATTATTTTTTCCCTGATAAGCTAATGAACTGTTTACGGCAACAAGGAAGTCACCATTGCTTTCATGACACCAAAGAACTATGCTTTTTAGGGCCCAATTCTTCCATATCTTTGGTTTGATGCAAACAACAGCGATGCCCTTATGCCAAACAGCTCTTTAACTTATGAGGTAAAAAGCTAATATGTCAGCAATGGAGACACCGATTGAGAAGCAGAATAAAGAGTTGTATTCACATGAACCTCATTAACTATCTGACTCTGCATATAGTTAAATAGGGCCTGTTCTGGTGACAGACCAGGGTCTATGTATGAATTAGTTTAGGGTCTTGGTCAGAATGTCTAAATTAATTTTAGATTCTGATCTAGGGACTGAATCATTTTATTTAGGAGTCTGAAACAAATAAGAGATTTGGTCTGGGGTCTTTATTTGTGTTATGTTAGAGGCTGCAGAAGCAAGGGGTCTGAGATGGTTCAGCAATGGTTGATCAAAGTCATCATGGCAGTCTGAATCAGATTTAAAGGGCACCTGTCATCCCCTTGTCTGTTACAGTGAATCCTTGTACTCCTCACGCCTGTTATTCTTACGTAGAATTTATAAATAAGGCATTGTGTGCACAGACTTTTTGCATTAGTGTATAAACCAATACATTGAGTACTGACCCTATTTCTCAAATGCTAATATTATTTGATAGTGCTATAGAAAGTCTACATGTAGCCTAGGCCTAGTTAAAACCTGAGTGTTACCATTCATGTGTTCCTATACAGTCTAATATTGTGAGCATGATGGGACACTGTCAGATTGTGTTGGAACATAGCCTCTTGACAAGGAGAAAGGCGACATCTAGATACCAATGCGTTCCTTCACTTCCAGGAGAAACAGATGAATGGCACATAAAACTCAGTGGCTCGGATTCAACTGAGTAGTCAGACATTTATGGCAATGTGTTCTGACAGTGTCTCACATTATACTACTTTATGTAACAATATTGATGACATGACTAATTCTTACTTTCATTCATTCCATTGCAGTTTTATCACATAACATTTATTTCTTACTACAATGATCATTATTAAGACAGAAGTCTAAAAAAACAAAACATATGGCTAACAGCAAAAATACAGCACTCTTGCTAAATATCATCCTAAACAGATGTTAAGTACAGCAAGTGCATTACATGTATAACAAGGTTGATGGAAAGCGACGTTAGACTTCTCTCTAGAGATTTACACGACTTTTGTTTTTCTGTATAGAAATGCTTCACACATCACTGGTGCTGCAATGGGATTAATGATGCATACAGAATATATACTAGGTACAGAACAAAAAACAGACGCCAAAACATTCCAAAAAACAGACGAATAGGTACTGATGTTCTTTGTATAGTCTATAGAAGTCAGATAAGGCAACACAATGGATTAAGTTTGGATAGTATAAAGGAAGGTAATAAATTATTTATTAATAACACGGTTGTAATTTATTTCCATAAAGAAAATGGAAAAACTTTTTTATATTTATAATAATTTTCCATTCACACCTAGTGTGCCCCGTGTCAAAAAATCTCCCTGAAAAATGCAAAACAGAATAAAATCTGTCACTCAAGTGACTCCGCCTTATGCAAATATCATAATTTGTCCACTCCCCTTTCCAGACTGAGATATGTAAAGGACTTTCTATCCACCCCAGATGCTGCTAAAGGTGGCTTTTAAACAGATGTCTTAGTATTATTGGTTTGATTTGTATGTAGAGGTAAATAAAAAAAAAAACCAGTTCAAAGACCTCTCCTGGGAGTCAGTAAATACGGCTTATTGTACAGAGCATAGGATCTTTGTACAGCGCCTGGTCCCCATATGATGATCGTATAGACTATAGGTGTATAGGTTGCATTCCTTATACATTTGCCCTGCTATTGATAAGGAAGGCATATCTAGCCCCATAAAACCACTTTATTGGTAGCACTAGATGCCATATTATTTCAAGTTATTAAGCTTCTCTTTCCATCCAGAATATACAAAGAAACTACCTGCACAATAAAATGCAATTTAGTAATTTCATAATAGTATAAAGGATTGTAAATCCAAACCATAATCTTCATTACGCGCCATGTTGTCGTAATTTGGTAATGCTTTGTAACAAATAAGATAAACTGTATATACTTAATATATAATACTTCCTACTTTTAATGCCAATTTTAAAAATGTGTCATTTTTATTAGTTGTAGAGCACCGTATACTAGTTGTAGAGCACAGTATACTACACTACACGTCTGCACTATAATTGGCAATAATCTAGGCATGTCCCCTAAATACCTCTAACAAGCCTATATTGAAATCCTTCCACCATTACTTTAGTTGTGACAAATGACTTTTGAAATAAGACCAAGTAACATAAAACTATAACTAAGAAAGAAAAGGTAATAAAATGACCAGTTCTTAACCTTACTGAAACACATATGGTATGTTATACAATACAAATTTACCTGACTGAAGTATCCTATAGCACTTCACAGTAACCTGAAATAAGCCGTCACACATTACCAAGCATCAGCAGGCAATGAGCAAAGTTGTAGTGTGCAGCTACCGGCACAGCATCTTCTGATAGCAGATTCTATACTCTGTTCTTACTGTACATATTGTCCATATTCTGCTGCTTCTTAGATATTGCATCTGCTTCCAGTGTTATATATTGGGTCATTAGGTAGATATTTTATGGATTCATGGAAGTGCACATGGCTCTTGTGCAGCCAACAGCTGAAGATACTCGTACCACCAGGTATGTCATTGCATTACTAGAACTTGGTACCAAGGTCTACACTATATCACAGATAGTTAAGCCCAGAGTAAAATCTGTATCTCTCAAATCTTAGTGTGGCTCAAACCATCTATTGTTTTTTTTTTTTTTTTGTAAGTAGCAAAAGGGGCATCTTATCTAAACTGTACTCTGTTTCGGACTGACAGCATGTACGATCCTGCCTCAGGTCAAGCAAGAGGTATGGTGGTACTTATGGATTCAAGTTCATAAGCAAAATAAGTGGCTACGTTTCAAATAGATGAAATAAAAAATAAAAATTACATTATATTGACTTACATGTTTACCATACCCTCCTACAGTGTGTATGCACGTGTCTACTAGAAAATAACACTAGAAATTCAAGAACAACCCAGCACCAGTAAACATCTATAAATAATAGAAATCTTTTATAAAGTCAATTTTACATGAAATATATATATATGTGTTTGTAGATATAAATGTGCTATACAGAAAAAAAGAATGAAGACGAGAAAAAAGTACAAGTAGGAAGAGGCTACGTACAGAGGCAGCGTGATGTTACTAAGGACAGTGTGGGTGCATATCTTACCTCTCCTTCAAGAGATTCGAGTGTAAGAGCTCTTTCTTTAGAAAACTAAGATATTACTACTACTATGTAAAAAAGGGAACTTCCTTTTTGTGGGGAATAAATTAAGAGATGGGTGTGACCTGTAGGAGGGAGAACAGCTTAACAGACGCGTATGTACGCTCTTCTATAGTGCTGTCTGGAGCCCTCCAGTGCATCTATAGTATAAAGACATGTAAGAAATACAAAGGTGGGAAACCCCAGGCTCCCTCTACTATAAGATACTATTTACTGTAAAAGTTGTTTCAGGAAAGTTTTCTCAATCATCAAAATCTACTTAAAGGGACAATGTCTAGTACGACACCCACAATAAAAATACACAAAATAATTCAGTGAGTAAATGTCACAATGTGA
Source organism: Leptodactylus fuscus (assembly GCF_031893055.1). Classification (NCBI taxonomy): domain Eukaryota; kingdom Metazoa; phylum Chordata; class Amphibia; order Anura; family Leptodactylidae; genus Leptodactylus; species Leptodactylus fuscus. Next base: position 87,426,265 of record NC_134268.1, read on the forward strand.
TGGTTTACCGTAAGTGATAATTTGTGTAAAAACTCGGAGCCAAGACTTTAGAGGGGTATTACAGTAAATACATTCACATTCTATATTCACACAACTGTATACGTAAAATTGCTGTTAAAATAGCCAATGAAAATGTAGCATTCACATAAATAGAATTGATTCTCGAAGCTTCCACATCCCCAAAAGGTGGCGAGCCTTGTATTGCCATGGTTCCTTTTGACTCTTCAATAAATATACCACATTTTAAAAGCTATTGATACCTTTGGGGGCTTTTTAAAGGAAATGCATGAATGTTCACCTTTGGCTGAGGCCCCAAGTTGCGGAAAAGCAGCTTTATTTGTTGCAGATTTTGCTGTGTTTTTTTTGGAGCCAGAGCCAAGAGTGGCTACAGAAAGTATTGGAAATATAAAGGAAGCACCTAAAGTTCTCCCCTCTGCTCAACCCATTCCTGGCTCTGGCGGAAAAAACTAAAGCAAAATCTGCAACAGAAAAAGCAGCTTTTCCGCAATGTGGGGCATTAGCCTAAGGCCCATTGCACATGACCATGTGTTAGGTTAGTGGTGCAATATAGGTTTTTCCTGGATAGCACACTGAGCCATTCATGTCTGTCAACCGATGCACATGATTGTGTATTACATGGATCAGTGTGTGGGCCAATAGTCTGGGTCGTAAAACTCAGGATAGGAGCTATTCCTGTCACGGCCGGCACATGGTCAAGTACAAGGGGCCTTAAAATCATTTTAGTAATTGGGTTTTATTTCTAAGTGTTGCACAGCTTGTATTACAGTGCATAGCTGCCGAATGTCAGTCACTATGAAATCTATCAGACTTGCTCCTCTCTCCTCTCCCGAACAATCTTCTCCACCGATTTACAATCAAGTCAAATTACAATTTTGCTTTGGCAACAAACCAACTTGGCAGATTGTTAGAGAAAGGAAACAGAAGGGTCGGAGACGGAGCTCTCAGATAGATTTGCTAGAAAATATTATAGTCCTAAATGATATATTTGCTGAGATGTGCATATACAAGTAGGAAACAACAAACCAAAATTACTGAATATGTAAAATATAAAATAACTTAGGGGTTTCAGATATTTAATCAATATTCAATGTCACTCAATAACATTATACACTCACCGGCCACTTTATTAGGTACACCTGTCCAACTGCTCGTTAACACTTAATTTCTAATCAGCCAATCACATGGCGGCAACTCAGTGCATTTAGGCATGTAGACATGGTCAAGACAATCTCCTGCAGTTCAAACTGAGCATCAGTATGGGGAAGAAAGGTGATTTGAGTGCCTTTGAACGTGGCATGGTTGTTGGTGCCAGAAGGGCTGGTCTGAGTATTTCAGAAACTGCTGATCTACTGGGATTTTCACGCACAACCATCTCTAGGGTTTACAGAGAATGGTCCGAAAAAGAAAAAACATCCAGTGAGCGGCAGTTCTGTGGGCGGAAATGCGTTGTTGATGCCAGAGGTCAGAGAAGAATGGCCAGACTGGTTCGAGCTGATAGAAAGGCAACAGTGACTCAAATAGCCACCCGTTACAACCAAGGTAGCCAGAAGAGCATCTCTGAACGCACAGTACGTCGAACTTTGAGGCAGATGGGCTACAGCAGCAGAAGACCACACCGGGTGCCACTCCTTTCAGCTAAGAACAGGAAACTGAGGCTACAATTTGCACAAGCTCATCGAAATTGGACAATTGAAGATTGGAAAAACGTTGCCTGGTCTGATGAGTCTCGATTTCTGCTGCGACATTCGGATGGTAGGGTCAGAATTTGGCGTCAACAACATGAAAGCATGGATCCATCCTGCCTTGTATCAACGGTTCAGGCTGGTGGTGGTGGTGTCATGGTGTGGGGAATATTTTCTTGGCACTCTTTGGGTCCCTTGGTACCAATTGAGCATCGTTGCAATGCCAAAGCCTACCTGAGTATTGTTGCTGACCATGTCCATCCCTTTATGACCACAATGTACCCAACATCTGATGGCTACTTTCAGCAGGATAATGCGCCATGTCATAAAGCTGGAATCATCTCAGACTGGTTTCTTGAACATGACAATGAGTTCACTGTACTCCAATGGCCTCCACAGTCACCAGAACTCAATCCAATAGAGCATCTTTGGGATGTGGTGGAACGGGAGATTCGCATCATGGATGTGCAGCCGACAAATCTGCGGCAACTGTGTGATGCCATCATGTCAATATGGACCAAAATCTCTGAGGAATGCTTCCAGCACCTTGTTGAATCTATGCCACGAAGAATTGAGGCAGTTCTGAAGGCAAAAGTGGGTCCAACCCGTTACTAGCATGGTGTACCTAATAAAGTGGCCGGTGAGTGTATGTAGAACATTGGGAACTTAAAGTACTATTGCTTTGTTATACAATATCAGACTGCAAGCTCCATCAGTCTATGCGTGTATGCATGCTAAGGATTACTCCACAGCTCAAGCACATCTGTGCTCAGTATAGCTAAAGCTAATGTTTTAGTTCTACACAATGAAGATTTTAGTTTCATATCTATTATCTATCATATTTAGTGTTCATATCTTCAATGTGACACACACTGAAAGTAATGCACTAATTCCACCACGTGATGCTGCTGTAGCTTAACAAATTCTGGAACAGTCTGCTTTCTCTATGACTCAGTGTACGCTTTAGTGTTCTGCTTCTGTCTCTCTATACATCCAGAAATAGAAGAATACAAAAAAGCAAGGACATCTGATACAAAGTTTTTTTAATACCAAAACACCTTTGCCTTAAACCTAAAGTATTTATGAACAGAACTTGATTCCAATAGTAAAGTATTGTATGATAATGGAAACATTAAGGTTTATGTCTGAGGTTCTGAATTAGGGTCTATGGAGCTCACATGTAAGAGGGCCTCTGCCCTAGAAGTACATACCTTCATGTGTCTGAATGGCCAAAATGTCTCTCAATTTCTATCTAGACTCACAATGCTTTTGCCTTTTCAGTACTATATGTACAAATTCATGTTTAACTATACAACTTACCGCATTTTTCAGACTATAAGACGCACTTTTTTCCCCCAAATTTGGGGGGAAAAGAAGGGTGAGTCTTATAGTCCGAATGTGGCCGCAATACAGACCCGGCATCCGCTGTAATAGGAAGGCGGATGCCGGGGAGGGTTAGACGCCGGCACATGTGCCAGGGCCTTAGACATCGCTACACTCCTGTCCTGCATGAAGCCAGCAGCGGCAGGAGTGATGCTGCTATTCCGCTCCTCTGTCCCTCCCCGCAATAGCAGCATCGCAATAGCGAGGTCTAACCCTCCCCAGCATCCGCCTATTACAGTGGATGCCGGGTCTGTATTGGCGGCCCCTTCTCTCCCCCCCCCCCCCCCCCCCGGGCCGGTCCCCATACCTGTAAAGTTGCAGGCCGATGTCGCAGGAGCCGACCTGTTCAGGTGACAGCCGAGAGCCTAGTGAAGGCTCCCAGGCCTGTCATTGCTATATTACCATTGCGGCTAGTCTATGACCAGCCGTAATAGTAATATACAGAATGTCCCATAGATGGCAATACAGTTGTAGGTGCGTCTTATAGTCCATGAAGGGCAGATATAGAAAGTTACTAACAATTGATAGAAAGTTATTATACAACTCCATCATAGGACTAAGCCTCTGATATGGTTTCTTTTTGTGTTCTGTCTTTCTCTGTTAACTCTCTTTTCACTCATACTAATGATTTATGCAAATGTTGAAATAACAGTGCATATATGAGGTGGTCATTGTACACCAGCAGGGGAATTTAGGTTCAATACCAAGAAAAGGGGGGAAACACTAGGGATTACTGTGAAAAGAGATAAAAACAAGATACTTGTTTAAAGGGGTTTATGTGGTTTTGGTTTTTATGGTCTATCCTCAGGATAAGCCATAAATACCTGATCCGCAGGAATCCTGAGGATAGGCCGTGAAAGTTTTAGCTCTGGACAATCCCTTTAGTGTTAGCTTTGTTAATTAGATGTAAATCTAATTTTACTAAGCAAAATGTACCAGAATTCTGGTGTAATTTGTGCCAATAAACTGTCTAACATGACTTCTTCCACATTTACCAAGTATTTTGGATACTTTTGCAACTTATATATTAAAAGGGGGTGGCTTTATGATTAAGAATATCGAGAATCAGTGTGACTTACGTGTCCCAAACATAACTCAAATTTTGCTTAACTTTTTTTTTGGAAATAATCTAATCTACCTGATATGAGGTGTAAAGTTAAACTATATAATCTAAGAATACAACAGATTTATCATTCAGCATCAGACACTGTGACAAATCTGGTACATTTTAAGACTGTTTAGTCTAACTTTGTGGAAATCTGTGCTTTGGTCTGATGAGTCTAAAATTGAGATCTTTGGTTCCAACCACTGTGTCTTTGTGCGATGCAAAAAAGGTGAACGGATGGATTCTACATGCCTGGTTCCCACTGTGAAGCATGGAGGAGGAAGTGTGATGGGGTGGGGGTGCTCTGCTGGTGACTCTGTTGGGGATTTATTCAAAATTGAAGGCATACTGAACCAGCATGGCTACCACAGCATCTTGCAGCGGCATGCTATTCCATCAGGTTTGCGTTTAGTTGGACCTTTTTCAACAGGACAATAACCCCAAACAAACCTCCAGCCTGTGTAAGGGCTATTTGACCAAGAAGGAGAGTGGTGGGGTGCTACGCCAGATGACCTGGCCTCCACAGTCATCAGACCTGAACCTAATTGAGATGGTTTGGGGTGAGATGAACCGCAGAGTGAAGGCAAAAGGGCCAACAAGTGCTAAGCATCTCTGGGAAATCCTTCAAGACTGTTGGAAGACCATTTCTGGTGACTACCTCTTGAAGCTCATCAAGAGTGTGCAAAGCAGCAATCAAAGCAAAAGGTAGCTACTTTGAAGAACCTAGAAGATAAGACATATTCTCAGTTGTTTCACACTTTTTTTTGTTAAGTATATAATTCCACATGTGCTAATTCATAGTTTTGATGTCTTCAGTGTGAATCTGCAATTTTCATAGTCATGAAAATACAGAAAACTCTTTGAATGAGAAGGTGTGTCCAAACTTTTGGTCTGTACTGTACACAACTGTTAAAAATGGACCCTCAAATTCATTATACTATGTATACATTAATATTTCTTAAATGACGCCATATTCCACAACACAGTACAAAGATTATTCTCTCTTCACTTACAGTACATCATTCTCTGTCCCCAGAGGAGCTAACCATCTTATTTTCCTATCCCACGTATGCTTTAGCTAATATCATAGGAAGCCAATTAAACTGTCAGTACTGTATGTTTTTGGAGTGTGGAAGGAAACCATGCAAACTTAGTTCTCAGAGGAAACCACACAAAGATGGGGAGAGCATACAAAATACATACAGATGTTGTCCGTGGTCAGGTTATAACCCATGACACCAATGATACAAGGCAACACTGCTAACTACGGATAAAGGGGGTGAATGTACAACTCACCATTTTGCTATCAATCGCTGAGATTCAACCATGAGAAATAGAGTTTTTTCTGGGTTCAGCTTTAGCCAGCTGGCATTCATCCATTCTCGTAGTTCAGCTAGGCATGAATTTATGGCTAGAGATGGGTCATTGGTTAGAAGGATATGTATAGTTTGGTAGCATTGGCATAGCAGTGATAGGTCAGGCCATGACTCTGCATTAATTTGCCTAATAAGGAGCAAATAAACTACAAACAGCATTGAGTTTAGAACCGAGCCCTGTGGAACTCCATATTTTGAGAGGCCTGGTGATAATGATGATTAACCAAATGATACTCCTTCTGGTATCTCAGCCAGGAAGGATCTAAACCACTGAAGAACTGTTCCATCGATTTTACAAAACTCCTTGAGTTTGTATTTGAATGTTATGGTCAACTGTGTCAAATTCTACTGAGAGGTCTAAGAGAATTAGGATGGTGCATTCACCTCTGTCTCTAGCCATGAGCAGGTCATTTAGTACACATGTCAGTGCTGAAAAGGGTCATAGATGTCATCTACAGATAGTCTGGTATCTAGTTGTCTAGATACCAACTAGACAGCCTTTTCTATAACTTTCTCTAGGAAGTCTAGGTTAGAGACAGGTCTGTAACTATTCAAGGCATGGGGGTCCATGGAGGAATTCATTAGATTATCCCACTCTGCATGGGATAGTTAACTATATTCTTGAATGCTGGAATGAGCAGATCGGGACTAACGGTGGGCAAATCAATTTCATATGAATTTAACTTTTTTTTAACTAATATGGCCACTATGACATGAATTGTATAGTGAAAATACAGTGGCATTGGGGCGTGGCCTGCACATTCATGGGCTAGGATGTGTATTTTCGGTGATACGGCCCTGCACTTCTCTACAGCGACTGCAACCTGCTGTTACATGCTAAAATGAACAAGAGCCTGCCCAGGCGCCATCCCCCAGGGACCCTGGTCCCATGGACATGGGTCCTACAGTCATCCCTGGACTGCTTTCTGGACCCGCCAGCATCTTCTTCAGTGGGTCACAGATGGTGGCAGCCGTCTTAGCTTGATCCCGAGTCAGCCCAGCCACTTTCCCTGCCTGCACACTGCATCTCTCCTCCATTCACAGATGCGACCCTGGTTCACACCACCTCCTCAACCTCCTCTCCTGAGCTTGGAGACTCTATCAGCCCTCAAGAAAACCATCTGACCAGCTCAACTCCATGCGGCCTCATCTGACCATGCACCGCCATCTTTTTCTCCAGTTCCTGCTCTAGCCTCCTCTCCTGAATGCTCTGCAGTCCCTCAAGTCAGGGGTGAGCCCTCTCCTGCATCCTTTAGCCCTGCTTTGCAATCCAATATCACTATGGCTCCTCTGTCTGCTGCCATGGGATCCTCCTGGAGGGAGTCCACTCCTGCAACTCCTCCTGGCAATTGGGTTGCTGAAGATGACCATGGAGCATCCCCTTGCCTGCCCCCCAGTTTGCTCCTTGCTGATGTGGCCCATGACTCTGTTGCTGAGGGACCTGCTACCCTTATCCCTGTGCATACTCACCCACAGAAATCCTCCTCCCTGGATGGCCATTTTTGCTGAACTCCCGACGAGAACTGACATCCAGTTACTTGTTGTAGAAATCACAGAGACTTGCTGCGCAGAAATCTCAGAGGTTAGGAAGCTATATGTAATCTACTACTCAATAAACAACCAACTCACAAAATTAAGCTGTATAGAATGCATAGAGCCCTTCACCCTAAAGGAGTTGAAGCTAACTCTAGAGACATCATATGTTGTGTCCTTGACTTTGCACTTAAGGAGGCCATAATGGCAAAAGCCAGGTAAGTGTCTCCTGGAATGTCACACAAGTCTTAGATTTTGCAGCACGCGACCAAATAATTTGCCATTGGACAGGGAAACTGGATAGCCCAGTGCTTCTTCCCATCTAATCATATATCTGTCTATTGGGGAGGATGACCCCTTCGACCGAAAATAAGTTGGTAAATAGTGGTGATTAAACCCTTTGTGGAGGTGTCACCTTGCATATTCTCTCAAAACCCTCAGGGAACCAAACAATTTGGATGTAAAGTGTGTAATTTGGCGGTAATGGTCCAGGAGATGTTCAATTCTGCTTAGAGGTAGTCAAAGGGTCTGAGCTCCAGCGTCCACAAGTCAACTGTGTCAGCTAACCAGAATAGGCCAGCTCTAGATGAAGGAGGAACCATGGAAGAATGCTCACAAATACAAAACAGGGAGACACCAAGCGGCAAAGAATAGTGACTATAATAAACAGAACAGTAGTGACCAAGATGGCCCCTCACTTTGGTATGTTGTGGAAGATCACAATAACTGTATATGCTTGTAATAGGTGGGAGTGGCAGCAGATGTGTCCAATGCCAGTGAAAACCAAGACATTTATGAGATACAGGAAAGCAGGGCAAAGAGACCCAAAAAATGAAAGATCTGCGCTTTTAGGAATGATGGATTCCCAGGTCACTCGCGATGAAATCAAGCCTCTTTATTGTTAGGATGTAGACACAGGGCATTTCGGGGACAGGAATCCCCTTTTTCAAGGACAACAGTATTAAACCTTATAAAACAACATTAAATACATATGTAATATAATACAAATCCCATCTGACTTGGTATACATACTTTCAAATTAGCTAAGATACAATAATAATAATTACACTTGTAAAACCAAGTCTTCTTCCAGTGGCGGCTTGTAACTTCTAGGACTCAGGCCTAGGGCAAGTCGACTGCGCATGCTCGCAGCCACAAGAAAAATGGCCGCTTACATAGTATTGGAAGCGGCAATTTTCTCGTGGCCGGCGGGCATGCTCGCCCCCAGTGCTGAGAGAGAACTCATTTACATACTGAAAAAAAACGGGATTTTAGGTGAACGACGGCGTGGAGAAGACAATGAAAGGTAGGAGACGAATAGCCTTCCTTAAGGCTATTCCAACGTCTTAGAAAAAAAGTGATTAAATGATCTGATCCCTTTAAAAAGATGAGAGAGGCCTGTAATTGACATCATAGGTATACCTCAACTATGAAAGACAAATTACACTGTCTGATTTAGAAAGAATTTATTTGCAAATATATATGTTTATACTTTTCATGATTTCATAGTGATACTGATTTATGTGGTTGTATTTACACACCAATATTGCCCTTATACACAAACATTTATTGGAACCTTTGGTATATAAATGCTTATCATCCTATACTCCCCTTTCCATTGGGTTTGGGTATTGTTTGTTCTTTTCCCCTTTTTTACTCTGTGTACTTTGTATGTTTATTGTTGTTTTTATTTTATTATATTAATAAAATCATGGTTTTATTACCTTAGCTGGGTGTTTTTTGTATTTGAGTATAAGCATGACAATGATCCCAAGCACTCCACTAAGGCAACGAAGGAGTGGCTTTGTAAGAAGCATTTCAACATCCTGGAGTGGCCTAGCCAGTCTCCAGATCTCAACCCTGTAGAAGACCTTTGGAGGGAGTTGAAAGTCGACCAGCGACAGCCCCAAAACATCACTACTCTAGAGGAGATCTGCATGGAGGAATGGGCCAACATACCAGTAACAGTGTGTGCCAACCTTGTGAAGACTTACAGAAAACGTTTTACCTCTGTCAATCTTCCATAATTTGCAAATAAATTCTTTTCAAATCAGACAATGTGATTTTCTGGATTTGTTTTCTCATTTTGTCTCTCATAGTTGAGGTCTACCTATGATGTCAATTACAGGCCGACCTCATCTTTTTAAGTGGGAGAACTTTTGAGCACAATTGGTGGCTGACTAAATACTAGTTTCCTCACTATATGTTATTCTCTGATGATTGCTCTGTGAATTGTATTTACCGTGTAATGCTTTGTTCATTTGACCTCTTTTTTGTTATTGTGAAAAGTTTTCAATAAATATTATTAAAAAAATACAGTGACATCACCTGACAGCCTCTCAGCCAATACTGAGCAATCGGTAGAGATTTTACAGTGCAGATGTCACATATAGAGTATTACACTCTTTGCAAGAAGGAGCTATTTTGTGACTCTCAAGCTACAGGTCAGATGTGTTATTCATTGTTGCATGATCCAAACTAATTAATTAATTTCAAACCAATTTTTCTGCTTCTCCCATGTTAGACTTTAACTCTTAGGCACACCAGGACGTAGAGTGACGTCCTGGTGCGCTGAAAAAACATGGCGGCCGCTCTGAAACAGAGCGGCTGCACTAGCTGCTGGGTCTGTCATGCTCCATACAGCAGGGACCCGGCAGCACCGTCCATGATCAGAGATATGACTCTGATCACAGGCATTTAACCACTCAGATGCCATGGTCGAATGCAACCACAGCATCTGAGTAGTTACTTTCATGATTCGTGCAGGCAATGCGCGGCAAGCACATGGACCCCATTATAGTCTATGGGCTCCGTGCACTTTGACAGCACAGCGCTTGCAATTGCGATTGTATTCCGTCCACGGGGTCTCCATGTGGACTCTCCTCGGACGGAATACATACGCTAGTGTGAACCAACTCTTAGCCGGAAGAGTTTGATGTATTTGCCTATTCTTCTGGCTAGGCCAATACGTTTAGGCTTCCCATCAGTGCATTGAATAATATTCTGAGACTATCTTACTGTTATAAGGTTTGAAATGAAAACTCAGGTTCAATGATCATAATATAGACAACTCATGACCTGCAGCTGTCTGTGGGACATTGGGGAAGTCTGTGTCGGAGATTTTTTGCAGCTGATGTCTTTTTTGTTTTCATTTTATAAATCACATCTGTGAAGATTTAATTTTGTCTGCAGCTGGAGATTCTGCGATAAGTTCATTCATATTGAAAGCAAGTATGTTCTGCCGGGTATAACTATCAGTCTTTGAAAATGTTTTCCAGTCAAGCAGTAGATCAATATATTATCTTCCAGAAGATATCCGTCTCTTTCATTGCTCACATGTTAATGTTGCTCAAGGAAAAACCAAAGATGCAATAAGTGCTCATATGGACTTATATCCAAATCTGTAGACCAGTACTGGGAGCAAATAAGTTCAAGACATGTAAGGATTATTGTGAGCATGGTCTATGCTCTGCTTATCATGTTTTTCCCTTCTCAATATTATACATTTAATGATCCACTTGTCTCTTATTCTCTTATACACTCCTCCTTTTTATCATCTACCGTAAATACTTGTGTATAAGTGACTTTTTTAGCACAGTTTTTATGCTGAAAAAGCCCGCCTCGGCTTATACGCGAGTCAGGGTCCAACTCAGGGTCGGACTGGCAAGGACCTGTATAAATTAAATGAAGGGGGAGGTCCTTTAGTGCTACAGTAATTATGTAGGACACTCCCCCTGCTCTAGCAAGAGAGATGAAAGCCCGGGAGCCCCCTGCTGCTGCCCTGCATTGAGGAGAGGAAGCTAGAATAAAGTGAAAGTAAAACACACAGGTACCTGCTGGAGTTACTATTCCTAGTAATGTCAGGCATTTGGGGTTATTAATTTAGTTTCAGTAACTCCATGTGCTTCACATTAATAGCAGTTAACCCCATCGTGTCCCTCATATTAACCCTTGTGTGCCCCATATAAGGGAGACATATGGGAGTACTAATAAAGGACCTTAATTATTAAGATACCTAATTATTACCTCCATATGTCCCACATATCAGTAACTCTTATGTGAGACACACAGAGGGTTAATGTGAGGGGCATGATGGGATTAACTGCTATTACTATGAAGCACGTGGAATTACTAAGCCGTTATGCACATGACTATGTCTCAATTAATGTAATTTTATTGATATCTATTTACATTTTTGAAATTTTCCAGTAGCTGCTGCCCCCCCCCCCCCCAGGCTTATACTCGAGTCGAGTCAATAAGTTTTCCCAGTTTTTTGTGGTAAAATTAGGGGCCTTGGCTCATATTCGGGTCGGCTTATACTCGAGTATACACGGTACACTAGTCAGTATTACCTCTGATACTGTTTTGCTAGTAAGCAAAAGCACTGCTGTATGTTCATTGTCGGACTGGTACACCAAGGGCCCACTAGTAAAATTCCTTCTGGGAGCACACTATACAGCTACATGCAAATATGACCTGAGACTACTGAATTCCAAAAATATTACCAGCAAAAAATGTATCTTCCAGTAGTAGCTTGCTGCCTAGCCCTTGCCCCTGGCTGTTTGCATCCTGCTGTCCTGTCAGTAGCCTGTGGTTTGTGGTACTTAACCCTTAAGTACTATCATGGTGTCTATCGTAATGATATGTGTATGACAGTGGTGTATGATAAATACCATGATAGTACTTAAGGGTTAAAGTAGGGTCATTTTAGTTTTGCCTGACTCTGCATCTAGATGTCGTCTAAGCTGCCCAGCGTGTCTACAGTATATAAAATAAACTGGGTAGTTTCTTAAATAATCCACCAAGTATATTATATTGACATATATACTTGTTATATACCCCCTGGTGTTCTTTCTAATTGTATGTGGTCCCGTGATAGCAGCAATTCTCTTTAAAGAATACTCCAGGCAAAGCTAATTCACTGTTATAACTGGTGCATGGCCTAAAACCCCTTGCAGACGACCATATGAATGGTCAGTGTGCTATCTGGGTTTTTTCCCGGATAGCACACTGACCCATTCATTTCTAGGGCCCGTACACATGACCATGAATTACACAGTCCCATGTGCGGGCTGACAGTCCAGGTTGCAAAATATGGAACAGGTCCTATTCCTGTCCAGTTTTGCAGCCTTGCTTCCGTGGCTCGTATTCATTGAAAGAAAGGGGCCATGAAAGCACAGCCAGTACACGGGCGGTACATGGATAACATCCATGTGTAGCCTTTGCGCTGCCTGTGCCGTTCATTCACGGCTGCTGGTTAGCACACGCACGGTCATGTGCAACTGGCTTTAGAAGGAGGAATATGGCAGAGAGATTCAAAGAGAACTAAACAGGTTTTTTTGAGTCATACACTGCACCTTCAGAGCCTACACCAAGTATAACACAGTGAATCAACTTTGCCTGGAGTGTTCCTTGAAGACTTAGATACACTTTTTCACATGGAGCACAGAGCTAACATTCTCAAATGAGAAAACACAGTTGGGGCATTGTTAGATCAAGGATAAAATGGGGACAATTTTCTCTAGAGACACAATAAGGGCATTTATTTAATCAGGGCAAACAGTTTGGGTACATAATACCATATTTGTTTGTTGAGCTTGGTTTATGTAATACTGTATTTGTTTAAAGGGATTCTATCATTAGAATCCCATTTTCCACAAACACCACGTCGGAAGGGCCTTTAGAAAGGCTATTATTCTCCTACCTTTAGAATCCTTCTCTGCACTGCTAGTCGGTAGATGTCCTGGTCTTCATCGTTATGCTAATGAGTTTTCAGACAGCACTGGGGGCGTCCCCTGTGCTGCCTGAAAACTCTCCAGCGCCGCCTCCATCTTCTACTGGCATGCCTCTCCACCGCGTCCTCTGCAATGTGTTCTTCTTGGTGTCTTCGGGATCTACATCCCAAACATGTGCAGTTGGCTCTGACATCGGGCTTCGGGCAGAGCCGACTGCGCATGTCTGTGCGGCCATTTTCTTGTGTCCGCTTACATACTCATTTAAGCACAGGGGAATGCCCGCAGTGTTGTCTGAAAACTCATTAGCATAACGACGAAAACCGGGACATCTACCGAACGGTGGCGTGGTGAAGACTTCTAAAGGTAGGAGAAAAATAGCCTTTCTAAAGGCTATTCTGACGTGGTGTTTTTGGAAAATGGGATTCTAATGATAGAATCCCTTTCATGTGTTTGGTAATGTGCTGCATGTATATGCAGAGGTTGTTTTTCTTTGGTACTGTATGTGTTTAGGTCACATTTACTCTTCCACATTTTGTTAATGTGTGATATCTGTAATAATCATAGAGAGTACTACACCCTAATAATTCAAAAAGGATTTCGTCCGGCAATCAGATTATTTAAAATGTAACTTTTACTTCATTAAATATTTTACTTCATTATATTTAATGAAGTAAAAGTTACATTTTAAATAATCTGATTGCCGGACAAAATCCTTTTTGAATTATTGCTGTTGACCCCCACAGTCTGGGGTCGTCCGTTGCAATTGTTGGACATACATAGTCAGATGTAGCGGCTAGTTTTTGGAATTTTTTCAGTACTACACCCTGCTTAATTGCTATTCATGTTCTGCCCGTGGTTCACTGTTTTTCATATCCATTAAAAACAGACCAATTTTTTTTTATGGGCAGCCACTAAGAAAAAATGAGTGCCTTCTCAGAAGGCCTAACCAATACAGTGAACAAAAAGAATGAAAGAAAAAGGAGATTACTAGAGATGAGCGAACACTAAAATGTTCGAGGTTCGAAATTCGATTCGAACAGCCGCTCACTGTTCGAGTGTTCGAATGGGTTTCGAACCCCATTATAGTCTATGGGGAACATAAACTCGTTAAGGGGGAAACCCAAATTCGTGTCTGGAGGGTCACCAAGTCCACTATGACACCCCAGGAAATGATACCAACACCCTGGAATGACACTGGGACAGCAGGGGAAGCATGTCTGGGGGCATAAAAGTCACTTTATTTCATGGAAATCCCTGTCAGTTTGCGATTTTCGCAAGCTAACTTTTCCCCATAGAAATGCATTGGCCAGTGCTGATTGGCCAGAGTACGGAACTCGACCAATCAGCGCTGGCTCTGCTGGAGGAGGCGGAGTCTAAGATCGCTCCACACCAGTCTCCATTCAGGTCCGACCTTAGACTCCGCCTCCTCCCGCAGAGCCAGCGCTGATTGGCCGAAGGCTGGCCTATGCATTCCTATGCGAATGCAGAGACTTAGCAGTGCTGAGTCAGTTTTGCTCAACTACACATCTGATGCACACTCGGCACTGCTACATCAGATGTAGCAATCTGATGTAGCAGAGCCGAGGGTGCACTAGAACCCCTGTGCAATCTCAGTTCACGCTAATAGAATGCATTGGCCAGCGCTGATTGGCCAATGCATTCTATTAGCCCGATGAAGTAGAGCTGAATGTGTCGACGGTCGGAGTCGAAGGTCGGACCTGAATGGAGACTGGTGTGGAGCGATCTTAGACTCCGCCTCCTCCAGCAGAGCCAGCGCTGATTGGCCGAATTCCGTACTCTGGCCAATCAGCGCTGGCCAATGCATTCTATTAGCCCGATGAAGTAGAGCTGAATGTGTGTGCTTAGCACACACATTCAGCTGTACTTCATCAGGCTAATAGAATGCATTGGCCAATCAGCGCTGGCCAATGCATTCTATTAGCTTGATGAAGCAGAGTGTGCACAAGGGTTCAAGCGCACCCTCGGCTCTGATGTAGCAGAGCCGAGGGTGCACAAGGGTTCAAGTGCACCCTCGGCTCTCCTACATCAGAGCCGAGGGTGCGCTTGAACCCTTGTGCAGCCTCGGCTCTGCTACATCAGAGCCGAGGGTGCGCTTGAACCCTTGTGCACACTCTGCTTCATCAAGCTAATAGAATGCATTGGCCAGCACTGATTGGCCAGAGTACGGAATTCGGCCAATCAGCGCTGGCCAATGCATCCCTATGGGAAAAAGTTTATCTCACAAAAATCATAATTACACACCCGATAGAGCCCCAAAAAGTTATTTTTAATAACATTCCCCCCTAAATAAAGGTTATCCCTAGCTATCCCTGCCTGTACAGCTATCCCTGTCTCATAGTCACAAAGTTCACATTCTCATATGACCCGGATTTGAAATCCACTATTCGTCTAAAATGGAGGTCACCTGATTTCGGCAGCCAATGACTTTTTCCAATTTTTTTCAATGCCCCCGGTGTCGTAGTTCCTGTCCCACCTCCCCTGCGCTGTTATTGGTGCAAAAAAGGCGCCAGGGAAGGTGGGAGGGGAATCGAATTTTGGCGCACTTTACCACGCGGTGTTCGATTCGATTCGAACATGGCGAACACCCTGATATCCGATCGAACATGTGTTCGATAGAACACTGTTCGCTCATCTCTAGAGATTACGAACAGATGCATATCAAAAAGTGCAGAAACGCAAAACACCAAAAAGGACATATTATTATGTTTTTGTTGTTTTGTGTTTCTATACAATAATGACTTATTTTTGTAGTTTTTCATGTGTGCTCATTGGCGATATCCTTCTTCTCTCTTTCATTGTGTGAACTTTTTTAATAACATGTTGTTCCATTCTTTTTCGTGGACCCAAGAAATGGATGTCTAAATAAATAGGGCACATAGGGCACTATCCAACCTAACGCCAATCTTGAGTACATTGAACTGCAACCCCCAATGTATTCTAGTACATTGCCATGGGAATCAACAAACAAACAAGAAAAAAAGCTAAAGTGTAAAAGAAAGCATAAAAAATAAATAAATAATAAAAATTTGAAGCATTTAAACAGGTAAAAACCGCATAATATAACAAAAAAACATGAACAATTATATTTGGTATCCCCATGTGCATGTAAGCTCGCACTATCCAAAAGTAGCATTATTTATCACATACTGTGCACGCAATAACAAAAAAAAAAATACAGCAGTTTACATATTAATGTACAGTATTTTGGCCGGTCACCTGGCCTCCCCCAAAAATAGCCATATAAAGTGATCAAAAATTCATACATACCAAAATTTGGTACCAATCAAAACTACAACTCATCTTGCAAAGAAAGAGCCCTAACATAGCAAAAAACTAAAAAAAGAAAAAAATATATTAAAGTCATGAATTTTGGAATGTGGATCCGTGCGTCCCTAAAGGGATTAAATCTTTGGGTGTCTTGTGCAGATTATTGTGATTGTAGTACCCATGATCCTTGCACAGTTCTCTGCTGCTGATGTGGTCATATTAATATCTATCAACAAATATTAGTTAGAATATTTATCATCCATTATTAGAGATGAGCGAACACTAAAATGTTCGAGGTTCGAAATTCGATTCGAACAGCCGCTCACTGTTCGAGTTATAGTTATAGTTATAGTCTATGGGGAACATATACTCGTTAAGGGGGAAACCCAAATCTGTGTCTGGAGGGTCACCAAGTCCACTATGACACCCCAGGAAATGATACCAACACCCTGGAATGACACTGGGACAGCAGGGGAAGCATGTCTGGGGGCATAAAAGTCACTTTATTTCATGGAAATCCCTGTTAGCTTGCGATTTTCGCAAGCTAACTTTTCCCCATAGGAATGCATTGGACAGCGCTGATTGGCCAGAGTACGGAATTCGACCAATCAGCGCTGGCTCTGCTGGAGGAGGCGGAGTCTAAGATCGCTCCACACCAGTCTCCATTCAGGTCCGACCTTAGACTCCGCCTCCTCCGGCAGAGCCAGCGCTGATTGGCCGAAGGCTGGCCAATGCATTCCTATGGGAATGCAGAGACTTAGCAGTGTTGAGCCAGTTCTGCTCAACTACACCGTGTGCCGGTCAGCCCATCAGATGTAGCAGAGCCGAGAGTGCATAAGGGTTCTAGTGCACCCTCGGCTCTGCTACATCTGATGTAGCAGAGCCGAGTGTGCATAAGGGTTCTAGTGCACCCTCGGCTCTGCTACATCTGATGGGCTGACCGGAACACGGTGTAGTTGAGCAGAACTGGCTCAGCACTGCTAAGTCTCTGCATTCCCATAGGAATGCATTGGTCAGCCTTCGGCCAATCAGCGCTGGCTCTGCTGGAGGAGGTGGAGTCTAAGGTCGGACCTGAATGGAGACTGGTGTGGAGCAATATTAGACTCCGCCTCCTCCATCAGAGCCAGCGCTGATTGGTCGAATTCCGTACTCTGGCCAATCAGCACTGGCCAATGCATTCCTATGGGAATGCAGAGACTTAGCAGTGTTGAGCCAGTTCTGCTCAACTACACCGTGTGCCGGTCAGCCCATCAGATGTAGCAGAGCCGAGTGTGCATAAGAGTTCTAGTGCACCTTCGGCTCTGCTACATCTGATGTAGCAGAGCCGAGTGTGCATAAGGGTTCTAGTGCACCCTCGGCTCTGCTACATCTGATGTAGCAGAGCCGAGTGTGCATAAGGGTTCCAGTGCACCCTCGGCTCTGCTACATCTGATGTAGCAGAGCCGAGTGTGCATAAGGGTTCTAGTGCACCCTCGACTCTGCTACATCTGATGTAGCAGAGCCGAGTGTGCACACTCAGCTCTGCTATATCAGATGGGCTGACCGGCACACGGTGTAGTTGAGCAGAACTGGCTCAGCACTGCTAAGTCTCTGCATACCCATAGGAATGCATTGGCCAGCCTTCGGCCAATCAGCGCTGGCTCTGCCGGAGGAGGCGGAGTCTAAGGTCGGACCTGAATGGAGACTGGTGTGGAGCGATCTTAGGCTCCGCCTCCTCCAGCAGAGCCAGCGCTGATTGGTCGAATTCCGTACTCTGGCCAATCAGCGCTGTCCAATGCTTTCCTATAGGAAAAAGTTTATGTCACAAAAATCACAATTACACCCCCGATAGAGCCCCAAAAAGTTATTTTTAATAACATTCCTACCTAAATAAAGGTTCCCTGTCGTCCTTACCAGCGGCACAATGTGGGGTATTTCGTGCCCCTGTGTGCTGGTAGGACAGGCGGAGTTTTAATTAGCCATGTATTAATTTCACATGGCTCGTTCCCTTTAAGAGGGCACAGATACCTCCCCCCTGTGTGTTTTTTTCTGTCCTGTGTAAAGGATCGGACAGGTGGAGAGGACTCTGTGTCCTCCTAAAGAGAAAGAAGGAAGAAGTTGTAAGTTGCAGGTTCTCACCTGTTCAAATCATCTTCAGTGAAGCACTCTGGCCTGCTGGACTTCTGTGTCAGTCCTGCAGGGAGAAGAGGGGTAAGTTTAAAGGCTCCTTTATCTCTTCATATATCCCTGCCTCCCTCCCACAATGTTTGCCTCATGTATCCCCGGCAGTTCAGTCTTGTTTGGGCTTTGTGGAGCCGCGCACCGCTGGCGTGTACGCACGGCTCCAGGAAGGGGAACTTCCGTTTTCGTGGAACCTTCTCTGTCTAGGAGGTTCCCGGCCGGGCGCTCATAGAGGTGACACCGGCACTTCTGGTTTCGGCATTCGCCGCTCCGGGACCACGCAGACAGCGGTGCAGTGCGGCTATAGAGGCAAGGTATGTGCCAAGGGTCTGTTGGCTAGGGAGGGAGCAACTCATAAGGCCTGAGAGTGCTCTCAGGAGGGCAAGGAACAGAGCTCACATATTTTTTTGTTAAGCCACGCCCCTTTCTGGATACAGGGCTGTAAACAGGGGCATGGCTGCTTCCCTCATTGCCTGCTAGTTTAATCCGCTAGCCGGTTCCGTGTTGTGGCTCGTGTTACTGCTTCAACTACACTTGTTCTAGTGCAAACTCGACAGAAGTTTGGTAAGTTGTCTGACTGAAGCTGGGTGAGTCTCCCTATATGGTTCCTTGAATGTACTCCTTTATGTTCCGTATCCTATGCTTAGGTATCACTGAAAGCTAGTTCTTTGTCATGTCTTCGTCTTCCACCCCTCCCGGGGATCAAGTGAGACGGAAGAAGTCTTCAAAAGGAGACATCTGGCTTGTATTGAATGTGACGTTCTACTACCTGATAGTAAGTGCAGTCTCTTTCGTCTGCTAATTCTCCCAATGGTGGGAGTATCCTGAATGTCATTTTTTGCCTCTAGGCTATGACTGGTCACGCTGCCAGCAATGCAGGGGACCTCTGCGGGAGGAACCCGTTACCAGTGATATGGTAGCATGGGTCAAGGAGTACATGGTGAGTACGTTAGCCGCTAAAAGGGGTAGGGTCCCCTCTGGCTTCTAAGTATCCTTGTTTTTGCAGGATGATTCCTTAAAGGATATCCGTACATCACTGGCTCAGCTCACCAAGAAACAGTGCATGAGAGGCATTCTGTTTCGCTGCCCTCCCTGGAGTGCCTCCAGGTGGAGGATGAGTCCATATCATTGGACGACCAGTCCTCCTGTTCCAGCAGACCCATTTTTTCATTGTGAGAAGACTAACAAGCTGCTGAAGGCCATCTGGTCGTGGGACCAGATTGGCGAGGGGGAAGCCTCTGCGTCCACCTCTGAAAAGCGGAGGGTTTTTCAAGTGGACGCCTCCATGGCCAGTTTAATGGAACAAGAGTGGAAGCAGCCGGAGGAAGCTTATGTCACCACCAGGGCTTTCAAAGCAGTATATCCAATTGATTCCTCCCAGCTGGATCGCTGGGGTCCTCCGCCCAAGGTGGATTTGGCCATCTCAAAGCTCTCCCGTCGCACTGTCGTGCCTATCGATGACGGGTCAAACCTCCAAGATTTGCTCGATAGGAGAGTGGATTCAACACTCAAGAAGGCATATTCGTCTGCTTCAGCCCAGATGGCAGTGGGCATCGCCTCCACAGAAGTAGCTGATAAGCTTCAAGCCTGATTGGACCGTCTGGAGCGGGACATCGACTCCGGGGCCAACAGGGACGTCATCCTGGCGTCCATGGGGGAATTCCGTCTCGCTACAGATTTCCTGAGAGAGTCGGCAAGACAGCAGGTGAAACTGGCTTCCAAGGCCATGGCTCTGAATACCGCTGCCAGGAGGCCCTTGTGGCTCAATCCTTGGCGGGCTGATGTCACCTCCAAATTTTCTTTATGCTCCCTCCCCTTTCAACCAGGGAAGGTTTTTGGCCAGGGGCTGGACGACCTGATGGAGGGGCTGGCTGAAGGTAAAGGCAGGTCGCTACCACAAGCGACCAGAGGAAGAAGGCTTTCCCCTTCTAGGGGTCGAGACTCTACATCCCAATACAGGCCTCAGCAAGGTAACCAGAGACGCCCCAGATACCGCCCAAAGGGGCGGGGCGAGGGGTCCCCAAGGAAGACCCTAAGAAGAAGGGGTTTTGAGGAGGCTTCGCTCTCTCTGTGTCCAGCTCTCCCGTAGGAGGGCGCCTTTCCAAATTTTTCCGTGGCGTGGCATCTTCACATTTTGGATCCATGGGTCCTTCAAGTCGTTCAGCGGGGGTACGCAATAGAGTTCTCACACCCTCCTGTGGACCGGTTCATCACTACACGGGTTTTACCAGCTCTACAACAGGTCTGCCTGGAGGCTTCCGTGGCAGAATATTTCGCAAAGGGGGAACTGGAAAGGGTCCCTCCCTCAGAAGTGGGATAAGGAGTTTATTCACCCGTATTCCTGGTTCCAAAGTCCACAGGAGGGTGGCGGATGATTATAGATCTTCGGTTCCTCAACCTTTTCATAAAGGGAAAGCCATTCTAGATGGAGTCCATAGACTCAGTAACCAACTTTCTATTGCGCGACGAGGTCATGGTCACCCTGGACCTGAAGGATGCCTACTTCCATATCCCCACCTTCCCGCCACACAAGAAGTATCTATGCATAGCCGTTCTTATGGCTAGTCACAGAGAGCACCTACAGTTCACTGCTCTGCCATTCGGCATATCGTCAGCCCCGTACGTATTCACCAAGATGGTTGCACCAGTTACCGCCACCCTCAGACTGCAAGGCCTCTTCGTGGTTCCCTACCTCGACGACTGGCTTATAAAAACTCAGTCTACTTCAATTCTCCATCACCACCTCCGGATAGCCATCTCCTTCCTCCAGGAGTTGGGTTGGCTGATCAATTGGGAGAAGTCAGAAATAGTGCCATCCACCCGGAAGAAATTCCTAGGGTTTATTCTGGATTCCCAGAGCATGCAGATTTTCCTATCCCGTCCAAGGCAAGCAAAAATAGAAGCTTCAGTGCAGGGCCTTTTCAGGACCCGGCGGGTCACCATCCGCACCGCCATGCGGGTCCTAGGCCTAATGTCGTCTTCAGCCAAGGCAGTCCCTTGGGCTTCATGGCATTTGCGTCCCCTTCAGATGGAGGTGTTGAGAGCCTGGAACGGATCTCCACGGGGACTGCACAGGAAGATCTGCCTTTCTCCCGGTACCCGTCTTTCCCTCAGATGGTGGAGACACCTGAAAGACGGAAGGTCCTCGGTCCAACCTCGTTGGACCCTGTTGACAACAGATGCGTCCCATACGGGATGGGGAGCCCACCTAGACGGCGGGACCGTCCAGGGTCTGTGGAGGAATTCAGAGGTAGGAACCTCCAACCTGAAGGAGCTAAAAGCAGTCTATCTGGCGCTGAAGTACCTTGCCCCTTTTCTCGAAGGGAAGGCAGTCAAGGTCCGGTCAGACAACATGACGACGGTAGTATACTTGAACAAGCAAGATGGCACCAGGGTTCCAGCCCTACTGAGAGAGGCGAACTTGATTTTCACGTGGGCAGAGAAGAATCTGTCCCACCTATCCGCTGTTCACATCAAGGGCTCCCTGAACATAGTAGCGGATCAGTTGAGTCGGGGTATCCCTGTATCAGGAAAATGGTCTCTCAATCAAGACAGATTCCAACAGATTGTCCAAGCATGGGGCCTTCCAGATGTCGACCTCATGGCAACCCGACTCAACGCCAAGGTGGAAACCTTCTGTTCTCTGTACCAGGAGGACAATGCCTTGGCAGTGGATGCCCTGTCCATCCCATGGAGGTTCAGGCTGATATACATTTTCCCTCCAGTTTCCATCATACCCAAGGTATTGATGAAAATCAGACAGGACCAAGTCTCGGGAATTGCCATAATCCCATTCTGGCCGAAAAGGACTTGGTTTGCCCAGCTCATGTGGATGAGTCAAGGCAGGTATTGGAGGCTTCCCCCATCCCAGATCTGGTGACACAAGGAGAGCTGAGACACCACGATCTGAGGAGATTCAATCTGACAGCCTGGAGGTTGACCAGTCCCTATTAAGGAATAGAGAACTGTCTCAAGGCGTCCTAAGGACTTTAGCCAGCGCCAGGACCAACTCTACCAATAAGAATTACCGTAGGGTCGGTAATATTTTCCAGGCCTGGTGCACGGATCACGAAGTGGACTCCTCCGATCCCCCTGTGAGGGCGATCCTGGATTTCCTTCAGGACGGCCTAGACAGAGGGCTTGCAGCTTCTACCCTGAAGGTACATGTGGCCGCTCTGTCCGCCTATCTGGGGAGGCGGTTGTCTCAAGATCCTTTAGTGAGCACCTTTATCAAAGGGGCAACTAGGCTGAGACCAGCAGTATCTGCTCCTGTCCACCAATGGGACCTCAACATGGTCCTAAAGGCACTTTGTGTTGCTCCATTCGAACCCCTGGAGGAGGTGGATCTAAAGTGGCTAACCTATAAGGTATCTTTTCTCCTCGCTGTCACCTCGGCAAAAAGAGTAGGGGAGCTTCAAGCACTCTCATCGGAAGCTCCTTACATTGCCTTCATTGAAGACCGTGTTCAGTTAAGATTTCTGCCAGGGTTCAGGCCTAAGGTTTCTTCTAGGGCAAATGTGTGTCAGCTCATTTGCCTGCCAACCTTTTTTTCCAGTACCCACTTCCCGTGAGGAGGAGAGGTGGCATACCCTGGATTTAGTCCGGAACCTGCAGATTTATCTTCAGCGCATGCACGCTTTCAGGAGATCTGAAAACTTATTAATAAATTATGTAGGTGGCCATAAAGGCCGCAAGGCTTCTAAAGCAACCATCTCCCGCTGGGTGAAGGAAGCAATCAAGTTGGCGTTTGTGAAACAGAACTTACATCCGCCCACTGTCCTAAGGGCCCACTCGACACGGGCAGTGTCGACCTCTTGGGCGGAAATCAAGGCTCTTGCCTTGGATCAGATTTGTGCAGCAGCATCCTGGTCTTCAGAATCGACTTTTGTGAAGCACTACCGACTTGATCGGTATAGCTCAGAAGCTACTGCCTTCGGGCGCACTGTATTACATTCTGCTTGTGTTTAATGTCCCACCCTTATGGGGATTACTTGCTATTTCCCCACATTGTGCCGCTGGTAAGGACGACAGGGAACGAAGGATTATGTAGATAATCTTGTTTCCCTTAGTCCTAACAGCGGCACAAGGATTCCCCCCCCTATTGTTGTTTATTTGAAATGTATGTATTATTACTTGTTATTTACACACAGGGGGGAGGTATCTGTGCCCTCTTAAAGGGAACGAGCCATGTGAAATTAATACATGGCTAATTAAAACTCCGCCTGTCCTACCAGCACACAGGGGCACGAAATACCCCACATTGTGCCGCTGTTAGGACTAAGGGAAACAAGATTATCT
Source organism: Leptodactylus fuscus (assembly GCF_031893055.1). Taxonomy (NCBI): domain Eukaryota; kingdom Metazoa; phylum Chordata; class Amphibia; order Anura; family Leptodactylidae; genus Leptodactylus; species Leptodactylus fuscus. The sequence goes on from NC_134268.1 coordinate 87,449,846, forward strand.
ACATAATCCTTCGTTATCCCTAGCTATCCCTGCCTGTACAGCTATCCCTGTCTCATAGTCACAAAGTTCACATTCTCATATGACCCGGATTTGAAATCCACTATTCGTCTAAAATGGAGGTCACCTGATTTCGGCAGCCAATGACTTTTTCCGATTTTTTTCGATGCCTCCGGTGTCGTAGTTCCTGTCCCACCTCCCCTGCATTGTTATTGGTGCAAAAAAAGCGCCAGGGAAGGTGGGAGGGGAATCAAATTTTTTTGGAGTTTGCCACGTGATGTTCGATTCGAATCGAACACATCGAACAGCCTGATATCCGATCGAACATGTGTTCGATAGAACGCTGTTCGCTCATCTCTATCCATTATATTATACTAATTTATACTTTAATCTTAGATTTACACACATTTTCTTTTACATAAGTACACTGCATAACTTTTTTCCAATCTCAGCACAGTTTGTCATGCATTGCACCTTAAGCGATTGCAGTTCTTAATTAAAAAAAAAAAAAAAAAGCGCTGTACCCAGCCGCATAGCACTGACGATAAATGCCTCCACTTTATGGTCAACTAATAATGAAATTATAATATAAAGAATTGTGTGGCTAGTTCCATAATTGTAGTCTATGATGAATAAATCATTGGTACTGCATTGCTCATAGTTGCGACTATCATATTTCTCATATGAGGTGAGTGATTTATTAGTCATATAGTGATTTTAGGAGATGAACAGGAAGCGCTCACAATATACACAGGAAGGTTTGTACGTTGGAGGGTGACCCTAGTTACGTGAAATTGGTTAAAGTCATACATTGTATTCTCTGCATTACCTAATTTTGTTATGTCCATATTGCTATCCATCCCTACTCAAAAACAGCAGTCATCTTTCCCCAATATGAAGCTGGAGGTGTCACAGGAAAGGAGGGATTCTGGATTCGACCTACTGTATAATATGAATCATATACACTCACCGGCCACTTTATTAGGTACACCATGCTAGTAACGGGTTGGACCCCCTTTTGCCTTCAGAACTGCCTCAATTCTTCGTGGCATAGATTCAACAAGGTGCTGGAAGCATTCCTCAGAGATTTTGGTCCATATTGACATGATGGCATCACACAGTTGCCGCAGATTTGTCGGCTGCACATCCATGATGCGAATCTCCCGTTCCACCACATCCCAAAGATGCTCTATTGGATTGAGATCTGGTGACTGTGGAGGCCATTGGAGTACAGTGAACTCATTGTCATGTTCAAGAAACCAGTCTGAGATGATTCCAGCTTTATGACATGGCGCATTATCCTGCTGAAAGTAGCCATCAGATGTTGGGTACATTGTGGTCATAAAGGGATGGACATGGTCAGCAACAATACTCAGGTAGGCTTTGGCGTTGCCACGATGCTCAATTGGTACCAAGGGGCCCAAAGAGTGCCAAGAAAATATTCCCCACACCATGACACCACCACCACCAGCCTGAACCGTTGATACAAGGCAGGATGGATCCATGCTTTCATGTTGTTGACGCCAAATTCTGACCCTACCATCCGAATGTCGCAGCAGAAATCGAGACTCATCAGACCAGGCAACGTTTTTCCAATCTTCAATTGTCCAATTTCGATGAGCTTGTGCAAATTGTAGCCTCAGTTTCCTGTTCTTAGCTGAAAGGAGTGGCACCCGGTGTGGTCTTCTGCTGCTGTAGCCCATCTGCCTCAAAGTTGGACGTACTGTGCGTTCAGAGATGCTCTTCTGGCTACCTTGGTTGTAACGGGTGGCTATTTGAGTCACTGTTGCCTTCCTATCAGCTCGAACCAGTCTGGCCATTCTCCTCTGACCTCTGGCATCAACAACGCATTTCCGCCCACAGAACTGCTGCTCACTGGATGTTTTTTCTTTTTCGGACCATTCTCTGTAAACCCTAGAGATGGTTGTGCGTGAAAATCCCAGTAGATCAGACCAGCCCTTCTGGCACCAACAACCATGCCACGTTCAAAGGCACTCAAATCACCTTTCTTCCCCATACTGATGCTCGGTTTGAACTGCAGGAGATTGTCTTGACCATGTCTACATGCCTAAATGCACTGAGTTGCCGCCATGTGATTGGCTGATTAGAAATTAAGTGTTAACGAGCAGTTGGACAGGTGTACCTAATAAAGTGGCCGGTGAGTGTATATTATTGGGGTGGAGTGGTCAGAGATCAATATGGCACTTTAAAGGGAGTGTCACCAGAGTGAAGGATATTAAACCAGCAACACAGTTAGGTATGCCAGACTCACCTGAATGTAATGCCTTTTTCCCCATGAAAATTCATGTCATCAATTTATCGCCCAATAGGTGAATGTGCAGTGTGAAGCATTGAGGGTGGGTCCATTGCACCAAACTGTTATGTCCTATACTGCTCTAATACATTGATGCAAACACAAGAATACAGAGCCTGGCCCTGTCACTCAAGGAAGGAAGAGAGGACACATTAAGGCACTGTGGGCATAGCAGTTTGGAGCAATGGACCTGGCTTCTGCGTTCTGGACTGCTCATTTGCATATTGTTAAATAAGTTAATATCTCAGCAACGGGGGCACACATTTCAATGGGGAAAAAGGTATTACATGCAGGTGAGCCTAACCTATCTGTTTGCTGATTTAATATGCTTGCTGACAGACTCCCCTTAAGGGGTATTCCAGTCACATCAAGTTTACACCCTATCCACAGCATTAACAGTAACTGATCAAAAGAACTAGGGTGTTTTGCATTCCAGTTTGCATGGAGCCAGGTCATGAGGCTTCAACTGCTGGAACTTCCACAGATCACAAGTACAGCGCTCAGCTATCTCCAGTAATCTCCAATGAAATAAATGGACAGGAATCTCTAAACTGCCATTCTATTCAAACTGGAGTGCAAAATATCACAGTTCATGTGATCGGAGGGACCCCAGCAATTAGCAGAATACCCCTTTAAGCCTTATTTGGACAGTACCTTTACATAACACAATGCAGCAGGTGGAGTAGTATAGAGCAGTATAGAGCATGCACTAAAGTCACACAAGATTGGTTGATTTCAATAGATACCTATGGTATATGACAGAGCCATTCGCAGCTCTTGGTAAAAGATGTAGGTGTCAGTTGACGGATCATACACCCCCCCCACACACACACACACACACAGCCACACACACACACACACACACACACACACACACACACACACACACACACACACACACACACACACCTTCTTTAGCTATACATCCATAACAAGTCATCAGAGAAAAGATTGTCTAATATTTGATTTTGCAAAAATATGATTGCAGAAAAAAATATGATTTATGTGAGACAAATGGTCATAAATTCTGTTGGTAAGTGATAAGAAACTTTAAAGATAGACATGGTATGACATTGTGTCATTCTCACTATGAGTAATATATCTCTTATAGTACAGTACGTCTGAGTGACTGTAATAATAACATGCTACTACTAAATGCTATTTACTACTGAAGAGATAAGCCAAATTTTAAGGTTCTGGTTTTTGCTTCATGTTATTATAAATGTATTGAAAAACTTAAACTTGACATCAGTTTCTAATAGTTTTTCAACCTGTTTAAGGCTATGGATACAGACCAACTTGAGTAGCTCAACACAAAATTGTAGCTAGTCTGAATATGCACAACTATGTTATGGAGTGATATTGTCACAAGTCATATGAAATTTTGCTTTTCTGTTAATAGATACCCAAACATTGATTTGTCCCAAATGAGTCTGAGTCATATATTGGACTCTATGCTGGAAAAGTAGCTGCAATTTGCTACCAAAAATCCGACATATTTCTTTTTTACTTTTTTGCCTTGGTCCCATTACATTGCATCCAGTAATGTAAATAACATTCTCAAACATTACTTGCAATATCACATGGCAAATATTTCTTGTCCTATTAAAGGCACTTGGGAAAATACAGCAGTCACGATTACTGGTATTACTGGCGCCGTGTGAGTGGCAGCCTGATACAGACTCTCGAAGCTGAGAGCAATCTTATCTTTCCGGCCGTGAGGAAGGGAGACATCCCGAAACGCGTAGCCCAGTCTTTGTAACATGGACTCCTAGTCACTGATGTGACGGTTTTATGCTGTATCCTGAATAAAAGTTAAATTTTACTTCATCACGTACGTTTGAAAGTGTCGGATTTCATCAGAAGCTGGACTTTTACTTATATATGGAATACATCTTTCACCTGGAGATCCTAAAGGTGTCCGTGCTCGTTGGGACCGACAATGTACATCAAGATTGTGGTGAGCTGGATAAATAATTTCTATGTATTCATGGAGGAGAAACTTGCATGAAATTACATACTTCTTTCAAGGAAATGTTTTGGCGTCTATTGTTTATGCTTGGAAGATGCCTGCAGTCGGCTGACTGAATTTTTTTTTTCCGGGGGACACGTAGAAACTTTGTTAAGCCTTTGTTACCATCCCCCCCTCATGAGTTAAGCGAAAGAGCAGATAGTATGGAGGAATAATCAACACTCTGGATGGCTTCAGACTTCTTTGGACAGATAGAACACGTGACAGCGGTAACAAGATAGGAGGAGGGCTTGCGGTGAAAGATGATGTACCTTTTGGGGGGCATTTTTGTGGTTAAGGAACAAAAGCGCTGATGCAAGATATTGAACAAATGTGAGCATGAGATTCTACTACCTACCAAAGGAACTACCACATGTTATCATGATAGCTGCATATGTTCCCACTTCTGTAAAAAGCTGTTTCTGCCTGTTATGACTACATGCTGTGCCCCCTCATCGTGTCCTCCAACAGCAGTCAGGATATATTATCAACATCACTTTGGACACAGAACTAAATGATCTTGAGGTTTTCTTCTTTCTTTTTAGTTGCTATGACTCCTAGTATCTCTCTATCTGCCATGAGCTTTTATGTGTTCTCTATTGCTATATACTACTGTACTATACATGATGCTGTATCACACTGAATTTCCCCATGGTGGGACTATTAAAGGATTATCTTATATATGAGAAGATGTTATGGTGGAAATTCTGAGCCCTGTGACCTTTCACTGTGGACTAGAATTGATGGACAATCGCACGACTCTAAGAACCATATCCACTGCAATTGGACTGCAATATGGCATGATTCTTCACATCAAAGAGTGCACAACTTTCATAAATGAATAGTATGTGAATATAAACTTTGTAATGTATCTTAATATTAAATGGTTCTCCATCTCCATTTATGAAGCTGCTTCCCCTTCCCCCCTTCAGTTGTCTGATATCACTAATAAAAACCCACATCCAGACAGGAGATGAACTGTCAACCTCTTGCACAGGTCAAGTTACAGCTGACATAGTTTATGTAGAGGGAAGAGGAGGAGGAGGTTGCTGTAGGGAGAGAGGAAGGGGCACACACGCACATGTACACATACATAATGCTTCTTCGGGATAGTAAGTGATTTATTATATCACTCTTTACAATGGTAGAGCATGAACTTATGTAGTAAGCATAACTGAACTCATGCAGCATCTTGAGTCTCTTCCTAGCGCTCTTATTTTTGTCAATATGCTGGGGGGGGTTTCTCACAAATAACACACTGACCTAATCTTTTCTATGGTTCCATACACACAACTGCGTTTTTTCATGGGTCCTTGTGGGGGGTTGTGGGCCTGGATGAAAAAAATAGGACAAGTTCTATTCCCATCTGTTTAGTGATTTAGACTCATTCATTGAAATGTATGGGTACTTGAAAAGCACAGGTGGCCTACAAATGCGTACCTCTCAACCGGGCCCTGTCCCACTGTCCCAGTCGGCAGGAAGTATTTCGTGGCTTCAACTCATCTGTGTCTGTATGTTGCAGCCCTTGGAGCTGTAGGTGAGATGTGATGACATCACTCACATTGCAACGGCAGCTCCCTGAAGCTTCTGCGAACAGAGGCCTCAGACAGCTACAGGGGAGCAAGAAGAGGTGAGTATCAGTGTTTTTTTATGCTAAACTTTGAAAATAAAATGGGGGGAAAAAGAGTGACATTAAACTGGGGGGTGGATGGAGGATGACATTAAACTTTGGGGGCAGATAGAGTAGGGTATTAAACTGGGGGGATGATGCAGGGGAACATTACAATTTGGTTCAGTTATAGGGACAGTAAACTTTGGTGGCAGATAGAAGGGGGACATTAAACTGGGGGCAGATGGGGGCATTAAGCTTGGGGGCTGATGTAGAGGGCATTAAACTGGGGAAGCAGATGGGGGACATTAAACTTTGCGGGCAGATAGAGTGACATATAAAACTGGGGGCAGCTGGAGGGGGACCTTAATTTTCCCCTCTAGTTGCCCCCAGTTTAAGGTTCTATTCCAGCTACCCCCATGATTTTTCTTGTGGCTACAGGCATGCGCAGTTGGTTCTGCCCGAGGCCTACAAATTTGAGTGCCTGTGCTGGAAGAAGAGGACGTTCTTGAAGAAGATGGAGGCATCGCTGGAGAGTTCTTATGCAGCATTGAGGATGCCCCCAGTGCTGTTTGAGTGCTGGGGCCCGCCCCCAGTGCTGTGAGAGAACTCATTTGCATACCAACAAAAACCGGGATTTCTATGGAATGGCGGTGCGGAGAAGACATCTAAAGGTAGGAGAAGAATAGCCTTTCTTAAAGCTATTCTTACGTGTCAACCAGAAAAAATTTTTTTTATGGTAGAATCCCTTTAATGTCACCCTCTGGCTGCCCCAGTTTAATGTCCCCCACCAGTTACTCCCACAGTTTAATGTAACTCTCCAGCTGCCTCAGTTTAATGTCCCCCTCTAGTTGTCCCCAGTTTAAACTGAGGCAGCTGGAAGGGGACATTAAACTATGGAGAACCTGGAGGGTGATATTAAACTGGGGGCAGTTGGAGGGGGACATTAAATTGTGGGTGCAATAGGAGAGGGTCTTTATTTTTGGAGGAGAACATTATAATGTGAGGGCATATAATATTAGGGTGACTATAGGAGCATTATACTGTGAGGGGTCAGAAAGAGAAATGTATGGGAATGGGTGGAGTTAACATAGAAGTGAGTGGAGCTAAATCTGCCATGGCACGCTGTGTGCGCGGCACATTCTGTTCCTCTTTCTTTCCTTTGAAATGCAAATGCCATCTGTGTGTTGCCCATTCTGTTTCCTCATGGACCAATACATGCACACTGTTGCGTGCATGCAACCTAAGTCTGCCTTCATACATGTATTTCTTTCTTGAACCAAACCTAAGAGTGGAGTCAAAAAGAAAGAAAAGCATAAGGGGAAGAAAGGTACATCCACTCTCTTCTGTCTATTAGACATTACTTATAATGCTCAGTTATTTGCTACGGTCTCATTTCTAACAAAAGATGATATTAAAAGTAAAATGCCATTGTCATCATTGTTCACCTACAGCCAGGAGATCAATGCACTCTACTCTTTGCTATTCACACTAAACAATATACCTCATTTGTACCTAAAGTTTTTTAAAAAAAAAACACGTTTTGGCATAAACCATGAAAGTGGTGAAGCATTTCAATAGCTAAGTTTCTCATGAAACTTCTTAGACATTTTGAAACTTTTCATCCAACTGAAGAGAAGATTACAACATTGTTCTTGTGACTAAAGGCCTCGTATATCTTCGTATCAACTGTTATGTTTTATAGCAGAGCAAATCACTGACAACTCTCTCTGGATTCCTTGAAAAAATATCTGAATACGTTCCTATAGCTTCCTTGAGAAACAAAAAGTGAATCCAATTACATTTCTCTTCCATCTGGTCGGCCATGACCACTTTTTCCAGTCTCTGTAAAGTTTGCATCACAGACATCTTTTCCAGGCACTTGATCACATTGTCCTCACCTGCACACCCATTCTAATGATACCCCCAATTATAAAATATATAATATAACCCACCATAATGAATAATGCTCCCAAATGTAACTTTAGATTAATAACTTCCCTGTGTATCCCCTTTCAATAATGCCCCTTACTATTATTGCCCCAGGCATTTCCTTATTAAAAAGTTAAAAAAAATAAATAGTGGGGTTCCAGTACCCGGGACCCCCAGGATCAGCTGTTTGAATGAAACATGGTATCTGTGTAAGCTCCGTGACCAATTCTCAGTTTATATAGTGTCATTCATCTCATAGTGGCCATGTAATGGCGCCCTTAGTGGCTGCCTCGATACAGGGCTCCAAGCTGGGAGCAACCTTATCTTTCCTTTCTCACTCTTTTTCTCTGTATCTTCAAAAATCCTGTAACCAAGAAAACTAGCACTATGAATTAGCAACTATAAATCGAATGGAAGACCCTGTGGAGTTTTTTGTTCCTTTTGTTTCTATTGTAAAGCATGGACTCAAGACCTGGTTTAGCTGGTTTCCTGTGTCTACACATGTGCCTATTACCATCCCCCCAGGACACCATGTGGCATGGAGGAAAACCTACATGGAAGTGTGGACTTCTTCTTCTTCAAGGAGATGATTTTTGGCGTCTATTGCTGATGTGTGAAGATGCTACAGCTGACTGGTATTTCTTTCTATTACTGTGTACACGTGGGACTCTGCTACAGCCTGGAAACCTACCATCACCCACCTACCCCAGGAGTTATGGAAGCTTGGCAAGAGAACAGCACCATGTATACCTGGATGGCTTCAGACTTCTTTGGGGAAGTAGAACACAGTGGTAAGGAGGAGGAGGGCTTGTGATGAAGGACATTTGGGGCATTTTTTTTGTGGTTAATGGACAATAGTGCTGATGCAAGATACCAAACTATCAGCAGTGAGCAGGAGATCTCACTACGTACCAAAGAACTACCACATGTTATCATGATAGCTGCATATGTCCCCCACCTCTGCAAAAATGTTTTTCTGCCTGTTATATCTACATGCTGTGACCCCCTCCCCGTGTCCTCCAACCACGGTCGGGCTGTATTATTAACATCACTTCGCACAGAGATCTCAATGATCCTGCAGTGTGTCTGTGTTTCTTTCGTTTTAGTTGCTATGATTCATAGGATTTCTCTATCTGCCATGAGCTTCTATGTGTTTCTCTCTTGTTATATACTACTGTACCATCTATGAAACTGTATCACTGAAATTTCCCCATTGTGGGACTATTAAAGGAATATCTTAAAGGAATATCTTAATGTAACTACAACCTATACACATCTATGTGACAAGACTGGAGTTACATTACACGGTCACTATAATCAGACAGCATGAGATATAATTAGGCGTCTCAGCGGGGATTCACTTATCTATTATTGATGATCTATTCTGAGGGATAGATCATCAATATAAATGAGGTGGAAAACTCCTTAAAAAGGACCTTTCAGGTCCTTGGGCACATGCAGTTTTATATACTGCTAGAAAGCCGAATTCAGCACACTGTCGCTTTCCCCTTATGTGCCCCACGGGAAGAGTTATACCCCTAGCGCTAGATACAGTACAGTCGGGAGGGGCGCTCACAGTTAGACTGTCAGGAATGCCCTTCTGACAGTAAAGAGGTATCGGTAACAGCACCAATAGCTCTTCCCCCGGGGCACATCATGGGAAAGCCGACAATGAACTGAATTCGGTACACTGTCGGCTTTCTAGCAGTATATAAAACCACATGTTCCTGAGGACATGAAAGGTCCTCTTTAAGGCTAAAACCCCACATGGTGTAAATTGCGTGGTATGGATTCTAGCAAATTCACACAGTGCGAAAAAAATACGCACAGTGGACATTCTGCGATTTCCAAAACCGACTACCCGGCTTTCAGACCGGAACCTGAGAGGGCCTCCGCCTCAGGTTCGAGCAATGCAGTGCCAAATCGAAGTCCAAAAGAATACTCAGTAGGAAAAGCCATGGTCAGGATTAAGAATACAAATAAATAAACAGCAAGAGAAAACGCCAGCAAGCACAAGGCAATAACAGGCACCAGTGTGAATGTGAGCCTAGACTAAATAGGGGAGGATGGACCCACCCTGGACCTGACAGGAAGGCAGGCTGTCAATCACAGGCAAGACAAAATTTAACTACTTCATGGACAAAGGCAGACAAGGGCAGAAGACAGGTGTGGTGCAAATTCAATTAAAGAACTAGAGCCGTGTTCACACAGTGCAACCAAAAACTCTATGCAAGGAACTAAACTACACACGCCTCCTGCACAAGTGGTGTGCGGTGAAAGCACATGGACCCCATAGACTATAATGGGGTCCGTGTGCTTTCCACATGGTCTCCGCATGGAACATGCAGACAGAAAAGTAGTTCATGATTTACTTTCCTGTCCGCATGACTCATGCGGAGACTGTGCGGAAAGCACACGGACCCCATTACAGTCTATGGAGTCCATGTGCTTTCACTGCACATCGCTTGCCAATGCATTCGGTAGTCCGTTCGGGGGGTCCCCATGCGGGCTCTCCGAATGGGTTACCAAAGCAGATGTGAACCAGACCTCAGACAGAAAGCCCTAGTAAATGGTGCCCTAGGTATGAGCCTACTGTGCCTATCCCTTGTCCTGCCCCTACTGATGAAAATGATATCTCCTCTCGCATGCTTCTCTTCACTTGCCTTATACACATAGCCCTGATGAGAGTTTTTCAAAAACCAAACAAAAACTGAGAATGTGATAGATTTCTTGTGTTTGTTTCATATGAGGAGATACTTTCACAAAGTAGATTTAATGTGAAGTCATTTAGAAAACATTATAATGCAGGCATTACTCTTGTTACCTTTGTCATTATATGTGTCTTAATGAAAGTTCCGATTTCAGGTTATGAACATGTCTCAGTCTCATAGTTAATAGAATATGGTATTCCCCATAATGCAATCCCCTGGTAATAGATGCTGCAGCATAAATTAAAAACATAGGAAAGCGGAAAAGAGCGATCGTATATCAGAAATGAAAAAGTAACTTTTATTTTATTGAGTGAAAAAATGGGTCAAATAAAATGGAACTAAAAATCAGGGGAAGAAAAGTGTATGGAAGCTAATCCCCAAAATGAGCCGCCCCTACTCTGGAACAGCTGAAGGAAATGTCAAATATAGTGTTTAGCTTGAAATATCCACATGAGTGGAGGCTATAATGCTAAAGTAATACCCAGTATGTAATTCTATTGCAGATATCTAAATGTAGATTCCAGCCAAACTAATATGTGAAATGGTCAAAAGCCATAACACGTAAGTCATCAGAAAAATACCTGTCACAGCAACTGGTAGCCATAGGTCTCTGCACACTGACATGTCTACAGTGCCTTGAACTTTTTCACATTTTGTCACCTTACAACCACAAACTTAAATGTATTTTATTGAGTATGTAAGTGATAGACCGACACAATGTAGCAGATAATTATGATGGAAGGAAAATGATACATGGTTCTCAAAACTTTCATCAAATAAAAATCTGAAGAGTTTGACATCTTTTGGAGTAAGTAGCAGCTTTGTGAATCTACAGAATGAGATGTTTGCCCATTCTTCTTTGTAAAATAGCTCACGCTCAGGCAGATTGGATGGCAACTGTCTGTGAACAACAATTCTCATGTCTTGCCACAGATGCTCAATGTGATTTAGGTCTGGTCTTTGACTGGGCCATTCTAACACATGAATATTCTTTGATCTAAACCATTCCACTGTATCTCCGGCTGTATGTTTAGGGTCATTGTCTTGCTGGAAGGTGAATCTCCTTCTAAGTCTCAAGTGTTTTGCGGCCTCCAGCAGGTTTTCTTCCAGTATTGCCCTGTATTTAGCTCCATCCATCTTCCCATCATCTGTGACCAGACTCCCTGTCCATGCTGATGGTGTGTTCAGGGTGATGAGTAGTGTTCCTTTTCCTCCACACATAGGGCTTTGCATTTATACCAAAAAGTTCAACTTTGGTCTCATTTGACCAGAGCACCTTCTTCCACGTGTTTGCTGTGTCCCCTATATGGCTTGTGGCAAACTGCAAACTGCACTTCTTATCTTTCAACAATGGTTTTCTTCTTGCCACTTTTCCATAAAGGTCAGATTTGTGGAGTGCACGACTTATAGTGGTCCTTTGGACAGATTCTCTCATCTGAGCTGTGGATTTCTACAGCTCCTCCAGAGTGACCATGGGCCTCTTGGCAGATTCTCTGACCAGTGCTCTTCTTGCTTGATCTGTCAGTTTAGGTGGGTGACCATGTCTTAGTAGATTTGCAGTTGTAGAATACCTTTTCCATTTTTGATTTATGGATTGAACAGTGCTCCTTGGGATGCTCAAAGCTTGGGATATGTTTTTATAACCTAACCCTGCTTTAAACTTCTCCACAACTTTATCTCTAACCTATCTGGTGAGTTCCTTGGTCTTCATAATGCTGTTTGTTCAGCTGGACTCTATTAACTAATTAAGTGACTTCTGAAGGCAATTGTGCTCACTGGATTCTATTTAGGGGTATCAGAGTACAGGGGTCTGAAGACTTTTGTACATCACAATTTTCAGATTTCTATTTGATTAAAATTTTGTAAACCATGTATCGTTTTCACTCCACTTCATAATTATGTGTTACGTTGTGTTTTTCTATCACTTAAAATCTCAATAAAATACATTTAAGCTTGTGGTTGTAAGGTGACAAAATGTGAAAAAGTTCAAGGGTTATGTACTTTATGTAGGCACTGTATGTCTGCATATAAATCATTACCTGTCCAGACACACAATCAACTGTCTTAATGGTTGTATGCAGACATTCACAGCCAAAGAATATATAGAGATTATCTCTGTGTCTACTATTAATTGTAACAGTACACAAAACTGTGTAAATCCTAAATATCTTAGCGCTACAGGTCTCAGAAATACAAAAAAACTGCACAAAGGCAATACTCTGCTGTGATCTCAACCAGAGTGTACCAGCATGTCTGGATGAAGCCCACGCACATTGTCAGCACTGGCTGCAGCCTGCATCGGAGTGAAAAACCCCATAGTATGCCGTCAAAGCTAAATAAACCCGACACGCAGTATCCATGTTGACCTAAATAGGAGCACTGATGGTAAATCAGAAGCTCCGAGGCTCTTTACATTAAAGCATATGGTGACAATTCTAAGCTAAACTAGGATGTTTTTTCCTGATAACCCTGCATATATTTTGCCTGCATAGTAGCTAGGCATCTTCTGGGGGCTCGTACCCATAGAACATGAAGTCCTAAATAGACCCAAGAATGACATTAAAAATGCCCAATACACAAAGGCCAGCTCCATGGAGATTATATGGACATATTGCTGCCAGATGAAAATAACCAGGTGAATGACAGAAAACCATACAGAAATAGTAGAGCAAAACATATAACAATTTTATCTGAGGAAAAGGACTCTTAAGGCTTAGTTCACACGTGATTACGCATGTGCATATTCCATCGTGGCTTTCCGCTCCAGATTAGGCCCAAATGAATGGGCCTAGCATGGAGGGTGCTGTCGCGAGGCGGACACCACGGCTGTTTCAACCGCGGAATCCGCCTGAAGAAAGGGCAGCTCGTTTCTTTTTCCTGCTAGCGGCAACATGCTACATAGAACACCATTGTGAGGGGCCGGATTATGACGTGGATTCTGCGCCAAAATCCGCCCCCTCTTGCCCCGTTTGAATGGGGCCTAAGATGCACATATCTCAAAGAAGCAATCTGATACAAATGTTTAGAAGAAGTATTTGTGTTTTTGCATTTTATAGGATCAAAATGCAATGTTTCAGGCTCTAGCACAGAGCCTTTTATCAAGTTTTATTTTCTGCACCCTGGTCAGCTTTTTACCTGTATCCTTCAGTCCCACAGATTAAATGGAGAGTCATCTCTATATAGGGGACCTCTGTTTTGGGGATCAGTACTAGATCCAGTGAGCACCAGTTTTATGGCTAAAAATTAGTTGTTACTTAGATAAGAGGAACATTTCTAAACTGGTACAAGCTGACACAGTAACAGCAAATCTATTGCACTGTACACATAGACATACTGGGGTTTCATGAGTTGGTGAATTGGTTGAGTACTTTCTTGGCACATATCAAGCCCTTCTCACTATGTGGCATACATTTATACACTGACAAGATGGCTGGAGCTCTGACTTGTTCAATGTCATTTTTTCACTTGTTTCAATGCCAGCAGATGATTTTTGGGTGAATTTTTTCAGTTACACACTAGAAGTTGGTTGGGTAATTTCTACACATTTTCCCCTCCATCTGGCAGTATAAAGAAGAACTAATCCGTCTTTAAGCAATTTCTCCACTCTTTATTGGTGCTCATGACCCACTTTTCAGTTGTCTTCTACAGTCAGGCATCACGAGAGACCACCCACACATTGAGGAAAAAGTCTGCTTTAGGCTACAGATGACATGTTAGTATTTAAATATGCCTTACGTCTTGCACAAGTGGTTATTCTTAGTTCATTGTAGCATGTGCATTTACCAAAATAATCATTAAGTACTTATCTCTCAATTATTTTTTCTGGTAACAAAAATTCAAACTTGGCTGAATACCGAGGGGGAACTTGTGGTGCTTTTTGTCTGGTTTTGTCTTTACAAAAATGCAATTCAACTGAATTGCTTTACATAAAATTAGAATGTGATATCGGCAATGAACAAGTAAAGTCTAACGCCACATGTTATGGAAATGCAGCTAAAAAAACGGTGCAGGAAAAAAGATCAGCAGAAACACAGCAGAAAAACTATGAAAAATGCACCTTTCCCCGCTCTACATAAGTCTATGGAAAAAGTGTCCTTTCACAACCAGCGCCATGAGGCGACCTGAAGCGACTGCTTCAGGCAGCGCTATGCTGGGGCCCCGGGGGAGGGCGGCATTTTTGCTGACCTAAGCCAGTCCAGAACAAGCTGTCCTGGACTGGCTTAGCATCACCGTCTCGGCAGCCCGGCATGGGAAGCAAGCGGTGGATTGGGGCGGCCCTCTCCCTGCCTGCTCTCTGCCTGCTAACACCACCCCCTTCGCTCTGCTCGGCCCTGCCCCCTGCTCAGCCCCACCCCCTCCTCTCCGCCCCCTCCTCCCGGGGGGGGGGCGGCTTTCTGACTTCCGCCTCAGGCAGTACAAACCCTAGGTTCACCCCTGTTCACAACAAGTGACCATAGCCTAAGGCTATAGCCCTATGTTTAGAGATCAGCGAACAGCGTTCGATCGAGTACATGTTCGATCGGACATCACGCTGTTTGCACTGTTTGATTCCATACGAACACCGTGTTGAAAATGCCCTTACAGTTCGATTCCCCTCCCACCTTCCCTGGCGCTTTTTCTGCACCAATAATAGCGGAGGGGAGGTGGGACAGGAACTATGACAACGGAGGCATTGAAAAAACTAGGAAAAAGCCATTGGCTGCCAAGGACATGTGACCTCAGATTCAAATGAACAGTCGGCATCATCTCCGATTTATTTGCGGCTTGCACTTAGTTAGAGAGAGACATCTGCTGAGGGCTAGTTAAGTTTTAGATTCTGCTAGGCAGGAATATCAAAGAAGAAGAACCACAACAGCTCTTTTAAGAGCTACACTAAAGGGAGAAGCTCAAACAAGCTTGGCACAGTGTCTACCCACAAACACTAAAGTGGGATTCACAGCAATTAAGCCAGACTGTATCTGCGAAACCCAGCTTTCTGCGGTGGGGATTAAGCTAAGTGGGATACACTGAAATTGTATGCCCATATACCCTATATACACTCAATCCAGGGTTCAACAGCGTGTTCCCCCCACACACACACACACCTGAAACTAAGGGGTATACACTGAAATTCTCAGCCCATATACACTATATACATTTCATCCAGGTTGTCACGGTGTGTACCCACAAAAAATCAGTGGGATATACATTCTAATTCTAAGGCTATATACCCTTCATCCAGGTTGTCACGGTGTGTGCCCACAAAAAATCAGTGGGATATACATTCTAATTCTAAGGCTATATACCCTTCATCCAGGTTGTCACGGTGTGTACCCACAAAAAAGCAGTGGGATATACATTCTAATTTTCAGGCTATATACGCTTCATCCAGGTTGTCACGGTGTGTACCCACAAAAAAGCAGTGGGATATACATTCTAATTTTCAGGCTATATACACTTCATCCAGGTTGTCATAATGTGTACCCACAAAAAAATCAGTGGGATATACATTCTAATTATCAGGTTATATACGCTTCACCACCAAACCATCTAAAAATGCGCAAGGCTACCGGTAAGGGATGTGGATGATGCCATGGGCGAGGCCGGGGGTGTAGGAATGCTGCTGGGGAGCAAGGTCGCGGTGAAGCCACAGCACATTCCGTGCCTATTCCTCAGGGGCAGCAAGCATTGCGCTTCTCCATAGTCCCCGGCTTGCTGGCCACATTAAGTAGGGTGCAGGGCACAAACCGAAGTAGGCCCGAGCACCAGGAACATGTGTTACAATGGCTGGCGGATAAAGCTTCCACCACGTTAT
This sequence comes from Leptodactylus fuscus, assembly GCF_031893055.1. NCBI lineage: Eukaryota > Metazoa > Chordata > Amphibia > Anura > Leptodactylidae > Leptodactylus > Leptodactylus fuscus. Next base: position 87,466,214 of record NC_134268.1, read on the forward strand.
CCACCAGCCAGTAAGCCTCTACCTCAACTCCTCCTCCTACACAACATTCTGGTCAGCCTTCCTCCCAAAATGCCCAATCATCCCAGCAGAGTAATCCCAACTTTCCCTGCTCCCAGGAGCTGTTCTCTGGTCTGGACAAATATAGTGTGGTTTACACAATTTGCCACTCGAAACTGAGTAGGGGCTCTGAAAAAAGCAATGTTTCGACCACTTCCTTGCGCCGTCATTTGGAATCCAAGCACTGGACTCAGTGGGAGAGAGCAAACACTGGACAATTGTCATCCGGCATTGCCGCCACTGCCTCTCCCATTGTTGCCAGTGCTGGCGATGCAGTCTAGAGCACCAGCCAGGACACCACAACATCTGGCTCCGCCACTTTGAGGACTTCTCCCTCATCCTCCCCTGTTCCTGTCTCAGCTCCTTCTCCTGCACCATCATGCACCTCCTCCCAGCAACCCACCATCTCTCAGACATTTGAGCGCAGGCAAAAATACAACGCTAACCACCCACATGTGCAAGCCTTGAACGCGCACATCTCCAAACTCCTGGCCCACGAGATGTTGCCGTTCCAGCTTGTGGAAACTCCGGCCTTCCGGGACCTGATGGCAAGTGCGGCACCTTGCTATGTCATCCCTAGCCGTCACTACTTCTCCCAGTGAGCCGTCCCCGCCTTGCACCAGCATGTGTCACTCAACATCAGGCGGGCCCTAAGTTCTGCGCTGTGCACAAAGGTCCACTTGACCACCGACGCGTGGACAAGTGCATGCGGACAGAGATACTACATTTCACTGATGGCACACTGGGTGAATGTAGTTGAGGCTGGGACTGGGTCACAAACTGAGCCAGTGTACCTTGTCTCCCCGCCTATCATTCCTGGCAGGGGGTCTGAAACAACACCCTCCTCCTCCTCCTCCGCCGCCGTTAAATTGACTCCAGCTACGAGCTGGAAACGTTGCAGCACTGGCGTGGGTAGACGTCAGCAGACCGTGCTGAAGCTTATCAGCTTGGGGGACAAACAGCACACTGCCTCCGAGGTGAGGGATGCCCTCCTCAATGAGACAGCAATATGGTTTGAGCCGCTGCACCTGGGCCCAGGCATGGTCGTGTCTGATAACAGCAGGAACCTGGTAGCAGCTCTGGAGCTTGCCAGCCTCCAACATGTTCCATGCCTGGCCCATGTCTTTGACCTAGTGGTGCAACGTTTTTTAAAGACATACCCAAATGTGCACGAGCTACTGGTGAAAGTGCGACACTTGTGCACCCACTTTCGCAAGTCTACAGTAGCCGCTGCTAGCCTCAAAAAACTCCAACAATGCCTACATCTGCCCGACCACCGGCTGTTGTGTGATGTCCCCACACGCTGGAACTCAACATATCATATGTTGAGCAGAGTGGTTGAGCTTGAACATGCCCTATACGCCTTGGAGGTGTTATTCTGCCGCCAGCGTGCTATCTGAAAGGGTTTTCAGCGCAGCCGGTGGTATCATCACGGATAAGCACAGCCGGCTGTCAGCTGAGAGTGCCGACCGGATGACTTTTATCAAAATGAACAGCCACTGGATAGACCCATCATTTTCGTGCCCACCAGTGTCAAGCACCCCAACATGAATTGTCATGTCTTCGCTCAACCTCTACAACTCCTCCTCATATTCCTCCACCATCTGCGTTGCACAATTCTGATCCTTCTAGGCTCAATCCACCCTGATTTCCCCAAACTCTGCTGGTTAGAGGCTGAATCCACCCTGATTTCCCCAAACTCTGCTGGTTAGAGGCTGAATCCACCCTGTTTTCCGCAAACTCTGCTGGTTATAGGCTGAATCCACCCTGATTTCCCCAAACTCTGCTGGTTAGAGGCTGAATCCACCCTGATTTCTCCAAATTCTGCTGGTTAGAGGCTGAATCCACCCTGATTTCTCCAAATTCTGCTGGTTAGAGGCTGAATCCACCCTGATTTCACAAAACTCTGCTGGTTAGAGACTCAACTCACTCCAAGGGCCAAAAACACTGCTGGTGCAAGGCTCAACTAAGTTAAAGGGCCTGAAACTCTGCTGGTAAGAGGCTGAAGTCACCTAAAGGGCCTCAATCTCTGCTGGTAAGAGGCTGAAGTCACCTAAAGAGCCTCAATCTCTGCTGGTAAGAGGCTGAAGTCACCTAAAGGGCCTAAATCTCTGCTGGTAACTCAGCTTATCGGCCTCTAACTTAATTTGGAAGGGCTCTCGTTAAGGGCCAGGAGTTTTTGAGTGTGGAAAGTGTGTAGTTGATAGGCTTTGATGTTGGGGTAAAACTGTGACTTGGACTTGTTAGATGCCCCCAGGCATGCTTCCCTTTCTTTCCCAGTTGCATTCCAGAGGTGTTGGCATCATTTGCTGAGGTGTCATAGTGGACTTCTGAGGGAGACCCAGCTTTCTCACACTGGGCCGTACATTATGTTGCAAAATTTGTTGATAGTCTTCAGACTTCATAATGCCATGCACACGGTCAAGCAGTCCAGTGCCAGAGGCAGCAAAGCAACCCCAAAACATCAGGGAACCTACGCCATGTTTGACTGTAGGGACCGTGTTCTCTTTGAGGGCCTCTTTTTTTTCCCTGTAAACTCTATGTTGATGCCTTTTACCAAAAAGCTCTACTTTTGTCTCATCTGAGCAAATTCTACCAAAACGTTTTTGGCTTTCTCAGTCAAGTTTTGGCAAACTCTAACCTGGCTTTTTTATGTCTCTGCGTAAGAAGTGGGGTCTTCCTGGGTATCCTACCATACAGTCCCTTTTCATACAGATGCCGACGGATAGTATGGGTTGACACTGTTGTACCCTCGGACTGCAGGGCAGCTTGAACTTGTTTGGATGTTAGTTGAGGTTCTTTATCCCCCATCCGCACAATCTTGCGTTGAAATCTCTCGTCAATTTTTCTTTTCCATCCACATCTAGGGAGGTTAGCCACAGTGCCATGGGCTTTAAACTTCTTGATGACACTGCGCACGGTAGACACAGGAACATTCAGGTCTTTGGAGATGGACTTGTAGCCTTGAGATTGCTCATGCTTCCTCACAATTTTGCTTCTCAAGTCCTCAGACAGTTCTTTGGTCTTCTTTCTTTTCTCCATGCTCAATGTGGTACACACAAGGACACAGGACAGAGGTTGAGTCAACTTTAATCCATTTCAACTGGCTGCAAGTGTGATTTAGTTATTGCCACCACCTCTTAGGTGCCTCAGGTAAGTAACAGGTGCTGTTTTAAATTACACAAATTAGAGAAGCATCACATGATTTTTCAAACAGTGTCAATACTTTTGTTCACCCCCTTTTTTAAGTTTGGTGTGGAATTATATCCAATTTGGCTTTTTGACAATTCTTTTTGTGGTTTTCCATTGAAGACAAATTAAATGAAGATAATAATACCAAAGAATTTGTGATTGCAATCATTTTCTGGAAGAAAACGAGTATTACCTGACAGAATTGCAGGGGTGCCAATACTTTTGGCCAACACTGTATATCATAAATCCCCAAGGACAAGGTGTGGTGGACCAAAACATATATGACGTGTTCCACAGAACATTATCATTACCATTCCGCATGTTTCGTGTTAATAATAATAATGATAATAATTATTATTATTATTATTATTATTTCTATAGCGCCAACATATTCCGCAGCGCTGTACAATTTGTGGGGTTCAAATACAGACAGAAAGATACATTACAAGAAAAGTCATTTCACACAATGGGACTGAGGGCCCTGCTCGCAAGAGCTTACAATCTATGAGGTAGAGGGGGTGACACAAGAGGTAGCTGGGGCGGCATCGGAGGCAGCATTGCTTATACAGGGGTCAGACAATTTTGTAATAGAGGTTACTGTCATTACACAAACATAAAACTTTGAGCCGTCACCAGTCGTGTCCTTTAACATGTGGATGGTGCTTGGACATATAGAGTTATCCTGAAGTGGCATCATATCGTGGGGTAATGTGGGAGCGGGGACAGAGGAAGGTTACATTTTGGGGATACTAATGACGGTATGGAAGGGTTTACATTAAGAATTGTGATAGGCCTGTCTGAAAAGATGTGTCTTTAATTTGCGCTTGAAGCTGTAAAAATTGGGAGTTAATCTGATTGTCCCGGGTAGAGCATTCCAGAGAAGTGGTGCAGCTCGGGAGAAGTCTTGCATACGAGCGTGGGAGGTTCTGATAATAGAGGATGTAAGTGTTAGGTCATTGAGTGAACGGAGAGCATGGGTTGGGCGGTAGACAGAGATGAGGGAGGAAGTGTAGGGAGGTGAGGCATTATGGAGAGCCTTGTGGATAAAAGTGATAACTTTATATTTTATAGTCTATTTATAGTCTGTTTATAGTCTATGGGGTCCCTGTGTTTTCCCAGGTAACCGCTTCTCTATACAGTTTCCATTCGGGGGGGGGGGTCCCCAAGGGAACTCCCTGAATGGAATCCTGAACACAAATGTGAACGGGGCCTAAGTCCTTGGGATGGTCTCTATGCAGATGTAGACAACTGGAAGGCATTAGGGTAAGGGTTGGATCTTCATTGTGTAAGCACATGGAGTCATCATCTAAGGGCTTATTGAGTTTTATGAATAGTTAGCCCTTAGGCAGGCAAAAATAAGAAACAGGGCATACTTTTTGAACCCACTGCTCCCCCTACAGGTGCTTTTTCACAGAGCTACAGGAGTGACACCTTGTGATTACCATGGCCAGTCACTGGCCTCATTTCTGCTGCAGATTATATTCTGCAATGTGTGGATGGGATTAGCCACTTTGCAAGGACTGTAAAACACTGTGGCATTTATGAAATGTGGGGTCCTGGACTAACACTCGACAAGATTTCAGGAGATAGAATTTAGCCTAAAATATATCGAGGCAGTACACACAGATTTATGCATTATATTTAGATTTTGTAGTTTGTTTTCAATGTTTTTGGAAATGTATAGTAAAGCTATAAGGAGATGATGTTCGGGTCTGAAGCCAAAAACATGTGATTGCAATTTTACCTGCTTTTTCTGCCTTGAGCTTTTTCACAGGCTAGAGGAGTTCACTGTGTGGTTTTACCTTTCTTGCCATGACTCATGATAACTGGGGAGAGCGCCCAGGCCTACTTCCTAATAGCATGTATAGGGGCCTTGTAATTCATCACATGGTCTATATAGTTTTTATTGCAAACATATACTGTACTGCAAAAACAAAAACCCTATACCTAATTCCATACATATATGCCACATAATGATACATACATTCCAATGGATGCTATATTGTTGCATCATGTTGCCATTTTTTGTATAACTAAACAGTAAACATATTGCAGTGTAAACCAATGCTAACAGGATGCAGCTGGTTAGACATCCTGTTTTATTCCTTTTTTTTTTAAATACTTTTTTTGTTGTTGCGGCGTACCATTTGTTACATCAAAAATAAAATTATACCTCAATTTTATCATACAGTCCTATGAAAAAGTTTGGGCACCCCTATTAATCTTAATCATTTTTAGTTCTAAATATTTTGTCCATGCTCGGCGACCATCAAACTTAACTGAACTTGAATTGTTTGTAAAGAGGAATGGTGCAAAATACCTTCATCCAGGATCCAGGAACTGATTAAAAGCTACAGGAAGCGACTAGAGGCTGTTATCTCTGCAAAAGGAGGATCTACTAAATATTAATGTCACTTTTCTGTTGAGGTGCCCATACTTTTGCACCGGTCAAATTTTGGTTTAATGCATATTGCACATTTTCTGTTAGTACAATAAACCTCATTTCAATCCTGAAATATTACTGTGTCCATCAGTTATTAGATATATCAAACTGAAATGGCTGTTGCAAACACCAAAATATTTAGAACTAAAAATGATTAAGATTAATAGGGGTGCCCAAACTTTTTCATAGGACTGTAAATAACTGGTGTAAACCTGGCCCTAAATGGCTTCTTTTTAGGTTTCATCTCATCTTTGAAAACACTTAAAATATCATCACATTGTGAAAAAAAGAAGCGGTTTGGCTGCAGCAGAAATGCCGCAGCAAAAAGTGCTGTGTTTTACAGTACATGCAAAGTGATTCTGGCTAATCCCATCCACACATTGCAGAAAAAATCTGCAAAGGAAATGCTGTTTTCAAAAACACACACTTGTCAGTTATACCCGCGGAAATGCTGGCATTTTACGTATAGGTATAGTATGGGCATAAAGTCAGCAGAGGATGTGTTTCTGTCGCTGTGTTTTCCGCACAGCTGATTGGCAACATAGGCTCCATAGATGTCCGTGTCCTGCCTCACTTGCCCATAGAGTTCTATGGGCGAGTCCGTGCAGTGCCGCAATTCACGTCCATTACGGACATGTCCTATAAATTGCGGACGACGGTTGCGGCCCGGCACACCACGGATAAAATATCCGGTGGTGTAAGAGGCCACATTGAATATAATGTGTCCGCAAATGGTCCGCAATTGAAAACTCAATTGTGGACCATTTGCGGTCTTACACTACGGTCGTGTAAGACGGTACGGTATGTAAGACATCACGGTCGTGTAAAGAGGACCTTTCATGGTTTGGGGCACAGGCAGTTCTATATACTGTTGGAAAGCCGACAGTGCACTGAATTCAGCGCACTGTCGGCTTTCCCGATTTGTGATCCAAAAGGTAGAAAAAGCTGGGCACTCACCATTGGTAGAATGTAAAAATATTTCAAATCTTTATTTCAAACATCCATGCTGAGCTTGAAAAAGTGCTATCTAGCACGAAACGGCTGTCGCTCTCCTCTTCCAGGCGTGCCTCCTCCCGTACTGCATTTTTTAAACATGGATGTTTGAAATAAAGATTTGAAATATTTTTACATTCTACCAATGGTGAGTGCCCATCTTTTTCTACCTTTTGGATTGTATATGGACTTTTTTTACTTGCTGTGAGCACCATCAGTGAAGTATATGGAATTTATCCCTGATCTTTTGTAGCATATTCGTATACACACAGTAGTGCCACCTCATCTTTCACATTTTTACGCTTTCCCGATTTGTGCCCTGGGTAAAGAGCTAGCGGTGCCGGTACCGTAGCTCTTTACAGTCAGAAGGGCGTTCCTGACAGATTGTCCTTCTCCACAGCAGTGCCTATAGCGCTGTACTTTGTGAGAGGGGAGGAACGCCTCCTCCCCTCCTGATAATACTTGTCTATGGACGAGCACTGAGAGCTGACTGTCGGGAACACCCTTCTGACTGTAAAGAGCTATGGTACTGGGACCGAAAGCTCTTTACCCGGGGCACAGATCGGGAAAGCCGACAGTGCACTGGATTCAGCGCACTGTTGGCTTTCCAGCAGTATATAGAACTGCCTGTGCCCAAATCAATGAAAGGTCCTCTTTGAGTGAGAAGGGCTGAGCATTGAAGCATATCTCCATTCACTTGTATAGGAGTTCCAAAAATAATCAAGCAGACAGTTTTGGTTGCACTAGAAGAGGGACTTGCATCTGTCAGGTATTTATGGCATACCCTATCTGCTGTGTGTGTACATGAGAAGTAAGAATATATCTAACAATTATAAGACTTAGACTTTGCAATGTTTTGCAGTTTTACCCCAAACTGACATGACAGGTGAATCTCAGCCTATGTGTGAGGATAAGGCCCCACACTGCAGCAACTCAGTTTTTTTTTATTGTAGATTTTGCTGTGGCTTTTTGAGCCAAAGCCAAGGATGGCTATAAAAGGAATGGGAAATATACAGGAAGTTCTAATACATCTACCCTCTGCTCAATCTACTGGTTTTGGCTAAAAAAAAAACGCAGCAAAATCTTCAACAAAAAAAAGCTGCGTTTTTGGGACTCAGGGCTTCAGGCTTAGTCAGATTTATATAGGAATAGAGTGATAGATGCAAAATAGATGGAATGCAGAACATACAAATAAACAGTTCAAAAAACATATATATTAGTTCACAGGAAAGTTCTCTGGGTTTATGGTTCCCTGGTGTCTAGTTGTTGTAAAATGTCATAAAACCCTGTGACTGGTTTAGCCCCCTTTGCAGTGAGTCAAAGGTCATCATCAGTTTATATTCCCAAATCCTCCAATGTTTTCTGTTTTTGAAATTTCCTCTTAAAACCAGGATCTTCATGTCATTGATGATATTATGATTTTGATTGCAGAAGTGTTTTGGCACAGGGAGGTCCATTCTCTGCTTTCTAATCCTATGTTGGTGTGAATTCATCCTCATCCTCTCCCCTACATACAGGCCCCCAGAACACTTGATCCTATAGTCTTGATCAAGACTACAAGATTCCAGGTAACTTCACCTGCAGCACACATAATGTGGTGTATTTAATAATGTGTACCAAGTGTCCTGAAGACATTTTAAAAAATATATATAATTTCGTAGTGATAACAGTAAGAGATATTATGTTACTAGAAGTCAGGGACTCCTAGCATCATAGATAACTATCATGCACACAAAGTGAAACTTGGTCATTTGAATGTGGGGTTGAATGGAGACTAGCAGCCAGACACTGCACACAGTTAGTAGAGGAGAATCTAAGTAGAGGAGAGCTCTAGGCAATGCAGAATATATATATATAGAAAAGTTCTGGCCTAATGTAAATAAAGTACTTTGCATGTCATATGCAGCGTCATTATTAGCCTAAACCTGTTTCTGCTTCTCTCTCTCTCTCTGCTTGTGCTCATTCCTCCTCTTTCCCACTTCATAGACTTCTATACTTTACACTAGTCCTCCACTGCTGGTCAGGACTCTTCCAGGAGCCTGGGAGTTTACCATTTAATTTCAAGAACAATTTCTAAGCCAAGTATGGTTTGCTACATCGTCTACCTAGAGTGTACTCTGTTCCTGCACAATATATAGAGTAAGAAAAAGTGTCTGGTCTTTAGATTTTTTTTAACACATACATAGGCAATCTGTGTGCATGTTGCAAATGACTTTACATGGTAGCTTGCCAATTAAATTATATTCAATATTTTATTTTTATTAAAAAAAAAATCTGTGTTCAACTGATAGTTTTGTAATGATCTAAAAATGAAATGGGAAATTTGCAGGGTCACAAGGACAGCATGATATACTCACTTAGCAATTAAATTTGCATATCTGTCAATAAAATGTCATCCTATAAGTATAGTCATGTAAGGACAAGAATCTCGCCACTGTGGTTAATGGATAAAAATATATCAACTGTCAGAAAGGGTTTTTCTTCTGTATTAGAGTGAGAATTCCAAGCCTAAAATACATGATTCATTCTTTGCAATCTCCCCCAAAATCCAAATATGCAAGTATACTTTGATAGAATGGGCTTGAATAAAACTAATAAAAAACCTTTCAAATTATGATTAACCTCTTGCAGACCTGTGTATTTTGCATGCAAGCATTGATTTCCATTTTATCATTGCTGCATTCCCAAAGACGAGACACATTTTTGCATATATTATATAATGAATTTATTTATTTATGAGTGTTCTGTGCAAAAGTTTTAGGCAGGCATGGAAACAACGCTGCAAAATACACTCACCGGCCACTTTATTAGGTACACCTGTCCAACTGCTCGTTAACACTTAATTTCTAATCAGCCAATCACATGGCGGCAACTCAGTGCATTTAGGCATGTAGACATGGCCAAGACAATCTCCTGCAGTTCAAACCGAGCATCAGTATGGGGAAGAAAGGTGATTTGAGTGCCTTTGAACGTGGCATGGTTGTTGGTGCCAGAAGGGCTGGTCTGAGTATTTCAGAAACTGCTGATCTACTGGGATTTTCACGCACAACCATCTCTAGGGTTTACAGAGAATGGTCCGAAAAAGAAAAAACATCCAGTGAGCGGCAGTTCTGTGGGCGGAAATGCGTTGTTGATGCCAGAGGTCAGAGGAGAATGGCCAGACTGGTTCGAGCTGATAGAAAGGCAACAGTGACTCAAATAGCCACCCGTTACAACCAAGGTAGCCAGAAGAGCATCTCTGAACGCACAGTACGTCGAACTTTGAGGCAGATGGGCTACAGCAGCAGAAGACCACACCGGGTGCCACTCCTTTCAGCTAAGAACAGGAAACTGAGGCTACAATTTGCACAAGCTCATCGAAATTGGACAATTGAAGATTGGAAAAACGTTGGTCTGATGAGTCTCGATTTCTGCTGCGACATTCGGATGGTAGGGTCAGAATTTGGCGTCAACAACATGAAAGCATGGATCCATCCTGCCTTGTATCAACGGTTCAGGCTGGTGGTGGTGGTGTCATGGTGTGGGGAATGAGTTCACTGTACTCCAATGGCCTCCACAGTCACCAGATCTCAATCCAATAGAGCATCTTTGGGATGTGGTGGAACGGGAGATTCGCATCATGGATGTGCAGCCGACAAAACTGTGTGATGCCATCATGTCAATATGGACCAAAATCTCTGAGGAATGCTTCCAGCACCTTGTTGAATCTATGCCACGAAGAATTGAGGCAGTTCTGAAGGCAAAAGGGGGTCCAACCCGTTACTAGCATGGTGTACCTAATAAAGTGGCCGGTGAGTGTAAGAATGCTCTCAAAAATAGAAGTGCTAATTGTTTAAACTGGCAGGAGGGTGTTCCAAATATATTGGAGAACTAATCACAGATCTTCCGTGAATGTAGAGTTCCTCAGATCCTTCTGTCTCTTCTTGTAATCCTAGATAGACTTGATGATGTTGAGATCAGGAAACTATAGGGGCCATGTCATCACTTCCAGAATTTCTTTTCACTGAAGATAGTTCTTAAAGACATTAGTTGTATGTCTGGAGATTGTTGTCCTGCTGCAGAATAAATTTGGAGTCAATCAGACACCTTCCTTATGGCACTGCATGATGAATAAGTAACTACCTGTATAGCAACCACAGCATTTAGACAGTTTGTAGCTTCATCCCCCTTGACATTGGGGAGGTCGATGGATTATTACGACAAAGTTTGTGATACCTAAACTTCTTAGGGGGTCATTCAGACTTCGGAAAATGAAGAGAAATTGAGGCGAAATTCCGCCTCGGATTCCTCCTTATTTGTCTTCTGGATTCTGTGACTGAAAGCAGAATTTCAGCTTTTCACTGCAGCTTTCATTGACTGATCAGCCCCAGATGAATGAGGCTGATCAGCCGAGTGTCTCACACCACTAGTTCTATGGTTGATCGTCCACATCTGTGGCAAGATCGAGCAGGGGCACTTATTTTTTCAGCATCCTGCTTTGATCGCTACTGTTATGATTGGCAGGCTTGTTTAAAAAAAAACTAAAATAAACAATGCCTGCGGAGCCCACTGGGCTCTGAACCGCAGGGCACCCTGGTGTGAACAAGGCTCGACAGTTAACTTCACTGCCTGGCTTTGCCACCAACTGAGTGCTTCTCTTGATACCTTCTCAGAGAAAGCTCTTATAGTTCAGAGCAGCCACAAGTGAATTCTAAAGTCTTAGCAGTTGCTGCACTGCAAGATTAACACAAAGTAACAAACTAAGACTGTGTGCTCCCAGTAGCTCACTGGGCCGCACCCACACCACAGCCACCTGCAGCTGTAGTACCACAGGTAGCAGACTAGCTAGGTACGAGATTCCAAAATTCTAGCTAAGGGAAAGGGTACCCACAATGCTAACCCATAAAGGGGAATACTCCTTACCTGCCTAACTAAGGCAGTACTCTGCAAAACTAATGTATGCACTGACATGCACGATTCAGGTTTTTGGTTTGAGACTAGAGCACCCAGCAGCCAAACCAAACTCCTGAAATAGAGGGAAGGCGGGACCGATCAACCAGCCCAGGTGCTACAAGCCAGATGCCAATAGGCTGAAATCAATGTCAGTCAGCAGACCGACCACGCCCATCGGCTGCAAGGGAATTAACCCCATGCATGCTGGACTGAAACGTTACAACGGAACAGGCTGCGGCCTGATATCATGGCCACACCTGCCGCACAGTCCTAACAGCTACCTCCTATTAAAAACAATGGGAAGCAGATTCAAAAGAAAATTTAGCTCTGATTTTGATGTGAAATCCACCTCAAAATCAGTGACATAGTGACTATACCTATACATAAATTAAACATTCTGCCCTACCTATATGTCCTATAAAGCAGGAAGTACAGCACAGATTGCTTGGCAAGTAGGACATGAAAAGGTATCAAACAGATGGGTAATGGTTAATACTAATTTTAATCTAAGACTGGAACAATTATTCCAATTTCTCAAACCACTCCAATGGAATAGCTAACCAACTCTCTAAATTCACAAAAGCTTGCTACTGTAGACTATACTTCCTAAATATGTGTCTATTGATTCAAAGCCCATAGAGGTTTATGAGAGATCTAGTACTGATGAATAGTTTAAGCCATAACTGTTGGTACTTGCACCTTTTATTATATTTGACATGGTCTTCCTCTAGAAATGTACTTGCCAGAATGGAATGTAAGGATTGCCTATCCTTATTAGGTTCTGAATTGTGGTACCTAAAACAAGTGTAAATTTAGCTTATCAAATGAACAAGTTATTCAGTGTTCTCTTAACATAGTGGCTGTTGGCCAAATTACTGGTGGAAGTTATTTTCTCATGAAATAAGAATGACAAACATGAACTGTTAGATGTATTTATATAGAGTATAACCCGTCTGTTTGGGATACAGAACCCTTGCGGGAATCTTAGTGGTATGTGAGAAAATAGAAAACTAAATATCACTATAACAGACTTGTATCTCCATATGCTGTTTGCAAGGACATAAAAATGCAATATAAAAAAAATAAATGTCTAATACAGTACACAGTGATATTCTAAAGGATATAGTTCTAACAGATCCCAAATAAAAAGAGTAGCTAGAAACAAAATCTGTGTATTCTCTCCAGATCAGGTGTATATAGCCTTTAATCTCCTAACACTCACTAAAATGACAAAAAACTCTCCTGAAAATGTTACATTGTTATTGCAGGTTTTGAATTTATGGCTCAAGTAAATATTGAGGTGCATATTTAGTTTTTTTGTCATTCTATCACTAGAATACCCATTTTAAACTAAATACACGTAGGAATAGCATTATGAAAGACTATTCTTCTCTTACCTTTATTATTCTGATCCGCACCACCATTCCTGAGAGTTTTCTACTTTCTTCCTTATGTTAATGAGTTTTCTCACAACACTGCGCTGTTCCCCTGTGCTGCTTGAAAAGTCTCCAGTGACGGCCTTCGGTCTTCTTCTCAAGCTCCCGACTCTACTCTTGTGATACTCTTCTGTGGACTCTCCCGTTCGACCACAAGAAAAATGGCCGACGGACATGTGCAGTCGGCGCTTTTGGACCAAGGGAAGAGGAGCGTGAGAGAAAAGGCAGAGGCGGTGAAGAAGGTCAGAGGTCGTCGCTGGAGAGTTTTCAAGCAGAACTGGGGACACCGCCAGTGCGGCAAGAAAACTCATTTATAGAAGGAAGAAAGAAGATATTTCTCAAGAACAGCGGTGCAGATTAGAACAATAAAGGTAAAAGAGCTTTTCTTAAGGCTATTCCTACGTGTGTTTATTTTAAAAAGGGTAATCTAATGATAGAATCCCTTTATAGATTTTTTATGCCATACACAGCGCTATATAGATAACACATTAGTTAACAGTTTTTGTTTTCTACAGTTATGTCAATACCAAATTTAAATAGTTTTTTTTTCTATTCCTTTGACACAATAAAGTTTTTTTTTCAAAAAGTTATTTTTGCTTGTGTGTCACCATATTCCAAGACCCATAACATTAATATTTTTCCATTGTCCTGGCTGTACGAGGGCTTGTTTTTGCAGGATTTTTTTTAAATATTGGTGCAATATAAGCATATAGATTATTTTTGATTTGTTTTTATTTGTTCTCGAGAGGTGAGGTGAACAGAAAACATCAATTTCTGGCATATGATAATCAAAATCTTTGAAATATATATATAATATGTAGTACTACCACTACAAGTACATGGTGTACCATTTTATTTTATGGGTTGTTATGGATGTGATGATACAGAGTGTATTTATCTCTGGGTGGTTGTTTTTTTTTGGTCTATTTGCTTACTCTTTCTGTAAAACCAGTTAGGTGCTGTGGCACCAAAAAACAGCCTAACTAGCCACAAGACAAGTGAAGTGTTCTTCTAATGACTTTACACATAGGACCCCAATATTTCATAATGATAGATCAAGTGGCCAGGTGGGGATAGCATGAATAAAAGTTTATGGTACCCCTGCCCTAGGATTATCAGGAGGACAAGAGAATAAGAAATCATTCTCCTCTCCCTGCACACTGTCAGCCTTACACACAGGCTGAAGTTAGAGCTGTGAGTATATGCAGCTCCCAATCCAACCAGTGATAGCCCTGGTTCTAACAGGGTTACAGACATGAACATAAACAGGTATGCAGACCCTCCAACAATCGACATCAGGTACAATAGAGATGTCAGAATTGAATTAACCCTGCAGAATCACCAACTCCCTCGATTGTAGGTGACCTTTAGCCTTACAAAATGATCATGTACTATTTTGATTATAATAATGAGGAACTCCTCCAATCTTATAGGAGACATAAGAAGCCTGCTATTTTTCGAAATATTCTGATCAATATCACGCAAAATCAGTGAGTACAAACTAACTATAAGAAATAAAGTATGTTTCAATAATTAGCTGAACATAGTGTGATGCCAGTCCTTCCATCTGCTTGGTAAGATACCATAGATCTGATTAGACACTAAAACCTTGAGAAGAAACACTTGACTAGTAGTCACTGATGCACAGAGAAGGCATCTGTGCCAGGCTACTACAGTTTATAAAATTTAAGCAGTTCAGTATTGAAGACAAAGATGCTATTAGTCGGGCAGTCTAGGGAGCAGGGCTTAACCTAGCAGAGTGTTGCAGCGTGTCATTTTTTTTCTTAAAGGCACAACAGAAAGTCTTGGTACCATTTGCAGATTCTTAGTTGCATTGGTGACCTATTTGGTTGACATCTGGAGACCTGTCGTGTCCACTTCAAATTGAATAAAATTCCACACCCAAAAAGATTATGGTAAAATTTCAGTTTATATTTACAGACATAGATTGGAAAGTTTATAATTATATAACTATGCAGCAGATACAGTAGTTGTGTTTGATACCCCAAAAGGAATTCTGATAAATTCCCTAGCATTCAAGGATTTGTCTCCTTCATCATAGATTATTACCCTGACCGTGGCAACTCCTTTTCTTTTCAGTTGCAAACATTTGCCCATCAAGTTGTCAACATAATGCCTAGACTAAAAAAGGTTATTCCTTGGAAGGATTAGTCACGTAAAGAACACTTGATAATAGGACGCAACAGGGAGTTAAATATCAGCAAAACCTAGGTAGAACTGGGCAGGCAACTGAAAGATAATGTAAGTAACAGGTTTTATGGTCTTCTACCATGGCTATACATGACTCTCTTTAAATGCATCTTAGATGATCATGCATAAAATACTATACTTATTATAATCTTATCCAGTTATGACTTGGGTATGAAACAGAGCATGCAAATATTGATATGTTGGCCCATTTTAATGGCAACACAGTATACAAAATACATTACATAACCAACTTTGCAGTACTGACTATAGGAATGGGAATGATTTGATAAATATACATTTTTTTTTTTATTTTAAGCAAATACAACAAAAAAATGTTTTTTGGGGGGTTTTTTTGCCTGATGCTCTCTTCATGATTTTGGATACAGACTTCCAGAAATTTGCTAATCCAATTATAGTTGCCATATAGTCAACAAATGATTCCTTTCATCTTAATTCATAGTGCAAAGTCCTTATTTCATGTAATATTAATCATATTTTATTCTTTAGTGATGCTTTATCTGAGCTGCAGAATTATTTTCTGCTTTTTTAACAATATCTACTGTATATCATTCTGTTGCCATATTGTAACGGTGTAGACCAAGTGACCACTGTATACGTATATACAGTAAAAAGATCATGACAGTTGCAGGGCAGAAGTTATATGAGTCAAGTGTCATACGTCTTGTTTTCTAACACATACTTCCTTACATCCAGAAAATTACTTTTTTTATATTGGACAACAGCATTAACCAATTTCAGATTTATTTTGAGAAATGATGTACTCCGCTTAAACCTACAGATTTATTTCAGATTTTACGCAGGCAATCGGATCGTCTTTCGTTACCTGAGTCTATTATGGCACCAAATCTAAAGTAGATTTGTTTGGAACTGAATTCTTCATCCATTTTTTTTTTCTCATTACCTACCTGAGTAATATACAGTCAATTACTTCCCAAGTTTGTTAGGGGTACAAGTGGTTGTGTTTGGAAACAGTAAAAATAATTGTTATCCTGAGGTAGAAAATGTTAAAGTATACATTAAAAACAGAAGCACAGTAAAAGTGATGACACAGTTCTTTGCTATAACAAAACGTGTGTTTTAGATATACTGATAATAAAGTGCCAAGTTGCCAACAAAACACAATTGTGGAATTCAATTAGAATTTGATTCAAGACCTGCACTTCAGTTTTGTAATATACTGTTTATCTCTGCAAAGGTATAGACAGAAAGATACATCTTAAGACCTCTTAACTCATCTAAGCTCTCTCTTCATTGGATGACAGTCACCAGTGTGGTGCCATTCTTAGAGTAGTGACTGCTTAATAGTACATTGGATTGTAGATACAAGTGCTGGGATAGAAGCTTTATGTCTCTGTAGTGTAATTGCTGTATGCCATGGATGAAAGAGAAGTTAAGTGGCTGCTCCATTGTCTTCCTGAATTTCCAGCGCTTGATTCTTCTTCATGTTGTTTATGTTTGGCAACAAGTTGTTTGGCTTCTTCCTCATCTAGAAAAGGGCTTTCACCATAAGTCTCCTTCAACCAATTTCTTAGCTACAAAAAAAAGTTAACACAAGTTATAAAAAAAAAAGTATACTAGCACCCCAATGGTAACATTATTAAAAATATGAAAATACTCAATGAAGGCGCAGGCACAGACTCACTAAGAATCTGAGCAACTGTGTTTGTGGAAAAAAGTTGTGAGCCAGTGGTTTGTGACTTTACAATTCTACTTGAGATAAAAATAATTGCAAGTGGTGTTTGTATGCTGAACTTACAAGTTTTCTAAAAGTGGGCAATGCATGAATGAAGCCAAAACCAAGTTCACTAACATTTACCACATTTTGTAGCATAAATGTCATCAAAAATCCAAGTCAGCTATCATCTGGTGTAGAGATCTGCAGAGGTGCACAGCACAGTGGAGGGAGTGCCTGATTCTCTGTCATTGCAGGGACCATATAATGGTCTGGATGAATCAGCTCCACAATCTTTGACAAATCATAGATAAAATCTGAATGTGTACTTCAAACATAACATGATCCAAAATGTTTTTTATTAAGTAAAATCCTCATTCATATTGTTTGTAGTGCACTTCCTATTTTTAACCATGATTTATAATGATAATCTTTAAGATTACCGTATATACTCGAATATAAGCGGACCCGAATATAAGCCGAGGCCCCTTATTTTACCATAAAAAACTGGGAAAACTTATTGACTCGAGTATAAGCCGAGGGGAGGGGGGATGCAGCAGCTACTGGAAAATTTCAAAAAATAAAATGGTCGAAGTTTTTGGGTGCAGTAGTTGCTGGGCGCCGGGGAAGGGGAGGGGGTGTTTTGGTTGTCTGTCTGCCCCTTCCCTGAGCTTGAGGACTGTTTTTTTTTCCCCCACTTGGAATTCAGCCTGGCTGAATATAGGATATCTGCAGTGCTCCTATTAACCCCTTCCCGACGGAACAGGAGCACTGCAGATCCCCTATATTCAGTAGACCGGGCACTTTCAGACACAGGGATACCTAATGTGTATGTGTTTCACAGTCATTTTCAACCTTTATATGTATTCTAGGGAAAGGAGGGATTTAGAACTTTTATTTACTTTATTTTATTATATTTTTTTAAAGCTTTTTTTTTCAGTATTTTATGGGAGATTCTATACATTATTATTGCGACTGGTCATAGACCCCCCACCCTCCCCCCCCAAAAAATAAAAAAATAAATTTTTTTTTTTTTTTTTTTGCTTCACTCAAGTATAAGCTTAGGGGGGCTTTTTCAGCAAAAAAAACTGTGCTGAAAAATTCAACTTATACTCGAGTATATACGGTATGTTTTTAATCGATTGAGAAGCCGAATCAAATGGGATGGGAGAGATCTACATTGTGCAAAGGGATAGCATTCATATCATTAATTTTTTTTCATCAATTTCTATTATTTTTTAATATCATATTTGTTTAAAAAATGAGCAGAAAGCTTAGCATCTCTTGAATGGTGCTACTTAGGCAAATCAAAATTTGGTTGTCAAGTAGCATTCCATATTGCTGGTGTGAGAGAGTGAAGGGTGTGGTCTGGGAAGACAGGTACATTCCAGTCAGGCACCTAAAGGGTGTATGGTAAAAACTCACACCAGGGAGGTCAGCTGTGTAATCAAGGCCTGATAAAGTCTGTGTGTGAAGACTAGCAGGGTGGCACCACACTGACAGAGCTGAACTGTCCAGACCGGACCTCCAAAGCAGGTACTGAGACACCCGTTGTTGTTGCCACGGTGGGAGACTGGTAGCCAGTCTCCTGTATAGTCAGGGAGAAGTTTCCTTACGTTTAAGTTAGTTTTCTCAGCTGAGAAGGTGTTTGTTTTGTTTATCCTTTGCAAAAGCAGTGCATGCGTTACATGTGAATAAAGCCTGAACCAATCCAGTGTCTGTGTCCCTGTTTCCTGCACTGCTACAAGCATCTACCTGAGCGATTCCCCACACTGGCCAAACCTAAAATTCCATCACACGAGTCTCAGGAGTTTCCCAAGATTTTCAGTAGTAGAAGTCTTTTAATATATAGATACAGCAAAATATAGATCTCTACTTATGTATACAAATATTAATATGCTGTAATGTCATACAACTAAAATATTTCCTTTGCATAAATAAACCTACAATCAATAACAACAATACAATTTGTGAATTTTATTTCAAATTTCCCCAGTATACAAACCTGCACGGTCGCTAGATAATATAGAAATAAAAGTTTGAGAAGAATAATAATGATATCAAATGTAAAAGCTCATTTTTTTCTATAAATCCAATAAGCAACAATGGAGAAACTGAAGTGCAGCTTGTACCCAAGATAACAGGGACACTTCATATTCATTTACCTCCCATTATTAATTGATTTTTTTATGGCAATGCTTTTGTACTAACACCATAGACATGACTAATGCCCTGCATATGAAATGAAGGAGATGGAAAGTCCCTAATATTTTCATCAATGTCTTCAAACCCAATAGAGTGAATTACATGATCAGGGAAAAAGCTTCACAAACGACTCTTCACGGTCGACATTATTCAGTGTTTTAGGAGTAAAATAGCCTGTCTACATGGACTGAATCACAATCTAAACTTGCACACAGACATTTTTTTTTTTTTTAAATCAGGTCTTGTATTAAGAATAGCTAAATAGAAAAAAAAAAATTGTTATATTATAATATATGTAATGAACCTGCTGGAGTTCAAGTCTGTGTGTGAGGAAGTTAACTGAGTACGAGTGTGACAACGGTACTAAGTGACAATTGGAAGTCATTACACTTTAATCTGAGTAACAGTTAATAGGAGAAAAGAAACATTTTATCTCCAAATACGGTTCCGGTATACCTTGGGGTTCTACCAAAGGGTCTTAAGGATTCCCCAAAATTAAATCAAGTAAGGAGGGCATTTTATTAGTGTTATAAACAACCAGTTAGAGCTCTATAGCACATTAGATATAATTTTAGCCATAAATATCAAACCATTTGGGCCATTTGCCATGGAAAATACCGTGAACATCGAATAGCTATGGCTGGTGGTAGACTTTAGCTCAGTCATGCTGGATATATTAGGCCTGTGGTCAGCTGAAAATATCAGAGTTGGACATGATTGTCCTATAGCAGCCATTCACCAGCTGATTTGTATAGACTCAATGTGTTTTTTCTTCTTTACAACTAAATCGCCTCCTGATTGGGTAGTCTGTCTCATCTTTTCAATCATTTAACCCCCACACCTACCACCACTCTAGTGATATGGTCAGTCAGTGCTTATAAGGCTGGGTTTCTACATTCAGATTTTGTTCATGTTCTCTGTTATTTTTGAAACCAATACCAGGGGGAGAAAGTATATACAGCTGCTCCTCTTTCTCTTTTACTCATTCCTCTCCTGGTTTTGAACTTGGACAAAACCTGAATATGGAAACCAAACAGTTACAATAGGCATGGCCTCTAGAGGACCTTTCATGTGAGTGTCATACACTGCTGAAATCAGTGCACTGCAAGTTTTGCTCATATCTGCTCCAGTTGTAGAGATATTGGTGCCAACATCACTGCACTCACAGAGGGGCCAGCCTTACAGCTCTGGGTGGTGAAGAACAGCCCCCCAACAGTGTACCTCTATAGATGTGTCCCACGGTCCAGTGGTGAGACAGAGCTGTGTATTCGGCATGCTGTACAGCAGTATATAACACACACAATATTAGAGGACATGAAAGATTCTCTTTACTTTGTGGCTATGTAATACTAAATACATAGTATAAGGCCTACACCCGGGTGGTATGTGTTGAAATGCATTTTTTTCTAGTGTATAGGAAAGTACAGCCAACTGCACATCCTGATAAAGAGGGCGATACCATGCGATATACATTTTAGCAATACCATGTCATACTTAGTAGACCATTAACAAATAGCAGATCACTGACTGGCTGTCTATGGACTTCAATACAAGTATGAACAACCAATGTAAAACATAATAGTAGGTCATGATGGTTGGCAGGGGTACAGATAGGGTCAGGAGATGAGCCCCCCTACATACACAGCAAAGAGTGTCTACTCTCTTATACAGAAGGCAACTTCTAACAGCTGCTTCAGAAACCATTTGTGGCTTTTAACTTTTTGCATGTCTCTGTCAATTTCGACTGATGCATCAAAGCAGTGGTGTTGCAGAACTGGACTGGATCGCCACCGCAGATCCCATTGATTTCTATGGGTGTCGGCATATGCGCGCTACCCATTGAAATCAATGGGAGGCTTTTTTACCTATTGCTTTCAATGTGATACGCGCGTATGCCAGCACCCATAGAAATCAATGGGATCTGTTTTAACGCCGCTCATTCTGAACGAGTTTATGTTCAGAATGAGTGGAGCATTTACTCCGTACGAAGGCTCCCTAAAGGATTATATTGTAATGAATATCATTGTTTTTTTTTCATTCTTTATGTACCGATGAGCAGATGGTTCCAGTTACACAGCTATAATGAAGGAAGTCACAACTCATTCCCAGTAACTAGATAAACTATATACTTATAGAATAACAATTACACTGCCCCCAACAGGTAGACATAATACAGTCTTTAGTTGCCCATGTGATGCATGCAAGTCAATATGATATCTCATCAGGAGCTCAGAGATATGGGGGGCAGTATACATGAAAGAAGCCTGGAGAGTGAGAGACAAACACTGGACTTCTTTTTTAATAATGTCCAGTCTATAGAAAAAAAAATTGCTATTCTGTACTGATTTCACGGCGTATTTAAGAGCACAGTTCTGTATGACTGTAACACACAAAGTATGTAAGGCGCGTGAAGAAAATAGCAGTTTTTCATATTTGTATGCAGATGTTAACATGAAATATAACTGAATGATTGCTTATTGAGCACTACATACATATGGTTAAACCCCTGGCTTAACAGAAACAGGTATTAGGGATGAGGTTTTTCAGTCAGTTAGACAGAATTTAATAGTAAGGGAGGGGAAGCAAATAAATTATTTTAGTCTTAAAGTGGATTTTTCAAGTCTAGTGGAAATGAGTCAGCATTTAAACATAGATTTCAAGAGTTGACTATTAAACAGGTCTGCAGACTTCACTTTGCACTTTTCCGTTCCTATATAATAAATGATTTAACTTCATGGCATATCATAAGCATTAACAAGTATTTTCTTAAAGGGATATCCCCATATGGGAAATTTGCAGCATTTATGATATTCCCGATTGGGAATACCCCTTTAAGCTATTTATATTGAATTGTTATATGTTATATTGTTTGACAAGTTGCTGTTATGTTACACAGTCTTAATAGTAAAGTGCATGCTTAGTTTACTTACATGATGGACATCACATTTTCCAAAGTCCTCAAGTTGTTTCTGAAAACCCATATTGGGATTAGCACATGTTCTTGCTCCCCTAACAGCAGCCAATGCATCTTCCCAACCCAAATCTGTGATCGCCATGACATAGGCTACTACCAAAGTGACACTTCTGGACACACCTGCCAAACTTAAACATAGAGTAAATTGCACAACTGATATTAAATAAAGTCATGTTCATTCTAACTAGAATAGTATAGAACTATAATAAAGTTTTTGTTTTAGTGGCAGGCCTTCTGCTAAGGTGCAGTTAATGTTTAATATTTCCAAACCATAGGTCAGAATGGGTCTTTGTTGCTCAGCTCTGAAGTAATTTACTATTTATATGGCACTAGAAGTCTATCAAATGAACAATGCAGAATCTAAAAAAATGCTTAAAGATCTGCAAAGACACGTACCAATGGACAAGGCATCCTTCACCTTTCAGCCGACATTCATGGATAAATGCTGTACTTTCTTTAAAATGTTGTACTCTAGAAAATATACAAACAATTATATTAATGTTCTCATTTAGCCTTTTTACATGACAAAAAATGTCAAACTGAACAAAACTAGAATTAGAAGCTTTCAGGCAAAAGGAAAATTTTTATTAGGATTTCAAATGAACCAGTGAGTTAAAATAAGGTTGTTGTGTAATAACACACATATTATATATATATATATATATATATATATATATATATATATATATATATATATATATATATATATATATATATACATACACACACATATATATATATATATATATATATATATATATATATATATATATATATATATATATATATATATATATATGTGTGTGTGTTTGGGAGCATTTAAAATACAAGTAATCAAAATAGTATTTAAAATTTGTAATTAAAATCCTTTTTTTTTATTCAGTATTTTATATTTGTAATTAAAATACTTTTAGGAAGTATTTTACATATTTTAAAACAAAATGTTGGAATTTAAATAACCTGCCTCACCGCACTTTAAAAAAAAAACAAAAAAAAAAAAAAACACAATAGCGTGAATCACGTCATCACTCTCATTTCTCGTATCTCATGCAAGATGTGACGAGAGGAGGGAAAATTGCAGAGCATTCCAGCAACGCAAGTCCGCCTTTTAGTGAAGCATGATTTATTTTTAGTTTTTAATCATCCCGATCGCGTAATCCATTCTGTAAAATTACTTAAAAAATGGAGGAAAATCGTAATACCAGTGAAGGGGATGCAACCAACAATGATTCAGATCTTGAAGACCCACATCTCCCTGCAATTTTGGATGGAACTTTTTTCAAAATTAACAAGACTAAATCCGAAGAGGCAGGGCAGGACAAAAAGTGTCTGCTTACTGCAAGGCCTGTCCAAACAAGTTAACACTGGGCGGTCAAACCAGTGTGGGAGAACGCTCCGGAGAGAGGACGCTGCTACAGTGCCGGCCATCTCTTGCACATGAGAAAGGGCCGATTAAGGCTCGAAACATGCTGTGCTGTGCTGTATTTACTTCAATAAACGCTTCTGAATTTTGGAAATTTGCTATGTCATCTCCTTTCCATACCAGTGAGCGCGGTTCTCCTGAATTGGACCTTTGGTCCCAATTGTTTTTTTTTTTGTTTTTTTTTTATAAATTCTTTATTTATAAACAAAGGATACAACAGGAAAAACCAAAATGCAACATTAGTCACAACACAGCAAAACAGGGAAGGCCCAAGACGGGAACAAAGGCCCAAAACCTGGAAAAACATCACAGGAAGCAGACACAGGACCTCTCAAGTAAAAATAGGAACCAGTGCTGCCAAAGGACAACAAGGGGAAAGGGAAAACCCAGGAGGAAAAAAAAGGATAAAAGGGGAGGACAAAGGAAAGGAGGGGGAGGTAGCAGAAGGAGA
The DNA here is from genome assembly GCF_031893055.1 of Leptodactylus fuscus. Taxonomy (NCBI): domain Eukaryota; kingdom Metazoa; phylum Chordata; class Amphibia; order Anura; family Leptodactylidae; genus Leptodactylus; species Leptodactylus fuscus. Next base: position 87,490,224 of record NC_134268.1, read on the forward strand.
AAGGGGAAAGAAGGTGGAGAGAAAAAGGGGGGGGGGGGGGGGCCAGGAACGGACCACAATCAGAACCCTAGAAACAGGTCGAGCCTTAGCCAATGATATCCCTGTAAGATTGGGACCCCTGAAACAAGATCCAAGGAGTCCAGGCCTTCAGGAAAACCTCGTGGGTGTCCCTAAGAGAGGCCGTGAGATCCTCCATGCACTGGATGTCCTCCACTTTACGGATCCAGTGGCGAAGGGAAGGTCCCAATTGTTTTTGTCCAAACAAGTTAACCAACCACCCGGTGAGACGTGATGGAACTCGACGTACGACACTGTCTGTCGTTTGATTTCTGAAAACGTGGAGCCCAAATTACACGACAGCCTTCAAACTTCCAGCTTTCAAGCCCGGTGAGTTGCTACACCAGTATAAATCCATTATGAAGCCAGTTACAAGGGGTTTTATCCTATTACAATCAGAAAAGGGGCGGCTCATGCCAACCATCTTGCAAATTGAGAAGAAATTGCTCTTGTTTAAATTTGTCAAGTATTTTGGTATTTTTAAAATACGTTTGAAGTAGTATTTAGTATTTCTATTTAAAATACTTCAGTCATAAGTATTCTGTATTTAAAATACTTTCGCAAAGTATTTTCCTGAACACTATATGTATGTATATAAATTATAAATCAGGACCAGCGTAGTTTGGGCAATAAAGGGTCTGTCCACATATATAATATACAGGTACAGTGACAGCACGCTCATTCGTCACACGGCCATACAGCACCTCAGTCCCATTCAAATGAATAGCATTGAGATGCAATATCAAGGATAGCCACTGTCAGAAAAAGCAGCATTTTCACCATTGTTTTTGCCTTTTTTGCTGAAATATTAAAACGTGCTTCCAATTATAAAACATTTCATATGTGAATATATATCTCATAGTTAACAGTTTCTGAACCATCCATTGACTATTTCTGTTCGGTTAATCCACTCCTAACCCTGTAAGGATGCACCTTCACATCCTTGCAATGTTATGTAGTTGCATGAATTTGTGCAGCTGCAGAAGCAGGAAGCTAGCTGCTACAACAACTGGACCTTTCATAGACAGAAGGAAGGGATGGTAATACACAGCAATGGAAGTTGTAACAATGCAGCTTATGGAGGGAGCTGAAGGTCCGAGTTGCCAAGTGACAGCCTCAAAATCTTAATTTAGAGATGATCTGCAAAGAGGAGTGGACCAAATTCCTCCTGACATGTGCGCAAAACTCATCATCAACTACAAAAAAAAAAGTCTAACTGTTGTACCCGCCAACAAAGGTTTTGCCACTAAGTATTACAGTAAGTCTTGTTTGCCAGAGGGATCAAATACTTATTTTTCTGTATAAAATGCAAATAAATTTATTAAAAAATTATACAATGTGATTTTCTGGATTTTATTTGTGACATTTTATCTCTCGCTGTTAAAATTAATCTACCCTTAAAATTATAGATTGTTCATGTCTTTGTCAGTGGGCAAACTTACAAAATCAGCAAGGGATCAAGTACTTATTTCCTTCACTGTATAAAAACAAAAACCTTTGCCACTACCACGTCCATGACTTAAGTGCATTTACACCTTTTTTTAACTCATGAAGACTGTGTGAAAAAGTAGAAGCTAGAAAGAAGATACAGCTATACAGCTAAAACAAAAGAAGAAATGTAACAGGTAAAGAAATCACATTTATAATCTAACCTGATTTTACAGAAATAAAAGGCAGTGAACTGATAGTTTTAGATATATACCTTTTAAACCCCCCCTTTTTTTGCTTCTTGTCCTCTTAGACTAAGAATAAGAGGACAAGTTCCTCGAAATGCGTCAGATGATCTTCTCCCTCCCGTACTTCCAGGGATGATACCCTTCATTTTATCATTTTAATGGCATTCTTGTTGTTTGGACACAAGATGAATAAAAGCGAAGTTTTATTTACAAGACCTGGGTTCTGGATCTTTTACTTTTTTTGCCTGCAAACCTATGGAGCAGACCATGTGTGGCATTTAGATAAGGGAAATAGATCACTTTTTTCTAAGACTATTTTCTGTTCAAGTTAATGAGAACTTGATTTTACCTGTGCCACTGTTAACATGAACCACATAGACCATAGAAACATCTGGATATATTTATTGTGGTCTATGAGAGTGTTTTCTAGGCATGTTTTGAGACCTATTGTCGCCATTGTGCAGTAAAGACAAGTAGGCATGACCATCGCCGATTGTGAGTAGTGGTTCCCATGTTGTTTATACATTGGTGTCACCTTTCATTTTAATCTTGCCTGTGCAGATAATGAGGAGACTGCTGCAAAATAAATCTCCTACAAAGCGTGAAGTGTCATCTTACTATTAGGCTTAGTGGCCAAAGTGAATACTGCAGGATTTTAGGTTTTGTTGTAAAAATATAAATATTGACAAAATATGTCATTTTCTGATGACACACTCCCTTCAAAACAGCACAATTCAGTTTCGGTTTACTTTCTTCTTCAAAGATTATGTTAGTTTCATTTGAGAAAACTTTTCTCCTCTTGCTAATTTCTTATCTCTGTTTTACTCACATTATAGAGTATTTCGGTAGCTTCAGATATGGATTGCATGATTATGGGTAAATAAATATGGCGTTGATTTCCCTTCTATATCAATGACAGCTTCCATGCTTACCACAGAATTTTGGAAAGTATCTGTGGGAATTTATGACTGGCCACTTGTGAAACCATGTTCTAATGGGCCCCATAGCTGGAAATGCACAACTGTGTAAAAGATCTATGTCGCTCTTCAATAGAAATAAGAGGCCAAGCCCAAATCCTGATGAATAGCCACTTGTTATTATTCCTTCTCCATCTAATTTTGCAGTAGGCTCTGTGCATTCGGTAAGTAGAGTTCTCTGGTAGAGATGAGCGAACAGTGAAATATTCGAGATTCAATATTTGTTTTGAGTAGAGCCTCAATATTCGACTACTTGATCGAATATCGAATCCCATTATAGTCTATGGGAAAAAATGCTTGTTTCAGGGGAAACCACTATTCAACTAAAGGAGAGTCACCAAGTCCACGAGTAGCAGGAGGAGAGTGTTTAGGAGGAGCGCTGTGCAATTAAAGTGCACGAACCCCATTATAGTATATGGGGACCATGCGCTTTAACTGCACAGCGCTTGCAGTTGCGCTGATAAAAAAGTAAGTTCCTTCGTAATAGCAAGCTGCCAGCTCTCCTGACTAGCAAAGAACTTCTAGAAGCTACAATGTCACAATAACAGTCCATTTAGACTGCAGAAAATGAAGAGGAATTCAGGCAGACTTTCAACTTAGATTCCTCTCCATTTTCCAGCCCTTTGGCTTTCGACTGCAGCGCTCATTCACTAACTAGCCATAGATGATCAGCCGAGCACCTCATGCTGCAGGTTCTCTGGCTGATCAGCTGCAGGATCTGAAGCAAGATCGAGCAGGACTCTTCAGCATCATGCTTTGGCCTCTGCCCCCGTGAAATACAATCAAAGACAGATTCAAAGAGGAATTTTGACCTGATTTGAGGCAGAACTCGCCCCAAAATTATCACCACATTCCTTCACATCAATAAACTGAGGTATTTTAACAAAAACGTAAGCTTTTAAAAATAAATTTGGGTCTCATGGAAGAGCAGTGAACTATAACAGTCCAACAAGTCACTGCTGAACATCACAGTTTCCAATGGGGTTCAAGGTTTCCTCTCACCCAACAGAAACCATGTGCTTAACAACCCATTACAAATAGGACACGCTTCCCTCTTCAATGGAGCAAACTGTTCTTGATAAGAGTCACACATTACTAAGTTCACTTTGGGTTCATTTTTGCATATTGTTAGGGACTTCCCCTTTATATCACCTTTAACGTAGTTTTTTTTTCTCACTTCAATGTTTGCCAAGTTCCCCCTTTTAAGAGGCATTTAAATTTTTACCTTTCTTTCAGCATGTACCCATAATGAAGCAGTTAATATCAGAATATTATACAGCTCTAGCAATGTGCTTGTGACAACCAGGATTTATTCAGTACTGGGGATTCTATTACTGAAACTGCTTTGTTGTCAGCACCATCATTCTCTGCGGTTCTGCTTCTATTGTAAACGATAAATTCTATGATATTGTTTGATTAAAAAATGACAGTAAAGATTAAGCTACTACATCTCCTGACGCATCACTTTTACTATGTACGTGAAATTCATTTGTGATACTGTACTGCTGTATATGACAAAATAGGTCACATTATAGGGTTCTATGGTGATCTTTAGTTTAGTTCAGTAGAGCAATTGGGGTTCCAAGTGTTAGGTCCATTTTACAGAATGCTACATACATATATCTACCTCAAATTTGTTTATGCGGAAACAAATATTTTTTTTATTGCAGATTTTGTTGCTGTTTTTTGAGCCAAAGCCAAGAATGGCTTCAAAAGGAATGGGAAATATAAATTAAGCTCTGATACTTCTCCCTTCATTGGCATTGGCTCAAAAAAACGTAGCAAAATCTTCAACCAAAAAAAGCTGCGTTTCCGTAATGTGGGGCCTCAGCCTAAAGGGGTTTTCCAGGTAATGATAATGAGCAAATGAAGAGTGGCCATCAGATTACATTGGGTCTGAGACCCAGCAATCTCCTATCAGCTGTCTCCAGCAGTTACTGGAGCAGAGTCCTATTCTTTGTGTAGTGGACAGGCTGGGTTACTGCATCTTAACTTCCATTAAGTTCAATAGAGTTGTGTTTCGATTCCATTCACTTTTTTAGCTCCAAAGCCATGGACTGCTGGAAATAGCTGATGGGGGTGCCGAGTGTCAGATCTGATATTGATTACTTATCCTAAGAATAGTTCATCAATATCTGTAACATGGAGAGCTCCTTTAATGCCAAACAGTTCAGGATTGGAGTATGTCAAGCCCATATTTTTTGTTGGATTTACTACATTAGAACCGTGATATGAATTAAAGATCTTTCTAGGAGAATACCAAAGTCAGCACTTACAGATTTTGATTTGGTGAGTCAGATGCTGGAATGCAAAGATATTTCATGCCCTGTGGAGATAAGAAGACACTATATTAAATGTTATCCAGCATATGTACTTCTTAAAATACTTTTCAAATGTCAGTTTCTGGTTTTAGTTAGTAAAGAAAAAAAAAAAATTAATTATATATATATATATATATATATATATATATATATATATATATATATATATATATATGAAACATTCCCTTTAACATAGAAGGAAGCTTCTCAATGAGCAAAATTGAAATAATATTTGCTTTAGGGGTGTTTAAGGCTAGCAACCTCGGTACATATTGGTAAATGGTCAGGTGTCATGGTAAAATGCTTATTCAAAATTTAGCAAAATGGAAGGGTATAAAGTAACAGAATAAGTGCTGTATTCTTGTCCTTATACACTTGATAAAGGAGTCCTGTACCCCAAAACGTATTGTGTGTGCAACATAATAAAGAAGATTATCGTTGTTCATCAATCCTGGTTGAAGCGCAATGAACCTTGGTGATCCTTGGAGATCCCATTCTGGTCCTTTCTGGCTAAGTAACAGAACAAGGATTTTAGTAGTTAGTGTTAGGACGGGCTGGGGCCTCCGCTGTGCTGCGTGGAGGCTCCCAGCCCGTTCTGTGTCCAGCGCCAGGATGACTGCTGGTTCTGGCACAGGGTAAGCCGGAGGCCTCTGCTGGTGTTTGCGGGCGTTCCGGTCTTCCCCTGACACCGGAGCCAGCACTTCCAGGGTCAGAGGGATCAGCGGCAGGCCTGAGGCTATTTAGGCCTCATTGTGGCCCTGGCCCACCGCTGGTTATTCATTTTACCCCGGAATCAGCTCCCTAGCTATTTCTCCCTGCCTGTCTCCTGTCCCTGCTATTCCTGAACCCTCTGCATTTGTATGACCCGGCTTGCTTTTCATACCTCTCCTCCGTGATCCTGATTTGACACCTTTCTGACCTCCTGTGTATGACCTTTGGCTTCCACCTGACTTCTCTTTTGGATACTGATTTTGCTACTTCGTTGACCTCCTGTGTATGAACCGTCTTCCCTGACCATGATTCTGCCTCTGCCTTCTGCTACCACATGACCTCCAGTTATCGACCCGGTTTGCTTGACCATGGTATCGTTCCTTGGTTATTTGCATGTAATCCCTGGATTTCCCTCCTGCTCATCTGTGACTCCATTCTTTCCGCTCTCTTGGACTTCACTCTAAGGTTAGTGTCTGGGTCCTTCTGGGTTCTCCTTTTTGGGATTCGCTGGGTGTGCGTCGCTCTCTGGGCAGTTGCGGATCCGGGCCTCAAACTTTTTCCAAGTCCAACTCTACCATCAGGAGCTCTGGTGAAGAACTCTGGGGCCCTGTTCCATTCCGGTTAGGAGAGCGGGGCACACCCATGATTGTTTTTGCTTCAGCGATTGGGGATTTTAGTTGCCCAGAACTTACTGACAGGTTCCTAACAGTTACATTCTGACAATACTGCTATGTAGTTAAATGCATTTATTTTTAGCAAACCTGAATGCCAAGCCAGAAGGATCGCCTTAACAAAGAAATATCAAAGGAATATCAAAGGACTATGTAACCCTGTGGCGCACCACCACAACCACCAATCAACAATATTCCTTCAGGAGAAGCTTATTGCTGAACTTTCCATTTATTGAAATGGGACTCTAAGGCACATTTAGGGATTACTGTTCTTCCGCACAGTAAGATACTTGATCATTGTATGAAGAGGATGAGCATTTCCATTTGAGAAGACATATTAGTATATAGCGCACTGCACCATACAACCATTTTGACATCAATCTATTCATCAAAGTGACTTTTCAAGAACAACATTTGATGACCTTGAAACTCCTGTATGATACGACTACTTTATATCAAGTTTATAAATAGGAAACTACTTTAAAACCAAGGCAGCTGTGTCATATGAAACTCGAAAGTTAAATGTCGAGAGAAGAAAAAGTAGCGTATGTGAAACATGCTGAGCTATAATGAGAGCTTTTGTTTCACATGAAAAACAGGTGTTGTAGCACAAGAATGTGTTCGGCAGCTGTGAGGTTGTCAGTGGTAGAGCTGCCTGCTTAAAAACAGCAACACACAGATACACCATAGTGTTCCAGCATTGGGAAAAATGCGAAATGCATCAAGTATCATATAGAAAATTAAGCTAACCATACATCCATCCATATCATCTAGTAAAATAAAAGAAATAATTGATTACACTAATTCATGGACACATTTTTTTGCACTGTACACCAATAGCTTGCTATAGATTTCAACGAAACCCACACAATTTACATAACCAAGAGAAATTTACATATTGAGTCTCAATTTTAAGACTTCATGCTTAGAAGAAAAAAAGTTAACGCTTTCTATCAAAAATATATTTCTCATGAGAAAAGCAATTATTAATTGACATGTTAAGACATGTGGTAGAACGTGTGTTTCTTTAGCGCCTCAGTCTATATGGTATATTCATTTTTCACAATTTATAGCAAAAATGTATAATATGTTATCTTTCTTATGATATTGTTCAAAAAGTCATTTCAATCAATAAAATTTAAAAATCTTTTAACCCACAAAAGAACTTGGATGTATAAATTCATAAATACATTTATAAAATTGGGGTGCATAAGGTTTACTTCATACCAAAGCTATGGAGATATTAATATTACTATAGTTTGAAGATACTTTATCATACAAGTCACTGGAAATATTCCATTGACATGTGTCTAAATAATAATTGTATAAACCACACGAATGTCAGAACCTGAAGATCATAGAGAAAGGGGGAGCTGCTATTAATCTCCGTGACAAATACTGTAGCTATAGTAAAATAACAACTTCTACAGCTGCTACACTTTATATTATTCAGTTTTGTATGCCAAGTGCAAAACATCGTAATATATAACTATCACGGAACTTTTTTTATTCTTAAAGCTTACCCACAATTTTATACATTATATATATTATATATATATATATATATATATATATATATATATATATATATATATATACACACACATACGGTATATATATATATATATATATATATATATATATATATATATATATTTTTATATTAACAGCCTCCTTCTCCCCCCTCCTCTCTCCAAAGAGTTCTGTGTGTCAGCTGGTTAAAGCTAAGGATTCTATGTATACAAACAAGCTGATAAGGAGGAGCAACACGATCTTATACTTATTACTAAATTAGAATACAAAGTTTCTTATATTCATGTGCACTATTCCTTTATGAAAACTTGTTGGACGTATGCTTTAACGGATGGCTTCTGAGGCAGCTGAAGCCTGTATTATAAAAAAACAATGCAACTCTGAAGCCAAAATAATATTAACAGTCTCATTGGAGTTCATAGTCTAGCCTTGGCCGTTGATCTGTATTGGAGTTTAAAGATCCTAATATATGTATATAGAGAAAGAATGCCATGACACTCCCCATAAAGTGAAATCAGCCTTCCGCTATTCCACTGCTTTCAAACAAGTCAGCGTGGTGGATACATCAGGCATGTTGGACAACAGTCATTTTGTACTATAGATACTGCATTTTGGTCAAAAACTTATCTGATGTATCTTGACTTATTTCAAAGCACTAGAACAGAAAGAGGATTTTACTTTCTGCTGAGTGCAATGGCTATCTTCTTATATATTATTGGACTAATGTTTCTTGATCACTGGCCACCACTATTATTCCTCTACTGGTGTCATTAATCTCCACGTGTAAGTTATTTCTTATATAGGGGTCTATGGAGAGGGGAGTAGGAGTAGACTGCTGGGAAAAAAAAACAAAAAAAACACTATCCTGTACTTTGATCTTAATAGCTCTTTTGACACTGCTGGACCTTACAATGCATTGCAACTGTATAGAATGAGGCGATACATTTTCAAGCCAGCAGTGTTATCTCCAAACTCTCCTCCTCATAGATTTAGATAGATATAGACACATGTACTATTAGTGATAAGCCGCAGTGAAGGGAAATAAGAGTAAAAAAAAATCCTTATGAATTATATGGAAACATTTAATAAAATATGTTACAAAGTTTCGTGGAGTCACTTGTACTATTCATTTTTATGTTTTAGAATCGGAGGTATGCTTTAAAAGAACTATTATACTGATGGATTGATCTCTCAATGTAGCAAAATACATTTTACATGGTATGCATGGAGAGATATCAGGATTTACTTCAAACAACAATCAATAATAAAAGTAAGATTATGGAAGCGTAATAAAATTCATAAAGCAAATAAACAGGAAGAAAGTAGTATACAAGAGCAATTGATGTTAGAAATGGATACCAAGCAAACCACCAGCCAGGACATTCCTTGAATGTTAACTAAGTCACATATAGAGGATCTACATGTGTTCCAAGTACATCAATATGTAATGCAGTCAGTTAACAATTACAGACAGGATCTATAAATACAAGTGAGGAACATTTCAGCTATTGGAAGTCTTGAAATAAATACCTTACTTAATGTATTCATATCCTATAGCACACAAAATGTGAAATTCTGGAAAGTAACAGTGTACAACAGTATAAATCTGTGTTATGTTATTATTTTAATATGGGCCATAACTGCACAAATCACATTATATTTAAAATGTCTTTCTAAAATAAACCAAGCAATAAATTTGTTAAAAACCAAGACAACCATGACTTAGTTGTCACTGACATCTACTATAGCCTAACCCCATTTCTCAGGTTTGAAGAAACTTGTAGCGGAGCTGAAAACACCTGATAGTAAAACATGAAAACAATTCATTTCACTGACTCAATTTCTTTTCAACATTTTCAAGTTTTTAAGAAAACTGTGATTTTGTTGTAGACTCTCGCTTGTTTCAACTCTTGACAATTTGGAAATCCTACAACTTGTTCTGTTTCAAGCTCTCACTGTATCGGTTTAACTGATTTTTGGTTTCAGGAGAAGCAACAATTTCTAGTTTTAGTGGTTAGGAATTGCATTGATCAACACGTACATACCTATTGTGAGCATAGTAAACCTATGACATTACATAGAGATATAGAATGGCTGCTTTCTAATGATGGACTTGCATACACATAATTTCTAGCTAGTAGAGCTGTCTACTGTATAATATATATGTGCACAGATACATATCCTATAGGAAAATGAAAATTCACTTTGTACTGTATGAAAGTCTTGAGACCGTTAAGGCCATCATCTACACCCTTGTATCAATTTTAGACAGTGTTCCTTAAAGCTATACTTATATAGTACTAGCAGAAGGAGTATACTTCATTTTTTTTGTTTGTGTAGTGGTTCCATAAGATTTGGCTAGTTTTGCACTGATCTATATTGTATGTTATTAGTGTGTGTGTTGAAAAAACCATGCCTTGTCAGATTGGAGTTGGGCTTGGTTCTGGTGAGAGTTTTCATTAACATTAACTCGAGCAGCAGCCATGCATTTTGCTGCAGGAGTGTTGCTATGGGAAAAAAAACCTGGCGTAAAGCTGTGTGTATGTCAAGACTGAAGAACCTGCAAGTTTATATTGGCCTATAAGCGTGATGTGATCATGTGTATTTCACTTTGGCTATGAATAAAAAACCTGCAATCAGTTGTTATGGAAACCTGGAGTAAAGCTGTATGTATGTGACTTTGTGTAACAGTGTCATCCACAGCGCTTTGCACCTTTAAAGCTGATCTACAGTATTTTGGGAATACTGTATCTCAGGAATGGTACATCTTAGAAAGATGAGACCAGATCTAAAACCTTCCCGCACACATGATATACCTGTGTGCCAAATTTGGTAAAGCTCAGTCCAGTCATTTGGTCGAGCATAAAGAACAGACAGACAGGTGGATAAACAGAAACTCATTTTTAAATAAGTAAGAGAAAGAGATAAGAGAAATAGTGTATTAAGTAAAACAATGGCTCTTGTGAGGGAGGAAGAATACGGAAGAACATTTACTACTATGCATTAATTAAAAAAAAGAACACAATTCTCATCTCTTTGTAGTGTGCGTATTGTTTTATTCAGATATTTTAGCTGGAATGTATTTGTGTGGCAGAAACATAGATAAACATACACAGATAACACAGAACCAGATCCTTAAGTATGAGATTGAGGATAACATGTAATATATACATTTGGATTTAATCACTCAATAAAAAAAATCTTTGATTATGAATATTTCAGAAACAATAAGCAATAAATTTGTGTATTCACATTTATCTAGTTAGCTAGTAAAAGTATGACTCCTAAAATTCTATTGTATTTTTTTTAAACAAAAAAAACATTTAAAATCATGGAAACAAATATGAAAACTCATATATGTTAATACAGATGTAGCACACTCTCGCCTGCATAAAAAAACAGTTCAGGCGAGAAGGTAATACAGGCTGAATCTGATGTCGGGGTGGAAGAGGAGATTTTTATTACAACCAAAAATACATTTCTCTATTTATGTCTAGCACAGACCTGGAGCTGTGTCTGAATGAGAGTGTGACAGTAAGGCTTTAACACCTTCCCATTGGAGGCTTTTTATTTTTTACAATATATTAACATTAGCCTTATAGCTACCATCAACAGGCCATAAATGTAACTAGTATAGCTACATTTATATAGTCACAGAATTAATGGCCCTTTGAAGACAACCATAAGGCTGATTTGGCCCTTAGCCAGTCACTTGCATTTTAACTGCAGAACCCTTTTGTTTCGGGGAGATAAGTCAACTTATGAACTTAGAGAAGTATGGCAGTGCCTTCTTCCTTTTCCCCAGTTCTGTACACATATACCACTAGGGCAAGTGTATGATGGCTTTTGGTGGTGCAAGAATAGAACTGCAGTTATGTATCACATGTATTACATATGCATGACCTGCAGTACTAGCATTAAAAGAGATATAAAATTAAAGTGATGTTCCAATATAACAAACAAAAGAATGTCCTAAGGGAAGGATGCAATAAACTAACCAAAAAACAATGCCTAGTAAATTCCCTGTCATTACAAGTCTCCGTTTAACTTGGATGTGGCAATGACATCAGAAACAGAACAAACACTTGATTTCAGAATATGCTAAAGTGTATAGAATACAGAACAAGCAGATTTACACCAATATATTTCCAGCAAGTTTTTACCTTGCTGGTGGCTCAGTGGTTAGCACTGCAGCCTTGCAGCGCTGGAGTCCTGGGTTCAAATCCCACCCAGGACAAGGAGTTTGTATGTTCTCCCTGTGTTTGCGTGGGTTTCCTCCAAGTACTCCGGTTTCCTCCCACACACCAAAGACACTGATAGGGAATTTAGATTGTGAGCCCTATATGGGACAGTAACTGTCAATGTTTGTAAAGCACTGTGGAATATGATGGGGCTATACAAGTAAGCATAATAAATAAATAAATAAATTACAATACTAATACTCATAGGTTATTATACAATAGATTAGAAACCGTACATTTTACAATGATCGCGCTAAAAAAGTAAGATTTATCAGATTTATCTAAGGGTGCATTCACACTGAGTAAACGCTAGCTTATTCTGAACGTAAAACACATTCAGAATAAGCGGCGTCTAAAGCAGCTCCATTCATTTCTATGGGAGCGGGGATACGAGCGCTCCCCATAGAAATGAATGGGCTGCTTCTTTCACTCCGTGCAGTCCCATTGAAGTGAATGGGGAGTGCCGGCGTGTACGCTCCGGCATGAGCAGAGCTTGCCGTATACGCCGGCACTCCCCATTCACTTCAATGGGACTGCATGGAGTGAAAGAAGCAGCCCATTCATTTCTATGGGGAGCGCTCGTATCCCCGCTCCCATAGAAATGAATGGAGCTGCTTTAGACGCCGCTTATTCTGAACGTGTTTTACGTTCAGAATAAGCTAGCGTTTACTCAGTGTGAATGCACCCTTACTCTTTAGTACACAGGAGAATCTGGGAAAAATAGAATTGCTTTAATGTAAAGGCTTATTACACAATAGAAATCTCTATTAACCTTTCAATCATATATTACACTTAAATCTATTATATCGCTATTTTCCTATGACACTCCAATTCTAACATGCAATATATTTTTTTAAATTCAGATATTACTTGAAAAAAAATGTTTTCATAAATGATTTCCAGGAAAACAAGTCACAAAAGATCTATCTCTAGAGTTTACCCGAAAGTTTAATTTGTTTTGCTGTATGCAAATAACTAGTTGCCACCTGGCTAGTCCTCTCAGATTTGTCAACCCTTATTTGACTTTTACCGGCAACAGGGGACCAAAATAGCCCATTTTCAAGGACATTTCAATTTCGGTGTACATGTGTTGTCAGTGTGAAATCTGTCAGTGGTTGCATGAGGGAACACTGAAAGTCTGGAGGATGTCCATCATGCTGTAATAAGTAGCATGCATCTGCCTGTCACAGCTAACGTGACTCATGAAAATTTTCTAAGCATAAACTATGACTAACAGTGTGTAATGAAGTGGAATAAAAGTATAGCTCATAAGCCAGCATTTCTCAATCAGCAATGTGTCACGGCATAAAGTCATACTTCTTAACGGACACCATACTAGTATTCGATGGCTTCTGAACAGATCAAAGCAAATAAAGTTAAATTATTGTACATAAATAGAGATGAGCGAACAGTGTTCGGATATCAGGCTGTTCGATGTGTTCGATTCGAATCGAACATCACGTGGCAAACTCCAAAAAAATTTGATTCCCCTCCCACCTTCAATGGCGCTTTTTTTGCACCAATAACAGCGCAGGGGAGGTGGGACAGGAACTACGACAACGGGGGCATTGAAAAAAATCGGAAAAAGTCATTGGCTGCCGAAATCAGGTGACCTCCATTTTAGACGAATAGTGGATTTCAAATCCGGGTCATATGAGAATGTGAACTTTGTGACTAAGAGACAGCTGTACAGGCTGTACAGGCAGGGATAGCTAGGGATAACCTTTATTTAGGTAGGAATGTTATTAAAAATAACTTTTTGGGGCTCTATCGGGGGTGTAATTGTGATTTTTGTGAGATAAACTTTTTCCCATAGGAATGCATTGGACAGCGCTGATTAGCCAGAGTACGGAATTCGACCAATCAGCGCTGGCTCTGCTGGAGGAGGCGGAGTCTAAGATCGCTCCACACCAGTCTCCATTCAGGTCCGACCTTAGACTCCGCCTCCTCCAGCAGATCCAGCACTGATTGGTCGAATTCCGTACTCTGGCCAATCAGCGCTGGCCAATGCATTCTATTAGCATGACGAAGTAGAGCTGAATGTGTGTGCTTAGCTCAACTACGCCGGTGGAGTAGTTGAGCTAAGCACACACATTCAGCTCTGCTTCATCAGGCTAATAGAATGCATTGGCCAATCAGCACTGGCCAATGCATTCTATTAGCGTGAGCTGAGTGTGCACAGGGGTTCCAGTGCACCCTCGGCTCTGATGTAGCAGAGCCGAGTGTGCACAAGGGTTCTAGTGCACCCTCGGCTGTGCTACATCTGATGTAGCAGAGCCGAGTGTGCATAAGGGTTCTAGTGCACCCTCGGCTCTGCTACATCTGATGGGCTGACCGGCACACGGTGTAGTTGAGCAGAACTGGCTCAACACTGCTGAGTCTCTGCATACCCATAGGAATGCATTGGCCAGCCTTCGGCCAATCAGCGCTGGCTCTGCCGGAGGAGGCGGAGTCTAAGGTCGGATCTGAATGGAGACTGGTGTGGAGCGATCTTAGACTCCGCCTCCTCCAGCAGAGCCAGCGCTGATTGGTCGAATTCCGTACTCTGGCCAATCAGCGCTGTCCAATGCATTCCTATGGGAAAAAGTTAGCTTGCAAAAATCGCAAGCGGACAGGGATTCCCATGAAATAAAGTGACTTTTATGCCCCCAGACATGCTTCCCCTGCTGTCCCAGTGTCATTCCAGGGTGTTGGTATCATTTCCTGGGGTGTCATAGTGGACTTGGTGACCCTCCTGAGACGGATTTGGGTTTCCCCCTTAACGAGTATATGTTCCCCATAGACTATAATGGGGTTCGAAACCCGTTCGAACACTCGAACAGTGAGCGGCTGTTCGAATCGAATTTCGAACCTCGAACATTTTAGTGTTCGCTCATCTCTATACATAAACATCATGTTTTCAGAAAACAAACTAGCGAGAAATGTCATAGAGTTTCACAATATACTGAAACTACACACCCCAAATTTAACATACTACAAACATTGCTTTTCAAATCACACTGGTTTTTGTCGCTTTTTTTGCACAGTATCCCAAGAAAACATCGAGATCGATTTAATAATGCCATCTTAGGCTAAGGCCCCACTTTTTTTGTTGCAGATTTTGTTGCAGTTTTTTGAGCCAAAGCCAAGAATGGCTATAAAAGGAATAGGAACTCTATAAAATGTTCTTATACTTCTACCTTCTGTTCAATCCACTCCTGACTGACTCCAAAAAACGCAACAAAATCTAGAACAAAAAAAAGCTGCAGTACCGCAACGTGGGGCCTCAGCCTTAATCTCAGACAGCTTAAAAGTAGACAAGATCCGCCAAATGTATTTAAGTGGTTGAGCGGATATTAAACGATGTATATTTGGACACTGTTGTCTAAATGCATGGCTGGCACCAAAATTTTGGTGCACTTGAAGTGATGCCCCTGACATCTAAATCATGCCTCATCCCTGATAAGCCCCATCAATAAAAAAAAATTTAAAAAAAACCCAACTTACATGATTTATTAGGTGTAGCATTTCTGCCAAAATTCTGGTTCAACTTAATTAGAAAGTCTGTTTAAAGCTAAGGCCCCACGTTGCAGAAATGCAGCTTTTTTATTGCAGATTTTGCGGAGTTTTTTTGAGCCAGGAGTGGATTGAGCAAAAGAAATAAGTTAATGAACTTTCTATATATTTAACATACCTTTTGTAGTCATTCTTGGTTTTGCCGCAAAAAAAAAAAAAAAACAGAGTAAAATTTGCAACAAAAAAAGTGACATTGTCATATATGATTTCCTACTGACTATTTGACTATTACTATTTGTAATGTTATATGTCTCCTGGTACAAATATTAATATATGCCTGCAGTTGTTATCACCATATGTTAGCTCAGTCACTAGAGTGGTTACCAGAATAAGGGTAGCACAAGTTAGATATTCCTATTAGTCTACAAATAGTTAAAAACCATTGTTTTTAGTTTTTATCTTGTATAGCAACGGAAGTGAATGTAAGTATTGTTGGTAGGAAACAACAAAGTATTTCTTTCTCTTTACACTAAAAAGAAAAAGGACTTGACTAAAATGCTGACCAGTACTAGGCTAAGTTCACACAGAATTTTTTGGTCAGGATTTTGAGGCTGTATCCGCCTCATAATCCTGACGAAAAAGATGGCTCCCATTGAAATCACTGGGAGCCGCTCAGGAGCTTTTCCGGAGCCGTTTCTTCCAGCTACCGGAAAAAAGAAGCGAGGTTCATTCTTCAGGCTGAAGAGCTTCACACAAAGATACGTGCCAACAAATCAGGTGTATTTTATTGGTAGAGCAAACGTTTTCGGTCTTGGCTAGACCTTCCTCAGGCTCTACATAAAGAAAAAATATCACAAACACAAAAACAAAGAAACGGGATATTAACAATACATCCCAAAATTGAAATAAAGTGCATGACACCAAATAAACACAGTTCACACAATTCAACTATCCGCAGACAGGAAATATAATATGTACAAAGAACCATGTGATAACTGGTCTTGATGTTATCTAAGGTAGACGCTTGGAGATATATACGAACATTTAGTTAAGGTGAAATAACATGTCAACGGTTTTGAACACAAGATATGGCCTAGTCTCCATATTACTTCAAACAGCAAAAAACAAATAAATAACCAAAATGCAAACCAGGCTAAGAGGTAAGACGAAAAGCGTATGTAGAATGATCTCAGTACCTGTTCAGTGTAATTATCAGTCACAGATGTTGGTCTGGCAAGTAAAGTGGGAGGTAAATGACCTAGAAGTATATGGGGTACAAATTAGTCCCTAAATGAAA
This sequence comes from Leptodactylus fuscus, assembly GCF_031893055.1. NCBI lineage: Eukaryota > Metazoa > Chordata > Amphibia > Anura > Leptodactylidae > Leptodactylus > Leptodactylus fuscus. The sequence goes on from NC_134268.1 coordinate 87,507,203, forward strand.
TAACCTCCAAGACAAAATATGGATTCAATATGGATCCCAGACCAGCACATGCTCGTTGTATAGGGGGACCTTACCTCTGCCGCCGCTATTCCGGGGCCCGCTCTCTCCGTAGAGGAATGAAGTGTTGCGCATAAAGAGTAAGGCACAGTCTGCCACAGGGAAGCGCAAAGATGCAGCGTCTCCCCTGTCTTAAAAAGGGCGCCGGACCGTTCCTCATTGGTCCGTCGGGCGCCTGCGCATCTCCGTGTGTGTGGAGAAGATGTTAATGCGCATGCGCGAGTGCGCGCTCAATCCAAGCCCGATGTACGGACTAAAATAGTGTACTGCGCATGCGTGCGCTGTCCAGGAACGTAGGGGAAGCAGGGGACACGAATTGAATAGACGTGAATAGAGATGGGCAGACGATGACCTTGTAGATGTGAGCTACCGTAATGAAAAGGACCCGGGTGATAGAAAGAAGGCATATAAATAGAAGGAACAATGATTGAAGCGGCTTCAGACCCAAAAGACTACATAGTATATATATAGCACTTTATTTCAATTTTGGGATGTATTGTTAATATCCCATTTCTTTGTTTTTGTGTTTGTGATATTTTTTCTTTATGTAGAGCCTGAGGAAGGTCTAGCCAAGACCGAAAACGTTTGCTCTACCAATAAAATACACATGATTTGTTGGCACGTATCTTTGTGTGAAGCTCTTCAGCCTGAAGAATGAACACCTCGCTTCTTTTTTCCAGTAGCTGGAAGAAACGGCTCCGGAAAAGCTCCTGAGCGGCTCCCAGTGATTTCAATGGGAGCCATCTTTTTCGTCAGGATTATGAGGCGGATAATTTGATACGGGGTGGGACCCTAGCTTCAACACCGGGACGAAGTCTGTATCCCTACTGGTATATTCTTCAGGCTGAGTCACCCTACGATTCGGCCTGAAGACACTCCCTCCTCCGGACTAGGCCCATTCATTGGGTCTAATCTGGAGCGGATTGTGCGCCTGGATGCCGGTGCAGTGCACCAGCTTTCAGTCGCGGCTACCCGGCTTGATCTTACCGTCTAAACTTACCCTTACTAGTATTTTATGCAACGTGCATACAGGGTGTGGTCAGTCTAGGAACTTAAGAGCTGAGGCTGAAGCTCTTCTTGTACAGTCCACTAACATGTAGCCATTGTGTTGTTGTCTGTGGTTAAGGACCTTTAGTGTACAGAGCCTGTGGGAAATTTGCATTTGAGGAATAAGATATAAAAAATAAAATATACCCCCTTGTAGGGTTAAATTTGCCCCGAGTTTATTTTTAACTACCTATTAACTTTAAAAATCTATATAATGGGAAAATTATTATAAAATAAATTTTAGTAGTACTTTTTTCTCATAAAAAAAAATAAATAAATGAATATATATGTGTGTGCGTGTGTAATATGTAAAATAATTTTCCTCCAGATATTTTCTATATTTATCTGGATATTTAATAAAAACTAATAAATACAAAAAATAAAAATAAAGCCCTAGGTATCACAAAAAAATGGAACAATTATTAGAAAAAAAGTTAAAGTCTTTATTACAGCATAGAACAAAAAAAAAAATAGATAGAAGTAGAGCAAACTTTTGTCACACATTACACATGAAAAAACTGAAATTTCCTTCGGCTAGATGTTCAATATCAGATCAATGAGGGTTCGACACCCTACACTCCCACCGATCAGCTGTGTAAAGAGGCAGCAGTGTTCAGACAAGTGCTGCAGCCTCTTCACCGTAACGATAAAAGTAATTTAGCAATAATACTTCTACTCAAACATTTCCTACTTTGTTCAGAATTTTAGATTACTCTAATTTAGCAGGTTTTTGAGTATATGCTGCTTGTTTCACTACCTGTATTCAGTTCAGGTACGAACACTCTAAATTGTTCATGTCAATGGACTATAATCTATAGCTTACTTTTATCTACGAACACAATTGCAACAACTTACCCAGCTATATTGTAAGTATAACATATATCAGGGGTAGGCAACCTTTTTTGTTTGGCGTGCAGATTTAAATGAAAAAAATCAAAGATGAGGTCCTCGGAGTGCCAGGCTGACAACCCCTATACTAAAGTCATATACCACAAACCATAACACAGAAGTGCTGCCACAACATGCTTTAGGACACATGCGCCTACTGCTATTTCCTGAGACACATCTGTACTATTCCATTAGAAGCAAAGAAAGTCCATGTGCAGCCCCATAATCAGTGGTAAATATGTGTCCAGGAGCACTGTATGACAGCAGCCTTATGGTGGAAACACACTATGTATCTGGATGCAATTATATTCTTAGGCTACTGGAACTTTTACTTAGATATACAGCTGCATTCACATGGCGCATTTCACAAAAACAAAAAAAATGCCTGTTTTTTTGTGCAAAAACATACCTTTATACAGAATAATGTCCCATAGCGGCCCCTGCACACAGTATTATGCCCCATAGTGGCCCCTGCACATGGTATTATGTCCCTTAGTGGCTCCTGCACACAGTATTATGTCCTATAGCGGCGCCTGCACATGGTATTATGTCCCATAGTGGCCTCTGCACACAGTATTAACCCCAATAGTGGCCCATGCACACAGTATTATGTCCCTTAGTAAGCCCTGCACACAGTATTATGTCCATTAGTGGCCCCTGCACACAGTATTATGTCCTATAGCGCGCCTGCACATGGTATTATGTCCCATAGCAGCCTCTGCACATGCTATTATGTCCCATAGATGCCCCTGCACACAGTATTATGTCCTATAGCGGCCCCTCCACACAGTATAATATTCTATCTTTAATAAAATTCCAATTTGCGCCACTTACTAGCTTTTATTATACTGTGGGGTCTCCTAAGGCCCCAGAGTATAATAAGCAGAGGGCCAAGAGACAAGAATAAAAAATGTTATGCAACTTCCCTGCACCTCAGAGCCGCTCGGTTCTCTTCCACACTTCTGCATGAAGTCAGCGACTGCTGATTGGGTCGCATGGGTCACATGATGCCGACGTGACCCCTGAGACCCTATCAGCAGTCTCTCACATCAGGCAGGTGCGCGTAACGTTATTTTTTAAGTTTGATCACCATCCCTGGTGCTCTGCCTATTATATTGTGGTGTCTGAAGATACCCCACAGTATAATAATAGCAGTATCGCTTTGGCGAGGACTCGGGCTGCCCATGCCAGGGAAATAAGCATCATGTGCCACTCTTGGCACGTATTCTGGGGGTTGCCAACCCCTGACATATATGATAAACTGGAATAATAGATGTAGCAGAGCATTCTCACATTTATAAACATTAGGTAACAACTAATCTTGCAGCATGCTCTTGTTTCCGATACCTTTAGTAACTCATATTGTACACAGATTTCTTGGTTCACTGACTAACCAGATGTAGTATCCTCTTAGAACATGATTGAGTTTACATACTTTTTGGAGGACAGCCAAGAAACAAATCATATTACAACAAAGCTTGAGCATTACAGAGATCAAAAATGCAAATAATGTTCCTGAAGACGAACATGGTATATGCAATTATTAGAAATGGAGTACCAAATGCCCTGGATGTGCTAAATGTAATAACAGGTTTTCCAAGAATACAAGAAGTCACTTGCTCTACGAATACTTAGTGGAATGCCATCAATGACAAAAAGATATACACCACATTAAAATATCCATATTAGATACCATTTGTGGCACCTTCATTTTTGGCCACGTGAACAGTTCCTAAAGAGGAATTTGTGGCCGACATGCGCCTCTACATTTTCCGCAGCATTTTTATGCTAGACTGCCCATGTAAAATAAAATTATAAGTATCCTAGAAAAGGACTCGCACATTTTCAAGATACCCTTGTCTCTGAATTCAGGGTTATAGACAAGGACACGTGGAAAAATGTAATAAATCATACTTACAAGGATGAAAAGAACTTACCTCTAACATAGGCCTGGCACTGTCGTGTATAGACAAAATGTGAGTAATGTTATTCTTCTGTAGCTGTTCAATATCTCGAGCATCTTAAAGGAAGGGTGAAAAGTAAGGTCACTTTCAGCCAAATGAAAACAGAAATATTCTGGAATTTTAAATAATTGCTCTAGGCCTAAAGATCAGCCAGGATATTATAAAATTGGATTCAGATTACAAAAATGACCTAGTTAACCAAAGTCGGCTTTACGATGTAATAATTAGATGGCATTCTGACCTAGATTTATTATGCAGAAATCGTGGAGATTGTTTACAAGCGTTTCGTTACTGGCATTACTATACGAGCAAAATTGGTAGGATAACGTAATTGTTTTTCCTAAAAATATCTTATGATCATATACAGTTTACATTAAGAAGTAAAGTAAATTCCATACGCCAGCAAGTATACCTGGCAATGATAAAGCGCAGCAAGTTATTTTTCTTTTTCAAAACATTACAATGTAGCTGTATCACATATAGTAGGAGACCGACATTTCTATGTCAATGCTCTATCACCCAGGGTAGGGCAAATACAGTGTGATAAAACATCGCCCATTCTGCCATAGAGAAGCCATAGACATGATGGGAAATGCAGGGTGCATTAGGGGAACCATATCAGAGGGGGAAAAAAACTAATCAAAATAGACAACTCATAAATGGTCACATCAATTCTTCTCTCCCCTGAGAGCAGAAAGAGCAAGCTGCCAGGAATGGAGACTGAAGGAAGATAAAGAGAGTAGAGACAATGTGTGTAAGAGGAGGGAACTGGGGGCAGATGTAGGGGGCAGTTACACTGAAGGCAGATGGAGGGTGACATTAAACTGGGGGCAGATGTAGGGGCAGATGGAGGGGGGACATTCAAATAGGGGGCAGATGGAGAGTGACATTAAATTGGGGGGCAGATAGAGGGGGACATTAAACTGGGGCAGCTGGAGGAGCATATTAAACCGTGGGGGGTAGCTGGAAGGGGACATGTCTGCCTCTATTTGCCCCCCAGTTTAATTTCCCCCTCCACCTACCCCCACTGTTTAATGTCGCTCTCCAGCTGCCCCAGTTTAACGTCCCCTCTAGTTTCTCCCAGTTTAAACTGGGGCACCAGGAGAGGGAATTAATACTGTGGAACATTTGGAGGGAAACATTATAATGTGGGGGTGTATAATGTACATGGCACATGGAAAAATGATTGAGAATGGGTGGAGTCAACATAGAAGTGGGTGGGGCTAAATTTGCCACGGCACGCATAGTCCTCTAGAACAGTTTCAATTTCTCATGCGGCCCCATGGGAAAATTAATTTCCCACCCCTGCCTTAGAGAGTACATGCTGGAATCAGAGTGCCCAGCTGTCGCCCAAATAACAATGTAATTTCACATTAAATTTCTATGCATTTTAACCGTATATTTTTAGTTTTCATGTAGTGTTCCTAAGCCGAGCAGTGATACATAACCATACTATCAGCATACAAATAATTATTATTAGAGCAGTAACTTCAGTGCTCTGGGTCGGATATATTACCCATTAGGGAGATTAACAACATAGCTTCTGTGCTGTTTCTGCACACAGAGCAGGCTGGAAGCAAATAAGTCAAGTATACATAAGGCTAGTTATATAGCCAGAAGCCTTACAAAACCTCTAATGAGAAGCTAGTTATGTCGGCACAAAAATGTATATGGGATGATGAATCTGCCAGTTACACGGACAGGCTTTTTCAGGCAGATGATGATAGCTGTAATGAACACGGACTTATTTATTACTAAATTTATGCTACACTCCTGGTGTCAAAGCTACATGAAGAATAGATTTGCCAAGTATAACTACATGCTGGTCTGTCATCACATATGTAGTACAGTCTGATATTTATATCTATTCTAGCTTGTCTGTGTTAAATGGGCAGACACAAATGGGAAAACCTATTACAAATCTAATATACAAAACAATCTAAAAGAACATATGACAATACAAAAATATTTGATTAAAATATTAACCCCTCAAGGTCACAGCGATTTTCCATTTTTGTGTTTCACGTGTCTCCTCATCTTTTTAGGGTGTATGCACTTAACAGATGATGTTAACTAAGGTGTCATGCCAAAGCATAAAGTGCGCTCTGGAACACAAGCTCCAGTTCCAACAAATTAAAAGGATTTTCCAGGATTTCTAAACTGAAGACTTATTCTTAGGAAAGGTAATCCATTAAAACCTGTGTAGGTCCAACAGCTGGGATCCGTGTGGATCAGCTTTTTGAGGCAGCATTGATGCTCCCTGAGCGACACTTCTGATTCACAGGACGTGTGACTTCAAGTTCATTGGATACATGATCTGAATGTGGCTCAATCCCATTCAAGTGAATGGACTTAGCTGTGATTTCAAGAATAGCCAGTATAATGTATGAGTATAATGTATGGTGCTATGCTTGGCAAGTCCTCATCTGAATGCAGCAGCCTCTTCAAACACTTGATCAGCTGGGGGCCTGGGTGTTGGGGGCTGAGGGAATAGCTCATTAGTTATTCAGCCTGGAAAACTCCTTTAAATACCAACTAAGGCTAGGTTCACACTTGTGCTGAGTCTCTGCTGGGGGATTCGATTTGCAGCAGATTCTGAGCCATTTGTAGACTTACTCGGAGGCAGCCTGGTTACTTGGCGGGAATATTAATATCCGAGAATGTGGATAAACTGTATTTAAACAACGACGCTCAATGGAGTGCACAGTCCCGGCTCGCAAGAAACTCCCGCCAACTGATCAGGTTTATTTGGCGAGTTAAAAATCCTACTGCTCCCTCATATATTTTCTTCTCTAACCCACACAACACCCATAAAGAATAGATATTTTTGGGGCAAAACCCCTGCTCTTCGCTTGCTTACTGATGCAGCGATTGGCTTCATATCTGTGTCTGCCCATTCCCCAGTGACTATATCATTGTCCCTAGCTACAGTCCCAACCAGGTGCTGCTTCTGGCGTCCTAATGAAGCCTTTCTTAATTCACCTACTTCCTAAATCACTTTATGAACACATTTACTTAACTATTTTAGAGATAATGCGAAGTCCATAAGTCAGTTATGTGCTGACATTGAATAGCATTGGCAACGCAACTCAAAAAAGACAGGAAGGATAGACAACAAGCCATGGCTATTAAAAGTAAGGCCCCAAACCGATCACTTAGCTATACACCCTTTCCTGTCTGTCCTCAGTCAGCTGGTAGCAGCTTGGACAGATCTGAGAGACTTAGCAATGCACACTGCACAGAGACTCCTTCTCCTTCAGTATTATTATAAATGAGGTAATAAGGCACATACTTTGCTGGCTAAAATTTTGAGGGATAACTATGGCTCCTCCAGTCCCAATTTAGTGCACTATGCTAGAGGGTGCCTCCATCACCACCCTGATGCTATTGCTTTGGCCCTCCAGGAGTACTATACTGCATTATATAACCTACCCTCAAAGAATCCATCGGACCCCCAACCTTATTCACAATAGCTGAGTGACTATCTGGAGAACTGTCATTTGCCCTCACTTTCTCTTATAGTCTTAGCCTTTCTCAACACTCCCATTACTGATGAGGAGCTTGCAGAAGTCCTGAAAGACCTTCTTAATGGCATGGCACCCGGACTTGACAGATTCACGTACTTGTATCACAAAACATTTCAAGCAGACCTTATTTCCCATATGACAAAGCTTCTTAATTCCTTTTTAGGTGGAAGCACCATCCTGCAAAAAATGCTTCACTCTCATATTACCCTCCTAATTCCTAAACCTAAAACAGACCTTCACCCTTCTGAATTAAGACCTCATTGTTCACAAATATATAAGCTAACCGACTAGGGGATTTTGTCCTCTGTTGCTAAGGGAAAGACAACATCAGAAGGGATGTGGACTTGACTGACATTTAGCTCACCATTCTGCAACACCTACCCTTCTCCTTAGGTTTAAGGCGGAGAAGGCTTTTGGCTGTCTTGATTGGTCTTTCATAAATACCACTCTGGAAAAGCATGGTTTCTCAGGGGCCTTCCTAACAGCAGTTACAGCACTCTGCTCCCTCCCTACAAGTCTTCAGCTCCCTTCTCCATTAGAAATGTTACTTTAATAATAAATAATAAATTTTATTTCTATAGCGCCAACATATTCCGCAGCGCTGTACTTTAGGCTGCCCCCTATCCCTACACCTGACCCCGATATTACAGGAGTTAGAGTTCAAGACTGTAAAATTAACCTTTTTGCTGATGTCTTCCATACTCACACCAACCATCATATCACCCTGCCTAACCTCATGCGTACCCTCCAAGACTATGGCCAACTGTCAGGCTATAAAGGTGACTCTTCAAAGACAGAGGCCCTTCCCTTAAATATCCCCAAGTCTCTGTCCAGTCACTACGCAATAATTTTGCTTTTCAGTGGTAGGAGGGCTCACTTTGGTGTCTCGGGATTAACTTGACCAAATAACTAGCGTCTTCTACACGTCTCCATTATTAGGCGTACAACTGCAGTAAACTTACAAAGATTTTGCATTATTTTGACTCTGCCAGTAGCCATTCCCAACTATGAATTTTGTGAATTAAAGAAGGCTATTTCCATTTCATCTGGAATGCAAAAAGTCATTGAATTCCTAGGTCAGTAATGTTTGTGGCGACGGGGAAAGGGAGAATAGTGGCGTCACATATTTTTCATTACTACTTGGCAGCTCACTTTTAAATGTATTCCATTTTGGGCTGCTCCAATGGTGCGTAACTGGAGTGGATCAAGCCTGTTCCATATAACATATTTAGTGAACCCTTTGATTCTGGAGCTCAGGCCCTTTGATTATTTTACCTCTGTTGTACATCTAGCCAAGACTGAGCAGCTCCACTAGCAACAAATTACCCAGTTCATGGTCACCCTATTTGGTATTCCACGGGTCTCCACCCTTACTGTATTTGAGAGACTATGCCGAGCAGGTACCTCTACAAGAGGTCTGATCGCTGCTGTTTACAGCTCCTTTCCTCTCCAGAGGAATGCACCCACCCTCAGATATGAGTAGATGGGACGAGGCTATTGGGAAGCCAATTTTCCCAATCGGTGGCAGATCATACAGTCCTATGAAAAAGTTTGGGCACCCCTATTAATCTTAATCATTTTTAGTTCTAAATATTTTGGTGTTTGCAGCAGCCATTTCAGTTTGATATATCTAATAACTGATGGACACAGTAATATTTCAGGATTGAAATGAGGTTTATTGTACTAACAGAAAATGTGCAATATGCATTAAACCAAAATTTGACCGGTGCAAAAGTATGGGCACCTCAACAGAAAAGTGACATTAATGTTTAGTAGATCCTCCTTTTGCAATGATAACAGCCTCTAGTCGCTTCTTGTAGCTTTTAATCAGTTCCTGGATCCTGGATGAAGGTATTTTGGACCATTCCTCTTTACAAAACAATTCAAGCTCAGTTAAGTTTGATGGTCGCTGAGCATGGACAGCCCGCTTCTAATCACCCCACAGATGTTCAATGATATCCAGGTCTGGGGACTGGGATGGCCATTCCAGAGCATTGTAATTGTTCCTCTGTATGAATGCCTGAGTCGATTTGGAGCGGTGTTTTGGATCATTGTCTTGCTGAAATATCCATCCCCGGCATAACTTCAACTTCATCACTGATTCTTGAACATTATTCTCAAGAATCTGCTGATACGGAGTGGAATCCATGCGACCCTCAACTTTAACAAGATTCTCAGTGCCGGCATTGGCCACACAGCCCCAAAGCATGATGGAACCTCCACCAAATTTTACAGTGGGTAGCAAGTATTTTACTTGGAATGCTGTTTTTGGACGCCATGCATAACACCTTTTTGTATGACCAAACAACTCAATCTTTGTTTCATCAGTCCACAGGACCTTCTTCCAAAATGAAGCTGACTTGTCCAAATGTGCTTTTGCATACCTCAGGCGACTCTGTTTGTGGCGTGTTTGCAGAAACGGCTTCTTTCTCATCATCTCCCATACAACTTCTCCTTGTGCAAAGTGCGCTGTATTGTTGGCCGATGCACAGTGACACCATCTGCAGCAAGATGATGCTGCAGCTCTTTGGAGGTGGTCTGTGGATTGTCCTCGACTGTTCTCACCATTCTTCTTCTCTGCCTTTCTGATATTTTTCTTGGCCTGCCACTTCTGGGCTTAACAAGAACTGTCCTTGTTGTCTTCCATTTCCTTACTATGTTCCTCACAGTGGAAACTGACAGGTTAAATCTCTGAGACAACTTTTTGTATCCTTCCCCTGAACAACTATGTTGAATAATCTTTGTTTACAGATCATTTGAGAGCGGGCTGTCCATGCTCGGCGACCATCAAACTTAACTGAACTTGAATTGTTTTGTAAAGAGGAATGGTCCAAAATACCTTCATCCAGGATCCAGGAACTGATTAAAAGCTACAGGAAGCGACTAGAGGCTGTTATCTTTGCAAAAGGAGGATCTACTAAATATTAATGTCACTTTTCTGTTGAGGTGCCCATACTTTTGCACCGGTCAAATTTTGGTTTATTGCATATTGCGCATTTCCTGTTAGTACAATAAACCTCATTTCAATCCTGAAATATTACTGTGTCCATCAGTTATTAGATATATCAAACAAATGGCTGCTGCAAACACCAAAATATTTAGAACTAAAAATGAATAAGATTAATAGGGGTGCCCAAACTTTTTCATAGGACTGTATGGTCCCAAGCCTCAAAGTCCTCCACTTGGGTGAAGTTTAAGGAAACACAGTATAAAATCTTGATGAACTAGTACACTACTGCCCCCCTGTGTTCCTTGAACCCCTCATTCCCCTATGAGTGTTGGCAGTGTCTTTCCACTTTAGGCATCACATTTTTATGTGACTGCCCTCTGATACAGGGTTTCTGGATAGAGGAGAAGGGGTTGACCAAATCCCTTTTTCTGCAGGGTGTCCTGCTAAGTCCTCTTACATATATGCTTCATCTATCAGCTAGACACCTTAACAAGAAGACTGCTAGACTATTCCTTTAATTGTGCATGGTAGCTAAAATTCTTATAGCATTGCACTGGATATGTGTTAACCCTCCTACAGGTGCTGATCTTATAGCCTGTATGAAGGATGTCCGTAGCTTAGAAAATTTAACAGCAAACTTTAATAATACAGTAGAGGTGTTTCAATCTATTTGTTCTCTGTAGGATACCAACTGTATGTCACAGGGTCTCGGAAGACTTACCCCTCTCCCCCCTCCTTACTTGCTCTCCACTTTCTTCCATGCGTTTTCCTCAGTGTATCGTGGTTTGAGTTTAGTCCATTTGTCTATCACTTTATAGCTGATTGTTATTTACACTTTCTATATTATGGACACATTGTTTGTACCATTTATTCTTATTTCTTTGAAAAAACTACAGTTTAGAAATAGAAAAAAAACATTTTATATGAAGTAAAACCATCATAAAATGTAACAACTGATAAATACTGGATAGATGCAAATAAGCATAATAAAACATACCTTTGAAATTGCCAATGAATAACCCAGGAAGAATCTGTAAAATAAAAGCAAATTAATCCACAAAGAAGAAATTATATAGATACATTTATATTTCAAATATAAGGGTGATCTGGTGTAAAAGAGTTAGAGCTGATTTGCCTAAAATAAAATCGCAATTATTTTTCAGGGTTTTGGATAATTTAGAATCTCAAATTTCTTGGATTTTTTGTCAAAAAATATACAGAAAAAGATGAATGAAGAAATTATATATATTCAATGTAGCCTTCATCTTCCTTCCACTCAACTATGATGGATACAAAGAAAGTTTCAATGATACCTGCTGGTAGGAAAAGGAAGTAGGTAGGAAATGCTTTCGGAAGTTTATGGTTTATTGTTCATATGTTTATGTTGGAATGGTTTTGTGATGTACTGTGTACCCAAAAGTGTAATCCTCAGGTAAAATTCCACTTACAATGTGTTATATATAGTTCCAGTGTCTTGTTATGTTGTAGAGAGGCCTTTGGACTACCTGAGGCTCTTTGGCCTGGTAACAACTGCTACCTCTGCACCCCCCTTCCCCAAATTTAAAACCAAGTATAGTAAATCACAGAGTAAATATATATTTGTTACTTAATGTCTTCATAAAGTACAGTAATGAAGTCTCTTATGTAACAAAAAAATAAGAGATGTCTGTTGGCCACTTTCAGCTTAACAGGGTCTGATAGAGATGTCTATTGTTCAGATACCCCAGTAACAGGCCCTAATACACAGATTATGTGGAAAAAAAAAGTAGACATGAACATACAACTGGTATATATGATTTTATGAATTCTATTGTAATACATAAGAGAATTGCATGTATAGCAATCCCCATATATCTGTATATAGATTTTCCACAAACGGTGTATACTAAATTCCTTTATTGAACCTGTATAGTACAAATAAATTGCAGGCTCAATAAAGGGGTCGTCCCATCTCAAGAATCATATTCAGACTTGTAGATTAGAGTAACTTACATTTTCTGCTCTGTTTCATTATATCTGCCATATACAACTAAATCTAATTTCCCCAGTATTTACAGCTGGTTGGCTAGGTTATAGACCTGTTCACAGGTCAGCATGATGACTTCTGGCCATCCCGGCCATCTATATTCTCTTCTACCCTCCCCCTAAATCCTGATTTTAGCTTTTGAGCCCTGATAAGGGTAAGATAAGTTTCTAAATTATTGCAAAGAGGATTTTTTTTCTGCACTGTGTTTGCTTCAAAACGACACCAGGCAGACTCCATTATATTCAATAGGGTCTGCAGGGTTCAGTGTTTAACCGCTGTTTTAGGGGGCCGCCTGTCCATTTGAGTTCCTTAATGATGGGTGTCGTGCAACCCTGGTCTGTCCAGGGTCTCCCGTTCGGCCACAGAAAAATGGCCGACGGACATGCGCAGTCAGCGCTTTTGGACCAAGAGAAGAGGTGGAGGTGGTGAAGAAGATTCTCCAAATCTACAGACATAATAAAAGTATGTTGTTTATTACTGTAATGTGTTCTGTAACATGGTGGTGACATTTACTTATGCTTCGGGGAGGTGACAGACTCCCTTTATACAACCTACAGCAGCTCTAACTGGCTGAGTGGGTATTTCCCGTATGTCAGGATGAGAACAGGAAGCCGAGACCAGCAGCGACCCAGTAAGCAGCAGAATAAAGTGGCAGAGAAATAAGCGAAGACAAGAGCACTTTCATGTTTCATTGCCATTCTCAGCCATCTGTAAATACGTTTTACCTGCCGTTTACAGGACAGTAAAATAGCAGGGGATGCATTTGCCATCTTTTTATTTACCTGATTTTTCAGTTTTACAATGAATGTATTACAATTTTTTAGAAAGTTTAAACTGTCAAAGCATTCCTACATGAATGACACTGCAAAAATAACAAGCAAAAGCAGCACAATGTTTCCTTCTGTCTCTGGTGATGTAACAGATTATAAATAAATGGGTATCCACCAAGGCTGGACGCACTTCCTCTAGCCATAGCAACCATTTAATATCCTCACAACCAGATCAACACACAAGCAAGGAATGCCAGAGTGTATATGTGATTAACTGCGGGCGACACTGACACCAGAACGACACCATGTTATAGCAAGCATCAACAAAGAGCACAAGGACGTCTGATTTTGTGGATTTAACGAGGACCTCTCATGTCCTCATTGATGTGCGGTATTATATACCAATAGAAAGTGCAGTGTGCAGAATTCAGCACACTGTCTGACAGCTCTCCTGTTGTGCGCCCTGGGCTGTTAATTTCAGCACCAAGGTCTCCCCACTGTCAGAAGGGCAGACCTTACAGCCTAGCCTCATTGCTGGGGAATAAGGAATGTCCCCCCAATAGTAGAAGTCAGGTTTGACATTCCTTACATCCCAGCGATGATGCTAGGCTGTATGGCCCGCCCTTCTGATAGTGGGGAGATATTGGTGCCACAATTAACATCACTGATATTTCCAGCATGGGCCACACACTGGGAAAGGCGAGAATGAGAGGAATTCAATGGACTGTGAGCTTTCTAGCAGTATATAATACCACACATCGATGAGGAAGCTAAAGATCCTCTTTAAAGAAGTCATATACAATTAATATACTACATTTACCAAGAGCAAGTTAAGTCAACAGTGAACAGTTGTTTCCCCTGATCTTCATATCAAGTTTCTACCTTACACATGTTTCTATGTTTACTGTGACTGTGTACTGTTTGCATAATGTACCACAATAGCGCAACTGTCCAACGAGACACACAAGCAAATGATGAATTACAAACTTTTGTTGGTATAAGACTGATTGATTGAACTTTTTATTTGCACTGATGTATGCATGAGGCCTGCATGTTAGGGCAATGCGTGTTTCGCCAACCTTTTCCAATGACTACCCACGTGTTCAGCTGGTATTCTTTGTGCAAAGTATCCAAACCTGAAGATGTTCTTTTCAGAAGCTGTGTAAGTAACCCCACCCTCCCTTTTCCCCTATTATGACATCCATATTCCCTATAAGGATATCATGCACAGGAACCGTTTGTGGTTCTACCGAGCGCCTCACAGCTACATATAAAAAGATGAACCATTATGAATTTAGTTTGCCATAAGGTAACCCTTCAGCTTATTCTATTTCGTCTTAACCAGTGCCTTTAAAAATATGAAATATCCCACATCATTGGGATGCAAGTCTATGTACTGTTCAAGATAAAGCTGATCCATGCAAGGAATTCCAGTTTTAATCTGTCACTTCACACCCAGCAAAACTGTAGCACTGGAGGTGGCGGCTCTCTTCTATTTTTAAGTGACTACCATAACTTAAAAATAGCCCCCAAGTGCCTAGTACGTCACCTTCTCTATAGTGCAGCAACAAAAATGAACGCTACTAAAAATATTCACCTCTAACATTATCCTACAAAGTACCAACTGCAGGGATGTAAAAAGGAACCTGGAAAAACACCAATATCTCTCATGTAAGAAGTAACGCCGCCTTAAAGTTTCCTGGTTAAGAATATTCTGAGGATAGGTCATCAATATTACATAGGAGTGGATCCAACACCCCACACTCCCTCCTGCAAGTGCTACAGCCACCACTAAGTATATAGTGTGCATGTGAATAATAGGAAACTGCAAACACACAAGCACTGTAGCTCCTTATAGGTGCAAGCTTATAGGTGGGGGTGTCAGGTGTCAGACTCCCACCGATCTGATGCTGGGTTCACACCAGTGCTTGATTTCCGTTTTCAGGTTTCTGAATTCAGCTGACAGAAGACGGAAACCTGTCAGACCGTGTCCGGCCGTGAGTGCCGGTGAGCATTTTGTGCTCTCCGCGGCGAAACCGATTTTTTTTTTTTTAACTGGACAACCCATTTAAATAAATGGGCTTGAAAAATAACTGCAAGTTTCCATTTCCTGCCCAGTTTCCGTCAGGAAACGGAAACCTGCATAACAGAGACCGGGGCGCAGGTGTGAACGAGCCCTGATATTGATCACCAATCCTGAAGAAATCTCGATTATCCTGAACCTGGAAACCTCCTTTAATAATTGTTATTCCATTCAAGTCTCATGTAATTTAAAATATAAATGTCACTATAAATTGCACAGTTGGCCTCGTACACAGCACAGCAGTAAAAAAAAAGTTTTTTTTAATTATTTTTAACATCCAAGTCTTAATAAATTCATCCCATCTTACATCAGCACAGTTTCAACTTACTCTGGCATATAAAACATCAATATTCAACATCAAGCCGTCACCTAGGTAGTTTTTAGTATTGTGTATACCGTATGTAAACCCTCAGACGTACAGCATCATGGAATTAATGGCACTATATAGATAAATAATTTATATAAATAAATAATAATAATCTACCCCTGGGTCTTTCACTCTCTGACAGCTAGAGGGACAAAGGTGAATACAATGTTTGTTTTTACTAACCCAACAGTTGTATTGCACAAACCGCCAAATCATTTGTGTACTCAAGACTGTCCAGCTAACACATAAATGTAGGAGCCTTTATTCTGTATACTTATAGGGTATGGCTGTAACATCTGGCCTACAGCAGACATAATTGTGATATTATCAGTATTTGCTATTTAGGAGAGTCTTTCATCACATCTTTTTTTCCCATTACGTCATTTCATCATGTACATTATGTCTGTTCGGTTTTTCTGGCTCTTCATACATTTAAGCAGGAACCAGCTATTAAAGACTTACAAGACTTTGGACAATCCTTTTTGTTAGGAGGGTCCACCGCATAGTTGATGGATGACACAGTGTTGCACATAAGAGACCTTAAGCAATTCACTTTATTCTCAGGGCCAAAGATAGTTTTTCAAACTGCTGCCATCACTGTCCTTGTAATACATGGACGTGCTGGGTTCTCTAGGATCAGCAAGTCTCCTGATAACTATTCTGGCTACAGATGATGGCCCTTAACCATTTCCGGACCGCCCATAGACTTTATATGTCCAGGAAGTGGTTGCCTTGTTCTGACAAGACGTGCCAGAACGTCTTGTCAGAACACAACAGCTGCACAAGATCATGCAGCTGCAGATACTGGGAGCCGGCTGTAACTTCAGCCGGAGCTCCCAGAGAGAAGACTGGGAAGGTTTATTACCGTCCCTGCCTTATTGAACTCTGTGTATACAGCGCTCAATGAGCGCTGTATATACAGCTATGCATGCCGCCATAATGGGGCCGCCCTCTGACCCGGTGGTCACGTGATCTGCCGGGCTCAGTGTCTTAGAAGAGTTGCAGGGGCCTACAGGACCCAGATCAGCTCTGTATACTGTGTATACAGTATGCAGGAGGCTGTATTCCTCCTGCAACTGGGGATAAATGTACCAGCCCCAGCTGCAGGGGAAATCAGCCTCCAATACAAAAAAAAAAGTGATCAGATGTCCCCTCATGTCTCTTATGACCTTATGGGGACACCATCTGAAAAAAAAAATTAAGTAAAAAAAAATTAAATAATTTAAAAAATAAGTAAAATAATATGCCAAAAAAATGCCGTTATTAAAGGTTATAGCTCCACCCCCGACAACACCATATAAAATAAAAATTATCATAACGGAGAGGAAAAACTATTTGATAAAGTTTTTCAGTAGCACTTTGTATTATTAATAGAGATGAGCGAACAGTGTTCTATCGAACTCATGTTCGATCGGATATTAGGCTGTTCGGCATGTTCGAATCGAATCGAACACCGCGTGGTAAAGTGCGCCATTACTCGATTCCCCTCCCACCTTCCCTGGCGCCTTTTTTGCTCCAATAACAGCGCAGGGTAGGTGGGACAGGAACTACGACACCGGTGACGTTGAAAAAAGTAGGCAAAACCCATTGGCTGCCGAAAACATGTGACCTCTAATTTAAAAGAACAGCGACGCCCAGCTTCGCGTCATTCTGAGCTTGCAATTCACCGAGGACGGAGGTTTCCGTCCAGCTAGCTAGGGCTTAGATTCTGGGTAGGCAGGGACAGGCTAGGATAGGAAGGAGAAGACAACCAACAGCTCTTGTAAGAGCTAAATTCCAGGGAGAAGCTTGTCAGTGTAACGTGGCACTGACGGGCTCAATCGCCGCAACCCAGCTTTCCCAGGATCCTGAATGGAATACACTGTCAGTGTATTCCCGTATACCCGATATATACCCCGATACCCGTTCCAACGGTGTGCCCCCCCACCTTCACCCCAGAAATACCCTGCAAGTCCCCTAGCAATAGAATTGGGGCTATATACACCCACAATTTTTACTACTGGTATACAGTGCCATTGTCTGACTGGGAATTCAAAGAATATATTGGGAATACAAATACCCTCATTTCTTGCTACTGCCATATAGTGCCAGTGTCTGACTGGGAATTCAAAGAATATATTGGGGTTACGTGCACCCACAATTTTTACTACTGGTATACAGTGCCATTGTCTGACTGGGAATTCAAAGAATATATTGGGAATACAAATACCCTCATTTCTTGCTACTGCCATATAGTGCCAGTGTCTGACTGGGAATTCAAAGAATATATTGGGGTTACGTGCACCCACAATTTTTACTACTGGTATACAGTGCCATTGTCTGACTGGGAATTCAAAGAATATATTGGGAATACAAATACCCTCATTTCTTGCTACTGCCATATAGTGCCAGTGTCTGACTGGGAATTCAAAGAATATATTGGGGTTACGTGCACCCACAATTTTTACTACTGGTATACAGTGCCATTGTCTGACTGGGAATTCAAAGAATATATTGGGAATACAAATACCCTCATTTCTTGCTACTGCCATATAGTGCCAGTGTCTGACTGGGAATTCAAAGAATATATTGGGGTTACGTGCACCCACAATTTTTACTACTGGTATACAGTGCCATTGTCTGACTGGGAATTCAAAGAATATATTGGGAATACAAATACCCTCATTTCTTGCTACTGCCATATAGTGCCAGTGTCTGACTGGGAATTCAAAGAATATATTGGGGTTACGTGCACCCACAATTTTTACTACTGGTATACAGTGCCATTGTCTGACTGGGAATTCAAAGAATATATTGGGAATACAAATACCCTCATTTCTTGCTACTGCCATATAGTGCCAGTGTCTGACTGGGAATTCAAAGAATATATTGGGGTTACGTGCACCCACAATTTTTACTACTGGTATACAGTGCCATTGTCTGACTGGGAATTCAAAGAATATATTGGGAATACAAATACCCTCATTTCTTGCTACTGCCATATAGTGCCAGTGTCTGACTGGGAATTCAAAGAATATATTGGGGTTACGTGCACCCACAATTTTTACTACTGGTATACAGTGCCATTGTCTGACTGGGAATTCAAAGAATATATTGGGAATACAAATACCCTCATTTCTTGCTACTGCCATATAGTGCCAGTGTCTGACTGGTAATTCAAAGAATATATTGGGGTTACGTGCACCCACAATTTTTACTACTGGTATACAGTGCCATTGTCTGACTGGGAATTCAAAGAATATATTGGGAATACAAATACCCTCATTTCTTGCTACTGCCATATAGTGCCAGTGTCTGACTGGGAATTCAAAGAATATATTGGGGTTACGTGCACCCACAATTTTTACTACTGGTATACAGTGCCATTGTCTGACTGGGAATTCAAAGAATATATTGGGAATACAAATACCCTCATTTCTTGCTACTGCCATATAGTGCCAGTGTCTGACTGGGAATTCAAAGAATATATTGGGGTTACGTGCACCCACAATTTTTACTACTGGTATACAGTGCCATTGTCTGACTGGGAATTCAAAGAATATATTGGGAATACAAATACCCTCATTTCTTGCTACTGCCATATAGTGCCAGTGTCTGACTGGGAATTCAAAGAATATATTGGGGTTACGTGCACCCACAATTTTTACTACTGGTATACAGTGCCATTGTCTGACTGGGAATTCAAAGAATATATTGGGAATACAAATACCCTCATTTCTTGCTACTGCCATATAGTGCCAGTGTCTGACTGGTAATTCAAAGAATATATTGGGGTTACGTGCACCCACAATTTTTACTACTGGTATACAGTGCCATTGTCTGACTGGGAATTCAAAGAATATATTGGGAATACAAATACCCTCATTTCTTGCTACTGCCATATAGTGCCAGTGTCTGACTGGGAATTCAAAGAATATATTGGGGTTACGTGCACCCACAATTTTTACTACTGGTATACAGTGCCATTGTCTGACTGGGAATTCAAAGAATATATTGGGAATACAAATACCCTCATTTCTTGCTACTGCCATATAGTGCCAGTGTCTGACTGGGAATTCAAAGAATATATTGGGGTTACGTGCACCCACAATTTTTACTACTGGTATACAGTGCCATTGTCTGACTGGGAATTCAAAGAATATATTGGGAATACAAATACCCTCATTTCTTGCTACTGCCATATAGTGCCAGTGTCTGACTGGTAATTCAAAGAATATATTGGGGTTACGTGCACCCACAATTTTTACTACTGGTATACAGTGCCATTGTCTGACTGGGAATTCAAAGAATATATTGGGAATACAAATACCCTCATTTCTTGCTACTGCCATATAGTGCCAGTGTCTGACTGGGAATTCAAAGAATATATTGGGGTTACGTGCACCCACAATTTTTACTACTGGTATACAGTGCCATTGTCTGACTGGGAATTCAAAGAATATATTGGGAATACAAATACCCTCATTTCTTGCTACTGCCATATAGTGCCAGTGTCTGACTGGGAATTCAAAGAATATATTGGGGTTACGTGCACCCACAATTTTTACTACTGGTATACAGTGCCATTGTCTGACTGGGAATTCAAAGAGTATATTGGGAATACAAATACCCTCATTTCTTGCTACTGCCATATAGTGCCAGTGTCTGACTGGGAATTCAAAGAATATATTGGGGTTACGTGCACCCACAATTTTTACTACTGGTATACAGTGCCAATTTCTAACTAGGAATTCAAAATGCGCAAGGCTCCCGGAAAGGGACGTGGACGAGGCCGTGGGCGAGGTCGGGGGAATGGTTCTGGGGAGCAAGGTAGCAGTGAAGCCACAGGGCGTCCCGTGCCTACTCCTGTGGGGCAGCAAGCATTGCGCCACTCCACAGTGCCAGGGTTGCTTGCCACATTAACTAAACTGCAGGGTACAAACCTTAGTAGGCCCGAGAACCAGGAACAGGTCTTGCAATGGCTGTCAGAGAACGCTTACAGCACATTGTCCAGCAGCCAGTCAGACTCTGCCTCCTCTCCTCCTATTACCCAACAGTCTTGTCTTCCTTCCTCCCAAAATTCCGAAGCTTTACAGAACAATAACCCAAACTGTCCCTGCTCCCCAGAGCTGTTCTCCGCTCCTTTCATTGTCCCTCAACCTGCCTCTCCACGTCACGATTCCATGAACCTAACAGAGGAGCATCTGTGTCCAGATGCTCAAACACTAGAGTCTCCTCCATCTCCGTTCGATTTGGTGGTGGATGACCAGCAACCCACCCTCATCGACGATGATGTGACGCAGTTGCCGTCAGGGCATCCAGTTGACTGGCGCATTGTGCGGGAGGAGGAGATGAGACAGGAGTTGGAAGAGGAAGTGGTGGATGATGAGGACACTGACCCGACCTGGACAGGGGGGATGTCAAGCGGGGAAAGTAGTGTGGATGTTGAGGCAGGTGCAGCACCAAAAAGGGTAGCTAGAGGCAGAGGCAGAGGTCAGCAGCTTAGGCGAAGCCAGGCCACACCCGGAATCTCCCAAGATGTTCCAGTTCGTACCCAGCCCCGAAAAACTCCCACCTCGAGGGCACGTTTCTCGAAGGTGTGGAGTTTTTTCAAGGAATGCGCCGAGGACAGATATAGTGTTGTCTGCACAATTTGCCTCTCGAAATTGATTAGGGGCTCTGAGAAGAGCAACCTGTCCACCACTTCAATGCGCCGTCATTTGGAATCCAAGCACTGGAATCAGTGGCAGGCAGCAACGGCAGGACAAAGGCCGCCTGCCGTTCACGCCACTGCCACTGCCTCTGCCTCTGCCTCTGCCACTGCCACTGCTGACTGTGCTGGCGATGCACTCCAGAGGACGAGCCAGGACACCACTTCATCTGCCTCCGCCACTTTGTTGACTTCTACCTCATCCTCCCCTGGTCCTGTCTTATCTCCTTCTCCTGCACCATCAAAGGCACCATCAGGCGTTTCTTTACAACAACCCACCATCTCTCAGACATTGGAGCGGCGGCAGAAATACACTGCTAACCACCCACACGCGCAAGCCTTGAACGCCAACATCGCTAAACTGCTGGCCCAGGAGATGTTGGCGTTCCGGCTTGTTGAAACTCCCGCCTTCCTGGACCTGATGGCAACTGCGGCACCTCGCTATGCCGTCCCTAGCCGTCACTACTTCTCCCGGGGTGCCGTCCCCGCCTTGCACCAGCACGTGTCACTCAACATCAGGCGGGCCCTTAGTTCCGCGCTTTGCACAAAGGTCCACTTGACCACCGACGCGTGGACAAGTGCATGCGGACAGGGACGCTACATTTCACTGACGGCACACTGGGTGAATGTAGTTGAGGCTGGGACTGCTTCCCAAACTGGCCCGGTGTACCTCGTCTCCCCGCCTAACATTCCTGGCAGGGACACGAGAAGAACACCCCCCTCCTCCTCCTCCTCTACCGCCTCCTCCTCCGCCACCGCCTCCTCCTCCGCCACCGCCTCCTCCTCCGCTGTTAGATTGACCCCAGCTACGAGTTGGAAACGTTGCAGCACTGGCGTTGGTAGACGTCAGCAGGCTGTGCTGAAGCTGATCAGCTTGGGGGACAGACAGCACACTGCCTCCGAGGTGAGGGATGCCCTCCTCGATGAGACGGCAATATGGTTTGAGCCGCTGCACCTGGGCCCAGGCATGGTCGTTTGTGATAACGGCCGGAACCTGGTAGCAGCTCTGGAGCTTGCCGGACTCCAACATGTTCCATGCCTGGCCCACGTCTTCAACCTAGTGGTGCAACGTTTCCTAAAGAGCTACCCCAATGTTCCAGAGCTACTGGTGAAAGTGCGGCGCATGTGCGCCCACTTTCGCAAGTCGACAGTAGCCGCTGCTAGCTTAAAATCTCTCCAGCAACGCCTGCATGTGCCACAACACCGGCTTTTGTGCGACGTCCCCACACGCTGGAACTCAACGTTTCAGATGTTGAATAGAGTGGTTGAGCAGCAGAGACCTTTGATGGAATACCAGCTACAAAACCCTAGGGTGCCACAAAGTCAGCTGCCTCAGTTTCACATCCATGAGTGGCCATGGATGAGAGACCTTTGTGACATCCTACGGGTCTTTGAGGAGTCCACAAGGAGGGTGAGCTCTGAGGATGCGATGGTGAGCCTTACAATCCCGCTCTTGTGTGTTCTGAGAGAATCCCTGATTGACATCAGGGATAACTCAGATCACACAGAGGAGTTAGGGATAGCATCCGATCCGTCACAGCTGGAGAGTAGGTCCACACATCTGTCCGCTTCACTGCGTTTAATGGAGGAGGAGGAGGAGGAGGAGGAGGAGGAGGAAGAAGAGTTGTCCGATGATGTGATGGTGATACAGGAGGCTTCCGGGCAACTTCGAATCGTCCCATTGTTGCAGCGCGGATGGGTAGACATGGAGGATGAGGAGGAAATGGAGATTGAACTTTCCGGTGGGGCCAGAGGAGTCATGCCAACTAACACTGTGGCAGACATGGCTGAGTTCATGTTGGGGTGCTTTACAACCGACAAGCGTATTGTCAAAATCATGGAGGACAACCAGTACTGGATCTTTGCTATCCTTGACCCCCGGTATAAAAACAACATCTCGTCTTTTATTCCGGTAGAGGGGAGGGCCAATCGCATCAATGCTTGCCACAGGCAATTGGTGCAGAATATGATGGAGATGTTTCCAGCATGTGACAGTGGCGGCAGGGAGGGCAGTTCCTCCAGTAGGCAACCAAGTTCTCACCGGTCCACACAAACGAGGGGCACACTGTCTAAGGTCTGGGACACCTTGATGGCACCCCCTCGCCAAAGTGCCGCCACGGAGGGTCCTAGTGTCACCAGGCGTGAGAAGTATAGGCGCATGTTGCGGGAATACCTTTCCGACCACAGCCCTGTCCTCTCCGACCCCTCTGCGCCCTACACGTATTGGGTGTCGAAGTTGGACCTGTGGCTTGAACTTGCCCTATATGCCTTGGAGGTGCTGTCCTGTCCTGCCGCCAGCGTCCTATCTGAGAGGGTGTTCAGTGCAGCCGGTGGCATCATCACTGACAAGCGCACCCGTCTGTCAGCTGAGAGTGCCGACCGGCTCACTTTGATAAAAATGAACCACCACTGGGTAGAGCCGTCATTTTTGTGCCCACCTGTGTAAAGCACCCCAACATGAAACTCCATGTCTGTACTCAACCTCTCCAATTCCTCCGCATCCTCATACTCATCCACCATAAGCGTTGCACAATTCTGCTAATACTAGGCTCCCTCCAACATGATTTCCCCCAACTCTGCTGGTTAGAGGCTCCCTCCACCCTGATTTCCACCAACTCTGCTGGTTAGAGGCTCCCTCCACCCTGCTTTCCCACAACTCTGCTGGTTAGAGGCTCCTTCCACCATGAATTTGCCCAAACTGGGCTGTTTAGAGGCTCCCTCCACCATGAATTGGTCCAAACTGGGCTGGTTAGAGGCTCCCTCCACCATTAATTGGTCCAAACTGGGCTGGTTAGAGGCTCCCTCCACCATGAATTTCCCAAAACTTGGCTGTTTAGAGGCTCCCTCCACCATTAATTGGTCCAAACTGGGCTGGTTAGAGGCTCCCTCCACCATGAATTGGTCCAAACGGGTTTTTAGAGGCTCCCTTCACCATGAATTGGTCCAAACTTGGCTGTTTAGAGGCTCCCTCCACCATGAATTGGTCCAAACTGGGGTGGTTAGAGGCTCCCTCCACCATTAATTGGTCCAAACTGGGCTGGTTAGAGGCTCCCTCCACCATTAATTGGTCCAAACTGGGCTGGTTAGAGGCTCCCTCCACCATGAATTTGCCCAAACTGGGCTGGTTAGAGGCTCCCTCCACCATGAATTGGTCCAAACTGGGGTGGTTAGAGGCTCCCTCCACCATTAATTGGTCCAAACTGGGCTGGTTAGAGGCTCCCTCCACCATTAATTGGTCCAAACTGGGCTGGTTAGAGGCTCCCTCCACCATTAATTGGTCCAAACTGGGCTGGTTAGAGGCTCCCTCCACCATGAATTTGCCCAAACTGGGCTGGTTAGAGGCTCCCTCCACCATGAATTTGCCCAAACTGGGCTGTTTAGAGGCTCCCTCCACCATGAATTGGTCCAAACTGGGCTGTTTAGAGGCTCCCTCCACCATGAATTGGTCCAAACTGGGCTGGTTAGAGGCTCCCTCCACCATGAATTTCCCAAAACTTGGCTGTTTAGAGGCTCCCTCCACCATGAATTGGTCCAAACTGGGCTGGTTAGAGGCTCCCTCCACCATTAATTGGTCCAAACTGGGCTGGTTAGAGGCTCCCTCCACCATGAATTTGCCCAAACTGGGCTGTTTAGAGGCTCCCTCCACCATGAATTTGCCCAAACTGGGCTGGTTAGAGGCTCCCTCCACCATGAATTGGTCCAAACGGGTTTTTAGAGGCTCCCTTCACCATGAATTGGTCCAAACTTGGCTGTTTAGAGGCTCCCTCCACCATGAATTGGTCCAAACTGGGGTGGTTAGAGGCTCCCTCCACCATTAATTGGTCCAAACTGGGCTGGTTAGAGGCTCCCTCCACCATTAATTGGTCCAAACTGGGCTGGTTAGAGGCTCCCTCCACCATGAATTGGTCCAAACTGGGGTTTTTAGAGGCTCCCTCCACCATGAATTGGTCCAAACTTGGCTGTTTAGAGGCTCCCTCCACCATTAATTGGTCCAAACTGGGCTGGTTAGAGGCTCCCTCCACCATGAATTGGTCCAAACTGGGTTTTTTAGAGGCTCCCTCCACCATGAATTTGCCCAAACTGGGCTGTTTAGAGGCTCCCTCCACCATGAATTGGTCCAAACTGGGTTTTTTAGAGGCTCCCTCCACCATGAATTGGTCCAAACTGGGCTGGTTAGAGGCTCCCTCCACCATGAATTGGTCCAAACTGGGGTGGTTAGAGGCTCCCTCCACCATTAATTGGTCCAAACTGGGCTGGTTAGAGGCTCCCTCCACCATTAATTGGTCCAAACTGGGCTGGTTAGAGGCTCCCTCCACCATGAATTTGCCCAAACTGGGCTGGTTAGAGGCTCCCTCCACCATGAATTGGTCCAAACTGGGGTGGTTAGAGGCTCCCTCCACCATTAATTGGTCCAAACTGGGCTGGTTAGAGGCTCCCTCCACCATTAATTGGTCCAAACTGGGCTGGTTAGAGGCTCCCTCCACCATTAATTGGTCCAAACTGGGCTGGTTAGAGGCTCCCTCCACCATGAATTTGCCCAAACTGGGCTGTTTAGAGGCTCCCTCCACCATGAATTTGCCCAAACTGGGCTGGTTAGAGGCTCCCTCCACCATGAATTGGTCCAAACTGGGGTGGTTAGAGGCTCCCTCCACCATTAATTGGTCCAAACTGGGCTGGTTAGAGGCTCCCTCCACCATTAATTGGTCCAAACTGGGCTGGTTAGAGGCTCCCTCCACCATGAATTTGCCCAAACTGGGCTGTTTAGAGGCTCCCTCCACCATGAATTTGCCCAAACTGGGCTGGTTAGAGGCTCCCTCCACCATGAATTGGTCCAAACTGGGGTTTTTAGAGGCTCCCTCCACCATGAATTGGTCCAAACTGGGGTGGTTAGAGGCTCCCTCCACCATTAATTGGTCCAAACTGGGCTGGTTAGAGGCTCCCTCCACCATGAATTGGTCCAAACTGGGGTTTTTAGAGGCTCCCTCCACCATGAATTGGTCCAAACTTGGCTGTTTAGAGGCTCCCTCCACCATTAATTGGTCCAAACTGGGCTGGTTAGAGGCTCCCTCCACCATGAATTGGTCCAAACTGGGTTTTTTAGAGGCTCCCTCCACCATGAATTTGCCCAAACTGGGCTGTTTAGAGGCTCCCTCCACCATGAATTGGTCCAAACTGGGTTTTTTAGAGGCTCCCTCCACCATGAATTGGTCCAAACTTGGCTGTTTAGAGGCTCCCTCCACCATTAATTGGTCCAAACTGGGCTGGTTAGAGGCTCCCTCCACCATGAATTGGTCCAAACTGGGTTTTTTAGAGGCTCCCTCCACCATGAATTTGCCCAAACTGGGCTGTTTAGAGGCTCCCTCCACCATGAATTGGTCCAAACTGGGTTTTTTAGAGGCTCCCTCCACCATGAATTGGTCCAAACTGGGCTGGTTAGAGGCTCCCTCCACCATGAATTGGTCCAAACTGGGGTGGTTAGAGGCTCCCTCCACCATTAATTGGTCCAAACTGGGCTGGTTAGAGGCTCCCTCCACCATTAATTGGTCCAAACTGGGCTGGTTAGAGGCTCCCTCCACCATGAATTTGCCCAAACTGGGCTGGTTAGAGGCTCCCTCCACCATGAATTGGTCCAAACTGGGTTTTTTAGAGGCTCCCTCCACCATGAATTTGCCCAAACTGGGCTGGTTAGAGGCTCCCTCCACCATGAATTGGTCCAAACTGGGGTTTTTAGAGGCTCCCTCCACCATGAATTTGCCCAAACTCTGCTGGTTAGAGGCTCAATCCACCCTGATTTTCAAAACAAATGTTGGTGCCAACCTCAACTTACTACAAGGGCCAAATTCACTGCTGGTGACAAGCTCTCCTCACTGCAAGTGCCAAATACACATGTTTCAAGGTGTTTTCCTACTGTCAGAGAGGTGGTATTGAGTGTGTAAAGTGTGTAGTTGTTAGGCTGTGATGTTGGGGTAATAGAGGGTCTTTGGTGTGTTAGATGCCCCCAGACATGCTTCCCCTGCTGTCCCAGTGTCATTCCAGAGGTGTTGGCATCATTTCCTGGGGTGTCATAGTGGACTTGGTGACCCTCCAGACACGGATTTGGGTTTCCCCCTTAACGAGTATCTGTTCCCCATAGACTATAATGGGGTTCGAAACCCGTTCGAACACACGAACATTGAGCGGCTGTTCGAATCGAATTTCGAACCTCGAACATTTTAGTGTTCGCTCATCTCTAATTATTAAATAAAAACAGACACAATTTCCCTCCTATTTTGTTTATATTTTCCCAGATATAAAAAAAACTAAAACATATTCGAAAATAAAAACAACATGAAAATAAAGTCCTATGTCTCCCTGAAAAAAAAGACGCAAAAATTAGTTGAATGAGACGTATGAGAAAAATTTTACAGCCCTCTAAACTGCACATACAAAATAAACCTAAAATGTCTCTGGTCCCTGGACCACAAATTGGCCCGGTACTGAAGTGGTAATGGGTATGGTGGAAGGAATAAGAGTTGATGGATGGGGATGAGAGAAGTCTTCCACGAGTGATTTTCTGCAGCACAGAGTAAAGAGAGTTGAAGGAGAAGGCAGCAAAGAGTAGCATAGCATGTGAATGAATGAGCCATCTTGCGGTGCGCTCTCTTCTGTGTTAGGGTGCATTCACACTGAGTATACACTGAGCTGATTCTGAACGTAAAACACGTTCAGAATCAGTGCGTACAAAGCAGATCCCAATCATTTCAATGGGAGTCGCATACGTGCGCTCCCCATTGAAATGAATGGGCTGCTTTTTTCCCTATTGGTTTCAATGTGATATGCGCATATTGAAATGAATGGGATCTGCTTTGTACGCGCTGATTTACGTTCAGAATCGGCTCAGCATATACTTAGTGTGAATGCACCCTTAAACTGTAGACACCTGGTACAGTAGAGGTCAATGTACACTGTTTCTGATTGCTATGATGCCCAAATCTAAAAATGATAATCCCTTAGTAGCCTTACTGCACATGGCTGTGCCATCTGAACAATCACTAGCAAACGTCTTACAGTCAGTACTTCAGCTGTTGAGCAGTTCAGCTTACAACATGCCATTGGTTGGCCAGGCATGCAGTGTATTGTATTTCAATAAAAGCTAGAGCAGTACATGGTGCTACAACTGAGTGTAGTGACATCAACCTGTTAATGAAGGAATGTACTATCAGACACCTCAAGGAAGACAAAGCTGGATTAGCCCACCCATGACAAGCAAAACAGCTTCATTCTCCAATTCGTATCCATGTGCTCTTCCCAAAGACAATTTTAAGGATGAGACAAAGACAACCGGTTGATGATATAAACTACGGACATATACACAAAGTCATTCATAAGTTTTTAAATGATGGGGGATTCCAAACTGTTCATAGAGCTGATAGCTGTATCAACATAAAAAAACCCTATTACTTGCGAAAGAATCTCCCGATTCAGCGATGCAAGGGCGAATCCCTGGGGCTTCTGTCCTACTACAGACCAGAAGTGACGACAGCAAAACTGTTGTTCAAGTAATTGCTCAGCTAATCGCCAGCCTAACGAGTTATATGTACGTGAAGTCATCACCTCAATGAACATGATGTCATCACTTTCCGCCAGGGAAACAAACTCTGAAGTGCTGGAACAGGCCCTTTAGCAGGGAAGTTAGATTTTGGCCTCATGTTTGCATGACTATCAGCTCCCTGCACAGTTCTGATAAATCTTCACATACCCTGTTAAAAGTTTAGAAGGAATTGATTCATAACTAACAGGGTATAACCTTACAGGTTGCAAACTAAACAGTTGCTTTAATAACTAAGGATTTCCAAAGGTGTGGAAACCATTTCCGAATTTGTACAGTACCGGAGTGGAAGATCTGGAAATCTGAATGCAGTGAAATCTTCTACTGCTATGAACTGCATTATAACCTGGGTTTAGTATAAGGAAAACGTTTGTATTTGTATCGTGTTAGGCAGTGGGTATGAAATATAATAAAAAAATCTAAAAACTTGTAATCTGTACATAAATATGCATCCTTCAGACATTGTTTTAAAATTTACCTGAGGAAGAAGCCGACAGCTTCGAAAGCTTGTAGTCTGTCATCATTATTAGTTAGTAGAGATGAGCGAGTACTGTTCGGATCAGCCGCTTAACCCCCCGCGTGTCGGCTACGTCCATTCATTTCTATGCGAGCGTGCTGTTCGGATCGGCTGATCCGAACAGTACTCGCTCATCTCTATTAGTTAGCCATTAAAAAAGGTATCAACTACTGAAGACTCTCGACCTGGGTTTGGTATGCTACAGGCTGCCTGTCCTTCACATTTATTTTTTTAGGAGCAGTTAAAGTGTCCGCTAACTAAAATCTCTCCATGTGATGCTGTCACTTTCTTAGACAGGTGCAAAGAGAAGCAAACACCATGTTGGAAAGATCCAGGAGTTCAACCTTCATTTTATTATACTTCATTATTCCATGCAATTTTCTAAGAAATGCCTTTTAGAATACCAGTGTACAAATTTTCCTAGACCTGAGTTTTTAGTTAGATCTGTTAAATTTATTGCATAAAAATACATAAATCAAGATACATAAATCAAGATACATCAAAATACATAAATCACACAGTATGTAACCTGCCATACAAGAGACAACTAAACACTGGACTTGCTCTTTGCCAATGTAAGGTATGCATATAACTCATCTGCCCTACCACCCTTAGGCAGATCTGACCACAACCTGGTACATCTGCAACCCACATACATTCCACTGGTGCGCAGAGAACTGGCGGTTACCCGTACAGTGAAGATTTGGTCAGAGGAAGTGTGGAGTCTCTAAGGGACTGTTTTGATATAACTTTATGGGAAGTGTTTCAAGACTCATTTCCAGAGGACATTGAGGAACTCACACACTGCATAACGGACTACATTAATTTCTGCGTGGACAGCACGGTACCAACTAGAAAGGTGAGGTGTTTCTCCAATAACAAACCATGGATCAACTCTGAGATTAAAACTCTTCTCAAGGAAAAAAAGAGAATTTTTAGGTCTGGGGACAAAAATGGCCTGGGGGCAGTTCAGAAACAGCTAAGACAACTGATCAGAAAAGGGAAAGCCAACTACAGGCGGAAGATGGAACTACAGATGGGGGAGGGTAGAATCTCTGAGGTGTGGGACAGCCTTAAGGCAATTTCAGGACACAAGAAAAAAACAACAGGGCATCGAACAGTAGGGGACAGGAAGTGGCTTAACGAGCTTAATCTATTCTTCAATAGATTCGACTCCAAGCAAATGCTCCCTCCACCAGCATGTCAGCCAATCCCCCTCCCCTCACACACCAAGACCCAACCCCCACCGAACTGCGGTCAACTGCAGTCTGAATATCTGATCCTGCAGGAGTCTCTAGTGTGTAAGGAAATGAAGAAGATTAGAGCAAACAAAGCGGGGGGGGGGGGGGGGGGGTCTGATGGTATAAGCGCAAGAGTTCTTAAAATGTGCAGTGACCAGCTGTGTGGTATTATTACGCACATGTACAATATGAGTCTAAGCTGGGAGTGGTACCTCAACTGTGGAAAACATCTTGCGTGGTACCAGTCCCAAAGAAACCCAACCCGATGGGCTACAATGACTATCGACCAGTAGCACTGACATCTCACCTGATGAAGGTCCTAGAGAGACTGGTCCTGACACACCTACGCCCCCTAGTGAGCTCCACTCTGGACCCCCTCCAGTTTGCCTATCGGCCGGGCATTGGGGTAGATGACGCCATCATCCACCTTCTTCATAGAGCTCTCTCTCACCTGGAGAAACCCGGGAACACTGTGAGAATAATGTTCTTTGATTTCTCTAGTGCTTTCAACACCATTCAGCCAGGGCTACTGAGGGAGAAGCTGAACCTTGGTGGTGTGGACCATCACCTGTCCAACTGGATACTAGACTACCTGACAAACCGCCCTCAGTATGTGAGAGCCCAGGACTGTGTGTCTGACACTGTGATCTGTAGTACGGGGGCACCTCAAGGTACAGTTCTTGCCCCATTCCTCTTCACACTGTACACTGCTGACTTCAGGCACAACTCATCCAGCTGTTACTTACAGAAGTACTCCGATGACTCTGCTATAGTCGGCCTTATCACTGATGGCGATGATAGGGAATACAGAGACTTAAACCGGGATTTTGTTGAATGGTGCCAGCAGAACCAGCTGGGAAGACCAAGGAGATGGTGGTGGACTTTAGTAAACGGAGAGGTGCTCCGACCCCGGTGATCCAAGGAACATGAATTGAGATAGTCAGGACGTATAAGTACCTGGGCGTGCTCCTCAACAATAAACTAGACTGGGTTGATCACCTGGAGGCGCTGCACAGAAAGGGCCACAGCAGACTCTACCTGCTCAGGAGGCTGAGGGCCTTCGGAGTCCGGGGGACACTTCTTAGGGCTTTCTTCAACTCTGTGGTTGTCTCAGCCATCTTTTTCGGTGTGGCCTGCTGGGGAAGCAGTATATCAACCAGGGACAGAAATAGACTTGACAAGCTGATCAGGAGGGCCAGCTCTGTCCTGGGGAGCCCCTTGGACCCAGTACAGGTGGTGGGTGACAGAAGGATACTGTCTGTGGTGACCTCCATGCGGGAGAACAAATCCCACCCCATGTATGGGACCCTGATGGGACTTGGCAGCACTGTAAGTGACCGTCTGCTTCACCCCAAGTGTGAGAAGGAGCGCTATCGCAGGTCCTTCCTTCCAACCGCCACCAGGCTGTATAATCTACATCAAACCAAGCGTAGATCACTCCGCGCAGAGAACTAATGATTATGACGATGACCATGAGGTCTTCCTCTTTCTCTTCTGTTTTTTCTTAGCTGCTATGGCCTCCTAGTATATCTTCTCTCCTCAGCTTATGTGTGTCTACGTCTGTAACATATTACTCTGTATTATCCTGTATCTGTATTACTATGCTGCTGTAACACGCTGAAATTTCCCCAATGTGGGACTATTAAAGGATTATCTTATCTTATAAAACTCACATCAACAGCCTCCATGTTTTGACCCATTTTGGACCATTAACTGAGAGAAGAAGAACAGATTGTGATGTTCTGGATCCCTTCCACTGAGGCCACAGATTGGCTTTAGTGGTCACATGACAGCTGAGACCAATCAGTGGCCTCAGGAAGGAAATTGGGGAAGTCACAGGTAATGACCTCAGCTGTCACGTGGGATGGGTACTTCTGCCAGAAGACAATAAAGGAGTTGCAGGACTGCGAGTATGGTTTTCTTTAATTTTTTTTCACCTCCCATGGCACAATTAATAAATAAAATTTTAGGAGAACTTCTTTAAGTTTAGAAGACTATTTGCAAACTTTTATTGCACGACTGTTGTTGCAAAAAAAAGTAACAAGTTTAGCATGCCCTTAATAAATTTGCTGTTTTGTACAGTACTAATAAAATACTATAGATATATGCATATATATTGTATGTAACTATATAATGTGTGCATATATTATATATGTAAAAATAAACACACAAATGTGGTAAAGTGTATGGTAAAGTTGTGGGTGCACATCTCACTTGGTTTCCTCAGCCAGGCAAGGTAGCAGAAATCCAGAAGGCTATATGTTGCTTTAACTGAACATAGTCTGCTACGGATCTTTATTTAAAGGGATTCTACTAGAGAAGAGCGAATACCGTTCGATCGAGTAGGTATTTGATCGAATATTAGGGTATTCGACATATTCGATTCCGATCGAATAACATGCGGTAAACGCAGTAAAAATTTGTATGCCCTCCCACCTTCCCTGGCACTTTTTTTGCACCAATAACTGTGCAGGGAAGGTGGCACAGGAAGCAGGAAAACGTAGGCATAAAAAAAAATAGGAAAAAGTCATTGGCTGGCTAAATCAGGTGACATCGGATTTATAAGAATAGTGTCAGCCATATTCATGCCAGATGCGTTTTGGTGAGATAGGGAGAAATTGTACTGAGGGTGAGAAAGCGATTGTAGCTTCTGCTAGGCAGGAAAATATTCATAAACAACAGCTCTTTTCAGAGCTACACTGCAGGAACAGTGTACACATACACTGAACCTGCCAAAGATGCATCAAGGTAGCATCAAGGGACGGGGGCGGGCACATGGACGTGGAAATCCAGTCCACAGTCCAGCTACTCGAGAGGGGCTACTAGCAGTGCCCTTCATCATTAGCACAAGGGGACGAGGACGTGGAAACCAGCTGGAGATCCAAGTCCACAGTCCAGCTACTGGAGAGGGGCTGCCAGCAGTGCCACTTGTCAGTAGCACAAGGGGACGAGGACAGGGACGTGGAAGAGGAAATCCAGCTGGGGATCCAGGCTGCAGTAGTTCGACTCCAATTATACTGTATACTGGAGAGGGGCAGCCAGCAGTGCCACAACATCAAGCAGGGTGTAGTTCTGACGAGGCCCAAGGACCAGGAACCTATGCTAGGGTGGATAACAGATATTGTGGACCCGCAACCAGCATGTCCCGCCCACAGTACTGACGAGAGACAGTTCCATGTGTCTGTGCCAGCACACAAGTTCTTTGTCCTCCTCCTCCTCCAGCACAACCACCTTCACTGTTAACAAATGGTTAAAAAAAATAAATTAATGTTTTAGGGTTCCCCCCAAGGGCTTGAAAATTAATGTTTTAGGGCTCACCCCAATGGACAAAACTAAAACTGCTGGTTAAAGACTCAATTCACCCAAAGGGCCTAAAACACTGCTGGTTAAAGGCTCTAGTCACCCCAAGAGCCAAAAAGTAAAACACTGCTGGTGCAAGGCTCTACTCACCCCAAAGGCCAAAAAATAAAACAATGCTGGTGCAAGGCTCTGCAGGTTAAAGGCTCAACTCACCTCAAATGCCAACAAATCTCTGCTGGTTAAAGGCTCAATTCAACCAAAGGGCCAAAAACGAAATCTCTGCTGTTTAAAGGCTCAACTCAACCTCAAGGGCCAAAAACACTGCTGTTTATAGGCTCAATCCACCCAAAGGGCCAAGAACTACGCTGGTTAGAGGCTTAGTTCACCCAAAGGGCCAAAAACTATGCTGCTACAAGGCTCAATCCACCCAAAGGGCCAAAAACTAAGCTGGTTAGAGGCTCAACTTCCCCGAAGGGCCTAACATTCTGCTGGTTTAATGCTCAACTCAATTAAAGGTACAACGTTTAGATGGCTTCTTTCCAAACCAAGGGTGATTCCTTTCGGTAACATCTGATGGCTGTTTCCAGCCCTGATTATCCTGGTTGATCTTGTTCAGTAATGAGGCCAGCTCAGCATGAGGATCTTCTACATTAGGTTGTCCATGCTCACTAGTGTGCATGAAGACTCGATCACAGTAAATGTCCTTATTTTTCTCCAATTCAATCTCTGAATGAACTGCTCTGAAAGATGGCCTAGGCACTGCGGCAATGGCAATCACTGGGTTTTCCTGTTCTGGTTCCAAAGAATCTTGTGTCTTACTTGAAGAAGAGACAATCTTAGTCTGACTGCTGGTTGCTTGTGCTGCAGCATTTGGAGTAGGGTCTGTCAGCCTTGTGATGAACTCCTCATTCTGGATCCCATTACTTTCAACAGTCTCTAAAGTATTTTGACACGTTGAATTTTGTTCAGTTCCAAACGACTCTGTTTTTAGATTTGGCTCAGTCACAGCTCCAGGACATGCCTTGGAAGGCAAGGTTTTCTTTAAAGGCTCCATCTCAGCAGGATGATGATGATGATGATGAACCTTGGTTAAATCTGGTGTCGGAAGGGAAAGTGGTTTCTGATCTACATCTAAAGTACTAGAGCATGTTGTTTGGACTATTAACACCTGATCAGAACCCTGTATAGGTAATGTAGAGTCCGATATTAGAGGACCATTACCGGTAGTAGTGGTTGCAGCCAATTCTCCACCTTTGCGGTCCTCTAAATAAAAGTTACCCCCAGGACTTAATGCCAAAATGTTATCAATTTCACAATCAAAATCAAGGTCAATGTCTGGGTCTTCACTCCAATCCACTGCATCAATCCCACACAATGAGAGTGATGGTTCTGGAACCACCGTTTTAGGGGCTAGCAATTTTAAAGGGGCTAACACTCTGCTGGTGCAAGGCTCAACTCACTTAAAGGGCAAAAAAACTCTGCTGGTGCAAGGCTGAACTAACTTAAAGGGCCTAAAACTCTGGTAAAAGGCTCAAGTCACCTCAAGGGCCTCAATCTCTGCTGGTAGCTCAGCTTAAGGGACTCTAACTTAATTTGGAAGGGCTCACGTTAAGGGCCAGAAAAGTGAATTTTTGAAGGTCTTACCACATCACACACACATCCACAATGACAGTTAAGGGTGCATGCACACTACACACTACGTAACAGCGGCGTTTACGAGCGCTCCCATTGAAGTGAATGGGAAGTGTTCGGCAGCCCTGCTGTAACGCCGGCGTGTACGGCTCTCATACACGCCCGGCGTTACGTAGTGTGCATGCACCCTAAGGGTGGTAACTGTTGGATTTCACATTGCCTATGCCATCTGTGGTTGTCATGGGCAACGTGATTTAAAGAGGACCTTTCACCACTTTTGGGCACATGCAGTGTTATATACTGCCGGAAAGCTGACAGTGCGCTGAATTCAGCGCACTGTCGGCTTTCCCGATCCGTGCCCGGTGTAAAGAGCTTACGGTGCCGGTACCGTAGTGCTCTATGGTCAGAAGGGCGTTTCTGACCATTAGCCAGGAACGTCCTTCTGCCTCGCGGCGCCAATCGCGCTGTGCTGTGGAGCGGGGAGGAATGCCCCCTCCCTCTCCTGATAATACTCGTCTATGGACGAGCGCTGTGAGCAGAGGGAGGGGGCGTTCCTCCCGGCTCCACAGTACAGCGCGATTGGCGCCGCGAGGCAGAAGGACGTTCCTGGCTAATGGTCAGAAACGCCCTTCTGACCATAGAGCACTACGGTACCGGCACCGTAAGCTCTTTACAGCGGGCACAGATCGGGAAAAAGAATAGCCACACGATGAATCCAGCAAACAGACTTGAATAAAACGTAGCATTTATTTCATAGCCTATGGCTATGAGTAAGGAGCCCCCTTAGAGCTCCGAAACGCGTCAGCCAGACGTCATCTTTTTCCCCTTGTCATCATAGACATTTTTGAATATTGACATTGACGCATATTTTATTCTGGATTTATGAAATAAATGCTACGTTTTATTCAAGTCTGTTTGCTGGATTCATCGTGTGGCTATTCAAGTTTACCTCGAGCTGGGAGGCTGGTTTCCGTGCATGCACACTTAATCTGGAGGACTACAACACGGCATAACCAAAGTGGTTTC
Organism: Leptodactylus fuscus; assembly: GCF_031893055.1. Classification (NCBI taxonomy): domain Eukaryota; kingdom Metazoa; phylum Chordata; class Amphibia; order Anura; family Leptodactylidae; genus Leptodactylus; species Leptodactylus fuscus. The sequence continues at coordinate 87,543,875 of NC_134268.1, forward strand.
CATAATCAGTAACTGACTGAAGACACGTGAGTGAGCTGACACGCTTTTTGCCTTTTGTTTTCACAGATCGGGAAAGCCGACAGTGCGCTGAATTCAGCGCACTGTCAGCTTTCCGGCAGTATATAACACTGCATGTGCCCAAAAGTGGTGAAAGGTCCTCTTTAAAGGGGTGTATGCTAATGTTTCTTTAGCTTTAAATTTTTGTTTCTGTCCATACTATTGTGGAGGAAAGAAGGTTTCCAAGTTTTTTTCAACTTTCATACAGGTTCTATTGAGTGTGGAAAATGTCTAGTTGATAGGCTGTGATAGTAGGGTAATACTGTGACTTGGGCGTTTTAGATGCACCCAGGCATGCTTCCCCTGCAGTCCCAGTTGCATTCCAGAGATGTTGGCATCATTTCCTGGGGTGTAATAGTGGACTTGGTGACCCTCCTTAGTCGAATTGTGGTTTCCCCTGAAACAAGCATTTTTTCCCCATAGACTATAATGGGATTCAATATTCGGTCGAATATTCGAATATTGTGGGGCTACTCGAAACGAATATCGAATATTTCACTACTCGTTCATCTCTAGGTTCTACCATTAAAAACTTTTTTTTTGTAGTTGACACGTTGGAATAGCCTTAAGAAAGGCTATTCTTCTCCTACCTTTAGAGGTCTTGTTCTCCCCGTTGTTCGGTTAAAATTCTGTTTTCCGTCAGTATGCAAATGGGTTTTCTCACAGCACTGGGGGCAGGCCCCAGTGCTCAAACAGCACTGGGGGCGTCCCCAATGCTGCAAGAGAACTCTCCCACGCCGCCTCCAATCTTCTTCTGGAACGTCGTATTCATGCGTCATCTTCCGGCGCAGGCGGTGAAACTTGTAGGCCTCGGCCAGAGACAACTGCGCATGCCCACAGGCCACAAGAAAATGGCTCCGTACTTACTGTGTAAGCAGACATTTTTATTGTGGCCGCAGGAATGTGCAGTCAGCTCTGCCCGAGGCCTACAAGTTTCACCGTCTGCGCCAGAAGAAGACGACGTTCTAGAAGAAGATAGAGGTGGAGCTGGAGAGTTCTCTCGCAGCATTGGGGACACCCCCAGTGCTGCGAGAGAACTCATTTGCATACCGACGGAAAACAGAATTTTAACCGAACGGCGGGGTGAAGAAGACCTCTAAAGGTAGGAGAAGAATAGCCTTTTTTAAGGCTATTCCGACATGTCAACGACAAAAAAAAAAAAAAAAAGTTTTTAATGGTAGAATCCATTTATGTTATTTGGGCTGGATTTCGTGGACTGGAAGACAGGTTGGCAGTGGGAGTCTTCCAGTTCACACCCCTAGTCTACTACTGTGTTTTTCCCTAGTCCCAGGTGAAGCTTCCTAAAATTCATTACTGGGGAAGGAGGCCTGAAAAGGGCTCACAGAAAATACCCCTTTGGCGGTTACAGACAGTTTTCTACTGTGTTTAGTGCCACGGCATTCGGCCTGCACCGGGATAGTGAGGCAACCTGCTGTATAGTTAGAGAAGGACAGGCTTAGGTTTATTTTGTTTGCATGCTGTTTTTGTGCTGAAGCATCTGAATAAAGCACCCTTGGAGTTTAAAACCCGCTGCCTGTGTGAACTTTATCATAGCCGAACCCCACCGTGTGAGTTGGTGTAGTGGATGTGAATGAAAAACTGCTAGGATGTGCAGTGGCAATGGCCAGAGGCTGGGACGGGATGCCTGAAAAAGCACTGACACTCCAACAACCAGGGCATGTAAACCAGGACGTATTGCATGAGCCTGAAGATATGAGGAATAGTAAATGAGCCACCATATCCTGTTATACACCCGTAACTAAGGCCATGAGCCAGCATATCCTGCTGTATACCTGTAACTAAGGACATGAGCCAGCATATCCTGCTGTATACCCGTAACTAAGGACATGAGCCAGCATATCCTGCTGTATACCTGTAACTAAGGCCATGAGCCAGCATATCCTGCTGTATACCCGTAACTAAGGCCATGAGCCAGCGTATCCTGCTGTATACCTGTAACTAAGGCCATGAGCCAGCGTATCCTGCTGTATACCTGTAACTAAGGCCATGAGCCAGCGTATCCTGCTGTATACCTGTAACTAAGGCCATGAGCCAGCGTATCCTGCTGTATACCTGTAACTAAGGACATAAACCAGCATATCCTGCTGTATACCTGGAACTAAGGACATGAGCCAGCGTATCCTGCTGTATACCTGTAACTAAGGCCATGAGCCAGCGTATCCTGCTGTATACCTGGAACTAAGGACATGAGCCAGCGTATCCTGCTGTATACCTGTAACTAAGGCCATGAGCCAGCGTATCCTGCTGTATACCTGTAACTAAGGCCATGAGCCAGCGTATCCTGCTGTATACCTGTAACTAAGGACATGAGCCAGCATATCCTGCTGTATACCTGTAACTAAGGACATGGGCCAGCATATCCTGCTGTATACCTGGAACTAAGGCCATGAGCCAGCATATCCTGCTGTATACCTGTAACTAAGGACATGAGCCAGCATATCCTGCTGTATACCTGGAACTAAGGACATGAGCCAGCGTATCCTGCTGTATACCTGTAACTAAGGCCATGAGCCAGCGTATCCTGCTGTATACCTGTAACTAAGGCCATGAGCCAGCGTATCCTGCTGTATACCTGTAACTAAGGACATGAGCCAGCATATCCTGCTGTATACCTGTAACTAAGGCCATGAGCCAGCATATCCTGCTGTATACCTGTAACTAAGGACATAAACCAGCATATCCTGCTGTATACCCGTAACTAAGGCCATGAGCCAGCATATCCTGCTGTATACCCGTAACTAAGGACATGAGCCAGCATATCCTGCTGTATACCCGTAACTAAGGCCATGAGCCAGCATATCCTGCTGTATACCCGTAACTAAGGCCATGAGCCAGCGTATCCTGCTGTATACCTGTAACTAAGGCCATGAGCCAGCGTATCCTGCTGTATACCTGTAACTAAGGCCATGAGCCAGCGTATCCTGCTGTATACCTGTAACTAAGGCCATGAGCCAGCGTATCCTGCTGTATACCTGTAACTAAGGACATGGGCCAGCATATCCTGCTGTATACCTGGAACTAAGGCCATGAGCCAGCATATCCTGCTGTATACCTGTAACTAAGGACATGAGCCAGCATATCCTGCTGTATACCTGGAACTAAGGACATGAGCCAGCGTATCCTGCTGTATACCTGTAACTAAGGCCATGAGCCAGCGTATCCTGCTGTATACCTGTAACTAAGGCCATGAGCCAGCGTATCCTGCTGTATACCTGTAACTAAGGACATGAGCCAGCATATCCTGCTGTATACCTGTAACTAAGGCCATGAGCCAGCATATCCTGCTGTATACCTGTAACTAAGGACATAAACCAGCATATCCTGCTGTATACCTGGAACTAAGGACATGAGCCAGCATATCCTGCTGTATACCTGTAACTAAGGACATGAGCCAGCATATCCTGCTGTATACCTGTAACTAAGGACATAAACCAGCATATCCTGCTGTATACCTGGAACTAAGGACATGAGCCAGCATATCCTGCTGTATACCTGTAACTAAGGATATGAGCCAGCATATCCTGCTGTATACCTGTAACTAAGGACATGGGCCACCATATCCTGCTGTATACCTGGAACTAAGGACATGAGCCAGCATATCCTGCTGTATACCTGTAACTAAGGCCATGAGCCAGCATATCCTGCTGTATACCTGGAACTAAGGCCATGAGCCAGCGTATCCTGCTGTATACCTGTAACTAAGGACATGAGCCAGCATATCCTGCTGTATACCTGTAACTAAGGACATAAACCAGCATATCCTGCTGTATACCTGGAACTAAGGACATGAGCCAGCATATCCTGCTGTATACCTGTAACTAAGGACATGAGCCAGCATATCCTGCTGTATACCTGTAACTAAGGCCATGAGCCAGCATATCCTGCTGTATACCTGTAACTAAGGACATAAACCAGCATATCCTGCTGTATACCTGGAACTAAGGACATGAGCCAGCATATCCTGCTGTATACCCGTAACTAAGGCCATGAGCCAGCGTATCCTGCTGTATACCTGTAACTAAGGCCATGAGCCAGCATATCCTGCTGTATACCTGTAACTAAGGACATAAACCAGCATATCCTGCTGTATACCTGGAACTAAGGACATGAGCCAGCATATCCTGCTGTATACCTGTAACTAAGGCCATGAGCCAGCATATCCTGCTGTATACCTGTAACTAAGGCCATGAGCCAGCATATCCTGCTGTATACCTGTAACTAAGGACATAAACCAGCATATCCTGCTGTATACCTGGAACTAAGGACATGAGCCAGCATATCCTGCTGTATACCTGTAACTAAGGACATAAACCAGCATATCCTGCTGTATACCTGGAACTAAGGACATGAGCCAGCATATCCTGCTGTATACCTGTAACTAAGGACATGAGCCAGCATATCCTGCTGTATACCTGGAACTAAGGCCATGAGCCAGCATATCCTGCTGTATACCTGTAACTAAGGCCATGAGCCAGCATATCCTGCTGTATACCTGTAACTAAGGCCATGAGCCAGCGTATCCTGCTGTATACCTGTAACTAAGGACATGAGCCAGCATATCCTGCTGTATACCTGTAACTAAGGACATGAGCCAGCATATCCTGCTGTATACCTGGAACTAAGGCCATGAGCCAGCATATCCTGCTGTATACCTGTAACTAAGGCCATGAGCCAGCATATCCTGCTGTATACCTGTAACTAAGGCCATGAGCCAGCATATCCTGCTGTATACCTGTAACTAAGGCCATGAGCCAGCGTATCCTGCTGTATACCTGTAACTAAGGCCATGAGCCAGCATATCCTGCTGTATACCTGTAACTAAGGACATAAACCAGCATATCCTGCTGTATACCTGGAACTAAGGACATGAGCCAGCATATCCTGCTGTATACCTGTAACTAAGGACATAAACCAGCATATCCTGCTGTATACCTGTAACTAAGGACATGAGCCAGCATATCCTGCTGTATACCTGTAACTAAGGACATAAACCAGCATATCCTGCTGTATACCTGGAACTAAGGACATGAGCCAGCATATCCTGCTGTATACCTGTAACTAAGGACATGAGCCAGCATATCCTGCTGTATACCTGGAACTAAGGCCATGAGCCAGCATATCCTGCTGTATACCTGTAACTAAGGCCATGAGCCAGCATATCCTGCTGTATACCTGGAACTAAGGACATGAGCCAGCGTATCCTGCTGTATACCTGTAACTAAGGCCATGAGCCAGCGTATCCTGCTGTATACCTGGAACTAAGGACATGAGCCAGCGTATCCTGCTGTATACCTGTAACTAAGGACATGAGCCAGCGTATCCTGCTGTATACCTGTAACTAAGGCCATGAGCCAGCGTATCCTGCTGTATACCTGTAACTAAGGCCATGAGCCAGCATATCCTGCTGTATACCTGTAACTAAGGACATAAACCAGCATATCCTGCTGTATACCTGGAACTAAGGACATGAGCCAGCATATCCTGCTGTATACCTGGAACTAAGGACATGAGCCAGCGTATCCTGCTGTATACCTGTAACTAAGGCCATGAGCCAGCATATCCTGCTGTATACCTGGAACTAAGGACATGAGCCAGCGTATCCTGCTGTATACCTGTAACTAAGGCCATGAGCCAGCGTATCCTGCTGTATACCTGTAACTAAGGCCATGAGCCAGCATATCCTGCTGTATACCTGTAACTAAGGACATAAACCAGCATATCCTGCTGTATACCTGGAACTAAGGACATGAGCCAGCGTATCCTGCTGTATACCTGGAACTAAGGACATGAGCCAGCATATCCTGCTGTATACCTGGAACTAAGGCCATGAGCCAGCATATCCTGCTGTATACCTGTAACTAAGGCCATGAGCCAGCGTATCCTGCTGTATACCTGGAACTAAGGACATGAGCCAGCATATCCTGCTGTATACCTGTAACTAAGGACATGAGCCAGCATATCCTGCTGTATACCTGGAACTAAGGCCATGAGCCAGCATATCCTGCTGTATACCTGTAACTAAGGCCATGAGCCAGCATATCCTGCTGTATACCTGTAACTAAGGCCATGAGCCAGCATATCCTGCTGTATACCTGTAACTAAGGACATGAGCCAGCGTATCCTGCTGTATACCTGTAACTAAGGCCATGAGCCAGCATATCCTGCTGTATACCTGGAACTAAGGACATGAGCCAGCGTATCCTGCTGTATACCTGTAACTAAGGACATGAGCCAGCGTATCCTGCTGTATACCTGGAACTAAAGAGATGGCCAGTAATGTGACATGTGCCTGCATATACTACTGTACACCTATCACTGAAGACATGGGCTGTCCAGTCCTGCTTGTACCCCTTTCACTGAAGGCACAGGTCATTAGATCCTTCTATAGACCTGTCACTGAAGATATGGGGCAACAAAGCTACAGGTGTACAGCAGTATAAGGAGATGGGCCAGCATATCCTGCTGTACACCTATCACTGAAGACATGGGTTGGCAGGTCCTGCTGTATACCTGTAACTAAGGAGATGGGCCAGCATCCCTCCTGTACCTGTCACATGGAGCAGCAGGTCCTGCTATATACCTGTCCCTGAAGACATGGAGCAGCAGGTCCTGCTATATACCTGTCCCTGAAGACATGGAGCAGCAGGTCCTGCTATATACCTGTCCCTGAAGACATGGAGCAGCAGGTCCTGCTATATACCTGTCCCTGAAGACATGGAGCAGCAGGTCCTGCTATATACCTGTCCCTGAAGACATGGAGCAGCAGGTCCTGCTATATACCTGTCCCTGAAGACATGGAGCAGCAGGTCCTGCTATATACCTGTCCCTGAAGACATGGAGCAGCAGGTCCTGCTATATACCTGTCCCTGAAGACATGGAGCAGCAGGTCCTGCTATATACCTGTCCCTGAAGACATGGAGCAGCAGGTCCTGCTATATACCTGTCCCTGAAGACATGGAGCAGCAGGTCCTGCTATATACCTGTCCCTGAAGACATGGAGCAGCAGGTCCTGCTGTGTACCTTGCACTGAGGACAGGGGCTGTCAGATCCTGCTATACAGATGTCACTGAAGACATGGCTAGGCAGGTCCTGCTATATACCTGTCACGGAGGACATGTGGCATGTGTAGTCACACATGGACTTGCCTATGTAAATGAGTGACATGAGAGCAGCAAGTGCCCTGTCACCTCACTGGCCTGACTATACAAGACAGTCAGGAGGAAGCCTCGAGCTCCAGTAAGAAGCAGTGAAGACAAGTCACACCCCTGTGTGAGGTCACCCGGCAGGAAAGTGCCTGCACACTATATAGTCTCTTCTGCTCACTATGGCTGCTCCCTTCTATGTCATACATGCTAATACCAGCTCCATGTCGGATCTGACTGTCCATTCATCACTGGGTGCGGCAAGACATCATTACAAGTGAGCACTCTCCTCATGGACATGCTGGCTGCACAGACAAGTAGACAGAAGCCATGCAGTGTACTGTACCTTGTTCATGCCATTCCCCATGGCTGTGACTGGAGCGCACTACTCTGTAGCACAACAGGAAGCCCTAGAACATGTGTGCCTGGTGCTCGCACTCCAAGCCCTGGGATCACGACTGCTTTGGTTTCCCTGGCACAAGGACTTGTCAGTGATCAGTCAGTAACAGCTGGAGCTGCTCCCTGCTCACTAGGCCCGCCTCAGGCTGCACGATCTCCTCCTCTGCTGACTCCCTGTTTACTGACTGAGGCTCACTACTGACATCTGCTGCTCGTTGGCTGTATCGTCACTATTGGTCAGGCCCATTCACAAAGGCTGCTGAAAACATGACACAAAAAGTTCATTTACACTCAGGGACACGAGTAACCATAATGAAAAAAAACCTCTTAGGCTGCAGTCACACGTAGGGGATGTGCGGATTGTCATTCATTTACACTCCTACAGTATAAAATAGAAACTAGGCCATTCTCCCAGAATTAGTGCAGAAATAGCAGCATGGGGACCCCCGGAACGGACTACTGAACGCTCTAGCAAGCGGTGTGCAGTGAAGCACACGGACCCCATAGACTATAATGGGGTCCGTGTGCTTTCCGCACGCTGCCCACACAAATCATGCGGAAATGAAAATAGATCACAATCTAATTTTCTGTCCACATGTTCTGTGCGGACACCGTGGGGTCCATGTGCTTTCACTGCACACCGCTTGCCAATGTGTTCGGTAGTTCGTTCGGAGGGTCCCCATGCAGACTCCTTGAACAGATTACCAAACGCAGATGTGAACTCTTAGCATTGAGAAGACACTGGGGCACATTTAATAGGCTACTTGTCCCTTTTTTGGCATGAATTGCACCTTTTGAGGTCTTTTTCTGCCACTATACTGCATTTATGAAGCATTTGCGCCTATTTTTCTCAGATGTTATACTGCTGAGGTCCACGCTACATGTAAATGTATATGGACAGTATCTAAAGTGCCCTGGGCTTTTCTCTCAATTGAATTCTGCATGATCTCTTATTTCAGTGCCTATCCCGCTGGGGCTGCTTCAACCATGGGGCAACAGTGCACTTGCAGCGGGCAGTATGGTAGTGGGAGCCACCTTGGGACAGCGGGATATGTGCTATCCTGCCATTCCAGGCTGCCCTAATTTCAGCTCATCAGCGTCCTAAAAACTTTTCATACAATGCTGAGGCAGGATCTTTCCGCTCCCTGCCTTACCATTCATCCCCTCTCATCCCCGGGAGCTACAGGCATGATGTAATGACTTCGGACTTGAGACAGCAGGGGAGCAAGGAGAGGTAAGTACACTGCTCAAAAAAATAAAGGGAACACTCAAATAATACATCCTAGATCTGAATGAATGAATGAAATATTCTCATTGAATACTTTGTTCTGTACAAAGTTGAATGTGATGACAAGAAAATCACACAAAAATCATCAATGGAAATCCAATTTATTAACCAATTGAGGCCTGGATTTCGAGTCACCCCCAAAATTAAAGTGGAAAAACACACTACAGGCTGATCCAACTTTGATGTAATGTCCTTAAAACATGTTGAAATGAGGCTCAGTAGTGCGTGTGGTATCCATGTGCCTTTATGACCTCCCTAAAAACGCCTGGAAATGCTCATGATGAGGTTGTGGATGGTCTCCTGAGGGATCTCCTCCTAGCCTAACATACATAATAAAAAATTGCCACAAGTTTTCACAGTGGAAAAATGGCAAACTAAGTACAAGGAAAGTATATACACACTGAAACACTTCCTGTTTCACTGTAATTTTTAAAGGGGCTCTATCATTGGGAAAAGTCATTTTTAATTAAGCACATACTTACATAGCCTTTAGAAAGGCTATTCCACACCTATAGTATGCTAATTACCTCAGTAGATTTTGAATGAGTCTGTTTTTATTCATATGCTAATTAGATTCCAGCATGCACCCTGGAAGTCTCATCGTGCACCCTCTGCCATTCTCTCCTATGTGTATGTACAGCACAGGCTGCTGCAGATGACTCATCTCCCTGTTCGCACGCAACTAGGAGAAAATAGCAGAGACGAGTGCTGGCAAAGAACTTCCTGTGCTCGCTGAAAGCTAATTAGCATATGAATAAAAACAGGCTCATTCAAAAACTACTGAGGCAATTAGCATACAAAAGGTATGTGTGGCATAGCCTTTCTAAAGGCTATGTAAATATGTGCTTAGTTAAAAGTGACTTTTCCAAATGATAGAGCCCCTTTAATATCCATTGCCCTACTGTGACATCTAGTGGTCATAAGTACCATCACAGGCATATTGCATGCATAGAGTAACATTAGGCAGTGGCAATGCACAAGTCCTAACACAGCAGTATCAGTATAAGTACCACCTAGAACAGGATAGAACATTGTTGTACAAGTGCCAGATGAGTGGAAGCTGGGTAGTGGCAAGAATATGGGATGTGAGGACGTGAGCTCAAGTAGAGCTTTCTTGTTCTAGACAGAATAACAGTAATAGTTTCCTCACTGTATTTCTTGAATACTTGTCATTATTAAAGAGAGAGATTAAAGGGGTTTTCTGGGCAAAAAAAAATCTTTTTTTTTTTTTTTAAAAAAAGGTCTGTTAGTGTTGTTTATGGGTTAATAGGTGAACCCAAATACCTTTAGCAGTGTTTTGAGTAATTACCGGGTTTCTCTGGGAGCTCCTGGCATCTTCTGTATTTGTTTACATGGTGTAGCTTTCTGCTGTCTTAGCTAATGCAATGCTTCATGGTACTTGTAGGCTGACTCACACCAGTGGCGGATCCAGGGTTTGCGGGGCCCTGGGCAATTGACTTTGGCGGGGCCCTACGCGCAGCGCGCCGCAGCAAATTAGGCCCCGCCCACTTTTATGTTGACTCCGCCCATTCTCATTCATTTTTCATGTGATTCCACACAGTATAATCCTCCTACAGTCACCCGTAAATTATATGTCCCCCCTCCATCTCTCCCCATTTTCAAATACACCCTTCATCTACCCCTAGTTTCATGTCCCCCCCTCTATCTCTGTCCCCAGTTTCATGCCATTCTCCCCCTTTATCTGCCCACAGTTTCATGTCCCCCCCGTCTCTGCCCCAGTGTCATGCCGTTCTCCCCCCTTCATCTGCCCCAGTGTCATGCCATTCTCCCCCCCTTCATCTGCCCCAGTGTCATGCCATTCTCCCCCCCTTCATCTGCCCCAGTGTCATGCCATTCTCCCCCCCTTCATCTGCCCCAGTGTCATGCCATCCCCCCCTTCATCTGCCCCAGTGCCATGCCGTTCTCCCCCCCTCTATCTGCCCCAGTGTCATGCCGTTCTCCCCCCTCCATCTGCCCCAGTGTCATGCCGTTCTCCCCCTCCATCTGCCCCAGTGTCATGCTGTCCCCCCCTCTATCTGCCCCAGTGCCATGCCGTTCTCCCCCCTCCATCTGCCCCAGTGTCATGCCGTTCTCCCCCCCTCCATCTGCCCCAGTGTCATGCCGTTCTCCCCCCTCCATCTGCCCCAGTGTCATGCCGTTCTCCCCCTCCATCTGCCCCAGTGTCATGCTGTCCCCCCCTCTATCTGCCCCAGTGCCATGCCGTTCTCCCCCCTCCATCTGCCCCAGTGTCATGCCGTTCTCCCCCCCTCCATCTGCCCCAGTGTCATGCTGTTCTCCTCCCCTCCATCTGCCCCAGTGTCATGCCGTTCTCCCCCCCTCCATCTGCCCCAGTGTCATGCCGTTCTCCCCCCTCCATCTGCCCCAGTGTCATGCCGTTCTCCCCCCCTCTATCTGCCCCAGTGTCATGCCGTTCTCCCCCCCTCCATCTGCCCCAGTGTCATGCTGTTCTCCCCCCCTCTATCTGCCCCAGTGTCATGCTGTTCTCCCCCCCTCCATCTGCCCCAGTGTCATGCTGTTCTCCCCCCCTCCATCTGCCCCAGTGTCATGCTGTTCCCCCCCTCCCCTTCATTTGCCCCCAGTTTCATTGGGCCCCCTCCATCTCTGTCCCCAGTTTCATGCCGTTCTCTCCCCACCCCCTTCATCTTCCCCAGTGTCATGCCGTTCCCCCCCTCCACTTCATTTGCCCCCCAGTTTCAAGGGCCCCCTTATGTTCCACCTTAATATTTAATACAAAACAAACACTTACACTCACCTTCCATCACTCACCTTCCATCGTTCCCCCGACGCTCCTCTCTCTCTCTCCAGTCACATACGCGATGCAGGAGCTGTGACCTCAGCTCCTGCTTAGCTGCGGCCCGGCTTGCGTGTGTAAGCGTGATTACGTCATCGCGCCTACACACGCAAGCCGGGCCGGAGCTTTAAAGCAGGAGCTGAGCTCACAGCTCCTGCTTTAATCGCGATTCAGCTCATCGGCGGACGGACGCCGATGAGCTGAAATCGTGACAGGCAAGTGCCAGGGGGCCCCCAGAGGCTCTGCAGGCCCCGGCACTTGCCCGACTATGCCGAGGCTGACCGGGACCATTTTGTTAGGGCCGGGCCGTGGGGCCCCGCTAAGCGCGGGGCCCAGGGCGGTTGCCCGGCTCGCCCGGCCCTGGATCCGCCTCTGACTAACACTACCTCCCTCTCACACTCCCCCTTCCTCTCCCACTCCCTCATACCCCTCCCTGTCTCCCTAGCTATACTACCCACTACTAGCCATTCCCAACTAACTAACTCAGCCCACCCCTCCGCCCCATCATACTTACCTGTTTTCTATCCTTCTGTGGGGATGTCTCCTCCTTTTCTTTGAATCAGCCTGCACATGCACAGGCCAGAGGTTCCTCCAACACCTGTTAAGTAGACATGGAGAGCTATCTTTACTGTGCATGCGTCAGAGGCACCTCTGGCCTGTGCATGCAATGACGGAGTCAAAGAAGCGGATGTGCCAGGGGCCACACGGTGGCTCAGTGGTTAGCACTGCAGCCTTGCAGCGCTGGAGTCCTGGTGTTCAAATCCCGCCAAGGGCAAAAAACCATCTGCAAGGTGTTTGTATGTTCTCCGTGGGTTTGCATGGATTTCCATCCCACATTCCAAAAAAAAAAAGACATACTGATAGGGAAAAATGTACATTGTGAGCTCTATGTGGAGCTCACAATCTACATTTAAAAAAAAAAAAAAAAAAAAGAAGCGGATGTGCCGTCCCCGAAGGGAAATCTGGACATATAAGTATGATGAGGTGGAGGGGGGAGAAGTATTGGTGACTTCTGTTTCCAGAAAAGGGGAAATGGAATGTCACCAAGATAATCAGAAAATGTGCCCCAGGGATTTGGGTAACTATAAATTTTGCCAAAGTATGTCATTTAGAAAATAGGCGGGGGAAGGTATTTAGATTAGTGTAGAAATTCCATTTTATCCCAGAGAACCCCTTTACACAAGTCTGTGTCCTGATGGTGGAAAATAACCTGTGTCTGGGCTGTATTTCCTGGACTGAACTGTACCGTGTGTATAGGAGTCACTTTACCATGGTCAGTTATGATGCAGTGATACTATAAACAACTCAATTTCTACAGTAATGAAGGACTGCTTGGACATATCACAAACCCCTTTTACTAAAATAGACTTCTAAATAAAGACATTAGACTTCTTTGTGCGTAAAACTGGGGTTGGCCACAGCTTAATTTATTTAAATTAACAAAAACAAACAACTAAATAACCCGATAAACAACTCCATGCCCTGGAACTTCACTCCACCTTCTTCGCCCGAAATGCCGGACCGCCTTCCGACAGCGGGCATGTAGACCGTCTCATCTCTGGGGCATGGAACCTTCCGCTTGCTGTGACGACAAATAAACCTAGAAAAAACACACCATTAGAACAACCAAAACCAATCGTGAGGGCAGGGTGGGAGGGAGATCCTCTCGATGCGTTCCTAACAGAGAGAAGGTGATGCCCAACCACGTGACCTCAATTTATATGATATCTCTTACTACCGCCCCTCAAGGCAAAAGCCCCAATCAGGAAACATTTAGGAGTCACCAATAGAATTAAAGATAAACCCCTGGTAACTATACCAACCAGTCCTGGCCCTTTTCTCTATGCGCTTTAAGGGCCATATGGATAGCATTATGTTACTTCATTACTGTAGTGATTGAGTTGTTCGGAAACTCACTGCATTATAGCTGACTATGAGGCAGTGACTCCTATACACATGGCTGAGTTCTGAATGGGTACAACACAGGCCATTTTCTATGCATGGGACTCATCATATAAAATTGCTCTAAGGTTGCATTCACATACCTCCCAACTTTTGAACAAGAGAAAGAGGGACAAAAATGTATTTAGCTCCGCCCGCTTTTATGTTGACTCCGCCCATTCTCATTCATTTTTCATGTGCCCCCACACAGTATAATTCTCCTACAGTCACCCGTACATTATATGCACCCACATTATAATGTTACCTTCCAACTGCCCCACAGTATTAAGTCTCTCTCCTGGTGCCCCAGTTTAAACATGAAACTGGAGCAGCTGGAGGGGGACATTAGCAGTGGGGGTAGTTGGAGGGGGACAATAAATTAATGCCAGATGAAGTGGGACATTAAACAGGGGGCAACTAGAGGGGGACATTAAACTCGGGCAGCTCGAAGCAGACATTAAACCATAGGGGTAGCTGGAGGGGGACATTACACTGGGGGCAACTAGAGGTAGACAGATCCCCCTCCAGCTACTCCCACGGTTTAATGCTCCCCTCCAGTTGTCCCCAGTTTAATGTCCCCCAGTTTAAGTGCCCCCTTCATCTGCCCCATTTCCCCATGTCCCCTCCTCCATCTCTGCCCCCGGTTTCTTCTCCCCCCCTCCATTTCTCCCTCAGTTTCATATCCCCTTTCAACTGCCCCCAGTTTCAAGTCCCCCCTCCATCTCTGCCCACAGTTTCATGTCCCTACTCCATCTCTGCCCCCAGCAGTGGCGTAACTAGGAATGGCGGGGCCCCGTGGCGAACTTTTGACATGCCCCCCCCCGACCGACACCAACGCCAACGCCAACGACCTCGACCGACCCCCTCCTACGCATTCCTGCGCGTTCTATTATCCCCCATAGTGGCCCCTGCACACAGTATTATCCCCCATAGTGGCCCCTGCACACAGTATTATCCCACATAGTGGCCCCTGCACATAGTATTATCCCCCATAGTGTCCCCTGCACACAGTATTATCCCCCATAGTGGCCCCTGCACACAGTATTATCCCCAATAGTGGCCCCTGCGCACAGTATTATGCCCCATAGTGGCCCCTCCACACAGTATTATCCCCTATAGTGGCTCCTGCACCCAGTATTATGTCCCACTGTGGACACCCATAAACAATTATTATACTCTGGGGTCTTTTCAGAGCCCAGAGTATAATAATCGGAGACCCAGGGGGAGAAAAACATAAAAAAACCTACTGTTTCTTACCTGTCCCCCGGCTCCTACGCTGTCGGCCTCCGCTGCCATCCTTCTGCAATGACGTCGGACGTCACATAAAGCGGGATGCAGGCCGGGTTCATGTGACGTCAGAGACATCAGACAAAAAGGAAGGAGGCCTGGCCAGGATCGTGGAGAGGTAAGTAACAGTGTTTTTTATGTTTCTTACCTCTCCCGGTCCGTCAATCATTATACTCGGGGGTCTGAAAAGACCCCCGAGTATAATGATAGCAGCGGTCACGGCTGTCACCGAGCCCCTAATGTCCCAAGCCCTGTGGCAGCTGCCTCTGCTGCTATGGCGGTAGTTATGCCACTGGCCCCCAGTATAATGACAAACACACACAGACAGACACACACACAGACACTTTCACTCTCTCTCTCTCTCTCTCTCTCTCTCTCTCTCTCTCTCTCCCCCCATCCTGCATCTCACATCCCCCTTCCTTCTCAGTACCTTACATGCATCTCTTCATCTCTTCACTGCACGGGACACTTCGGAGGAATGATTGTTCAGTAAAAAATTAAAGGGACATAACGGGACATGTAGGGAGCTGCGCGGGACAGGGGTATAAAAGCAGGACAGTCCCGCCAAATGTGGGACACTTGGGAGGTATGTCTACCCCTCCATACCCCTCTCCTCTAATCATTCATGCCTCATGCCCCCCCCCCTTTACCCATCTGTGCTTCTCACCTCTCTCGTCTACTCCTCCATGGTTTGTTCTGTACTCTATCCCTCCACAGCTCACACTTTGCTCCTTTACTTCTCCGTTCCTTGCGCCTCTCTCCTCTATCCCTCTGAGTCTTTCGCATCTCTCCACTGTTCTTTTGTGCCTTTTGTCTCTCTTGTCTATGCCTCTGCACCTCTTCCCTTCTAAGTCTGTCACCTCTGTCCGCTCTCTCTTCCATATCTCTGCATGTCTTGCCTCTCTCATTTACTCTTCCATGCTTTTTGCCTCTCTCCACCTCCATTCCACACCTCTGCACCTCCCACCTGTTTCCTTTACCATGGGGGCCTGACATCTCTCTCCTCTACCCCTCCGCACCTCATGCCTCTGTCCTCTACTTCTCTACACCTTGTGCCTCTCTCCCTCCGTGCCTCGCACCTTTCTTCTCTTTCCTCTACACCTCTGCTGATACTTCTTGTGTAGAATTTTAAATGATAAAGTGCATGGACTACATGTATCACTGACTACAGATATAATTGTGAGGTTCTTAGCGCACAGTTTGACAAATTGTGCGAGCCCATCTGCCACGTCACGGCGACCTCATTCAGATGGGTCCCTACACTAAGACTTTATTTGTTTAATAAATGCTGTACCCCACTACCCATAGATAAGACCCCAGAGATCAAGTTTTTAGAAACTGCTCTGTAACAGTGGGTCTATAAGAATGTAATTTCCTGTCCTATATGTAAAGTGTTAGTGTAGGGACCCATCACAATAAGGCCACTAAGTGGTCGATGGGCTCAAACATGTCATGCAAAATGTTTGCTATGACATCACTATAACTAAAACATAGTAATATACTATAATATACTAATAATAGTAATGTACTATAACATATATAATATTGTATTTATTGAAATACAATATATTTAAAGACACACAGTAGACAACTTATACATAATTTATATAGAGATACTTATTAGGTAAATGGCACAACTCAAAGATATATATTTAGATAATTATAGAAATAAATACATACAGTACACACTTTACACACTCTTAATTTATAAAAAAAAATTATGTACCCATCGTATAGTACATATATTATATTACATATGTGTGTATATATATAATATATATATATATATATATATATATATATATATATATATATATATATATATATATATATGGTATATATATATATATATATATATATATATATCTCCCTATCTTATAAAAATGAATTCTTGTCTGTCTGTCTGTCTGTCTGTCTGTCTGTCCGTCTGTCTGTCTGTACTCTAATGCGAACCAAACGACTGGACCGATCTTCACCAAATTTGGTACAGAGATACTTCAGGTATCCGGGAAGGTTTAAGACAAGACTCCAACTCACTCGGACGTACCGTTGCTGAGATACAGCATTCCAAACACAGTGCCCCCCCTCCCCCCCCCTTAGCCAATACAAACCTGCAAGACTTTCACTCATATTCCAACTGCAATACACACGGTCACTCCACATGCACAATACAACACTGATATCCAAACTGAGATACACGCATCAGAGGATTAGATACACAGATCAGCACACAGTCCCACACACCAGAGGATTAAATATGCATTTCTGCACACAGTTCCACACACTGAAGGATTTGATACGTGCATCTGCACACGGTTTCACATGCCGAAGGATTAGATACAGGCGTCTACACACAGTTCCACACTCCAGAGGATTAGATACGTGCGTCTGCACACATTTGTACACGCCATAGGATTAGATACACGCGTCTGCACACAGTTCCACATTCCAGAGGATTAGATACACGCATCTGCACACAGTTGTACATGCCATAGGATTAGATACATGCGTCTGCACACAGTACCACATGCAGTAGGATTAGATATGCGCGTCTACACATAGTTCCACACGCCAAAGGATTAGATATGCACGTCTGCACACAGTACCACACGGGGGAGGATTAGATACGCGTGTCTACACACAGTACCACATGCTATAGGATTAGATACGCGCATCTGCACACAGTACCACATGCCGGGGGATTGGATACGCGCGTCTACACACAGTTCCACACGCCATAGGATTAGATACGCGCCTCTTCACACAATACCATACAGGGGAGGATTAGATACACGTGTCTTCACACAGTTGTACACGCCATATGATTAGATACACGGGTCTGCACACAGTCCCACACACCAGAGGATTAAATACGCACTTCTGCACACAGTACCACATGCCATAGGATTAGATACAGGTGTCTACACACAGTTCCACACTCCAGAGGATTAGATACACATTAGATACGCCATTACATTAGATACATTAGATACGCCAGAGGATTAGATACACGGGTCTCCACACAGTCCCACACACCAGAGGATTAAATACGCATTTCTGCACACAGTTCCACACACTGAAGGATTTGATACACGCGTCTGCACACGGTTCCACATGCCGAAGGATTAGATACAGGTGTCTACACACAGTTCCACACTCCAGAGGATTAGATACATGCATCTGCACACATTTGTACACGCCATAGGATTAGATACACGCATCTGCACAGAGTACCACATGCCGTAGGATTAGATACACGCGTCTACACACAGTTCCACATTCCAGAGGATTAGATATGCGCGTCTGCACACATGCCGGGGCATTGGATACACGCCTCTACACACAGTACCACATGCCTTAGGATTAGATACACGCGTCTGCACACAGTACCAAATGCCGTAGGATTAGATACACGTGTCTGCACACAGTACCACATGCCGTAGGATTAGATACATGCGTCTACACACAGTTCCACACGCCGTAGGATTAGATACGCGCCTCTTCACACAATACCACACAGGGGAGGATTAAATACGTGCGTCTGCACACAGTACCACACGCCAGAGGATAAGATAAGCGCGTCTGCACACAGTACCAAATTCCGTAGGATTAGATACGCACGTCTGCACACAGTTTCACATGCCGTAGGATTAGATACCCACGTCTACACACAGTTCCACATGCCGTAGGATTAGATATGCGCCTCTTCACACAATACCACACAGGGGAAGATTAGATATGTGCATCTGCACACAGTACCGCACGCCAGAGTCATTAGATATGCGCGTCTGCACACAGTTTCACTTACTGGAGGATTAGATACGCGCCTCTTCACACAATACCACACGGGGAGGATTAGATATGTGCATCTGCACACAGTACCACACCAACAAGGATTGGATACTTGCATCTAAACACAGTACTACACGGGGAAGGATTAGATACAGCTTTACTCCAGGTATCCATAACAACTGATCACAGGTTTTTCACTGACATCCAAAATGAGATACACATAATCACATGACGCTTATGGACATACACACAAACAACATACAAAATACACCAGTGCAAAATTGGACAATTCTTATGGGGCCACTACACAAACATAAAATGTAATATACCCGTGCGAAGCCGGGTCCTCCCTCTAGTATATATATATATATATATATATATATATATATATATCTCCCTATATTATAAAAATGAATTTCTGTCTGTCTGTCCGTCTGTCTGTCTGTGCTCTAACGACTGGACCGATCTTCACCAAATTTGGTACAGAGATACTTCAGATATCCGGGAAGGTTTAAGACAAGACTCCAACTCGCTTGGACGTACCGTTGCTGAGCTACAGCATTCCAAACACAGTGCCCCCCCCCCCCCTTAGCCAATACAAACCTGCAAGACTTTCACTCATATTCCAACTGCAATACACACGGTCACTCCACATGCACAATACAACACTGATATCCAAACTGAGATACACGCATCAGAGGATTAGATACACAGATCAGCACACAGTATCACACACCAGAGGATTAGATACACGGGTCTGCACAGAGTCCCACAAACCAGAGAATTAAATACGCACTTCTGCACACAGTTCCACACACTGATGGATTTGATACGTACATCTGCGCACGGTTCCACATACCGAAGGATTAGATACAGGCGTCTAAACACAGTTCAACACTCCAAGGGATTAGATACGCGCGTCTGCACACATTTGTACACGCCATAGGATTAGATACACGCATCTGCACAGAATACCACATGCCTTAGGATTAGATACACGCGTCTACACACAGTTCCACACTCCAGAGGATTAGATACGCGCATCTGCACACAGTTGTACACACCATAGGATTAGATACACACGTCTTCACACAGTACCACATGCAGTAGGATTAGATATGTGCGTCTACACACAGTTCCACACGCCGAAGGATTAGATACGCGCCTCTTCACACAATACCACACAGGGAAAGATTAGATACGTGTGTGTGCACAGAGTACCACACTTTGGAGGATTAGATACATGCCTCTGCACACAGTACCACAAGCCAGAGAATTAGATACGCGTCTCAGCACACAGTACCACATGGGGAGGATTAGATACACGCGTCTACACACAGTACCACATGCTATAGGATTATATACGCGCATCTGCACACAGTACCACATGCTGGGGGATTGGATACGCGCGTCTACACACAGTTCCACACGCTGAAGGATTAGATACGCGCCTCTTCACACAATACCACACAGGGGAGGATTAGATATGTGTGTGTGCACACAGTACCACACTTTGGAGGATTAGATACATGCCTCTGCACACAGTACAAGCCAGAGAATTAGATACGCGTCTCAGCACACAGTACCACATGGGGGAGGATTAGATACGCGCGTCTACACACAGTACCACATGCCATAGGATTATATACGCACGTCTGCACACAGTACCACATGCCGGGGGATTGGATACATGCTTCTACACACAGTTCCACACACTGTAGGATTAGATACGCACCTCTTCACACAATACAACACAGGGGAGGATTAGATACACATGTCTTCACACAGTTGTACACGCCATAGGATTAGATACACGCGTCTGCACACAGTACCACATGCCGTAGGATTAGATACGCGCGTCTACACACAGTACCACATGGGGGAGGATTAGATACGCGCGTCTGCACACAGTACCACATGCCGTAGAATTAGATACGCGCGTCTACACACAGTACCACACTTTGGAGGATTAGATACATGCCTCTGCACACAGTACCACAAGCCAGAGAATTAGATACGCGTCTCAGCACACAGTACCACATGGGGGAGGATTAGATACGCGCATCTACACACAGTACCACATGCCATAGGATTATATACGCACGTCTGCACACAGTACCACATGCCAGGGGATTGGATACATGCTTCTACACACAGTTCCACACACTGTAGGATTAGATACGCACCTCTTCACACAATACAACACAGGGGAGGATTAGATACACATGTCTTCACACAGTTGTACACGCCATAGGATTAGATACACGCGTCTGCACACAGTACCACATGCCGTAGGATTAGATACGCGCGTCTACACACAGTACCACATGGGGGAGGATTAGATACGCGCGTCTGCACACAGTACCACATGCCATAGAATTAGATACGCGCGTCTACACACTCCAGAGGATTAGATACGCGCGTCTGCACACAGTTGTACACGCCACAGGATTAGATACACACTCCAGAGGATTAGATACGCGCGTCTGCACACAGTTGTACACTCCAGAGGATTAGATACGCGCGTCTGCACACAGTTTTACACGCCATAGGATTAGATACACACGTCTGCACAGAGTACCACATGCCGTAGGATTAGATACACACGTCTACACACAGTTCCACACTCCAGAGGATTAGATACGCGCATCTGCACGCAGTTGTACACGCCATAGAATTAGATACACGCGTCTGCACACAGTACCACATGCAGTAGGATTAGATACGCGACTCTTCACACAGTACCACACAGGGGAGGATTAGATACGTGTGTGCACACAGTACCACACTTTGGAGGATTAGATACATGCCTCTGCACACAGTACCACAAGCCAGAGAATTAGATACGCGTCTCAGCACACAGTATCACACGGGGGAGGATTAGATACGCGCCTCTTCACACAATACCACACAGGGGAGGATTAGATACGCGCGTCTGCACACAGTACCACATGCCGTAGAATTAGATACGCGCATCTACACACAGTTCCACACTCCAGAGGATTAGATACGCGCGTCTGCACACAGTTGTACACGCCATAGGATTAGATACACACGTCTGCACAGAGTACCACATGCCGTAGGATTAGATACACACGTCTACACACAGTTCCACACTCCAGAGGATTAGATACGTGTGTCTGCACACAGTTGTACACGCCATAGAATTAGATACACGCGTCTGCACACAGTACCACATGCAGTAGGATTAGATATGCGCGTCTACACATAGTTCCACACGCCAAAGGATTAGATATGCACGTCTGCACACAGTACCACACGGGGGAGGATTAGATACGCGTGTCTACACACAGTACCACATGCTATAGGATTAGATACGCGCATCTGCACACAGTACCACATGCCGGGGGATTGGATACGCGCGTCTACACACAGTTCCACACGCCATAGGATTAGATACGCGCCTCTTCACACAATACCATACAGGGGAGGATTAGATACACGTGTCTTCACACAGTTGTACACGCCATATGATTAGATACACGGGTCTGCACACAGTCCCACACACCAGAGGATTAAATACGCACTTCTGCACACAGTACCACATGCCATAGGATTAGATACAGGTGTCTACACACAGTTCCACACTCCAGAGGATTAGATACACATTAGATACGCCATTACATTAGATACATTAGATACGCCAGAGGATTAGATACACGGGTCTCCACACAGTCCCACACACCAGAGGATTAAATACGCATTTCTGCACACAGTTCCACACACTGAAGGATTTGATACACGCGTCTGCACACGGTTCCACATGCCGAAGGATTAGATACAGGCGTCTACACACAGTTCCACACTCCAGAGGATTAGATACATGCGTCTGCACACATTTGTACACGCCATAGGATTAGATACACGCGTCTGCACAGAGTACCACATGCCGTAGGATTAGATACACGCGTCTACACACAGTTCCACATTCCAGAGGATTAGATATGCGCGTCTGCACACATGCCGGGGCATTGGATACACGCCTCTACACACAGTTCCACACGCCGTAGGATTAGATACGCGCCTCTTCACACAATACCACACAGGGGAGGATTAGATACACGTGTCTTCACACAGTTGTACACGCCATAGGATTAGATACACGCGTCTGCACACAGTACCACATGCCGTAGGAATAGATACGCGCGTCTACACACAGTACCACATGCCTTAGGATTAGATACACGCGTCTGCACACAGTACCAAATGCCGTAGGATTAGATACACGTGTCTGCACACAGTACCACATGCCGTAGGATTAGATACATGCGTCTACACACAGTTCCACACGCCGTAGGATTAGATACGCGCCTCTTCACACAATACCACACAGGGGAGGATTAAATACGTGCGTCTGCACACAGTACCACACGCCAGAGGATAAGATAAGCGCGTCTGCACACAGTACCAAATTCCGTAGGATTAGATACGCACGTCTGCACACAGTTTCACATGCCGTAGGATTAGATACCCACGTCTACACACAGTTCCACATGCCGTAGGATTAGATATGCGCCTCTTCACACAATACCACACAGGGGAAGATTAGATATGTGCATCTGCACACAGTACCGCACGCCAGAGTCATTAGATATGCGCGTCTGCACACAGTTTCACTTACTGGAGGATTAGATACGCGCCTCTTCACACAATACCACACGGGGAGGATTAGATATGTGCATCTGCACACAGTACCACACCAACAAGGATTGGATACTTGCATCTAAACACAGTACTACACGGGGAAGGATTAGATACAGCTTTACTCCAGGTATCCATAACAACTGATCACAGGTTTTTCACTGACATCCAAAATGAGATACACATAATCACATGACGCTTATGGACATACACACAAACAACATACAAAATACACCAGTGCAAAATTGGACAATTCTTATGGGGCCACTACACAAACATAAAATGTAATATACCCGTGCGAAGCCGGGTCCTCCCTCTAGTATATATATATATATATATATATATATATATATATATATATATATATATATATATATATATATATATCTCCCTATATTATAAAAATGAATTTCTGTCTGTCTGTCTGTCCGTCTGTCTGTCTGTGCTCTAATGTGAACCAAACGACTGGACCGATCTTCACCAAATTTGGTACAGAGATACTTCAGATATCCGGGAAGGTTTAAGACAAGACTCCAACTCGCTTGGACGTACCGTTGCTGAGCTACAGCATTCCAAACACAGTGCCCCCCCCCCCCTTAGCCAATACAAACCTGCAAGACTTTCACTCATATTCCAACTGCAATACACACGGTCACTCCACATGCACAATACAACACTGATATCCAAACTGAGATACACGCATCAGAGGATTAGATACACAGATCAGCACACAGTATCACACACCAGAGGATTAGATACACGGGTCTGCACAGAGTCCCACAAACCAGAGAATTAAATACGCACTTCTGCACACAGTTCCACACACTGATGGATTTGATACGTACATCTGCGCACGGTTCCACATACCGAAGGATTAGATACAGGCGTCTAAACACAGTTCAACACTCCAAGGGATTAGATACGCGCGTCTGCACACATTTGTACACGCCATAGGATTAGATACACGCATCTGCACAGAATACCACATGCCTTAGGATTAGATACACGCGTCTACACACAGTTCCACACTCCAGAGGATTAGATACGCGCATCTGCACACAGTTGTACACACCATAGGATTAGATACACACGTCTTCACACAGTACCACATGCAGTAGGATTAGATATGTGCGTCTACACACAGTTCCACACGCCGAAGGATTAGATACGCGCCTCTTCACACAATACCACACAGGGAAAGATTAGATACGTGTGTGTGCACAGAGTACCACACTTTGGAGGATTAGAT
This sequence comes from Leptodactylus fuscus, assembly GCF_031893055.1. NCBI lineage: Eukaryota > Metazoa > Chordata > Amphibia > Anura > Leptodactylidae > Leptodactylus > Leptodactylus fuscus. Next base: position 87,568,525 of record NC_134268.1, read on the forward strand.
ACATGCCTCTGCACACAGTACCACAAGCCAGAGAATTAGATACGCGTCTCAGCACACAGTACCACATGGGGAGGATTAGATACACGCGTCTACACACAGTACCACATGCTATAGGATTATATACGCGCATCTGCACACAGTACCACATGCTGGGGGATTGGATACATGCGTCTACACACAGTTCCACACACTGTAGGATTAGATACGCACCTCTTCACACAATACCACACAGGGGAGGATTAGATACACGTGTCTTCACACAGTTGTACACGCCATAGGATTAGATACACGCGTCTTCACACAGTACCACATGCAGTAGGATTAGATACGTGCGTCTACACACAGTACCACATGCAGTAGGATTAGATACGCGCGTCTACACACAGTTCCACACGCTGAAGGATTAGATACGCGCCTCTTCACACAATACCACACAGGGGAGGATTAGATATGTGTGTGTGCACACAGTACCACACTTTGGAGGATTAGATACATGCCTCTGCACACAGTACAAGCCAGAGAATTAGATACGCGTCTCAGCACACAGTACCACATGGGGGAGGATTAGATACGCGCGTCTACACACAGTACCACATGCCATAGGATTATATACGCACGTCTGCACACAGTACCACATGCCGGGGGATTGGATACATGCTTCTACACACAGTTCCACACACTGTAGGATTAGATACGCACCTCTTCACACAATACAACACAGGGGAGGATTAGATACACATGTCTTCACACAGTTGTACACGCCATAGGATTAGATACACGCGTCTGCACACAGTACCACATGCCGTAGGATTAGATACGCGCGTCTACACACAGTACCACATGGGGGAGGATTAGATACGCGCGTCTGCACACAGTACCACATGCCGTAGAATTAGATACGCGCGTCTACACACAGTACCACACTTTGGAGGATTAGATACATGCCTCTGCACACAGTACCACAAGCCAGAGAATTAGATACGCGTCTCAGCACACAGTACCACATGGGGGAGGATTAGATACGCGCATCTACACACAGTACCACATGCCATAGGATTATATACGCACGTCTGCACACAGTACCACATGCCGGGGGATTGGATACATGCTTCTACACACAGTTCCACACACTGTAGGATTAGATACGCACCTCTTCACACAATACAACACAGGGGAGGATTAGATACACATGTCTTCACACAGTTGTACACGCCATAGGATTAGATACACGCGTCTGCACACAGTACCACATGCCGTAGGATTAGATACGCGCGTCTACACACAGTACCACATGGGGGAGGATTAGATACGCGCGTCTGCACACAGTACCACATGCCATAGAATTAGATACGCGCGTCTACACACTCCAGAGGATTAGATACGCGCGTCTGCACACAGTTGTACACGCCACAGGATTAGATACACACTCCAGAGGATTAGATACGCGCGTCTGCACACAGTTGTACACTCCAGAGGATTAGATACGCGCGTCTGCACACAGTTGTACACGCCATAGGATTAGATACACACGTCTGCACAGAGTACCACATGCCGTAGGATTAGATACACACGTCTACACACAGTTCCACACTCCAGAGGATTAGATACGCGCATCTGCACGCAGTTGTACACGCCATAGAATTAGATACACGCGTCTGCACACAGTACCACATGCAGTAGGATTAGATACGCGACTCTTCACACAGTACCACACAGGGGAGGATTAGATACGTGTGTGCACACAGTACCACACTTTGGAGGATTAGATATATGCCTCTGCACACAGTACCACAAGCCAGAGAATTAGATACGCGTCTCAGCACTCAGTACCACACGCCAGAGGATTAGATACGCGCATCTGCACACAGTACCACATGCCGTAGGATTAGATACACGCGTCTACACACAGTTACACACACCGTAGGGTTAGATACTCGCCTTTTCACACAATACCACACAAGGGAGGATTAGATACGCACATCTGCACACAGTTCCACACACCAGAGGATTAGATAAGCACGTCTGCACACAGTACTACATGTCGTAGGATTAGATACACGCGTCTGCTTACAGTTTCACATGCCAGACGATGAGATACGCACGTCTTCACACAGTTGTACACGCTATAGGATTAGATACATGCGTCTGCATACAGTACCACATGCTGTAGGATTAGATACGCGTGTCTACACACAGTTCCACACGCCGTAGGATTAGATACGCGCCTCTTCACACAGTACCACACTTTGGAGAATTAGATACATGCCTCTGCACACAGTACCACATGCCAGATAATTAGATACGCGTCTCAGCACACAGTACCACACTGGGGAGGATTAGATACGCGCATCTGCACAAAGTGCGCACGCCAGAGGATTAGATACACCTGTCTGCACATGGTACCACAACATGCTGTAAGATTAGATATGCACGTCTGCACACAGTTTCACTTACCGGAGGATTAGATACGTGCCTCTTCACACAATGCCACACAGGGGAGGATTAGATACACACATCTGCACACAGTACCACACGCCGGAGGATTAGATATGTGCATCTGCAAACAGTACCACACCAACAAGGATTAGATACTTGAGTCTAAACACAGTACTACACGGGGAAGGATTAGATACAGCTTTACTCCAGGTATCCATAACAACTGATCATAGGTTTTTCACTGATATCCAAAATGAGATACACACAATCACATGACGCTTATGGACATACGCACAAACCACATACAAAATACACCAGTGCAAAATTGGACATTTCTTATGGGGCCACTACACAAACATAAAATGTAATATACCCGTGCGAAGCCGGGTCCTCCCTCTAGTATATACATAAATATTGACTGTTATGCGAAGAGCACTGTCTCTGTACACAGCGGGGGGCAGGCCACTCTACAGATTACATACCCTGATAACATGAGTGCCAATGAAAAGAAAAATGCAAAGAAAGATCTCCTCAAAGCCCATGCTGAGACCCTGTTTGCTGATTACACATCAAACCAAAGAATGACTAACCTCATTATGCACACCGATTATATAAGAGCCTGGCAGCATGCAATATGTGACTGCTACAAGAGTACAACAACAGAAGAGGCGGATACAGGCAAAATAACAATCAGAATAAAAAACCCACAAGGGGCCGGCGAAGTGATTCTCACAACAACCATTTTTAATAATGGGACTTTAATGATTCAAGGAAGAGAAGATAGGCTTCACCAATATATAGAAAAATTCCCAGAAATCAAGAATCAGGCACAACTAAAAAGGGGCACAGACACAGGATCACCCACTGACTCAGGTGAATTACCCGTGACATCCCCCAACACTGCCAGTACACAAGCCAGCAAGCCCTCCCCCGACTCCTCACACCTCTCAGTAGAGTCCCTCACAGAGATTGTATCCCGGCTGGAGAGAGATTTTACTATCTATAAACACAATTATAACAGAAACTGTAATGTCAACGAACTGTCCAGCACAAATGGCGACACAAAAGCCATCCACAAACTTATCCAGGAAAACACAAATCTGAGAAAAGAGATAGCAGCCTGCCAGCAAGAGAATGTCAAGCTGTGGGATAAAATGACGCAGTGCCTACAAGAAATCACAGAACTAAAGGAAGAGTTATCAGGCCTGAAACTACAGGCACAAGAGATAAGATCTAAGGAAGAGGGGGAGGAAAACACAACAGACTCTGATCAAGGTATCAATAAGCCAGAAATGCCTCACACATCACAAGAAAGCCCAGAACTGCCCATCACCCCAGACATAGAGCCAGAGAGAACCCAAACAACGAGAACCTCAAACCCAGATATAGTCCTGATCATAGACTCCAATGGCAAGTACATTAATACAAGAAAGCTCTTCCCACGGCAAAGAGTCAAGAAAATCCACAGCCCAACCATTGAAAAAGCCAATACCGTCATTTGCAAGCCTTTCTTCACTACCCCGAAACACATTGTCATACACACAGGCACAGAAGATCTCACTGACCAGCCCCAACAGACAGCGGGCCAACTGGTCCAACTAGCAGAGAAAGCAAAGCAACAGTTCCCAGACAGTAGTATCATCCTGTCATCTCTGCTCCCACGAGAAGACATCTCTGAAGCTACCATCATGGGGATCAACAAAGAGCTGGCGACCAGAATCAGACAAACATCAGGCATCACCCTGGCACAACACCCCTCCATAGATAAGCGTCACCTATATGATGACAAACACCTCAATAAACATGGCGTCAGCCTCCTAGCGAAGGAATTCAAAGACTTAGTGCTCAACAGAGCCCCCGGGCCTAGACAACAAACAAGACAAAGAACCATGGAAATAATACCCGACAACCGCCAATATCCAAGACAGAACCCCCCAAAGATGCCACCTATCAAGAAAAAGCCAACCAGAGCAACCCAGAGCACCAACATAGAGACAATAAAGAGAATAGAGCATGCGGTTACTACAATGGCCACAACAGCAATGCACATAAACCAATACCTGGCCACACTGCAACCAACCAAGAACCCAGCCCGTCCTCTGCAGGACAGCTCATTACAAGGTTTACACACTGAAGATGAAATCACTAACTATCAGTAGTTGGAACATACAAGGGCTGAACGCCTCAGCCTTTGGATCTAAATCAAAAGATCCAGACTTCATAGACAGACTAAAAAACATAGACATTCAAATCCTCCTAGAGACATGGACCCGGGCAGATGACGAGTCCCTAACACCCATGGGCTACAAGGAATTCTCAGTGCCCGCCCAGAAAAATAAGACCACCAAACATGGCCGCCACTCAGGAGGCATACTAATATGGTACAAGGAGGAGCTCAAAGAACACTTAAAAGCTACCAAACGTGGAACTAATCACATATGGATAAAAATAAGCAGCTCCATCCTCAGCGGCCAGCAGGACATCTATCTCTGTGCAGTATATATGCCCCCACCAGGGTCCCCCTACCACGACCCCGACACTTACGAGGTCCTACAAAGGGAAGCTGTCCACTTCCAACCCAAAGGCAGAGTACTAATATGCGGAGACCTGAATGCAAGGACAGGCACAGAGTTAGACTACCTGCCTCCTGACGACAACCCACATACGCACGGTAGTGAGATCCACCACCCAGAACCCACACAGACAAGAAGAAACAGCCAAGACAGAATTGTCAACAAGAGTGGGAGACAACTGCTGAACATGTGCCGAAGCCTAGGACTGTACATAATAAACGGACGTACCACAGGCGATCCCAGAGGACGCTTCACACTAAACTCTCAAGTGGGCAACAGCGTGGTGGACTATGCCATTACAGACGCAGACCTGTCAGACATTGAAGACTTCACAATCGCACCTGACTCCCATCTATCAGACCACAACCAGATCCTACTATACATGAGAACCAGGAACAAAACACCCATACATGAGCCCCAACAGTCCGGCCTCTACAACCTACCAAGACATTTCAAATGGGCCAACCACCAGGCCATAGAATATAGCAACGCAACCAACCGACCCGAAATCAAGACACTGCTCACAAACTTCCATACAAACAACTATCAGCCAGACCAACAGGGAGTCACCAGAGCTGTGAAGGATCTCAAGTACATCCTACAGACCACAGCAGAACTAGCAGGCCTGAAACGAACCAAACCCATAAGACAAACCAACAAACAGTCCCACAAATGGTTCGACAGCGACTGCAAAGCACTACGCCATACCCTAAGAACAGCCTCCAACCAAAAACACAGGGACCCCAACAACAAGGAGGTGAGGGAAGCCTACAGCAATCTATGCAAGCAATACAAGGGCACCCTCAGAGAGAAGAAACAGAGATACCTCTCCCACAAAATTGAGCAACTAGAGGACTCCCTCCAGGACAGCTCATTCTGGGAGACCTGGCACCACATGGGCACAAAGCCCAAGAAAAACTCTCTCCACATCCAAAATGGCAATATCTGGCTCAACTACTTCAGAGGTCTCTACAAAAACATCCCAGAAGAAGAACTAACTCCAGAACAGCAACAGATAATCACCAAACTGAGGGACATGGAGAAAGTCATCAAAGACTTCCAGAACCCTCTGGACTCGCCAATCACCATAAAAGATATACAGGAAAGAATTGCCGTGCTGAAAGGCAAAAAGGCCAGTGGCCCTGACGGCATCCTACCAGAGATGATCAAATACAGCCCTCCAGCAATACACGCGGCACTGGCAAGGCTATTCACCCTCGTGCTCAATGCTGGACACTTCCCCGAAGACTGGAACAAAGGGCTCATAACCCCCATCTACAAGAATGGGGACCAATATGACCCCAACAACTACAGAGGGATCTGCGTCAGCAGCACGCTAGGGAAACTGTTCAACAGCATCATCAATAACAGAATCCTCACCTTCCTCACACAACACGGGGTCCTCAGCAAGAGCGAAGCAGGGTTCATGCCAAACCACCGCACCACAGACCATATCTACACCCTGCACAGCCTCATCAAGACGCACGTCCACAACACCAGAAGAGGCAAGATATTCGCCTGCTTCGTGGACTTTAAGAAGGCGTTTGATTCAGTATGGCACCCAGGTCTACTTCTAAAACTCCTAGAGAGTGGAATAGGAGGAAGAACGTACGACGTCATCAAGAGCTCCTACACCGGAAACCAGTGCAGTGTGAAGGTGAATGGGAAAAGGACAGCATACTTCCAACAGGCCCGAGGGGTCAGACAAGGCTGTAGCCTGAGCCCAACGCTCTTCAACATCTATATCAATGAACTGGCTACAGCCCTGGAGGCCTCACCAACCCCAGGCCTCACCCTGAACAATCGAGAGGTGAAGTTCCTGCTATACGCCGATGACCTCCTACTCCTGGCCCCCACCGAGAAAGACCTCCAAGAAAGCCTGTCAGTGCTGGAAAAATTCAGCACCACATGGGCCCTACCCATCAACCAGAAGAAGACCAAAGTCATGGTATTCCAGAAGAAGGGCCACAATAAAGCCTCCACCACCTCACAATTCACACTGAACGGCTCCACACTGGAGAAAACCAACAGCTACACCTACCTGGGGCTGGAGCTCAGCCAATCAGGAAGCTTCAAAGCAGCAATAGAAACCCTGAAAGCAAAAGCCTGCAGAACCTTCTACGCCATCAGAAGACAACTGTACCACCTCAAACCACCGGTGAGGGTCTGGATGAAGATATTTGACGCTGTCATCTCCCCGATCCTTCTCTATGGCAGTGAGGTTTGGGGCCCAGCCACCTACCCAGACCAGTCAAGGTGGGATTCCAGCCCAACAGAGAACTTCCACCTGGAGTTCTGCAAATACCTGCTACATGTCCATCGCAACACCACCAACATAGCCTGCAGGGCAGAGCTAGGCAGACTCCCCCTATGGCTCACCATACAGAAGAGGGCGCTAGCTTTCCAGGCACACATCCAGGGGAGCAAGCCTGACTCCTACCACCACCAAGCATGGCTAAGCCACCTGAGCAAACCAGACATTCAACAACCAAACAGCAGCCAACCACCAAACCAAAAACTCCAACAGATGATAACCAAGGCCGAAATAAAGGCGACCACAGAGGCAAACAGAGAGCGGTACATTGAAGAATGGAGAAACGAAATAAATAACTCCAAGAAACTCACCGTGTACCAATCCCTACAAAGGGACTACACCATGGCCACCTACCTGGAGAGAATACGCCACCCCAAGCACAGACAGACCCTGAGCCGGTACAGACTGAGCGCCCACAACCTAGAGATAGAGACGGGGCGATACAGGCAGACGTACAAGCCACGGGAGAACAGACTGTGCCAGCACTGTGACCAGGGGGCCCTAGAAGACGAGACCCACTTCCTGCTACACTGCACCAAATACTCAGCTATGAGGGCCGTCTACTACCAAAGACTCTCTGCCCACATCCCAGACTTCATATCTGCAGACGAGAAGAGGAAACTCTACATCCTACTGGGAGAAGAAGAGGCCACTGTGGAGATCGCTGCCCAATACGTGTCCAGCTGTCACCAAACAAGAGGAAGATGAGACTCCATGGACTGTTATATTTATCCCAAAACACCCGCCCCACCCACCCCCACCCCCACCTCCCCATATAGCAGTCACCAACGAAGAGGAAGATGAGACTCCATGGACTGTTATAACCGAACCCCCCCCCCCCATACCCACCACCCACCCAACCCAACTCCCCCCCCCACCCACCCACTTTACTAGCTTTGGCAATGCCAAATACCTATTCGGACGTGCCAATAAAGCATTTTTTGATTTGATTTGATTTGATTTGAATATAAACAAGTTCATTCATTCATAAATTCAAACATACATATATAAAACATATACCATACAGACACCTGACATTTACTATAAATATAGATATAGATCTATTACACTATTACATAAGTGTACAATAACAGATACAAATTGCATAACTTGAAGTACATGTAGACATGTCTACATATATAACTAACACAAACACTCATGTACAATATATATTATATACATAGATTGCTACATGTATTATAGTATGAAGTATTAAAGGGGTTATGTCATTCTCATCTTCTCCACCCCTCCGTTGTTATTCACCTCTCTCCTATACCACTTTGCACTTGTTGCCTCTATCCTCTACACCTCTCCAATCTCCTCTATTCCACCACACCTCAGGCCTCTCTCCTTTACAAAAATAAACAAATATATGGACACTGTGACTCACCATATATCGATGCTTAAAGGGTGCACGACCTATCACTCCGGACTTGAGGAGAAAATTCCATGTAGATAGCTTTAAACAAACAAACGGTCCGCAGTCCTTCTGGCTCAATTAAAAATTAACCTTTAATGTTCCTTTAAAACATAGTTTTTCATATCCCAGAAACAGACATGTGTGAAAGCAGACGAAGAAATACAGCACAATGTGAACAAAGATTAAAAACGCCGACGCGTTTCGAGGTTATGCGACCTCTTAGTCATGGCATATTAGGCAACTAGTATCCACTTCCTTATATATATACAGTAATTGGTTCACCTGTGAAAGGTACCTACGTAACTTCCCATTGTTTCTATTTTAAATTTCCTTTAACAAATAGGTCCGCTCATATATAGCGAATTGGTCAATCAACCCTTTACCAACCATTATTTAAATAATAAAAACATTTTATATATATATCCCATATTCAATAGAGATTGTCCAAAAATAGACACGAATTTAATCCTATTTATCCTATTAAATCTTAAGCTGTAATAGTGTCTGATGTTATAATAAAACATAGACATACCATAACAATAATAGATCCTTATGAACCTTCGTCACTCCAATAAATCATTCAGGCCGTCCCGTACTATAAACACAATCATTCATAAGGGAGCCGATCCACGTGATACATAGTCACGTGACCGCATATGGCCAATCCCCATGAAAGGCGGGACTTATGCTTTTCATGTCAATCATCTTATAACGTAGACACTTACAGATACAAACTCGAGATATAACAGTTCACAAACATATATCATACGGGGTAAACCTGAAACTTAATAGATGTATGTGAGGTCTGTCCTAATGTTAAGACCATAGGGAATCCTGCAATTAAACTTTAAGATATAATACGCTTCCCTTTTAAGCAATTTGTCCCTGTTATTTCCTCCTCTAATAGGTTGGTGCACTTTTTCTAGGGCAAAAAACCGCATCGTCTGTATGCTACCTTCATGTTTTTCTACAAAATGCCTGGAAGCTCCCGACATGTGTTCAACATTTCTTTTGCTACTATCCCTTATATGTTCCTGTATTCTAATATTAAGTCTTTTGCTGGTACAACCTATATAGTCAAGACTGCAGCACACACACCGTATACAGTATATAACAGATGCAGTGCTGCAATCTAAATAATCTCGAATTTGCATATGAAAATCTGAAGCGCTACTACACACTTCTTGCATGGTAATGGCTTTAGCGCATACGTTGCACCTAGGCATACCGCATTTGAAAAAGCCTGTTTTTTTCTTACTACTAGTTGATTTATCCATTACTGGTAAGTAACTTGGGGATAATATATTCCTTAGAGTTTTATTTCTCCTCTCAACAAATTGCACCCCTTCCTCCAATAGAACACTTGTTACAGGATCCAATTCCAATATCGGTAAGTTTTTTTTAACCAATTTTTTTATATAATTAAATTGTGGACTATATGTTGTACTGAAAATGATCTTATTATCAGATTTCCTAGTCTTTTCTTTGTCAATCAGTAATTCATCTCTGTCCCTAAGTTTAATTTTATTTTCTGCTCTTTTGAGCATCCAGCTTGGCTAATCTCTATCCTTAAGTCTGTCCATAACTACAGTACTCAATTGTTCATAATCTGAATCCCTGCTGCAAGCTCGCCTAGTCCTGGTGAGCTCACCAACTGGTATACTTTTCAGGGTGTGTAACGGATGACAACTGTTGGCTCTTAAGATATTATTCCCTGCGCTAGGTTTTCTATATAATGAAGTATGCACTACCCCTTCATTTACACTACCTGTCAGTGTAATGTCCAAAAAACTGACAGACACTTGATGATGCATAAATGTGAACACAAGTCCATGTTCATTCCCATTGAGATATATGACAGGACTAGGCGAGCTTGGAGCAGGGATTCAGATTATGAACAATTGAGTACTGTAGTTATGGACAGACTTAAGGATAGAGATTAGCCAAGCTGGATGCTCAAAAGAGCAGAAAATAAAATTAAACTTAGGGACAGAGATGAATTACTGATTGACAAAGAAAAGACTAGGAAATCTGATAATAAGATCATTTTCAGTACAACATATAGTCCACAATTTAATTATATAAAAAATTGGTTAAAAAAAACTTACCGATATTGGAATTGGATCCTGTAACAAGTGTTCTATTGGAGGAAGGGGTGCAATTTGTTGAGAGGAGAAATAAAACTCTAAGGAATATATTATCCCCAAGCTACTTACCAGTAATGGATAAATCAACTAGTAGTAAGAAAAAAACAGGCTTTTTCAAATGCGGTATGCCTAGGTGCAACGTATGCGCTAAAGCCATTACCATGCAAGAAGTGTGTAGTAGCGCTTCAGATTTTCATATGCAAATTCGAGATTATTTAGATTGCAGCACTGCATCTGTTATATACTGTATACGGTGTGTGTGCTGCAGTCTTGACTATATAGGTTGTACCAGCAGAAGACTTAATATTAGAATACAGGAACATATAAGGGATAGTAGCAAAAGAAATGTTGAACACATGTCGGGAGCTTCCAGGCATTTTGTAGAAAAACATGAAGGTAGCATACAGACGATGCGGTTTTTTGCCCTAGAAAAAGTGCACCAACCTATTAGAGGAGGAAATAACAGGGACAAATTGCTTAAAAGGGAAGCGTATTATATCTTAAAGTTTAATTGCAGGATTCCCTATGGTCTTAACATTAGGACAGACCTCACATACATCTATTAAGTTTCAGGTTTACCCCGTATGATATATGTTTGTTAACTGTTATATCTCGAGTTTGTATCTGTAAGTGTCTACGTTATAAGATGATTGACATGAAAAGCATAAGTCCCGCCTTTCATGGGGATTGGCCATATGCGGTCACGTGACTATGTATCACGTGGATCGGCTCCCTTATGAATGATTGTGTTTATAGTACGGGACGGCCTGAATGATTTATTGGAGTGACGAAGGTTCATAAGGATCTATTATTGTTATGGTATGTCTATGTTTTATTATAACATCAGACACTATTACAGCTTAAGATTTAATAGGATAAATAGGATTAAATTCGTGTCTATTTTTGGACAATCTCTATTGAATATGGGATATATATATAAAATGTTTTTATTATTTAAATAATGGTTGGTAAAGGGTTGATTGACCAATTCGCTATATATGAGCGGACCTATTTGTTAAAGGAAATTTAAAATAGAAACAATGGGAAGTTACGTAGGTACCTTTCACAGGTGAACCAATTACTGCATATATATAAGGAAGTGGATACTAGTTGCCTAATATGCCATGACTAAGAGGTCGCATAACCTCGAAACGCGTCGGCGTTTTTAATCTTTGTTCACATTGTGCTGTATTTCTTCGTCTGCTTTCACACATGTCTGTTTCTGGGATATGGAAAACTATGTTTTAAAGGAACATTAAAGGTTAATTTTTAATTGAGCCAGAAGGACTGCGGACCGTTTGTTTGTTTAAAGCTCTCTCCTTTACCCCTCCGCTCCTCCCACCTCAGACCTCTCTTCTATCCATCCATGCCTCTCTCCACTAGAAAAAAACACAAACAACACCGCACCGTACCTAGCGCATTATCCCTTATATCGATAATCCAACTATACTAGGGTAATAGAAAATCACCTTGTGATAGATATTATTATGCCAAACACATATCACCTCTAAGGGGGGGGGGGGGCTTTGTAGCAGCAAGGATCACCGTAATAGTTCAATCCAAATAAGACCAATCATCCAGATATATGCATACAAGATGAATATAAAAGCAATGGATCCGCGCTTACCCTCCAATCGATTTTATTCAGCTATCAAAAGACAACACACTCTCTCCACTAGACCTCTTATCTCTCCCCTCCGCACCTCTCTTCTCTGGGACTCTTGCCTCTCTCCTCTATCCCTTCACACATCACTCTTCTCTCCTCTACTACTCCTCTACTACTACCACTCCATATCTCTCTCCTCTACCCCTCCATTCCTCAAGCCTCTCCCTTTTACCCATTCATGGTCCTTACCTTTGTCCTATAGCATTACATTCCTTGTTCCTCTCTACTCTATCCCTCCACTGCTCACACCTCGCTCCTTTACTTCTCCGTTCCTTGCGCCTCTCTCCTCTATCCCTCTGAGTCTTGCGCATCTCTCCACTATTCTTTTGTGCCTTGTTCCTCTCTTGTCTATGCCTCTGTACCTCTTCCCTTTCCAAGTCTGTCACCTCTGTTCTCTCTCCTCCACACCTCCGCACGTCTTGCCTCTCTCATTTACTCTTCCATGCTTTTTGCCTCTCTCCACTACTCTCCACCTCCACTCCACACCTGTGCACCTCCCGCCTGTCTCCTTAACCACGGGGGCCTGACATCTCTCTCCTCTACCCCTCCGCACCTCATGCCTCTCTCCTGTTCTCCTCCAAGCCTCGTGCCTCTCTGTTTTACCACTCTACTTATTAGGTAAATGGCACAACTCAAAGATATATATTTAGATAATTATAGAAATAAATACATACAGAACAAACTTTACACATTCTTAATTTATAAAAAAAAAATATGTACCCATCGTATAGTGCCACATTTCTAATATTCTGCAACTGCTGTCCACTTATATAATTCTTCTTTACAGTATATATACACTCACCGGCCACTTTATTAGGTACACCTGTCCAACTGCTCGTTAACACTTAATTTCTAATCAGCCAATCACATGGCGGCAACTCAGTGCATTTAGGCATGTAGACATGGCCAAGACAATCTCCTGCAGTTCAAACCGAGCATCAGTATGGGGAAGAAAGGTGATTTGAGTGCCTTTGAACGTGGCATGGTTGTTGGTGCCAGAAGGGCTGGTCTGAGTATTTCAGAAACTGCTGATCTACTGGGATTTTCACGCACAACCATCTCTAGGGTTTACAGAGAATGGTCCGAAAAAGAAAAAACATCCAGTGAGCGGCAGTTCTGTGGGCGGAAATGCGTTGTTGATGCCAGAGGTCAGAGGAGAATGGCCAGACTGGTTCCAGCTGATAGAAAGGCAACAGTGACTCAAATAGCCACCCGTTACAACCAAGGTAGCCAGAAGAGCATCTCTGAACGCACAGTACGTCGAACTTTGAGGCAGATGGGCTACAGCAGCAGAAGACCACACCGGGTGCCACTCCTTTCAGCTAAGAACAGGAAACTGAGGCTACAATTTGCACAAGCTCATCGAAATTGGACAATTGAAGATTGGAAAAACGTTGCCTGGTCTGATGAGTCTCGATTTCTGCTGCGACATTCGGATGGTAGGGTCAGAATTTGGCGTCAACAACATGAAAGCATGGATCCATCCTGCCTTGTATCAATGGTTCAGGCTGGTGGTGGTGGTGTCATGGTGTGGGGAATATTTTCTTGGCACTCTTTGGGCCCCTTGGTACCAATTGAGCATCGTTGCAACGCCAAAGCCTACCTGAGTATTGTTGCTGACCATGTCCATCCCTTTATGACCACAATGTACCCAACATCTGATGGCTACTTTCAGCAGGATAATGCGCCATGTCATAAAGCTGGAATCATCTCAGACTGGTTTCTTGAACATGACAATGAGTTCACTGTACTCCAATGGCCTCCACAGTCACCAGATCTCAATCCAATAGAGCATCTTTGGGATGTGGTGGAACGGGAGATTCGCATCATGGATGTGCAGCCGACAAATCTGCGGCAACTGTGTGATGCCATCATGTCAATATGGACCAAAATCTCTGAGGAATGCTTCCAGCACCTTGTTGAATCTATGCCACGAAGAATTGAGGCAGTTCTGAAGGCAAAAGGGGGTCCAAACCCGTTACTAGCATGGTGTACCTAATAAAGTGGCCGGTGAGTGTATATATATATATATATATATATATATATATATGAATAAGTTCATTCATTCATAAATTCAAACATACATATATACACGTTGTTGTAAAGATTTTACTATGTGTATATGTCTATATACCATACAGAGCCCTGATATTTACTATAAATATAGATATAGATCTATTACACTATTACATAAATGGACAATAACAGATACAAATTGCATAACTTGAACTACATTTAGACATGTCTACATATATAACTAGCACAAACACTCATGTATAGTATATACTATTTACATAGATTGCTACATGTATTATAGTATGAAGTATTAAAGGGGTTATGTCATTCTCATCTTCTCCACCCATCCATGCTATTCACCTCTCTCCTACACCATTTTGCACTTGTTGCCTCAATCCTCTACACCTCTCCAATCTCCTCTATTCCACCGCACCTCAGGCCTCTCTCCTCTACCCCTCCGCTCCTCCCACCTCAGACCTCTATCCTCTACACCTCTCCAATCTCCTCTATTCCACCGCACCTCAGGCCTCTCTCCTCTACCCCTCCGCTCCTCCCACCTCAGACCTCTCTTCTATCCATCCATGCCTCTCTCCACTAGACCTCTTATCTCTCCCCTCCGCACCTCTCTCTTCTGCTCCTCTGGAACTCTTGCCTCTCTCCTCTATCCCTTCACACATCACTCTTCTCTCCTCTACTACTCAACCACTCCATATCTCTCTCCTCTACCCCTCCATTCCTCAAGCCTCTCCCTTTTACCCATCCATGGCCCTTACCTTTGTCCTATAACCTTGCATTCCTTGTTCCTCCTCTACCCCTCCCCATACCTCTGCCCTATACTCCTCCACACTTTGTACTTCTCTCCTGATCCCTTTATGCCTCATGACTCTCTCCTCTATTTTCTACCCTTCTGCGCCTCTATACCTTGCTTCTGTACTCCACCACACCTGGTGCCACTATCCTCTACCCCTCTATGTCTATCTCCTCTTATACTCTGCACCTTGCACCTCTCGTCTCTAACCCTTTGTGCCCCTTATGACTCTCTTTTCTAATCTTCTGCACCTTGATATTCACTTCTCTACACCTTTGTTACTCTTGCTTCTCTTCTCTAACTTTCTGCACCTTAGCCTCTCTTCTCATCTCTCTTCTATCACTCCACGTCCCAGTCTGTTCTCTTCCTATACCTTCCTATTTTTTTCTTATACTTTTACCTCTCTCCTCTGCACCTCTCTCCTTTACCGCTTCCGCCCATACCTCTCTCCTCTAACCCTGGCACCTGTCTCCTCTGTGCCTTACCGCCATGCCTCACTTCTCTCTCTTCACGCTTCTCACCTCTCTCCTCTACACTTCTGTGCCTTTCTCTTTTGCCTCTATTCTCACCTTTTTCCTCTCTTCTCTACCCCTTTGTGCCTTGCTTCTTCAATGCATTTTGTTTCTACCCTTCCCAGCTCTCTATTGCCTCCTCTACCACTCTGCACCTTTTATCTTACACACCTTACACATACTATGTATTGACATACTTACCACAACTGTGGTCACCCTACACACGGACATTTACATACGTGGTACCTGGTATCTCTGATACATTCATGTAGTTTATCCTATATGGAAACAAAGATAAAACCATGTAAGTTAGCTAGCAACAATGACAGATAATAGCAACGAACATTAGCAACGGTAGTGTGAACGTCCCCTTGCAAGTATATGGCAGCCATGCTTTTGGCATCTGTCAATCTGTAGACATATTTGGCATTTCATAGGACATTTACTAAAGCAGAAAGATTATGACTTTAGTTTCCAATGGATGAAAACAGGAGGCAGGACAAATGTCATTGGTTTTAACTGTCTAAATGTAACATCAGAAGATCCGGCTCTCACTTGTATAACTATGTAGAATAGCAGAGCTGACTGCGCTATCCTGCCTGCCCCATAACAACCCAAACCTGTCTAAGTGGAGATAACTGATGACAACTGACACCATTGGACATAGGAAGAAATCTTATTAACAATGACAAGGCAAACTAATGGAAATATTTCTTATTGTTATATAAATGATGGGTCAGATTAGAGAGAAGCTCATGTGAACAGAGGCTAATACTGGTCATTTATTAACAGTCGCCCCCTAGCTGTTATCTGTAATACAGTCTGTGTAATGATTGGTCATGTCTTAAGGTCTTTGATATTAGGATTAGATCCCGGTCACTTATCACAAAGTCATCACCTCTGCAGAGCCCGAGCACCTCCATGTCCTTCTTCTCTCTTCACCGTCTACTAACTGACCACAGCCAACTGATTTCTTCAAATTCCCATCCTGCAATCCTATTGGTTGTCGCTGGCTGTAGTTGCCATGGTGACAAATGCAGCTGAAGATTTAACCCTTTAAGCACCAATACTGTTTTAGCATCAATGTCTATTTATTTCTCTACAGACATTGCTGTATGAGGGCTTGTTTATTGCAGGATAAGATACATATTACTAAATGACCATCTTTTATTAACTATTTTTCATTCAATGGATCCAAACATTTACATTAATTATATTAATTAATATGTATAGTTTAGTTTTTTGTCTCTCTGCTTTTGCAACATAATAGCACATTTCAAATGAAAAATATTTTTTCATGCCGTCAAAATTCAAGTCACACATTTTTATTTGCTTTACCATTGATGTAGCCATAGCCATGAAAAACTTTGCAAAATAGAAAAAAAAAATTGTGTTGTCATGTTCTAACACCTGTAACTTTCTCATATTTCCATGTATGGAGCTGGTTGTGGTGTCTTTTTATGCGGGACAAGATGACATTTCTATTGATACCATTTGGGGAAAGATCTGATGGTTTGATGACTTTTTATTAAATTTTTTTTATAGGAAGCAAAGTGTTGAAAAAACGCTATTTGGCTTTTTTTTTTGCCGCTACGCCGTTCGCAGTACGGGATAAATGTTTTAATATTTTAATAGTTCGGGCATTTTGGAGCGCGGGGATAACTAATATATTTATGTTTAATGTTCTTTACTTACTTTTATATCTGTTCTAGGGAAAGGGGGATGATTTGAACTTTTATATTTTTTATTTTTGTAATACTTTTAAAAAAACTTTCTTTTTTCTACTTTTACATTTATGATCAGACCCCTTAGGTACCTTGAAACCTAGGGGGTCTGATCGCTGATACTATTCGCTGCAATACTACAGTATTGCAGTGAATAGGAAAATCGCAGCACTTCTATTAGACGATGCCTCTGGCATCGTGCAATAGAACCAATGCTATGACAAGCCTGGAAGCCTTCAATAGGCTTCCAGCTATCATAGCAACCGATCACCGCCCTCCGATGACGTTCAGGAGGGCGGCAATTGGCGGAAAATGGCAGTGCCCGTGCCGCCTGCACCGTTTACATGCTGCGTTTGACCGCAGTTTGTAAAGAGTTAACAGCAGTGATCGGCTCGGGCACCGACCGCTGCTGTTAGTGGCAGGTCCTGACTGTATTATACAGCCGACACATGCTGTGTATGGAGAGAGCTCAGCTCGTGAGCTCGCTCTATACATCCCCATGCGACCCATGCAGTAATAGTACGTCATGGGTCGCTAAGGGGATCTATTTTGTGGTAGATATACAGTATATCATTGTCTGCCTTTTATTTTGGGGGGTGTAGAGAGGGACAAAAAAAATCCACAGTCTTTTTTGCAAATGTATATATAATATGTTAATTTTCTTATATGAGTCGTGATGAGGGTGAACTACGATCATAAGCTTTTAAATGTTTATTGACTGAGGTAGATTATTATTATTATTATTATTATTATTATTATTTATTTATTTATATAGCACCATTATTTCCATGGTGCTTTACATTTGGGGGTTACATACAATACACAAAGTATACAGGTAAATATAATACTAACAGTGACCGACTGGCACAGTGGGGTAGAGGGCCCTGCCCGCGAGGGCTTACAATCTATGGGGGAAGGGGGGAGAGACAGAAGGAGAGGGGGAGACTGTACAGATGTCAGTGAGGTGATAGTGTTAGGTAGTGATAGGTAGATGGCAGGGGCTCAGCAGCATGACAATATAATGCACTACACGGGGTATAATGGCCCTTCATACTCAGCACACAGAATAATGGCTCCCATAAGCTCCCAGATACTGTAATGACCCCCACACAATATATTGCTATATGCTCTCACCATAGTATAATGGCCCACTTTTTTCCCCTTAGGCAGTATAATGGCCCTCTTTTGCCCCCATTCACAATTTAATGCCCCCTATCAATATGTATGTGACACCCTTTTTCTCCCCCCCCATAGTATATGGCATCCCTTTTTTTTCCTCCTCCCCCCGACACAGTATATGACCCCTTTTTGTCTCCCCACAGTATATGATCGCTTCCCTCCGGTATATAATAACCTTTTTTGCCTCTCCCACAGTGTATGACATACTTTTTTTGGCACTCCCACAGTATATGTCCCCCTTTTTTGCTCCCAACCCCTCTCAGAATATGATCTTCTTTTTTATGAGCCCCCACCAAGTAGATTACAGGCGGAAATTTTTTCCTTCGTCTAACAGAACTAATGAAGGATATATTATTCCTATACTCTATATAGATATCATTTGATGTTGCGCTATCATATGAATTGTTTTATCACCTTGTATGGCATTAATGATGATTTTTATTATGGTTTATGCATTTGTCTGGATATACGCATACACGCATATAACGTTTATTTACTTCTATTATGTTAAAGGGGTTGGCCACTTTCAGACCAATATTGGCAAACAAATGTACAATAAAAAGGTATACAATTTTCCAATATACTTTCTGTATCAATTCCTCACGGTTTTCTACTGTAGATCTCTGCTTGCTGTCATTCATTCTGTTACTTCTAGAGGATAAAAATCTGACCATGGTCATGTGATTTACGGTTCATGGTCATGTGATTTACGGTCCATGGTCATGTGATGATTAGCTCCGCCCACTTTTAAGTTGACCCCCACCCATTCTCATTATTTTTTCATGTGCCCCCCCACACAGTATAATTCTTCTACAGTCACCCATACATTATATGCCCCCACATTGTAATATTCCCTTCCAACTGCCCCACAGTATTAAGTCCATCTCCATCTTTAAACATGAAACTGGAGCAGCTGGGACATTAGCAATGGGGGTAGTTGGAGGGGGACAATAAATTAATGGCAGATGAAGTGGGACATTAAATGGGGGGCAAATAGACGGGGACATTAAACTCGGGTAGCTAGAAGCAGACATTAAACCGTAGGGGTAGCTGGAGGGGGACATTACACTGTGGCAACTAGAGGCAGACAGATCCCCCTTTCATCTGCCCCCAGTTTCATGATCCCCCTTCCATCTCAGCCCTCAGTATAATGACAAACACACACAGACAGACAAACACACATACACACGCTCTCTCTCTCTCTCTCTCTCCATCCTGCATCTCACATTCCCCCTCCCTTCTCAGTACCTTATATGCATCTCTTCATCTCTTCACTGCATGGGACACTGACATGCCCACCTAGTCACGTGACCGTGTGATGTCACACAAGGTCCTTGAACCATAGTGAAGCGTTTCTCCGATCACCAGAACCTTTTATCTGTTATAACAGCAGGCGGTGATCGCAGGAATGATTGTTCAATAAAACATTAAAGGGACATAGCGGGACATGTAGGGAGCTGCGTGGGACCGCGGGACAGGGGTATGAAAGCAGGACTGTCCCGCCAAATGTGGGACACTTGGGAGGTATGCATTCACTTAACTGATTTTCATGTATGAAAATCAGTCTGTGAGTTAAACGGATTTACTAGCCTGCCTATTGTGCCGGGAGAAGGATTGTAGTTGGTACAGGGCAGTATGACTCTTGGAGGCAGGAACTCCTAGCATCATAGATAACTATACTTCTAGGAGTCCCCTTCCCAGCAATCTGATCAGGCCAGGAAATCCGGCAAACACATGGACCTTGTCTGAAACTCAGTGGTGTGAATGCGGGGTAAGGGTGAATTCACACTGAGTAAACGCTAGCTTATTCTGAACGTAAAACACGTTCAGAATAAGCGGCGTCTAAAGCAGCTCCATTCATTTCTATGGGAGCGGGGATACGAGCGCTCCCCATAGAAATGAATGGGCTGCTTCTTTCACTCCGTGCAGTCCCATTGAAGTGAATGGGAAGTGCCAGCGTATACGGCAAGCTCTGCTCATGCCGGAGCGTACACGCCGGCACTCCCCATTCACTTCAATGGGACTGCACGGAGTGAAAGAAGCAGCCCATTCATTTCTATGGGGAGCGCTCGTATCCCCGCTCCTATAGAAATGAATGGAGCTGCTTTAGACGCCGCTTATTCTGAACGTGTTTTACGTTCAGAATAAGCTAGCGTTTACTCAGTGTGAATGCACCCTAACTCTCTTAAAGGGATTCTATCATTGGTGTCAGTAGTTGTAAGATAAAGACATTCCTGGATAGCCTTTAAAAAGACTATTCTACTACTACCTTTTATGTTCCTGGTTAATTACTTTATGTAAATGAGCACCCTAGGTGTTCCCCAGGATCTGCGAGCACCCCTCCATGTCATACCTTTATTCACACCTCTCCATTGCTTGTGCCCTGTCTGACCCTCCTCCTCCCTAGATATTCTTCCTGCCAGATCGCGCTGCTGCATTTGAATTCTCGGGAATGCGCAGTTCCACTTCGTTCAGAGCGGTACTGCGCATACCTGAGCACCATTTTGGTGTAGCTCGCTGAAAGTGGTCATAGAATAGCCTTTTTAAAGGCTATCCAGGAATGTCTTTATCTCAAAACCACTGACACGAATGATAGAATCCCTTTAAGGCAATTTCATTCCCCCAAGTCTATGATTGTTAGGCAGTATAAACCTGGCCACTTGCATCAGCTAATCTACTCACAGCTATATTGTCAGTGTTGACATCCAAGTATGGGATAATAATACATGGACAATAAAGAAAAGAAGAAATTGATTTTTGCAGCATTGATCAAATGCACTATGTTGTCAGTATTCTAAAAGGAGATCAATGATAAAAATTCTTCTTATTATAAATAATTGTGATGGCTCAAAATAATGGTTATTGGGGGTACTGAAAATAAATGTACCTAAGGCATACTGCAGCACAGACTGGCAGGTTCTAGTGTTCAACTTAGTGAACTGTGCTTCACCAGTCTAAATGCTAGAACTTGTCTGTGAGCTCAATAGCAAAGTGGGAAATATGGGGCACACTATGCTGAACCAGAACCCGAATGCTGCCCTTCACAAAATTGCAAACCTAGACACTGAACATACTGCATAGTGGTAAATAAAGCCCTAAAAAGAATGGAAGCAAATTACTCACTATGTACACATGAGGACAAAATTGTTGGTACCCCTCGTTTAATTAACGAAAAACCCACAATGGTCACAAAAATAACTTGAATCTAACAAAAGTAATAATAAATCAAAATTTTATGAAAATGAATAAATGAAAGTCAGACATTGCTTTACAGAATTTTAAAAAATATATATACCGTATATACTCGAGTATAAGCCGAATTTCTCAGCACAGTTTTTGTGCTGAAAAAGTCCCCCTCGTCTTATGCTCGAGTCAGCAAAAGAAATTTTTTTTTTTTTTTTTTTTTTTTGGGGGGGGGGGGATGTCTATGACCAGCCACAATATCAAAGTATAGAATCTCCCATAAAATATTGCAAAAAAATTTTAAAAAATAAATAAATAAATGTTCTAAATCCCTCCTTTCCCTAGAGTACATACAAAAGTAGAAAATGACTGTGAAACACATACACATTAGGTATCCCTGTGTCTGAAAGTACCCTGTCTACTGAATATAGGGGATCTGCAGTGCTCCTGTTCCATCGGGAAGGGGTTAATAGGAGCACTGCAGATACCCTATATTCAGCTAAACTGAATTCCAAGTGGGGAACAAAAAAATAGTCCTCAGGCTCAGGGAAGGGGCAGACAGACAACCAAAACACCCCCTCCCCTTTCCCAGCACCCAGTATCTACTGCACCCAAAAACTCTGATTTTTGAAATTTTCCAGTAGCTGTTGCATTTTCCCCCCCTAGGCTTATACTCGAGTCAATAAGTTTTCCCAGTTTTTTTGTGGTAAAATCAGGGGGGTCGGCTTATATTTGGGTCAGCTTATACTCGAGTATATATGGTAACTCATAAAACAGGCCTGGACAGAAATGATGGTTCCCCTACAAATAATGTGACCAAAGGGACGTGTTTCATCAAGGTGTGTCCATTAATTAGCAACAATCTAATAATCTTATAATCAGTCAGTGGCCTGTATATAGGGCTACAGATACTTGCAGTGCTGTTTGGTGACATGTATATAGGGCTACAGATACTCACTGTGCAGTTTGGTGACCTGTATATAGGGCTACAGATACTGTGCTGTTTGGTGACATGTATATAGGGCTACAGATACTCACTGTGCAGTTTGGTGACATGTATATAGTGCTACAGATACTCACTGTGCTGTTTGGTGACATGTATATAGGGCTACAGATACTCGCTGTGCTGTTTGGTGACATGTATATAGGGCTACAGATACTCACTGTGCTGTTTGGTGACATGGTGTGGACCATACTCAACAAGGACCAGATGAAGCGAAGGAAAGAGTTGTCTCAGGAGCTTAGAAAGAAAATTATAGACAAGCATGTTAAAGGTAAAGGGTATAAGACCATCTCCAAGCAGCTTGATGTTCCAGTGACTACAGTTTCACATATTATTCAGAGATTTAAGATCCAAGAGAGTGTAGCCAATCTCCCTGGACGTGGCCACAGGAGGAAAATTGATGACAAATCAAAGAGACGGATAATCCGAATGGTAACAAAAGAGCCCAGGAAAGCTTCTAAAGAGATTAAAGGTGAACTTCAAGCTCAAGGAACATCAGTGTCAGATCGTACCATTCATTGTTGCCAAAGCGGTCTTCATGGGAGAAGACCAAGGAGGACACCATTGTTGAAAACAAATAATAAAAAAGCCAGAATTTGCCAAACTACATGTTGACAAGCCACAAAGCTTCTGGGAAAATGTCCTATAGACAGATGAGACAAAAAACAAATTTTTTGGCAAGGCACATCAGCTCTATGTTCACAGACGGAAAAATGAAGCATATCTTAAAAAAAGAACACGGTCCCTACTGTGAAACATGGAGGAGGCTCTGTTATATTCTGGGGCTGCTTTGCTTCATCTGGCACAGGGTGTCTTGGATCTGTGCAGGTTACAATAAAATCTGAAGACTATCAAGGAATTCTAGAGAGAAATATGCTGCCTCGTGTCAGAAAAATCGGTCTCCGTCACAGGTCATGGGTCTTACAACAGGATAATGACCCAAAACAAACAGCTATAAAACACCCAAGAATGGCTAAGAGGAAAACATTGGACTATTCTGAAGTGACCTTCTATGAGCCCTGACCTAAATCCTATTAAGCATCTTTGGAAGGAGCTGAAACATGCCGTCTGGAAAAGGCACCCTACAAACCTGAGACAACTGGAGCAGTTTACTCATGAGGAGTGGGCCAAAATACCTGCTGAGAGGTGCAGAAGTCTCATGGACACTTACAGGAATCTTGTGATTGCAGCGATTACCTCAAAAGGTTGTGCAACAAAATATTAAGTTAGGGGAACGGTCATGTCTGTCCAGGCCTGTTTCATCAGTTTTATTTAAAATAAAAAAAATCTTCTGAAGCGAAAAGCAATGTCTGAATTTCATTTGTTCATTTTCATAGAATTTTTATTCATTATTACTTTTGTCAGATTCAAGTTATTTCTGGGACCATTGTGGGTTTTTCTTTCATTAAACGAGGGGTACCAACAATTTTGTCCACGTGTACAGTCACTTTTATAAACAAAATCTAAAAAATCTTTTCATCCCTGATATTCTGCCCACTTTTTCAAATACAAAGCACAAAGCATGTGTGACCAGACTGCCATATTTCTTAGTGTATAGATACCACTGTGGTCTTTATGAGCAGGAATTGGATGCATTTCTTTAGTCTCGTTTGATAGATTTGATTAAAAGCTTAAGGATGAAAGGTAAAAAAACAAAACTTGAGACTTAGCAGGTAAGTGTGGCTACAAAAAGGAAGTCACGGGTGGATACAAAGGCACTGAAGGAGAACATATTCAGAGAGGAAGTTCTTCTGACAGGTGCCAAGCGGTGGTGGATGCGCAAGGATAGCTGCTAACTCTGGGAAATCCATCTACTACACTACTGTGTGGGTGTGTTATATATGTACTGAAAGGGGTTACCCCAGCATGCTGAAATATTGTATGTAAAACTGCTCTGATGATGAGTTATCAATGTTATTACATAATCTGTAGTGAACTAGAAATGAAGAGATATCTATCTTGTGGCTTGAGTTATCTAAGTGATAAAAGCCTTTATGGCCATTCAGGAGCTGCTGTATTAGTCTATAAAGGTAGTTTATGGGGAATAGAATCATTTCATATACAGTATATGTGTATAGTCATGTATGTGTATAGTCATGTATGCCATGACTAGATGTATATGTGGTCATAGTAGCAGGTTTGTTCATAAATAACATGAATCTTTGGGCTTTTCATGTACTGTATGATATTCAGAGATTAATGTTTTTGTTTATAGGCAGCGAGAGTAATGGGAAAGAAACTTCTGAAAAGAAAAAAGGTCTTTTTTACCCATAGCATCTTATCACACGGGCAGTGCGCAGCAAACACAAGGACCCCATTATAGTCTATGGGGTCCGTGTGCTTTTACAGCACAGCGCTTGCAATTGCGTTTGAATTCCTTTCAGGGGGTCCCCATGCTGACTCTCCCCGGGTGGAATACAACAGCAGATGTGAACCAACCCTTAGACCACACAGGTCCTCACAGCACCTCTTCTTGTTAACATACTCCAGATCTAATGCAAAAACATCAATGTTATTGGGCCATTGCTGTAATATTTTGCAGAAAATATTGTTTGGTACAAATATCTGAACACACATAACCCTTATTATACCATACATTACTTTTTTGTTTCCTTAACCCCTTAATGATGCAAGGTAGTTTGTACGTTAATGCTCGGTGACTTTTTTCATATTTTCCCTCCCCGTCTTCCAAAATTCATAACTTTTTTATTCTTCTTTTGACATAGCTATGTGAGGGCTTATTCTTTGTGTGACGAGTTGAACTTTCATTTGCCGCCATCTTGGGGGACATATATTGTTTTCATTAACTTTTATTTACGTTTTTTGGGGGTCCATGTGAAATAACACACAATTCTATGATAATTTTTTGTATTTTGTTTTTACAGCATTCACTCTGCATTAAAACTACATGGTAAAAGGAAAATGTTTGTTTTGGTACCGTGTTAGCCAGTGGTTATAAAATATAAAAAACAAAAAAAACTTTGCAAGTCTTCAGTAGGTGATACCTTTTTTAATGGCTAACTCATAATGATGACAGAATATGACGTTTCGAAGCTTTCCTCTGAGCTTCTTCTTCAGATATAACTAAAAAACACTTTCTAGAGGCTGCATATTTATGTACAACAGGACACATAGGGATAGGATTACAGGAGGGAGGGGGGAAGAGGCTTATTACTATATACTTATAACAACAAACAATCAATTGCCAGATCCCCCAGTTCTTATCTTAATGGCTGTCTTAATGATGTGTATAAAAAGACATAAACCCACGTGAGATGTTCATCCCATTGTCCAACGTCTGGAATAGGGTCATGGCCTTGTACTCATAAATCAGTCGCTGTTTCCTTGATTTAAAGTTCCCTTTTAAGATCAAGATTTTCATGTCATTGATGATGCTGTGGTCTTCCTGGCAAAAATGATTTGGCACGGGAAGATCAGTTCTCTGTTGTTTGATTGTATGGCGATGTGAATTAATTCTCATTCTGAGTTTCTGTCCGGTCTCTCCAACATACAGATTTTCAGTGGAACATTTGGTGCAAATGATCAAATACACCACATTAGGTGTGTTACAGGTGAACGTACCTGGGATTTTATATTCCCTGTTAGAGTTTGGTATCTCTATCTTGTCAGTGGTCAGTATGTGCGGGCAGGTTTTGCACCTCTTCTGTCCACATGGAAATGTTCCTTTGTTAGTTGGAGGTGACAGAGAGCTGCTAATAATCATATTCCTGAGGTTTGGTGGCTGTCTGTAGCATAGGAGAGGGGGGTCAGAAAATATGGATTTTAGACGGTTGTCTTTTTGCAGTAGTGGATGTAATTTGCGTGTGATTCCTCTCAGCGTCTCCAGGTGGGGGTTGTATGTGACAACCAGGGGTACCCGAGTGTTCTCCTGTTTGGTATTGTATTTTAATAACTCCAATCTTGGTATCCTGGTGGCTCTGGTGATTTGGTTATCAACTGTTCTTGGATGGTAACCCTGCCTCAAGAATGTGTTTTTGAGGCCCCCAAGGTGTTCGTCCCTATCTGCAGGGTTTGAACATATGCGATGGTATCTGATGGCCTGGCTGTATACAATGGAGTTCTTTATGTGTTTAGGATGAAAACTATCCCATCTTAGGTACGTAGGGCGGTCAATTGGTTTCCGATACAGCGATGTCTCAATTTTGTTGTCCTGTATCTTGATGACTGCATCCAGGAAGTTTATTTCGGAGAAGGAGTGATTGAGCGTCAGGTTGATGGTGGGATGGAACTGGTTGAACTGTTCATGGAAGGTTTTCAGCTGTTCCTCAGACCCGGTCCAAATGATTAGGATATCATCAATGAAGCGATAGTAGGCCCGAGGCCTAATGGTGCAGGTGGATAGGAAGTCACTCTCAAGCTTGGCCATGAAGAGATTAGCGTACTGTGGCGCCATTTTGCTCCCCATTGCGGTGCCGGTCCGTTGTAAATAGATGCAGTCACCAAAGGAGAAGTAATTGTGAGTGAGGATGAATTTTGTCAGTTTCACCACCGATTCAGCGTTCATACCTCGCTTTTCCATGAAAAACTGGCAGGCATTTATACCGTCCTGGTGTGGGATGTTGGAGTACAGGGATTCTACATCCATGGTGGCCAGGATGGTTCCATCTGGAAGGGGACCTATAGTGGATAGTTTGTTTAATAGGTCTGTAGTATCCTGTAGGTAGCTGGCTGTATCCTTCACTAGGGGTTTCAGAGTGCCCTCCACCCATCCAGAGATTTGTTCAGTGAGAGTCCCAACACATGAGATGATCGGTCTCCCTGGGTTCCCAGGTTTGTGCAGTTTTGGAAGCATATAAAAAGTCCCTGTCCTAGGGCTTGCTGGTATGAGGCTGCTTAGGCTTATTGCTCCATCAGATAGGCCGGAGATAACCTTTTTTAGTTTTTTGGAGTACTCCACTGTGGGGTCTGAATCCAACTTGGAGTAGTAGTGTGTGTCATTCAGCTGTCTGTGTGCCTCCTGTATGTAGTCTGATGTGTTCATCATGACTGTAGCACCACCCTTGTCCGCTGGTTTAATGATGATGTCGTTATTATTTCTCAGAGATTTTATGGCCCTTCTTTCCTGGGCAGTGATGTTAGATGGCAGTGCTTTATTTGTATCCAGTATAGTGGATTTGACCATGTGTCTGAAACAGTCTATGTAATTATCCAAATCAAAATTTCGTCCAGTTGGAGGTGTCCAATCAATCAAACAACAGAGAACTGATCTTCCCGTGCCAAATCATTTTTGCCAGGAAGACCACAGCATCATCAATGACATGAAAATCTTGATCTTAAAAGGGAACTTTAAATCAAGGAAACAGCGACTGATTTATGAGTACAAGGCCATGACCCTATTCCAGACGTTGGACAATGGGATGAACATCTCACGTGGGTTTATGTCTTTTTATACACATCATTAAGACAGCCATTAAGATAAGAACTGGGGGATCTGGCAATTGATTGTTTGTTGTTATAAGTATATAGTAATAAGCCTCTTCCCCCCTCCCTCCTGTAATCCTATCCCTATGTGTCCTGTTGTACATAAATATGCAGCCTCTAGAAAGTGTTTTTTAGTTATATCTGAAGAAGAAGCTCAGAGGAAAGCTTCGAAACGTCATATTCTGTCATCATTATGAGTTAGCCATTAAAAAAGGTATCACCTACTGAAGACTTGCAAAGTTTTTTTTGTTTTTTATATTTTAAAACTACATGGCAGCTTTGTCCGGCAGGTCATTACGATTACGGCGATACTTTGATATTTTTGAAAATAAATGATTTTGCTGGGGTTACCGCCTTCTGATGCCTATAACTTTTTACTGTCAAGGCTCTTTATTAGCAGGACAAGTTGTACTTTTTATTGGTACCAATGTGTGGTATATATGACATTTTCATCATGTTTTATTGTTATTTTTTGGAGAAAGCAAAGTGACTAAAATACTATAATTTATGCATTGCGGTATTTTTTTTTTTTTTTTACGGCGTTCACCATACGGGAAAAATAACACTTTTTATGGATAGTGGGAACTTATACGCATATAGGGATACCTAACCTGTTTGTTTATTTATTTTGTTTACATTATATTTTTTATATATATATATATATAAAAGGTGGGTTTTTTGAATTTTTTTATTATTTGTTTATTTTTTAATAATATAGAAAAAATATAATTCAGCTCACCATATATTCACCCAATGTCCAGATTCCGGAGAGCGCGGTGTATGGGTGGACTCATACACAATAAGTGCTGATAGTCAAGATAAAAGTGAACCAGCTACATCCAGAACGGAAATTAGAAGTTCCGCAGCAAATATATAAAATTTTACTTTTATTCTTCATCTTCCAAATAAAAAAGTTACATCGTAACTCTGGTGGTACATCAACAATAAAGCGACGCGTTTCGAGACATGTTGTCTCTTCCTCTCGGCTCTCTCTGGCCGTGGAAGATGAAGACTAAAACTTAAATTTTATATATTTGCTGCAGAACTTCTAATTTCCGTTTTGGATGTAGCTGGTTCACTTTTATCTTGATTATTTATTTTTTGTCTGTTTTATCAGTGTGTTTCTGTGTGTTTTCACTTTTTACCTATCCCACAAGGGGACTTAAAGCTGAGATCTCAGATCTCCTGTGCAATGTCCTGCAAGACATAGTATTGCAGAACATCGCACAATAGTTCATATGGGAACTGTGCAAAGGTAGTCAGGAGGCCGTGGCCCAGCCTTCTGGCTGCCATGGCAACCCCTTTGAATCCGTGATCTTATCATCTTCTGTGCCCGCGGCATTACAGCGCTGAGCCTGTAATAGTACTGAGCAGAGTGTAAACTATATACATGCCACGACATGCTATTACGGCGTGGAGCGTTAAGGGGTTAATATGTGTTTCAGTCCATCAGAGCTGTAACCAGGCTTCCCATCTCCAGTTAATAGGTTCAGCTCGCTGCCCTTATAATGCATCTAAATAGATCAAAAGTGGCTTGTTGGTGCCACAAGGACAAAGTACTGTATATACTCGAGTATAAGCCGAGGAATGTTAGAGTGGGAGTGTCTCTCTATCATCTATCTATCTATCTATCTATCTATCTACAGTATCTATCCAATTTCCAGCTTGATGCTTCACGTGCCCATGTGGCCCAATCACAGGCCTCAGAGGTGATCCCGGGTGCATGACGTCATCAGGATAGTGCCAGATGCCATGAGGAGTCCCAAAAGAGGTATGAGAGTATGAATATTTTTTGATTTTTGGCAACTCCCCAAGAGTATACTGTGGCGGCTATTTTAGTTCTTCTAAGATGAGATTCCATTTGTTCGGTTTCGTAAAAATCCAAACTCGGGACTCCACTAAGGAGCATGATACTGTGTAGGAGGCACTAATGTGGCATTATACTGTATGGGGGCACTAAGGAACTTTATACTGTGAGGGGGGCATCAAGGAGCAGTATACTATGTAGGAGGCACAGTATGATTCCCCACACATTATAATGGTTCTGCATACCTCCCAACCGTCCCGATTTCCGCGGGACAGTCACGATTTGGGTGACATGTCCCGCGGTCCCGGTTGGAGGGAGGTATGTCCCGATTTCAACTCAGATCTGCGTCCAGAGGACGCAGATCTGAGTTGAACACACATGCGGCTGAAGCAAGGAGCTGACACAGGTTAGCTCCTCGCTTCCCGCTGCCCGCCTCTCTCACTGACACATGCGGCTGAAGCTGCTCGCGTGCTCGCTTCGCCGCTGCGTCTCTCTCTCTCGCTGACACATGCGGCTGAAGCGAGGAGCTGACCTGTGTCAGCTCCTCGCTTCGCCGCTGCCGCCAGCTCCTGGCTTGTACATCGCGTCTACAAGCCAGGAGCCAGCGGCAGCAGCGAAGCGAGGAGCTGACACAGGTCAGCTCCTCGCTTCAGCCGCATGTGTCAGCGAGAGAGAGACGCAGCGGCGAAGCGAGCACGCGAGCAGCTTCAGCCGCATGTGTCAGGGAGAGAGGCGGGCAGCGGCGAAGCGAGGAGCTGACCTGTGTCAGCTCCTTCCTTCAGCCGGATGTGTCAGCGAGAGAGGCGTGCAGAGAGCGGCGAGGGAGCGGAGGAGAAGGTAAGTTTAATGTGGAGGTGGAACGTGAATCTGGGGGCAGATGAAGGAGAGGACGGCATGACACTGGGGGCAGAGATGTGGGGACATGAATCTGGGGGCAGAGATGGAGAGGACATGAATCTGGGGGCAGAAATGGAGGGACATGAATCTGGGGGCAGAGATGGAGGGACAGGAATCTGGGGGCAGAGATGTGGGGACATGAATCTGGGGGCAGAGATGGAGGGACATGAATCTGGGGCAGAGATGGAGTGAACATGAAACTGGGGGCAGAGATGTGGGGACATGAATCTGGGGGCAGAGATGTGGGGACATGAATCTAGGGGCAGAGATGGGGGGACATGAATCTGGGGGCAGAGATGGAGGGACATGAATCTGGGGACAGAGATGGAGTGGACATGAAACTGGGGGCAGAGATGTGGGGACATGAATCTAGGGGCAGAGATGGGGGGACATGAATCTGGGGGCAGAGGTGGGGGACATGAATCTGGGGGAAGAGGTGGGGGACATGAATCTGGGGGCAGAGATGGAGAGGACATGAAACTGGGGGCAGAGATGTGGGGACATGAATCTGGGGGCAGAGATGGGGGACATGAATCTGGGGGCAGAGATGGGGGACATGAATATGGGGGCAGAGATGGAGGGACATGAATCTGGGGGCAGAGATGGAGTGGACATGAAACTAGGGGCAGAGATGTGGGGACATGAATCTAGGGGCAGAGATGGGGGGACATGAATCTGGGGGCAGAGGTGGGGGACATGAATCTGGGGGCAGAGGTGGGGGACATGAATCTGGGGGCAGAGATGGAGAGGACATGAAACTGGGGGCAGAGATGTGGGGACATGAATCTGGGGGCAGAGATGGGGGACATGAATCTGGGGGCAGAGTTGGAAGAGGGACATGAAACTGGGGGCAGATGAAGGGTGTATATGAAACTGGGGGAGAGATAGAGGGGGGACATATAATTTACGGCTGACTGTAGGAGGATTATACTGTGTGCGGGCACATGAAAAATTAACGAGTGGGCGGAGTCAACACAAAAGTGCGCGGGGCTAAATTTGCAGCGGCGCGCTACGCGCACCGCACATTTTGTCCCTCTTTCAGTTCTTCAAAAGTTGGGAGGTATGGGTTCTGGCTGTCCCCCACACAGTATAATGGTCCCTACAGTCCCCCACACAATATACACACAGTATAAAGCTCCTTTAATTCCTTCCCACCTCTCACACACAGCATTATACTCATAATTGTCCCCTCACACATACCTTAACAGTGGTCGGTAGATACACTTACCTCCTGTCTGCTGTTTTTTAGCATTAATGCATTACTATTGCAGTAGCTAGGATCAGTAATCATCCCTGCTGTCTGCATGCAAGTTGTACAGCAGTAGATAAGATTACTGATTCCTGCCACATGCAGTAATGTATTAATGTTAGAGAACGCTGTGATTATGAAAGGAGGGGACTGGACATCTGGCTGGCAATCTGCCGGCTAAACTATCTCCTTCCCTGCCCTTTACTGATCTAAGGGCTCGTTCAAATGGGGCAAGAGGGGGCGGATTTTGGTGCTGAATCCACGCCAGAATCCGTCCCCTCACAATAGTGGTCTATGTAGACCGCTAGCTTCCTTTTTGCCATGAGCGGTATGTTCTCACTCACAGAAAAAAGAAGTGAGCTGCCCTTTCTTCAGGCGGATTCCGCGGCTGACTCAGCCACGGCGTCCGCCTCGCAGCAGCACCCTCCATTCTAGGCCTATTCATTTGGGCCTACTCCGGAGCGGGAAGCTACAACTGTCGGAAGCCGCGACAGATAAGGCAGGCGCATTTTGGTCCTATTCTGAGACGACTTTCTGCATCAAAATTAGGACCAAAATACACTATCCCTTGCCCTGTGTGAACGGGGCCTTACAGACTGGTATGGGGCATGTAGGGAGAGAGCTGAAGGAGCAACACAACACAAGCGCAGCTGGTCTGGTATTATTGGATCCCGCTGTCTTTGGACTATAAGAGGCAGGGATTTTTTAGCAAGGTTTTACCATGATAAAAAGTGCACGTTATAGTCTGAAAAATAAGGCATTTACTGACCACTTCTAAATAGTGTACATACCTCTATATGTTGAATGTTTATGGTGTGCATACCGTATCTAGTCATGTATGTAATTAGTGACCTCTTCTAAAGAACATACAAACCTCTATATAGTGAATATATATGGTTTGTGTATACTGTATTTAGTCATATATGCAATTAGTGCCCACTTAAATAATACTTATTTCTATATATAGTATGTAACATGAGGGTAGGTGAACAATAGTGAGGATGTGACCCGTTCAGTATGGGAACGCCTATATTCAGCCTGGCTGCTATCAGTCTACCAGTAAAACATCCTACGTTCTCCGGATCGGTGGGGATCTCAACAGTCAGACCATAATGTATCAGCTATACTGTGCATGGGCCACTATGCAGCATTATACTGTGGGGCATATTATGCTGTTCAGAGGTCACTGTGGAGCATATTATACTGTTCAGAGGTCACTGTGGAGCATATTATACTGTTCAGAGGTCACTGTGGAGCATATTATACTGTGTGTGGGCCACTGTGGAGCATATCATACTGTGTGTTGGCCAACTTTAGAGCATAGTATACTGTGCAGGGGCAACTGTGGAGCATATTATACTGTTCGAGGGCCACCATTGAGCCTATTATACTGTACAGTGGACAATGTGGAGCGTTATGTTTAATCAATTTTTTATTGAAATTTTCACAAAAATATAGCCATTTCATCACTGAAAAAAGATGCAAAAATTATTTGTATAACCAAATGGGGAAAAAAGGTTATAACCCTCAAAACCGAATGTACGAAAAAAAATGAAATTGTGGCACTGAACCAGGGAAAGTGGGCAAGGTAGGTGGTAATATCAAAAGAGGGACTATCCTACAATATTATCAACCAAAAGAGGGAAAGTGAAATTGAGAAGTGGGAAAAACGTGGGGGAACGCAATGTACAGATTGTATAAATTAGTATTATCAATGTGCTCTTTAAATGCAGTGATTTCAGATTTATGTGCTCACTGAATGTTAGGAGGAAGTAGGTGAGATGTTTCGAAAGGTGTTTTCTAGTTCCTTCTATGCTAGAAATCTTTCTTCCACTGTTACACCCTTCTCTTTGGTAATTTGTTAAGTAGGTTGTGCAGATGTCCTTCCTGGTAAGCAACATCTGTTCATCTGACTTCCTTTATAGCTAAAAATACTGAGAAAAGTTTAATGAAAGGTAAATTATGAAACATTATTTTAAAAGTATAAATTTTAACAAAAATTGTTACAGTACCCTAAGTTGACAATTAAAGTGGTCTAAGAGAATTTTGATATTAATGATTTTTCCATAAGATATGTCTTCAATATCACATGGATGAAAGCCAAAACCTTACCACCAGTTGATGCCAGTAGCTGTGGTGGCAGTGGTAAAAACACAGTGATCCAGATTTATTAGTCAGATAGTATAAACTAAGGGTCTATTCACACGGAGAAAAATGGTGAGGAATTTGGTGTGGAATTTCAGCGATGAAAAAAAAAGCCTCCCATAGACTTCATTGGGTTCCTTTTTCTGCAAGCAGAAAAAGGAACCCATTGAAGTCAATGGGAGGACATTTTTTCAGTGCTGAAATTACACACCAAATTCAGTGCCATTTTCCTCCGTGTGAATGCACCCTTAAATAGACAGTCTGAACATGTGCCAGATTTATCACAATATCTGAGGCTGGATGTTAAATCTGGCATATAGTTAGACTGTCTAGTCTAATTTTATACCATTTTACAGGCTAAGGCTCCTCATTGCAGGCCGCAGCAAAAAAGTTCTACAGGAAAAATTGAGCATTTGCGTTTTTTCTTGCATCTCTTTTCACAGTAAGTCAGCAGAGGTTTCCTCTGCTTACATTATGCTTTAACTATATCTATAGGGAAACCGCCGGTGTTTCTGTAGGTATAATTGGCATTAATACCACATGGGGTCCCAGCCTTAAGTGATTATCCCATCTCTGACACTAGCTGGACACAACATACTGTGAACTGAAATTACGTATTTCTGGAAAAAATTGCCATTTTCAACTTTCACCATCAGCTGTACATTCATGTCTGGAAAAGAAATGAATACAACATTTGGGGGTTAACAATGTTCACTGTACCCTTGAATAAATGCCAGTGGGGTCATTTCCAAAAAGGGGTCACATGTCAAGGGATTTCACTTTCTTGGCATTTTTGGCAGCACTGCAAAAGTGTCATGTCTTCCACAATCCAAACCGTCTAAATCTGTGTCCCAATAAATAGCGCTCCTTTCCTTCTGTGCCCAGCTGTGCCCTAGCAGCAATTTGTACCCACATATAAGATTAACTATGTTATTTTTGGTACAACAGTGTCACATATGTGGCATAAACTGCTGTTTGGGTACACAGCAGGCCGCAGATGTGAAGGAGCACTATGTGGCTATTGGACTGCAGATTTAGATTTCGTTTTTTGCCATATTTGCAGAGCCCCTGATGTGCCAATAAAGTGTAATCCTAGGGAGGGACCCCATTTTGAAAACAGCACCCTTCAAAGAATTTATCAGGCAATTTATCAGGTTTTCCCAGATGTGAATGCACAGAGGACTGTGAAAAGTGAGTATGTAAACTGTGCAGATATACCAAATTACCAAATTCCCTATATTTTCCCAGTAACTCCTATGATTGGGGGGTCACTTTAGGGGTTCACATTTGGTGTTTTTTCCCTTCTAAGCTCTAAGCCTGGGGAGTACCATGATATACGTTTGCACAGCTTATACATTCCTTTCTTGCCACAGACAGTTTTGCCATAAAGATTTGGCAATTTTTGTTGGGGTTTTCGTCACATTGTACAAGCTATATTTTTTTGTAATGTAGCCATATGAGGGCTTGTTTTTTGGAGGAAGGGATTAATTTTGTAATGACACCATTTTGGGGTGCCTATAACTTATTTATTAAATTTTTAACACTTTCTTCGTAAATTAAAAAAAAAAAAATATTCAATTACAACAATACTTCATTTGTATTATTTTTTTATACGTAACTCATTTTTCAGAACAAAAACCCGTCTGGGGAAATAAATCAATTGTTTTTGCATAGCCATTTTATAGGAAGCTTAATAATTTAAAATTTCTGTTGACAGAGCTGGTTGAGGGCTTATTTTTTGTTGGACAAACTATGATTTTGATTGGTACTGTTCTGGGATACATATGACTTTTTGATCACTTTTTATACTGTATTTTGTGACGTGAGATAGCGAAAAATAATTGATTCATGACATCACAGTGAAGATTAAATAGTGTTTCAATCTTATTGTATGAGTTGTTAAGGGTGTGGTGATGCCAAATTTTATTGTTTTGTATTATATTTATTCATTGTATTTTTGTACATAATAAATAATTATATACAGAAAAGTGGCATTTTGGGAGTTTATTTATTCATTTATTTTTTTTACCTAGATTTTTTACATTATTTTGTTGTCCCACTAGGGGACAACAATAAATTAAACAGGAGGTACAATTATAAGACTGGGTTCACACTGGGTTTTTTTGGACCACGACTGTCACGTCATTCTGCTCCGGATTAGACCCAAATTAATGGGCCTAGTTGGGAGGGAGTGTCGCACCGCGGATTCCACGGCTGATTTAGCCACGGAGTCTGCGGCAAGAAAGGGCAGGTCGTGCAAGAAAGGGCAGGAAGTAAACGGCTCCCATTGAATTCAATGGGATGTGGTTCTTTGAGCCGGATTCTGAAGCGGATTCCACGTCAAAGTCTGGTCCAAAAAACCCTGTGTGAACCCAGCCTAAAAGCTTCTTATATATTTTCTATAATAATAGTAAATAATAATAATAAATTTTATTTATATAGCGCCAACATATTCCGCAGCGCTGTACAATTTGTAGGGTTCAAATCCAGACAGAAAGATACGTTACAAAGAAAATCATTTCACACAATGGGACTGAGGGCCCTGCTTGCAAGAGCTTACAATCTATAAGGTAGAGGGGGTGACACAAGAGGTAGCAGGGGCGGCATTGCTTATGCAGAGGTCAGACACTTTTGTAATAGAGGTGA
The DNA here is from genome assembly GCF_031893055.1 of Leptodactylus fuscus. Taxonomy (NCBI): domain Eukaryota; kingdom Metazoa; phylum Chordata; class Amphibia; order Anura; family Leptodactylidae; genus Leptodactylus; species Leptodactylus fuscus. Next base: position 87,605,692 of record NC_134268.1, read on the forward strand.
CTGTCATTGCATAAACATAAGACTTTATGAGCAGTCGACAGTCGTGTCCTGTAACATGTGGATGGAGCTTGGACAGATAAAGTTATCCTTAGATGACATCATATCATGTGGGGAAGTGTGGGAGCGGAGACAGAGGAGGGTTAAAGGTTTACGTTAGACAGTGTGATAGGCCTGTCTGAAAAGATGCGTCTTTAGTTTGCGTTTGAAACTGTAGAAATTGGGAGTTAATCTGATTGTCCGGGGTAGAGCATTCCAGAGAAGTGGTGCAGCTCGGGAGAAGTCTTGTATACGAGCGTGGGAGGTTCTGATAATAGAGGATGTAAGTGTTAGGTCATTGAGTGAGCAGAGAGCACGGGTTGGGCGGTAGACAGAGATGAGGGAGGAAATGTATGGAGGTGCGGCATTATGGAGAGCTTTGTGGATGAGAGTGATAACTTTATATTTTATTCTATAATGAATAGGCAGCCAGTGTAGTGACTGGCACAGACCAGAGGCATCACTGTAGCGTCTAGCCTGATAGATGAGCCTAGCCACTGCATTCAGAATAGATTGTAGAGGGGAGAGTTTAGTAAGGGGAAGACCGATTAGTAAGGAGTTACAGTAGTCAAGGCGAGAATGAATCAGAGAGACAATAAGTGTCTTTAGTGTATCTCTGGTAAGGAAAGGGCATATTCTGGAGGTGTTTATGAGGTGGAGGTGACATGAACGTGCGAGTGATTCAATATGAGGGGTGAAGGAAAGGTCTGCATCAAACATGACCCCGAGGCAGCGGGCCTGCTGCCTAGGAGTTATAGTAAGGCCTCAGACTGCAATGGATATATCAGGGACAGATCTATTAGATGGTGGAAACAGTAGTAGCTCAGTCTTGGAGAGATTTAGTTTCAGAAAGAGTGAGGACATGATATTTGAGACAGCAGAGAGACAGTTGCTGGTGTTCTGTATGAGTGCAGGGGTGATGTCCCGGGAAGATGTGTATAATTGGGTGTCATCAGCATAAAGATGGTACCTGAAGCCAAATCTGGCGATGGTTTGTCCAATGGGGGCTGTGTAGAAAGAAAAGAGCAGGGGGCCTAGGACCGAGCCCTGAGGAACCCCAACAGCAAGGGAAAGCGGGGAGGAAACAGAGCCCGCAAATGATACACTGAAAGTGCGGTCTGAGAGATAAGAGGAGAACCAGGAGAGCACAGTGTCATTGAGGCCAACTGAGCGGAGCATAGTGAGACCTTTAGTAGCCATTCTTGGCTGTGGCTCAAAAAAACGCAGCAAAATCTGCAACAGAAAAAGCTATGTTTCTGCAATGTGGGGCCTCAGCCTGAAACACACAGTGTTTACATGCTTGTGTTTTTGGAAAAAGCAGCATGTTAGTTTTATCTATGAAAATGTTGCATTTTCCCAATAGACCTAAATTCAAAATAAAATGGAAAAGTAGTGAAAAACAAAAGCATTTTGGGGTTTATTTTTTTATTTTGCTTCGCTTTCACAGTCCGATTCACTATGTGGGGCTTCAACCTAAGGACTTTAAACCACATGTTGTAGAAGCAGAATAATTTTGTCTATCACAGAAATGCAACAGAAAAAAACTATGTATTTTTGAATTTCAACAAAATGAAGGAGACTTTAAAGAGGACCTTTCACCATTTTGCCCATAGGCAGTTCTATATACTGCCGGAAAGCTGACAGTGCGCTGAGTTCAGCGCACTGTCGGCTTTCCCGATCTGTGCCCGATGTGAAGAGCTTACAGTCCGGTACCGTAGCTCTTCTATGGTCAGAAGGGCGTTTCTGACAGTTAGCCAGATACGTCCTTCTTCACAGCACAGCCAATCGCGCTGTGCTGTGAGAGCCGGGAGGAACTCCCCCCCTCCCTCCCTGATAATGCTCGTCTATGGACGAGTACTGCGAGCAGATGGAGGGGGCGTTCCTCCCGGCTCTCACAGCACAGCGCGATTGGCTGTGCTGTGAAGAAGGACGTCTCTGGCTAACTGTCAGAAACGCCCTTCTGACCATAGAAGAGCTACGGTACCGGGACTGTAAGCTCTTCACACCGGGCACAGATCGGGAAAGCCGACAGTGCGCTGAACTCAGCGCACTGTCAGCTTTCCGGCAGTATACAGAACTGCCTATGGGCAAGATGGTGAAAGGTCCTCTTTAATGAGTCTCATCCACACATTCCAGGGAAATAAAAATCAAACAAAACAGAATATTAATATTACCGGCCAAAATGCTGCATTTTTCTCATAGACTTGCATGGGGGTCACAACATTACAGATTGGTGGGGGTCACAACATTACAGATTGGTGGGGGCCACACGGTGGCTCAGTGGTCAGCACTGCAGCCTTGCAGCGCTGGAGCCCTGGTGTTCAGGTGTTCAAATCCCACCAAGGGCAAAAAACCATCTGCAAGGAGTTTGTATGTTCTCCCCGTGTTTGCATGGATTTCCATCCCATATTCCAAAAAAAGACATACTGATAGGGAAAAATGTACATTGTGAGCTCTATATGGGGCTCACAATCTACATTAAAAAAAAAAAAAAAAACCATTACAGATTGGTGTGAAAAATGTGTATGTATAAAGAGTTGTGTATTTTTCACAGCATTTTTTTAGCTGCCTTTCGCTAGGTGTGGCCTTAGCCTTAGGCTAAAACTACATTTTTTTTTATTACAAATTTTGCTGCTTTTTTGCTTTTTTTGAGCAAGAACCTCAAAAGAAGAGTGGCTTCAAAAGAAATCTGCTGCTACATACACCTGTGGCTTTGGCTAAAAAAAAAAAAAAAAAAACCTGCAGCAAAAACTAAAAAAAATAACAAAAACCACATCTTTGCCACGTTGTTTGCTCTTAGCCTTAAGTATGGTACTGTACAGGTACTGTGTAAAAATAAGTACTGGTAAAATTAATTCTTATAACAATAGTAAACAATAAAATCAGTAATATGGCCAAATGTAAGTAGTGAGAATTACAGGATATTATATTAAAATGTTGTGGTTTTCTGCACCTTTACATTGTTACGTTTTTCTTTACATTTGTACTAATGTTATTTCACTAAATGCACTCAACCATTAAGATAATTTATTTAATGAGCATTTATTTACCGGATGTATAGGTTTTCCTTGTTACAATGCAAAAAATGAATTTCAAAAATAAAAATACTATTGTTCAAAATTAATACTAATGCCTAAACATTCTAATGCTAGACAAATAAAGCACATGGTTTGCTGTAAGAATGTACAATGTTGCCTCTAGATGGCAGTGTTCTACTTCTGTCAGTAACAAATACTGCGCAGTGTCTTTATTTTGCAGTTTGTTAGAGTGTTATTTTTTTCACTAGGGGAAGCCTATACACATTTACTGTATGTTGTGAATATCCAGAGCTGAGCATGGGGGAGAAGGTCACTTCAAATGGCTGTATCTGGTTTTATACCACCTAGAAAAATGGATCTGGCATCACAATAAAGCTGAGACTGATGTACTAGGTTTGAAAGAACCTGATATATCTTGAGATAGTCAGGAATGTGAAAATGTGATTTTTATAAGGAGCAAAAGCTGCTGAACTGCTGCATATTCAGTTAATGCTTGGGAGTTTGGCTTTTTAGTGGGTTTTTTTGTGTGATGCTAAGTTCTGTTTATTCTATCCTTTTCAAAGTGTCAGTACTGCTACATTTATTCTCTAGTCTTTACTTTGTGTATCCTCATAATCACCTTTAGTACAGTTGGACACCTGTGGTGGGCTTTTTCTGAATCTAACATCTCCAAGTCAAATGTGAAACAAGTCACAAGTGTTTCTCTAGTAGACGAGTTATTTCTCCGGCTGCATTCGTGCCCTCTCAGGATGGTTAGCCGGGCCCAGGGCTACTTCGAGTTTGTAAGGCAGGGACTAGGAGTATCACACATGAGTTATTCAAAACTGCTCGAGATACTGTGATTTGTTACTTTTTGTTTTTCTAAGTTCTTTTTAGTGGTTTTCTCTATATCTGACTGGGAATTTATCAGTTTTCTGGCCAGTGATTACATAGGTTACATAATAGATGAGGTTGAATGAAGACATCAGTCCATCATGTCCAACCTATAACCCTACAGTCCCCTACAGTGTTGATCCAGTGGTAGTCAAAAAAAAAAAAACATGGGGTTTATGCCAATTGCCCCATTTCAGGGGAAAAAATCGCTTCCCAACTCCAATTTAGCAGTCAGTATAAAAACCCTGGATCAACGTGTCCTTAAAATCTAGAGTCTATAACCTGTAATATTGTTTTTTTCAAGAAAGGCATCCAGGCCCTCTTTGAACTTGTTCAGTGAATCCACCATCACCACTTCCTGGGGCAGAGAGTTCCAGAGCCTCGCTGTTCTTACTGTGAAGAATCCCCTTCTATGTTGCTGGTGAAACTTTCTCTCCCCCAGACATAAAGGATGTCCCCTTGTCACTGTCACTGGCCTAGGAGTAACCCCACATAGAGCTCACAATGTACATTTTTCCCTATCAGTATGTCTTTTGGAATATGAGATGGAAATCCATACAAACACGGGGAGAACATACAAACTCCTTGCAAATGGTTTTTTGCCCTTGGCGGGATTTGAACACCAGAACTCCATCTCCAAAGGAGGCGGCGCTTGGACACACTTCACTGGCAGCGGTGGGGACACCCCCATCGCATTTTCAGCGCTGGGGCCTGCCCCCATAGATGCCAGAGAACAAGTAGGGGACGAATAGCCTTTCTAAAGGCTATTCCGACGTGTGATCGCCAAAAAAAAAATTTTAATGGTAGAATCCCTTTAAATATAGAGATAAAGTCTAACTGAAACATCTGCATTTCTGCTATTTTTGAACCTACTCCTGATTTGGCTTACAAAATAATGATGCAAAATACTGAACTTTTGTGAAGTGACCTTAAGGAAAAAATATGGTGTAATAGTTGGTACTTGATTCATCATATTACATATATTAACCTGCTGCCACTAATAGGCTCTTTCACTGAAATAGCCATCATCATTTTTATCTGAGGCGTGAAATCCCTAAGGGTCAGTACCTTGGGGTATTCAGGAATTATTCTTGTATTTCATCATCAGACTCAAGTCCTTAAGGATTGTTTTCTTGCAGGGGAATACATGCATGGTATATTTACAAAAACAAATTTGGACAAACATATATGGCCCTAAAATTACAATATATCTAATCTATATCAAATGGTAAGATTGAACAATAGCATGATATATCCATGAGCATGATATATCCATCAAAGAATATGAGATGTTAGTAGACGTTTGGGATATACCATTAGTAGATACGTGTTTACATAATGTTTTAAGTGAATGCCCCTCGACCACATGACTGTGCGTTGCAGACTCAGAGCTGAGTGTTGGATTCACATCTGCGTTTGGCTCTTCACAAAAAATTAGTTTTTGAAACTCAAAATCCTCAAAAGCTGATTTCAAATCATTCATTTTAAAACCCATTGATTTCAATAAACATCCACAGGTGAGTGTGAGGAGCATTTCTATCTAGTATCTGCTTTTTTGAGCGGAGAAAAATTCGGACTTGCAGTACTTTTTCTCTGTTCAATAAATAAGGATTCCAGAGGGACAACAGCCAATCCGCTTTGTTTTCAAAAAGGACCCTTCATGTCCTCAGGCACATGCGGTGTAATATACTGCTAGAAAGCCGACAGTGCGCTGAATTCAGCACACTCTGCCGGGCCTCCTGTGTCAGCCGGTAACGGCCTATTAAGAAAAAAAAACGCCCCTAATATCCCGGGCCCTGTGGCAGCTGCCTCTGCTGCTACGGCGGTAGTTACGCCACTGTTCTCAAGTATACTGTTAAGTTTATGGAGCTGGCATCATGAGCTGTACATTGCACAGGCTAAGCCTATCCACTAACATGGCTGAAATCAGGAAGTGAAGAGGTGGGATGGGAATCAGACTCATACGCTAACACAACATATTTGTATGATGACTAGAATTTATGTTTAATCAATGTTTATTAAGGAATTTTTCAAATATAACTCGTATGACAAGAAACAACAAAGGAAAAGTCTCAAAAATAGGCACACACTGCTAGAAAATATTTTTTAATGCATTTCCTAATAAACATTTTCTGAAACAAACAAAAAAATCCCACTCAATACCATGGACACTCTTATATGTGCTTTAGTGCTGAGGATTCTGCATTCAGTATTTAGGCATCTAGAAAGCACCTGACTCCAGAATTTTCAGAAGGCAGACACTCTTTCAGGCTAAGACCCCTCATAGCAGGCCACACAAAAAAAAAAACGCTGTGGAAAAGACCATGGCGGAAATGCATCTGTTTTTCTGTAGAGTTTTTCTCTGCAGACTTACTGCCCCATTATATCTACAGTGTTGATATTGGCACCCCTGCAATTCTGTCAGATAATGCTCATTTTCTTCCAGAAAATGATTGCAATCACAAATTCTTTGGTATTATTATCTTCATTTCATTTGTCTTCAATGGAAAACCACAAAAAGAATTGTCAAAAAGCCAAATTGGATATAATTCCACAGCAAACATAAAAAGGGGGTGGACAAAAGTATTGGCACTGTTTGAAAAATCATGTGATGCTTCTCTAATTTGTGTAATTAACAGCACCTGTTACTTACCTGAGGCACCTAACAGGTGGTGGCAATAACTAAATCACACTTGCAGCCAGTTGAAATTGTTATGGTCTGGAAATCCTTGACCACGGACTGGCCCCGGACTGATAACTTCTCAGTCCAGTAACGGAAAAAACATATAAAAAACAATAATAAGTATGAGCAGTTTGGACTTCTAGTGTGGACACTCCTACACCCTGCCTCGCACAACTAGAAGTAGCCGTGGGCCCGACTAACTTGCCTGAATGGGCACGAGCACAGCCGGAGAAGTAGCTAACCTGAAAAGGGAAATAGAGCCCCTGTCTAGCTTCACGTTTATGAAGGAGAGGCAGATACAGAACAAGCCCCCCACGGGTGTCCAGACTTGGACTAACGGTGAACATGAGAACACAAAAGCATAGGAAGAGAATAAACGTGAAACACAGAATAACTGAACTAAAGCAAGGGATAGGAAAAAACAGAACTAAGTATCACACACCCAAAAACCCCTACCAAAAAATATTCCAAACCTCCAGACAGAAAAATACCTAGGGCTCACTGCGCCCGGAACACTATGTCTGGACAGGAGCTCAATACTTAGCGAACTATCCAGTGTGAACAGGAGCAAGAAACTGGATGGGCCGGGATGCAGATGGTAGCAACTTCAGACACAGACCATACTAGAGCACAGGTACAGAAGATTAAGACCGGCATCAGATAGCATGTGCAACAGCCTTATATACTGAAGAGAAGGCCTCGCCCATGGCCTGTCAAGTATTCAGCACTGCAGAGAACTTAACCCCTTCAGAGGCCAAGACACACCAGGCACTAATCCACCAGGCAACTCAGCACGTGAACCACGCCCAAGTGCCAGAGCAGAAACTGCATGTCTGGTGTGAATATTCCCCTGCCGTGCATCAGGTGATTCACGCGCTGAATGCCGTCTGCACACTCTGCGCCTGAACCTAACAGGCCGGGACTGCTGAGACAGGGTCATAACAGAAATGGATTAAAGTTGACTCAACCTCTGTCCTGTGTCCTTGTGTGTACCACATTGAGCATGGAGAAAAGAAAGAAGACCAAAGAACTGTCTGAGGACTTGAGAAGCAAAATTGTGAGGAAGCATGAGCAATCTCAAGGCTACAAGTCTATCTCCAAAGACCTGAATGTTCCTGTGTCTACCGTGCGCAGTGTCATCAAGAAGTTTAAAGCCCATGGCACTGTGGCTAACCTCCCTAGAGGTGGACAGAAAAGAAAAATTGACGAGAGATTTCAACGCAAGATTGTGCAGATGGTGGATAAAGAACCTCGACTAACATTCAAACAAGTTCAAGCTGCCCTGCAGACCAAGGGTACATCAGTGTCAACCCGTACTATCCGTCGGCGTCTGAATGAAAAAGAACTGTATGGTAGGATACCCAGGAAGACCACACTTCTTACCCAGAGACATAAAAAAGCCAGGCTGGAATTTGCCAAAACTTACCTGAGAAAGCCAAAAACGTTTTGGAAGAATGTTCTCTGGTCAGATGAGACAAAAGTAGAGCTTTTTGGGAAAAGGCATCAACAAAGAGTTTACAGGAAGAAAAAGAGGCCTTCAAAGAAAAGAACACGGTCCCTACAGTCAAACATGGCGGAGGTTCCCTGATGTTTTGGGGTTGCTTTGCTACCTCTGGCACTGGACTGCTTGACCGTGTGCATGGCATTATGAAGTATGAAGACTACCAACAAATTTTGCAGCATAATGTAGGGCCCAGCGTGAGAAAGCTGGGTCTCCCTCAGAGGTCATGGGTCTTCCAGCAGGACAATGACCCAAAACACACTTCAAAAAGCACTAGAAAATGGTTTGAGAGAAAGCACTGGAGACTTCTAAAGTGGCCAGCAATGAGTCCAGACCTGAATCCCATAGAACACCTGTGGAGAGATCTCTTGATGGCAGTTTGGAGAAGGCACCCTTCACATCTCAGGAACCTGGAGCAGTTTGCCAAAGAAGAATGGTCTAATATTCCAGCAGAGCATTGTAAGAAACTCATTGATGGTTACCGGAAGCGGTTGTTCGCAGTTATTTTGTCTAAAGGTTGTGCTACCAAGTATTAGGCTGAGGCTAATACTTTTGTCTGGCCCATTTTTGGAGTTTTGTGTAAAATGATCAATGATTTGTCTTTTTTTTCATTCTCTTTTGTGTTTTCTCATTGCAAGTAAAATAAATGAAGATATTAATACCAAAGAGTTTGTGCTTGCAATCATTTTCTGGGAGAAAATGGGTATTATCTGACAGAATTGCAGGGGTGCCAATACTTTTGGCCAACACTGTATACAGAAAGTATAATTGATATGCTGCGATTTTCAAAAACACAAGCATTTATGAATTTGAAAGTATTCCGATGCAGATTTTTTTCCAGAATCCCATCCACTTTCTAGGTATTATACAACACAGTGATTTCAAAACATGGGGCCTCAGTTTTCCTTGGGTGAAAATACTATGTTTCTCCCTGTACATAATACAGTATTTAAATTTTATGTTGTGGTTCTGGCAAATCCTTTATCTCAGGTAGGGAACATTGTTCAATCCTAAAACCATTAGTCTTACATACTAGATTGTCAAAAGTCAGCCTTGAAAGAGAAGCAACATAGGAAGAGGCATGATAATTCTTAAAGGGATTGTCCAGGGGGGTATGGATTTTGTGACCTAACCACATGGATAGGCCTAAGCACAGGTCCTAAAATCCATATTCCTGAACAAACTCTTTCAAAGTAATATAATGTTCTATTAGATTCCCGAAATGTCTTGATTCCTGAAAGTCCTGGATATATGGATATACATTTTAACTTAAATATACAGATATAACATACTGGAAATTTAAGTAACCCGTCTCAGACCTTGCTGAACATGAATGGTAGAATTGCTAAACCACATTTACAGGTTTTTGTTTCCAGTTTAGTTCAAGTGGATATGTTGATGTGTGAAATAATAGTATCTATATGATAATATTATAATGGACATTAAATGGGTTGTCCAGTTTTTTTTTTTAATATTGATGACCTCTCCTTCTCCCTTTCAAGTGAATGGTATCTAAAATGTAGTAACTAATCCCGGCCACTACACAGTGAATGGAGTTACCTGCTTCCTGCTCCGTCCACTTTGTAGTTAGGGTGCTAGGGGTTACTGTGAACACCTGAAGGTGAGGGTGTTAGATGGCGGACTCCTACTGATCTGATATTGATAACCTATTATGAGGATAGGTCATCAGTTTCGAAAAGATGAGCAGCTTTAACATTGCATGCTACCTAAATATATTCATTTGGGCTTAAAATAAAAAAGGAACATTTTCTTGACTGTAGGTTTTAATTAGGTAAATCCAGTAAGGGAAGCAGATTTCTCCAGTTCGGGAAATTATGGAATTTGGGTCTACTGGCGAAATTTCACAAAATTAGGGTGCATTCACACTGAGTAAACACTAGCTTATTCTGAACGTAAAACACGTTCAGAATAAGCGGCGTCTAAAGCAGCTCCATTCATTTCTATGGGAGCGGGGATACGAGCGCTCCCCATAGAAATGAATGGGCTGCTTCTTTCACTCCGTGCAGTCCCATTGAAGTGAATGGGGAGTGCCGGCGTGTACGCTCCGGCATGAGCAGAGCTTGCCGTACACGCCGGCACTCCCCATTCACTTCAATGGGACTGCACGGAGTGAAAGAAGCAGCCCATTCATTTCTATGGGGAGCGCTCGTATGCCGGCTCCCATAGAGATGAATGGAGCTGCTTTAGACGCCGCTTATTCTGAACGTGTTTTACGTTCAGAATAAGCTAGCGTTTACTCAGTGTGAATGCACCCTTATACATAAATGTGTCGTTGAAGCCTGGTAAAAGTATGACATGTCTACATAAACAACATACTGGAGTATATAAACTAATGAAAATGAAATTTTGTGAGCATGACCTGTAAATAAAAGGCCTTTGTCTTTGTCCCTTTGTTTTTCGGGGATAAGCTATTTTAAGTGTTGGTGTTGTTGGAAGTCCAGCGAATACGGGAGCACTCACTATTCACTTCAGTGATTAACTAAGACCCTTAACCTTTTTTGTTTTTGTTTTTTTTGTTTTGTTGTTTTTTTTTTTGCTGCTATTATTACAAAGGATTATAAAAGAAAACACAAACTGCTAACGTCTCTGATAACGTAGGGTTTGAACCATAAAGACCTCTACACTGTGCATTGTCACTAAGCTTGTAACCTCTCTGGTACTGTAGTGTGTAAGCCGTGCACAGCTCTAAGCTATCTATTGTCACTTGTGATGCTCACCAACTGCACAGTTCATTTCTATGGAAGAGGATGGGAACTGATGTACACGGCTCTTGTTTCCTAGGGAATACAATTCAGCTTGAGGTCTAAAACACTACTGAGTCCTGGTAATAACATAGTCTGCACGCTGGATGAATAAATAAGCCAGGAATAGGTTACCTGCTGGATTTGCGCTCACTTTTCTATTGACAACACTGATTTTATTAAACCAGTGACTCCCAGCACTGACAGACTGCCTTATTTTACATTCAGACACCTTATACTAGATACATTTAGGAAACAACAGTAACAGAAGACTCAATTTATAGAAGACAAACCCTTAAAATGTCAGGTAAGAATATTGGTTTTATTCTTATTTTAAAATGACTATGTGTTACATTGGTAATGTTGAATCATATAAATATAAACCTAGTCCAATAGCATGTTTTGCTTTGTCATAACTGCAAAGATGTATCTGATTATGAGCTAAACATGGGACAATAGATTTATACATTGTGCTAAATAAACTGTAATGTATACTGTATTATATTGTAGAGCTTTTATAGATAAATATCAATTATTACATTCATCTCTTTCTTACTACAACATTCAAATACTAGTGGGCAGACTCATACATTTACAAAAGGTTTTTTTTTAATATCTATATACTTCTTTGCACCTTATAACAAGGTATATCAAGGTGTGGAACAAACAAATAAGATATCCTGTTGTCCTAAACATACAATCTCTCCTATCTAAAATAGATTCCAGAACAACAAAATCATGTAAAACAATGTTATCTTTATTGAAGTAGAAGTTAGTCTATACATAGAATGTAAAGGATGAACAAGCTCTATGATAACAACCACCACCAATCCCTTGAGCAGTATAGAAACATGCCGAAATTATAACATATGCATATATAAGTAAAGTGGTAATACAAAGTAATAGTATGCAACAATAATCATAGTATATACCAGACCTGGGCAAAGCCCGGCCCAGGGGCCTCTGACTGATTCAGTCTGGACCGCACAGCTTGACTAGGGAGGCGTGTCTAGGGGGCATGTCTAGGGGGCGTGTCTTAGTGCAGAAGATGGAGACATGTAGAGTGTGTCATAAGGTACTGAGAGATGTAAGGTGAGATGCAGGGTGGAGAGTGTGTGTGTCTATATGTGTGTGTGTCTATATGTGTCTGTGTGTGTGTGTCTATATGTGTCTGTGTGTGTTTGTGTGTCTATGTGTGCGTGTCTATATGTGTCTGTCTGTATGTGTGTGTCTGTATGTGTGTCTGTCTATATGTGTCTGTACAGTATGTGTGTGTGTGTGTGTGTGTGTGTGTGTCTATATGTGTCTGTCTGTATGTGTGTGTGTCTATCTGTCTATATGTGTCTGTCTGTCTGTGTGTGTGTGTGTCTCAGTAACCTAGGGGCTGTATACATCTTCCAGACTGACCGAGCTTTGTGTGAAGTTACGCACTTGAGAAAGGGCAGGTGTGCCCGAAACGCGGCGATTTTTTAGCGTTGTGCATCATTGTCTTATTGAATAAAATCCTGTTGTGACCTGAGAGCGCCGTCTTTCCATTTCATTGAAAACGCTACAGCAAGGAGCTGTCACAGTTCAGCTCCTTGCTTTGCCGCTGCGTCTACACTAGTCGCTGTGGAGACGCGATGTGATGACGTCACATCATGTCTACAACTGTGTGAGAGAGAGAGGCGCACAGAGAGCGGCGAGGGAACGAGGAGAAGGTAAATGTAATGTGTACACTGAGGTGGAACGTGAAACTGGGGGCAGATGAAGGAGAGGACGGCATTACTGAACTGGGGGCAGAGATGTGGAGACATGAATCTGGGGGCAGAGATGGAGGGACATGAATCTGGGGGCAGAGATGTGGAGACATGAATCTGGGGGCAGAGATGGAGGGACATGAATCTGGGGGCAGAGATCGGGGGACATGAATCTGGGGGCAGTGATGTGGGGACATGAATCTGGGAGCAGAGATGGAGGGGACATGAATCTGGGGGAAGAGATGGGGGGCATGAATCTGGGGGTAGAGATGGGGGACATGAAACTGTGGGCAGAAATGGGGGACATGAATCTGGGGACATGAATCTGGAGACAGAGATGGAGGGAACATGAATCTGAGGGCAGAGATGGGGGACATGAATCTGGAGACAGAGATGGAGGGGGAGACATGAAACTGGCGGCAGAGATAGAGTGGGGACATATAATTTACAGGTGACTGTAGGAGGATTATACTGTGTGCGGGCACATGAAAAATGAATGAGAATGGGCGGAGTCAACATAAAAGTGAGTGGGGCTAAATTTGCCACATTTTGTTCCTCTTTTGGTTCTTCAAAAGTTGGGAGGTATGGGTACAGGGGGCAATGGAAAGATGTTAGAAGGTGGATGGGGGGGGGGGGAGATTGTTGGGGCATCGGGTGTGCCGTACTGCAGAGAGGGAACTGGGGCAATAGTATATAATATATAATAGAACTAATAGAACTACAAAGCACACAATACCTCCAAAGGTATGTGTGCTTTGTATTAATAATGATGTAGGGGCTGCTATGCTACTAGCATAGCAGCCTGTTTGGGGGTGGGACTTTCACTTTAAAGGAGTGTTCACATTGCGTTTTTGGCCTCCCTTGCCGGGATACGTTGGTAACCAGTCACAATCAGCTACCCACTTATCCCTGCACGGAGAACTGCAGGCCCCCCTTTTTTTTTAATGGCCAGTTCTTCGTACAGGGATAAATTGACAGCTGATTCTGACTGGTTACCAAGGTATCCTGGCAAGGGAGGCCAAAAACGCAATGTGAAAAAGCCCTGAGGATTTATTAAGAGGGCTCTTATAAATGGTGTTGGCTCTCTATAGGCACCGTCACACGTAGCAGATTTTACCTGCAAATAGAATCTGATTAAGCCTTGTAATGCTGCTAAATAAAGGGAAATGTAATACAGAATTGGTATGTCGCAAAATAAGGTAGTTTTAAAATGGGGGAGGGGGCAGACACTTAGGCTATATGGGGCCCCAAAATTCCTGATGGCGGCCCTGCTTCTGCTTACTTACGACTCCAGACCATTCTGCTCTCTGGGACTTCACTCTAAGTTTAGTGTCTGGGTCCTCCTACTTGGGGTTCACTGGGTGTGTGTTGCTCTCCTTCTCTCCATTTTCCCCTGCAAGATACAGAAGCATGTGTGTAAATTGGTTGTTTTTTTTGCTGATAGCTGCCAGGTCCGACATAACCCTGACTCTGGAAATATACTTCTCCTTTGTTTATGTTTGACTGACTCCAAGAGATCCTACATATTCGGCAAATGGAGAACCTGATCGCGATTCTACATGTGGAATACTTTGTACTACTCTTCCATTCCATTTTAGAATTCTAGATTTTTGGTAAAGACAAGTTGATCCTGGGTTTTATATTGATTGCTGAAGGTGGAGTTAGTAAGGAGTGTTTTTCACTTGACATGGAGGAATTGGCATCAGACTCATGTTTGTTTTCTGCCTTCTTCTGGTTTAACACTGTAGGGTTATAGGTCGGGTTTGATGGACCTGTGTCTTCACCCAACCTCATCTACTATGATACAATGTATGTTACTATGCCTCTAAATAGATGGTGATGCAAAAACAATAGAGTTTTTCCCAAAATGGATTTTTATTCTGCAAAATTATTATAACATAAAAAACTATAAAACTTAGGTTTGCAGTAATCGTACTGACCCATAGAATCAAGGTTACTTATGATGTGCGGTCAATGGCAAAACATTTAAATGATTAATAAGTAATGTTAGAACAGATTTGTTTTTTAAACCCCCCAGAAAGAGTTAAAGGGTTTATGCAGGATTAGAAAACATGGCTACTTTCTTTTTCTCAGGAAGTGACCTCACATCCGTAGATCACATAAAAATGATACAGAAGTCCCATTAAAAAGAACGAAATGGAACTGTAGCATGTCTAGGTGTCCAAAGGATGTTTGGACATAATTGCCGACTTTTTTCATATTTTTTTTATATTTTCCATTTCCGCCTTTCAAATCCATAACTTTTTTATTTTCTATTTACATAGCTATGGGGGGCCTATTCTTTGAGCGATGAGTTGTACTTTGGTACTATTTTGGGGTACATATAATGTATTGATTAGCTTTTATTAACTTTTTTTGAGGGACCGTGTGAAAAAAACTAACAATTCTATCATTATTTTTATGCATTATGTTTTTATGGCATTCACTCTGCATTAATAATGTTTCATAGATAAACGATTTGGCTGGAGTCATGGTATTCTAATGTCTATAGCTTTTTTACTGTTTTATTTATGAAGCAAGTTGTAGTTGTTATCAGTGGCAATTTTTAGTATATATTCCGTGTCAAAATCCTGACCATTTTGCCCCATGTGAACTAGCCCTTAGAATGTCCTTTTGTCCTTTTTTGTATTATGTTTTTACTGACAAGATTTCTTTGAACAGTGCAAAACAAACAAAAGACCATGAGGAGTGAGTATAAGAATAAACCAATAAAACTGCCATAAATGGTTAAATTAGATTTCCGCAATGACATCTAAATTAACATGTTGACTCCAAATATTTTCTGCTAATTCTATCTCTCTTTTCTCTCAATAGGTAAAAATGTTCTGATTGTGTATGCTCACCAAGAGCCAAAGTCAATGAATGGGTCTTTAAAAAACATTGCCGTTGATGTTCTGAGTAAGATGGGATGCAGTGTTACTGTGTCTGACCTATATGTCATGAAGTTTAATGCAGCAGCAACCAGAAATGACATCACGGGTAAATAAGAAGGGTTAAAAATGTGGAAAATATGGAAACTTGGTTTAAAACTTAAAACATTTAACCACAACTTAGGGAATCTTAAGCCTAAAGCCCCCACGTAGCAGGCTACCATGAAAAAGTACTGCTGGAAAAACCACAGTGGAAACACCTTGCGATTTTTCCTGCAGCACTTTTCACAAATAGTCCGGAGCTCCACTGAAGACACTGATTGGTCAATCAGCAAAGGACCTGCAATGTCACTACCTGTGACAAGACAGGTCCTCTTCCTGAAGCCTGCTGAGAAGCCACCGGAGCAGAAGAACCAGGACGCGTGGGAGGACACTGGAGCATTGGAGAGAGGTAAGTATGCATGTTTTTATTCAGGGGCGGATCCAGGGCCCTGCCCTAACAAAATGGTCCCAGTCAGCCTCGGCATAGTCGGGCAAGTGCTGGGGCCCACAGAGCCTCTGGGGGCCCCCCGGCACTTGCCTGTCACGATTTCAACTCATCGGCGTCCGTCCGCCGATGAGCTGAATACATACGCGATTAAAGCAGGAGCTGTGAGCTCAGCTCCTGCTTTAAAGCTCCGGCCCGGCTTGCGTGTGTAGGCGCGATGACGTCATCACATCACGCTTACACACGCAAGCCGGGCTGCAGCTAAGCAGGAGCTGAGGTCACAGCTCCTGCATCGCGTATGTGACTGGAGTGGGAGAGAGGAGCGTCGGGGGAACGATGGAAGGTGAGTGATAGAATGTGAGTGTAAGTGTTTGTTTTGTATTAAATATTAAGGTGGAACATAATGAAGGGGGCCCATGAAACTGGGGAGCAAATGAAGGGGAGGAGGGGAACGGCATGACACTGGGGAAGATGAAGGGGGTGGGGAGAGAACGGCATGAAACTGGGGACAAAGATGGAGGGGGCCCAAAGAAACTGGGGGGCAAATGAAGGGGAGGGGGAAACAGCATGACACTGGGGCAGATGGAGGGGGGAGAACGGCATGACACTGGGGCAGATGGAGGGGGGGAGAACAGCATGACACTGGGGCAGATGGAGGGGGGGAGAACGGCATGACACTGGGGCAGATGGAGGGGGAGAGAACAGCATGACACTGGGGCAGATGAAGGGGGGAGAATGGTATGACACTGGGGCAGATGGAGGGGGAGAACAGCATGACACTGGGGCAGATGAAGGGGGGGAGAACGGCATGACACTGGGGCAGATGAAGGGGGAGAGAACAGCATGACACTGTGGCAAATGAAGGGGGGGAGAACGACATGACACTGAGGCAGATGAAGGGGGGAGAATAGCATGACACTGGGGTGGATGGAGGGGGGAGAACAGCATGACACTGGGGCAGATTAAGGGGAGAGAACGGCATGACACTGGGGCAAATGAAGGGGGAGAGAACGGCATGACACTGGGGCAAATGAAGGGGGGGAGAACGGCATGACACTGAGGCAGATGAAGGGGGAGAATGGCATGATACTGGGGCAGATGAAGGGGGGGATGGCATGACACTGGGGCAGATGAAGGGGGGAGAATGGCATGACACTGGGGCAGATGAAGGGGGGAGAATGGCATGACACTGGGGCAGATGAAGGGGGGGAGAATGGCATGACATTGGGGCAGATGAAGGGGGAGAACGGCATGACACTGGGGCAGAGACGGAAGGGGAACATGAAACTGTGGGCAGATAAAGGGGGAGAATGGCATGAAACTGGGGACAGAGATAGAGAGGGGGACATGAAACTAGGGGTAGATGAAGGGTGTATATGAAAATGGGGAGAGATGGAGGGGGGACATATAATTTACGGGTGACTGTAGGAGGATTATACTGTGTGGAATCACATGAAAAATGAATGAGAATGGGCGGAGTCAACATAAAAGTGGGCGGGGCCTAATTTGCTGCGTCGCGCTGCGCGTAGGGCCCCGCCAAAGTCAATTGCCCAGGGCCCCGCAAACCCTGGATCCGCCACTGTTTTTATTTTTTTCAATGCCCCGGATGATTTAAAAGTTAAAAGGGTTGTCTATTTTTGCCTGGACAATCCTTTTCATCAGTACAGAATTTTTCAGACTAACCACAAAGATATATCTACAGTTAGAGCTACACTATAAAATTTATGTATTAAAATAAAAGAGACCCTTTACTGTACATCAGAAATGTAAAAGACATGTATTATCTTACTTCTATATCAGCTAAGGACAACATCTGCATGAATGTATGTTCTCCTCATGTTTGCGTGACTTTCCATTGACCACTTTGGTTTCCTCCCATACTCCCATACTGAAAAGACAAACCGATAGGGAATTTAGATTGTGAGCCCTACTTGTGACATGAGTGTGAATATGTTCACACTATACAAGTAGGCCACTTTTTGTTGCCTAATAATGGATTTTCTACTACAGGTCATACTACTGAAAGAGGTTTTCCCCATGAAAGACATTTATAGCATATTAAAGGGTGTCTCTCACTGGTGTCAGTGGTTTTGAAATAAATACACACCTGGATAGCCTTTAAAAAGGCTATTCTACTACTATCTTGTTTTTTTTCCATTCTCCCATTCCATTCCATTGTAATCCTGGTTAATTACTTCATGTAAATGAGCCCACCGAGCACCCTGGGCTTTCCCCAGGGCCTCCGAGCACCCCCTACATCATACCTTTATTCACGCCCCTCCATTGCTTGTGCCTCGTTGCCTCTCTCCTCCCTGGATGTTCTTCCGGTCAGATCACGCTGCTGCGTTTGAATTCTCGGGAATGCACAGTTCCGCTCCTTTCAGAGCGGTACTGCACATGCCTGAGCGCCATTTTGTTGTAGCTCGCTATAGAACACAGCATACTGACACCACTGACACTAATGATAGAATCTAGAGAGGAACGAGAACTATTCGAAACTCCAGTTTCGAATAGCACATACCCATAGGAATGAATGGACGTAGCCGGCACGCAGGGGTTTAAAACACAGTTCCATAAATGTCTAATACATATGGGTTCCAACTCTGGGACCCCTGTCTATCTCTAAATTAATCCCTTCTATGTTCAGATCCCAGCTCCACTGACTACAACGTCTGTCAAACAATAAAATCCAGACTGTCTTCAATGGTTGGACTTTAATGAAACAGCAAAAAGTGTCTAAATAAATTGATAAATGAGTTGCAAAGCATTTCACCAAAATTCTGTATTTTCATTTTATAATTCTACCCCAAAGCATCTTTATTTCAGATTTAGAATTAATGAGGTTGTCAAAAATTACTATGTCAATTGTGCTAGAAATAAAATGTTTGTCACTTTTACAGTATTTAGTAAAAAATGGAAGAGCCACATGTTTATGTTTCAAGACATAGATGAATCAGTAATTACTAAGGGGGTTCAGTATTTATGTCATAAAAATACTGAAAATTCACGATGCACTTAGTATTACTAAACTATACTAGAAAAGTTTATCTTACATTAATAAATGACAAACCACCTATACTGTTCAGCAAAAAGCTGACAGTATCCAATCAGATTCCATTTCTCACATTGAAGCTTTATAATGTTTATTTCTTATTAACAGGAGACCTATGTAATCCACAGCATTTCAGCTATGGAGTGGAAACAATGGAAGCTTTTAAGAAAGGCTGCTTATGTGAGGACATTCTTGAAGAACAGAAAAAAATTCATGAAGCTGATCTTGTCATCTTCCAGGTGATTGAGGTTTTTGTTGTCAACATTTCCCCCAGTGTAGCCTAAGGGCAGTCACTAAAATCTAAACAAACTTTTGTAGCCAAATTTACCTACCCAAGCTTCATCTTGGGATCTGGCTGATCACAGTGAAGTCTGTCCAGTGCAATCTACCGTATATACTTCAACATGTAGACTGTCCCCATAGACATTCTGTTGTTGCCAGATGACGCTGCTATCAGTAGAATCCATTACTGTCTATATCAGTGTTTCACAATGTTTTCAGACTCAGAGCACCCATGGAAAAAAAATTTCCTCAATGTTCCCCAACCAAGTAATTTTTACCAAAAGACAAAGAGACTACAGTTTTGATGTGTGTTTTTAGCCAGTTTTTGAATTTACAGCTGCCACCACATCAAAACTGCATGCATTTTTCAGTTGCAGTTTTGATGCAATTGTAACTGCATCAAGAGTGCACCATGTGAATGCACCCTCAACTCTACACCATCCTATACATATACTTATATTTTACCATAACTAAGCTCCCTTAGAGGCTCCACATAGTATCATGCTAACCATTGGTCCACCATGGAGTACATATTTCCTAGTGACCCTCAGACACCTAATAATGCTCCCCATTGGCTCCAAGACATATAATGATACTCCCCAGTGGGGCCAGGCAAGAGGTAATACTTCCCAGTGCCCCCCTACCCCCACCAGGCAAGTAATAATGTTCTTCAGTAGCCCCAGGGAAATAATAATGCCCCCTGTGATCCCCTAGGCAAGTAATAATGTCCTCCTGTGGCCTCCATAACCGAATAATAATGCTCACTGGCCCTCATACACCTCATAGTGTTCCCTAATGTCCCCTGGACAACTAATAATGTTCCCCAGTCGCCCCAGGTAAGTGGTAACACTCTAAGGGTAAGTTCACACTGGGTATCCGCCTCAAAATCATGACCAAAAAGACGGCTCCCAAGTATACTGCAGAAGATTGCACTAGGCTAGACAGGCCCACCAGAGTACCAGAGGATCCCCTGATTGGCCCATGTTTTGTCATAAAAGGGCTTCAGCATTCCAGTAGTGGACAACACCATATAGACCTGCTTTTGGAGATAATCATTTGCCTCTAGGATCAGTTTCTTATGGGTTCTTCACAAATAATCTATTAGACTAATAAATAATTTGTTCAGTGCAAGCAATTAAAAGGACAAGATATTATCTATTTACAGTACATGGAGACTGGGTCCTGAGAATCATTTCATTATGTGGGCCCAAAGTAATCCTATCTGATGCTGGGTGTACATATAAATCTGTATAGTAAACTCTGCCCATATGTTTTATCTCCTAACTTGCGTATTTATTTTCAGTTTCCTTTGTACTGGTTCAGCTTCCCTGCAATAATGAAGGGATGGATAGATCGGTGTTTTTTACAAGGCTTTGCCTTTGACTTCCCAGGCTGTTATGACACTGGATTACTTAAGGTATGTTGTACCACTAACTGTATTGAATCACAAAAAGTGTTTCTCTGTCAGTGTGGGTAAGTGATATGAATAAAGGTTTATGATGGGAAAACTAATTTAGTCTAAGCCCCAATGTATCAAGTATGTGGCAAGATGTCCACTGCAGATATATTCTGCATCAGACCCACCTGTGGCTACAACCAACCAAAAATTACTAGTTTTAGCTTCAGCTTTCAACTGTGATTCCAGAGGTTGAAAAGTAGGACAAAGACACAGCAATTAATAACATGCTGCATGTTAAAATCTTATCCACTATGGGGCCACATGGTGGCTCAGCGCTTAGCACTGCAGCCTTGCAGCGCTGGAGCCCTGGTGTTCAAATCCCACCAAGGGCATAAAACCAACTACAAGAAGTTTGTATGTTCTCCTCGTGTTTGCATGGATTTCCATCCCATATTCCAAAAAAAAGACATGCTAATAGGGAAAAATGTACATTGTGAGCTCTATGTGGGGCTCACAATCTACATTAAGAAAAAAAAATCTTATCCACTACACTGCTACTTAACAATGGGATAGCCACCAGAAATTTCACAGCAGATAACCTGTTGCGAGTATGCAACGTGTGTCTCCAGCCATAGGCTAGAGTAACACAAGCAGCTTTTAAGGCAACTTTACTCCCATCCTGAGGATAGGCCATAAAAAAATTTAAGCCCAGACAATCCCTTTAATATTCTCCCCTAATACCCCTTACTATACTGCCCCGCCCCCCCCCCCCCCCCCCCCACACACACACACAGAATCAGTTCCCATCACTGTCCTCACACAATATAATGTCCCCAGCACTAGTTCCTGTACAGTAGGGGGGACCGGTGGAGGGGCCACTATATAGAGGGGACCAGTGAAGAGACACTGTATAGGAGGGACCATTGAAGTGGGAACTGTATGGTGGGAAGGAGTGAAGTGGGCCACTGTATGGGGCAACCAGTGAAGGGGCCACTGTATGGGCCATACAATGACTCCTTCACTGGTCCCCCTTATAGCAGTATTAGATCATTACTTACCTTTGTGCTCCCGGTCCTGCTCCTTCTTACTCCAGGCACACTGTGGTGATGTCATATACACCCGCAGCAGGAAGGAGCAGGAGGGGCCTGTGTTTTCCTGCACTACCAGTAACAGAAGCAGTTCTTTTTAAAATTGTAATGAATAGTTTGGTCTTTAAAGGGATTCTACCATTAAAATACATTTTTTCTAGTTAACATGTCGGAATAACCTGAAGACAAGCTATTCATCTCCTACCTTTATCAGTCGCCTCCGGGCCGCCCTTTGGTAGAAATACCGGTTTTTACCGGTATGCATATGAGTTATCTTGCAGCACTGGGGCCGGGCCCCAGCACTCAAACAGCACTGGGGGCTTCCCCAATGCTGCCAGAGAACTCTCTCTAGCGACGCCTCCATCTTCTTCTGAAACCGCCTCTTCTGCCGTCTTCTTTCGGCTGTTCTCACACTCCGGCGCCTGCGCAGTCAGCTCTGCCATCGGGACGCAGGCAAGAGCCGAGTGCACAGGCTGGCTGGCGGCCATTTTTTGAAGGCTGCTTACGTACGCTTGCGCAGTACGCTCCTATACTCCATAGAACTACAGAAGCGTACTGCACATGTGCGCTTAAGCGGCCTTCTAAAAATGGCCGCCGTCCGTCCTGTGCACTCGGCTCTTGCCTGCGTCCCGATAGCAGGGCTGACTGCGCAGGCGCCGGAGTGTGACCCCAGCCGGAAGAAGACGGCAGAAGAGGCGGTTGCAGAAGAAGATGGAGGCGTTGCTGGAGAGAGTTCTCTGGCAGCATTGGGGACACCCCCAGTGCTGTTTGAGCGCTGGGGTCTGCCGCCAGTCCTGTGAGAGAACTCATTTGCATATTGGTAAAAAAACGGTATTTCTACTGAACGGCGGGCCGCCGGAGGCGACTGATAAAGGTAGAAGACGAATAGCCTTTCTTAAGGCTATTCCAACGTGTTAACTAGAAAAGATAAGTATTTTAATGGTAGAATCCCTTTAACCCCTTAACGACCACGGCCTTAACACAAATGGATGTATTATCATGTCCCTGGCTGACCGCCCACTCACTATTTGAATGGGCAGAATTGGAAATGGGCGTTAGCTGTAACCCTCAGTTTCAATTGAACTCTGACTGGGGTTTGACTGTGGCATCCAAGGGATTCCGCCATGTTAATATCCCCATTAGCAAAATTGAAGAATTTTATCTAGGGGTACAGTGAGCATTTTTAAACCCCAAGTGTTCCATTAATTTACTATTCAGAAATTAAATTTGCAGCTGAAGGAAAAATTTTCCAGGAAAATGTAATTTCAGCGTGTAATGTGTTGTGCCCGGCTTGTATCAGACGAATGCTGTTGTGCCCAGGATATCCGATTAAAGAGAACCTTTCACCTCCTGGGGCACATACTTTTTTATATGCTGCTAGAAAGCAGACAGTTCTGATGATAATGAAATGGAAAGTTGTACTGAAGTTTATGCAGTAATTTCTTTGCTTCTTAGGGTAAACGAGCGATACTTTCATTTACCACTGGTGGAACAGAACACGTGTTCAGTAACGAAGGCAAAAGTGGTGACATCAGGTACCTTCTTTGGCCTATGCAAGTAAGATTTTACAAATATATAACATATACCTGTTTCCCATGTATCCAAAATATATTTCAAGGCAGTATATACAGTATTAGCAGTGGCGTAACTAGAAATGGCGGGGCCACGTGGCGATCTTTTGACATCGCCCTTCCCCCCTGACCAACGCCGAAGACCCCGACCAACTGCCCTTATACCCCCCTCCCCACATTCCTGCACGCACTATTATGCCCCATAGTGGCCCTTGTACGCAGTATTATGTGCCATTGTGGACATCCAATTGAACAGTTATTATACTCTGGGGTCTTTTCAGAGACCAGGGGGGGGGGGGGAAATACAAACGTTAAAAACATTGTTACTTACCTCTCCCTCGCTCCACTGCACTCCCCACTGATGTCGGCCATTTTTAATGACGCACGGGACATCATTTGACCCGGGACCTGCGTCTTGATGTATAAAGATGCAGGCCCTGGTCATGTGATGTCACACAAGTAGGCCCGAAGCCTGCCAGGGGAGGTAAGTAAATAGGGCCTATTCAAAAAAAAAATACCTCGGTAGCGGCTGTTGCTGTGCCCCTTAATGTCTCTGCTACCCTGGTAGTTATGCCCCTGAGTATTACATTGCATAGCATATATGGCACCTTTTAATGAATTTAAATTAGTTTATTGAGAATTTTTTTAAAAAAATATCTCACTTATCCCAAGTCTTATGAGACAGTCATTTTAACCCTTTAGTGATATATCCTAGTTTTCAGCATTAAAAGGTGGCAACTTTTTTTTCCAATTCTGCATTCCAAAATTAATAACTTTGTAATTTTTCTGTCAACAGCCACATGTGGGTTCTTTTTTAGGTTTAACTATCTTAGGGTAAATGTAATGTTTTGCTTTTATTCACATTTTGTTTGGTAATGCATGACAACAACTGCAATTTTTCCATAATTTTTTAGCATTTCCTTTTTATGAAATTTCAAATGCTTTTTAAAATATTTCATGGCAACTTCTTTTTGTGGGTCATTACAAGCAAGATGATACCAAATTTCAGAGGTTTTGCTATTTTTATTTTTTTTTTACCACTGTTGCTAAATAAAATGTCTTTGTATGGAATAAAGAATTTGCCCAGGGGCACCATATATTGACTTACTGGGTTTCCGTAGTTTTTATACTGAAACCAGAAGAGAGAAAGGTCCTCCGGCCAGGACTTTTCTCTTTGCTGATTTTCGGCAGATTCTACGGAGAAACAGATGTGAACCTGAACTGGTATGTCGTGTTGTGAAACCTTTACTGCCTATAGTTCATTTTATACTCTTTTGTCAGACTACATACAGGAGGCTGCATCAATATGAACAGAAAATAGCCATTAAATTGCTCCTCGCACAAACTCCATAAGGTCAGGTTCTGACAGTATTAATTGGATGACATCATCTTCTTTTAACACAATTCCCAATTAACACAATTAGACAAAATTATTAGCGTTTGTTAATTAAAGTTATTTATTTATAACACCACTGGGTCACAGAGAATATTACAGTGATTAACAACTGACCTTTATTACATATGTCACTTTTGTAGATTTAGAGGAAAACAACTTTGAAGTCTTAATCAATTGTGGCAATTGGTGCACTGTGGGTGGGCCTTCAGCACTAATGAGCACTTCTTTTGTCACTCAAACCCCTACCATGTCCTGCCTGCACCACCCTGTGCAGTGAAAGTTGATCCTCTCTCTATAATGTCACCCATCTTACCTGAATAGCAAAAGCAGTGCTCCTAAGGGGCAAGAGGGGCCGAATTTTGGCACTGAATCCTCCTCAAAATCTGCCCCCTCCTCCCCCCCTCGTGGCAGCACCCTCCGGACCATTCATTTGGGTCTACTCCGGAGCGAGAAGTCACGACTGTCGCAGCAGGTGCATTTTTGTCCTGATGCGGCTTCCCGCATCAAAATCAGGACCAAAATACGCAGTCCCGTGCCCCGTGTGAACAAGGCCTATGGTGTTCCTTGTGCACCAAGTGTCTAATTTGAATGAAACATCAAAGTTATTTTTCTCTAAATCTACAAAGGTGACATACACAACAAAGGTGTGATATTATACTCATGTAAAATTGACCTTTATCTTTATATTTGTACAGGTATGAAAACTTGTTATAAAACAAGAAATGAAGTCTATATGCTAATCCTATTTACTGTTGATTTCCTCAGCATGGAATAATGCACTTCTGTGGATTTGAAGTCCTTGCTCCTCAGATATCTTATGCACCAGAGTATGTAAGTGAGGAAAGAAGAAAAGAAATGCTGAACAACTGGGCCCAAAGACTAGAAGGCATCTGGGATGAAAATCCCATAGATTGTACACCGCCTTGGTACTTCCACTAGATACTTGATGCTTATGTGAAATAGACAAATGCTCAAAAAAACTATTGTTCTTTAGAGTACAGCAAGCATAAAATAGTGATCAGGTGTTCTTATTATAAAAACAACCAATATATCTTGCATGTTCATTGGTAGATTATGGGTCTGAAGGTACTATGTCTCCATATGGAGATTACATTTGTAGGTGTATGGATATGTTAAGGACATGCATACTTCACTAGGAATTCTGGGGAAGGATAACCAAACACGTTTTCCTTGATGGAAAAAGGAAAAACCATTAATCTATTGTTACCTTTTGGAAGGTAGCACTTTTTTTAAAGGCTTTGTGATGTGACTTGTGATATTATTTGGGGTATGAGCCAAACCAGAATGTCCTTCAAAAAGGAGGAGACCTCTATCTGCAAATAGCTTTTTGGGGTTCTTGTCCCTCATTATTGCAGTGCTCAAGGCTTTTTGAAAGTTTGGCATAGACTTATAGGAACCTACTATCCAAAAAGTGGCGCTAGAGCAACAGTTTTTCCTTTTCCATTAGGAAAACTAATTTGTATATTCTTTCATACATTATTATATGGATGGAATGAAATGCTCTTTAATTGTGATAGAACTGAACAGACAAACAATGCTAAGTTAAAGAGGGTGAACAGGATAAATATAAATTTTTAAATTAGGCCGAGGAAGGTAAAAAAGAAGAAAAAAAGCAACATACTCAGCTGTGCCTGGTTGCTCCGGAGCCTCCCAGGGTGGTCCAGTCTGACTGCGATGTCACATGTCTCTTCCACTGAGACTGCTGATTGGCCTCAGTGGTCATGTGTGGCGGGGACTTCAGCTGGAAGAAAACAATGAAGCTGCAGAACAGAACCGCTCTGGGAGGCACCGGAGTACCATGCACAGGTTATTATGGTTTTTATTGTTTTTGTTTTTTCTTACACCTTCCCTGGCCTAAAATAAAATAAAAAAAATTATCCTCGACAACCCCTTTAATTGCATGTAAAAAAAGATAAGAAACATGGGAGGAATACTAATGATCTGCTTTCCACAAATCAAACAATACAATGTAATCTGCAGCATGAAACTTTCCTATCAATATCAAACATGGCCAAATTTATTTGATTTTGTGCAGGAACATAAATTATTACACTGCAGATAAAAAAAAATACAGCAACATAATCTGGCATAATAAATGGAATAATCTGTTTGATACTAGTTGTTTTTATTTCTTCAAATATTCTATATTCTATATCATGATATTTTCCATAGTCTATTACATATAGGATTAAAGGGTCTGGTTTCTATTCTAGTTAAGGGGCCATCAGCCCCGCCATATCTAAAATACTGGTATAAATGATGACAGAAATATTTCTGCTTCATCTGACATAGTAGACTCTGCTGTATGTGACAGAATCATCTCTATTGTACAGAACTGATTTGACTCTGCTGCATCTGACTCATCTCTGTCAAATGTAGTAGAGCCGGTTCTGTCAGATGAGAGAACTGAATCTGAAATTTGAGTGTTTCACAGAGATACTCTGGACTTCTGAAGCAATTCACACCCAGTATACAGTACTCCCCTACACTTCCTTTTGTACCTAATTTGTAATTGTTGGCTCTTCAGGTTATTAATCTGCATTGTAATTGGCTTGGTCAAACATCAGTCATTGGAGGGAATCTGTTTTCTATTATTTCCTACTGCAGTCTTAAACAATTCTCAGACAGACGTGAGATGAGGCTGAATTATTAAGACGATCTGGTTTCTACTCTAGTTCAGGGCACTCCTGTGCACCAGAAATGAAAGCTATATCAGTCAGGAACTGGCGTAAATTTCAGGTATAGCTCAAGCCAGGTTTTTGGCTGAATTATAGTAAATGTGCCAGGCCAACGCATTTAACTTGGGCCCAGTCCGTTCAGCCCACTTTTACGTAAGGTGTCTTTTTTTTCAAGGATAGATGTTCTTTTTATCTATACCATTTGGGAGAATGTCTATCGGCTACATCGCTTTGTATTAAAGAGGACCTTTCACCACTTTTGGGCACATGCAGTGTTATATACTGCCAGAAAGCTGACAGTGCGCTGAATTCAGCGCACTGTCGGCTTTCCCGATCTGTGCCCGGTGTGAAGAGCTTACGGCCCGGTACCGTAGCTCTTCTATGGTCAGAAGGGCGTTTCTGACCATTAGCCAGAAACGTCCTTCTGCCTCGCGGCGCCAATCGCTCTGTGCTGTGGAGCGGGGAGGAACGCCCCCTCCCTCTGCTCACACAGCTTGTCCGTAGACTAGCATTATCAGGAGAGGGAGGGGGAGTTCCTCCCCGCTCCACAGCACAGCGCGATTGGCGCCGCGAGGCAGAAGGACGTTCCTGGCTAATGGTCAGAAACGCCCTTCTGACTGTAAAGCGCTACGGTACCGGGACCGATAGCGCTTTACACCGGGCACGGATCGGGAAAGCCGACAGTGCGCTGAATTCAGCGCACTGTCAGCTTTCTGGCAGTATATAACACTGCCTGTGCCCAGATATGGTGAAAGGTCCTCTTTAAAATTTTTATGAGAAGCAAAACAGCGACATACACTGTGTGGGAAAAATGCTTTTCACAATATGTAGATTGGCTGTTTTCGGAAACAGGAATACGTAATGTGTACTGTATTTAAGTACTTTTATATATGCTTTAGGGAAAGGGGGAAATTCGGATTTATTTATTTTTTTACAAGTTTTTTTTTTTCTTTTTAGCGATACTTCTATTATAGGCTGCATAGCACATAGAAAAAAATTTAATGGCTTACATCTGATTTGTGTCATCCGTCAAAAAACATTGTACAGAAGCTTATGCATCTAAGACTCTCAACACAATAATGTCAGAGGCTCCGTACAGAACCTTCATCTTCTATCAGGCTAAAAAAAAGAGTTGCTTTTATTTCAATTTTTCCTCATGAAAACAATACAGACACCATAGAGGAGCACAACGTGTTCCAGTTTGAACATAACACTTACAGATTCATGGCACAGCTATGGAGACATGTTTTGCCCCTAGCGATGCCAATCTATATGTGGGTAGCTTTGAGGAATATTTTGTATACAAAAAACATTGCTAGTGAAGTAATATCATCTATTATAAATGTTCTATAGATGATTTGCTATTTACATGGGAAGGAGCACCACAATGTTTTGACACTTTCATTCTCAGGTATGACTGACAAAAAAGAAACAGAATATCTAGACCTTGTCTTAATGGCAAGGGACAACAGACTTTCACAAAAACCTTTTTAAAGAAGTTGACTGTAACAATTTATTAGACTTTCATAGTTTTCATTATAGGAAAAAGAAGCGTAATGTGCCTTTTGGCCAATTTAGAAGAATCTGCAGGAACCGCACTCGGGACATAGCTTAGAGACAACAGAACAACAGACGTTTCGTCGCAGTATGAGGCAATAAACCTGCTTCACTTTTTTTCACTATTCTTGGTGTGCTGCCTACGTTTTTGGAGTTATATTGAGCGGGACAAATCCTTTTCCCAGACAACAGAGTGATATATTAAAAATTAGATTTATTGAGAAAAACCGAGCCAACAAATGATAGTGATACCTTCAGAAAAAAAACTTTACAACAACATACAATGGGGCCCACAAATAAAAACTGCCAATCCTTTTAAAACACTTTCCAATTTTCCTCTCTTCCTAAAGTACCAGGTATTACCTTTATAATGGCCAGAACTCTGAAAAATATTCTGGTCCCCAGCAAATTAAAGAAATCAAAAAAAGAAAGAATGGAAACCTTAATCTATCGACAACTCTGAACAAAACAAGAGTTAAATGTTGTGTGTGTATCCACAGAGGAAACTTTTCAGAAAAAAAAACAAAGCTGGAGTATTTTTCTGCCTTTGTTTTTTACTTATTGGAATGCCGATTCGAGCTACAGTATGTGGTACGCACTATGATGACTCTGAGGGAAAAAGTCCAAAAACATGGTTCAAATACAAAAATGAATATCAGAAACACAGTGTGTCCAGACCTGCAGCGGCAATACACAATTGACTTCAACGCCTTCCCGACATAAGTCGTAATAGTAAGAAAGCCGCCCCCCCCCCCCCCCCGGGAGGAGGGGGGCAGAGCGGAGGGGGCGGGGCGTAGAGTTCACTCTGATCACTGGCATTGAAGGCCCCTCCCTCCCAAATACAAAAATGGTGTCCAAGGCCAGTGCGCAGTGGCCTTGTACCTTTATTGTTGCAAGCCAGCTCCTGTGCAGTGAGACTGCGGGAGCTGACCTGTTCGTCTGACAGCCGGTAGTCTACTGAAGGCTCTCAGGCTTGTCATTGCATTATAGCTATTGAGGCTGGTCTAAAATATGATAAATAATATGGCTAATTCCTATCACAGATTCACAGAGGGAGGATTGACTGTCCACCATAGAAATTCTAAATCAATAAAACTTCACTTTTATTAATATCCTTTAAAAACACCCCCAAAAGTGTAAAAACATGTTTACCACCATAGGCTAATCATATCCTTATAGTGAGAAAGATACCGGGGGAGGAGCACTGTTGCAGGGACTTTCTCTATATACTGTATCACCTATGGCTACCTCCCTATAAAAAAAACATTAGTGACCATATATCCCAAGTTAAGTCTTATAAACAGGACCTATATAGACAGGCTCAGCAGAAAGCTCCTCCACCCCTCCGAGGCTACTGGCCTAACGCCACACCTACTCAATCAAGAGACCCTGTATCTAATAGTTGTACAGCGGCCGTTCACAACTTAGAAAGACCAACAGATATACTGTATTTGTGAACAGATAAAATAAAGTATTTAGGGTACGTAACTTCTGGAAAAATAAATATTTTTAATTATTTTTAAAAACGCTTGTGTGATGTTATTTTCTATGGATTGTGCAGCAGGGTAGTGGTACTATCTGCTATTGTCAATATTCCCACAGAAGCCACGTGTTACCCTGCCTAACCTGTCTACAACTAGACATAAATACAGGTAAGTATGATGTCTGCAAAGGCGACCAGCTTGGCAGATTGGCCCGTTCTATTGTCTCTCCTTTACTGCCTCAATAACCTGATAATAAATGCTGCCAAGAACAATAATCGGCAAGAACCACCAAAAAGACCTGGAGTAAACTCCAGATAGTAGGACAGTATAAGAACTGCCCACACACAGAGATACTAGGAAGTCCCAAAAGGCTGCCAATGGTGGGGTATTAGACTAGGTTGTACCCACACTGACGAGGAAAAGATAACTACACTCCATCACTGTAGGAACACAACTACCATCCTTCCTTTAAATCAATCCCCACCATTAGCTGAGCTACATTATTGTAACAACTGTATCTCCTTATTCACAAGGCATACTAACACTGCAGTACCCCGTAGTCATTCTAACACTCGAGTCTAAGACCCCTGAGTATAATGATAGTCTTTGTGGGGCTGTGGGGCCTGTGGTGTCACCAGGACCGGCTCCAGGTTTTTATGGGCCCTTGGGCGACAGAGCCTCAGTGGGCCCCCTTGTAAAGGAGGCGGGGGGAGTCGAGACACTGTGCGTCACAGATGAAGCGAACCAACGCCATACCTCCCAATTTTTAAAGAGTAGAAAGACGGGCAAAATGTGCGGCAAATTTGGCTCCACCCACTTTTATGTTGACTCCGCCCATTCTCATTCATTTATCATGTGTTCCCACACAGTATAATCCTCCTACATTCACCCGTAAATTATATGCCCCCCCTCCATCTCTCCCCCAGTTTCATATACACCCTTCCTCTGCCCCCAGTTTCATGTCCCCCCCTCCATCTCTGTCCCCAGTTTCATCACGTTCTCCCCCTTCATCCCTTCATCTGCCCAGTTTCATGTCCCCCATCTCTGCCCCAGTGTCATGCTGTTCCACCCCCCCATCTGCCCCAGTGTCATGACGTTCCACCCCCTCATCTGCCCCAGTGTCATGCCGTTCCCCCCTCCCCTTCATTTGCCCCCCCAGTTTCATTGGGCCCCCTCCATCTCTGTCCCCAGTGTCATGCCGTTCCCCCCTCCCCTTCATTTGCCCCCCCCAGTTTCATTGGGCCCCCTCCATCTCTGTCCCCAGTTTCATACCGTTCTCTCCCCACCCCCTTCATCTTCCCCAGTGTCATGCCGTCCCCCCCTCCCCTTCATTTGCCCCCCAGTTTCATTAGCCCCCTTCATTATGTTCCACCTTAATATTTAATACAAAACAAACACTTACACTCACCTTCCATCGCTCCCCCGACGCTCCTCTCTCTTACTCCATTCACATAGGCGATTAAAGCAGGAGCTGAGCTCACAGCTCCTGCTTTAAAGCTGCGGCCGGCTTGCGTGTGTAGGCGCGATGTGATGACGTCATCGCGCCTACACACGCAAGCCGGGCCGGAGCTTTAAAGCAGGAGCTGAGCTCACAGCTCCTGCTTTAATTGCCTATGTATTCAGCTCATCGGCATCCGTCGGACGCCGATGAGCTGAAATCGGGACAGGCAAGTGCTGGGGCGGGCAAGTGTCGGGGGTCCCCCAGAGGCTCTGTGGGCCCCGGCACTTGCCCGACTATGCCGTGCGCTGACGCGGGCCCTGGGTGTCACTTACCGATCCCAGCCCAGCCAGGATACTAAGGAGTATTATACTGTGTGGGGGCTCTCATGAGAATATTATACTGTTACGGTCGATAAGAAGTATTATACTGTATTGAAGTTCTGGGTATCATATTATGCTGTGTGGAATTTTATAATGTGTAGGACACTGTGCAGCATTACATCATTACATACCATATAAAGCAATAAACTGTGGGGGGCTCAAAATTCCTGCTGGCAGCCCTGTGTACTATGTCTGCACAGCTCTCTCGATATAATATTGCATATGGCCATGTCATTCCTCATACAGTACTGTGCATGAACCGGCCATGGAACTATTGGGGCTCACACAGTACTATAGGGGGTGACTATACTGGAAACATACTCAGTAATCTGGATTTGTTAGCACATATGTAAAATTTCAGTGAAGTTGTTGTGTAGGCTATTTACAGTAAGTTGTTGGGTGGGCCCCCAGAACAAGTTCCTGGTGGTCCCTAGGCTCGTCTTATTCCAACACTGCTGACACAGCCAGGGAAAGCAAGGCACCAGTGCTGCCACCTTAACAACTCTATAATCTACCACCTGAGGAATAATCATAAGCTTACCCCTTTACTGATACAACAGTTATCTGACCCAAAAAAACAAAGTTGTCATGTCATAGCAAATTACCTAACTGAAATATCCTTATGATATCACATTAACTTTCCCTTACTAAACCTAGTGGAGTAGTGCTTCCCCTCTTCGAAGATATAAATTTACTTAAACTGTATTTCTGAGGTGAAAGCAAATGCAGTTTTACATGTTCTGAAAAAGTCTTGGTCAGCAGTTAAAATAAAGGAAGTACAGTAATTCTCCTGTCTGCATTGCAACATAGCGAAACTTAACAAAGAGTAGTTTATTTGTATGTCTAACATACATACATACATACATACATACATACATACATACATATGCCTTTCTAACATTTGTTGAACTTGCAGTTTCTATGGCCAAGTTTACATTTTGCAGTACGGTAAGTGGTTTTTTTTATGGAAAAAATGTACAGCAAAATGTTAACTTTGCCTTTAAAGTATCTATTGACAACCTGGTGTCATGTTGTATTGCATAACAATAAAATGCTCCCTCTTGGGACAACAATGAGAATGAAATTGAATAAAGGCCATGACATGGAGGTTGAAAAAAAAGAAAGACTGGGGATATGTTCTTTTTTTCATGAATAATTAAAACTGTCCATCTAAAAAACTGATATACGGTATCCTATATTTGTTCATTTTGATGATTAAAAAAACGAACATGTGATCAATTGTCCTTTATTGCACCAACTTTGCACTTGGGGTGTAACTGCGCCCCATAGCAAACTTTTGACTTGAAGGTAGGTTATGCTGATGTCATTATGCATTGCGACACCAGCCTGATATCACTAAAGAGGCCCGAAGACAGCAGGGAGTCCCACCTGAGCCCAGGAGAGGTAAGTAACACTGTTTTTTTATGTTTGCTCACCTTCCCTGGAACCACCAGGTGAACCTCACGAGATGGATCCTTGCCGTGTACCTGCAGCCTTACTTACCAATCCGCTCTTGCTCACTGCCGCCTCCACTTCCCCTTCTGCCCTCCACAGAGTCCCATGCATTCCGTGCTGGACCCCCTGGAGGGTAGAAGGGGAAGCAGATGCTGCCCTGAGCAATAACGGGTAAGTAAATAGGGCCTGATACCTGCTACACAGAAAAAAAATATCAGTTTTTCACAGACATTTGGCAAAGGACAAATAGCACAGTCAGGTGAATAAAGCTATGTGAGTTTATTTACACAGTAAGAATAAGATATTTATATTGTTTGGCTATGGTTTCAGATGCAGTTGTAGTTTTAACTTCTGAATTTTTTCTTTACCTTGTTCCACCTGTATAAAACCTCAACCTCATCAAAAACCAACATCAACAACATGTGACTACATTCTATATCGTATCATTAATGAGTGATTGCCAGGTGGGAAGAGGGGTTTGGGCACAGCATTCTTGACAGTTATGAAATATACTACAACGAGAATAAGTGATTTATGCAAATGTTTACATTATTTTTTGATATTGCAGATTTTTCTGCAGTTTTTTGAGCCAAATGTTCTATGCATCACCAGAAGCCAGCTGCAGACAGCAATGGTGGTGATAGTGTATGGTCTACATCAAAGCACATGTTTGAAAAGCAATAGGAATTCAAGCATTGTTTGAGCTTGAGATTGCTGCATTCGTGCTCTAATACAGAATTACTAACACACAGACAGGACAGTTAACCCAGTTATTACCAATAATCTAATTCTGTATAAGTCTGTTGTGCAATAGAGCAGTTTCATCTGTATACAAAGTCTTTAAAAAACTTTTTCAACCTTGTCCCGCCAGTGATATTTTTCAATTTTCATTTTGACTCCCTTCCTTCCAGCCCCATAACCTTTTTTATTTTTCTGCTTATACAGCCATATGTGGACTTAATGTGTGCAAGACAAATTGTTCTTCATAATGGTACCATTTATTATTATATACAATGTACTGGGAAGCTGGAATAAAATTAGCATTGGGTGTTAATGGAGAAGTGCATTTGTGCATATCTTACCATCCACTACAGTTTTGAACTTGAGACTACCATCATTTTATCTCCTAAATAAATTTGACTTACATCTATTTAGCATATCATTAGTTATGCAGATTCTTGTCATGCAACTGCAATTGTTACTGTTTTGCTCCTGGTGGTGGAAAAGTTTTTTTTCTTCTTGTATACTACAAATTACAACCTAGTTCAGTGTGCTATTAGGTTGGTTCACAAGTGAAAGATCCCTGCTTCAAATCGAGGATCAGCCATGAAGATTTCCCAAGAAAAGAGAAACATCATACAGCTCATCCAAGTCTCTTGGCCAAAAAAATTGCCAAACTGCATCATATAAAAAGCATATGTGTCTGAAAAAAACACAGGCAAGAACCTAAGGGTAATTTTATAACCATTTTAAATGTTAAAATGTATAAAAGTGAGTGGCAGCGCAGTGTATGGTTGTTCCACTACTTACCATCCATTTTTCCATAGACATACATGTCACTTTCACTTTGACATAACTTTGACAGTGTTTGCCTTAGAGAGCTGGAAACTGGTTATATTGGTTCCAAGAAACCCTGAGAGTGTCCTACGCTAAGTTTTAAGCCATGTTAAGGTGTTCGGCACTGAACTTGTTTGATCCGAAACAAATATTGGATCTGAACCACCCAAACATGAAACAAATCTTGAGAGGTTTGCCCTATTCATTTAGACATCTGTAAAACGATTCTCATATGTCCCTGGCAAAGATCCTGGCAACAAGAATCGAAGGCCCATCCAGAAAGGCCGGACCCGGGGCGAAGTATAGGGGGAGGCCGACATGACAGGGCAGAGGGGTCAGCGTAAGGTGGTCGTCAGGTAAGGGAGGGGGAGCGGCTGGCCAGCGGCAGGAGTCGCTAGGGGGAGGTGATAAAGCCCCCTGCGGCTTCCGCCGGTGGTCAGTCGCATAGCGGAGGAGCAGAGGTGAGGGACCCGTCTTACTTCCTGAATGGCCGACTTGGATTCCCTCCTCACGCAGCTTCGTGCTGCCGCCCGGGATGCCGACCCTCTTTGGCTGCAGGCGCAGCTGCAGGGGATTGTGCCTGTGATCTCCAGCGCTGGGGCAGCCGGCACCTCCGTACAGGGTGAAGATCCGGCTGCCTCCTCTCCTCCTGCTTCTACTCCGGTGGGCGGAGCCTCGTCCCGGCGGCAGCGTCGGACGCGGCCGCCCGAACGTTTGAGCCGGAGACGCCAGCGCCCAGGTCCCGACGTCGGCTCCGGAGCCCATCCAGGGGCCCTCCAGGCCGGCGGGCGCGCCCTTCTGCTGGGGGCAGCAGCACCCGGCCTGGGAGGCATCCACTTGAGCGGTCGGGACCAGCGGAGGAAAGGGGGCGGAGCCTGCGGTCTGAGCAGTCCTTCCCCTTCCCCTCCTTGACTCCGCCCCTTTCGGCTTCCCTGGTGACGGTGGCCCCGCCTGGCGATGTTCCGGTCGGGGGGGCCTCCCTGTCTTCAAGTGACCTGCGGCATCCGGATACGGCGGCGCGCCACGGTGTGGGCGTGGCTGGAACTTCTGCTGTGCCTGTGGACGGGCGGGCTCTCCATGGCGGACGTCCTGCTGGGCGTTCCTCTTCTTCGGTGACTCCTCGTCTGGATTGTCCCTCCTGTGCGGGCTGCGGTGGCAGGGCAGCGCCTCTGGTGGATGGTCGTGG
The DNA here is from genome assembly GCF_031893055.1 of Leptodactylus fuscus. Taxonomy (NCBI): domain Eukaryota; kingdom Metazoa; phylum Chordata; class Amphibia; order Anura; family Leptodactylidae; genus Leptodactylus; species Leptodactylus fuscus. The sequence goes on from NC_134268.1 coordinate 87,642,249, forward strand.
TGCTGCAGCGGACGACGTCGTGCCTCCTTCGCAACGGGTGGATTCCGGATCGGCGGCTGGCGGGACCACAGCTCCTGAGCAGCCTGGTGAGTGTTTGTCCATGTCTTGTTCTGTCCCGGCGATTTTTAGGTCTCAGGGGTGTGGGGAGGGGCGTGACAGGCCGACGGGGGGGGGATGGCGTGGTGGCGTCGGGTTCGGATGATGGGTTGCGTATGGAGTTACGGGAGTTGTTGGGTGGTTTGCGGGAAGTGTTGTCTCGGTCAGGCGGGCGTGAGGGGGCCAGTGGGTCCCCAGTGTCGGCCTGGGTGGGGGGCTCCCCGCCCCCTCCTGCCTTTGTGCTGCCCTCCGATGGCGTGGTTCGTAGGGGTTCGGGGGTGGCGGTGTCTGTCCAGACGGAAGGGGAGGGGGATGGTATTCGTTTAGACGATCGGGCCCGGGGGGAGGTGTACCTTTGCTATGAGGGCGCTTTGGGGGCTCATTTGAAAAAGGAGGTTAAGGAAAAAATATGGCGTGATGAATACGTCGAGATTTTTTCCTTGCTTCCGTTGGCAAAGTTTAATTTGGATAAGGGGAAGCGGGATGAGTTTAAAAAGGAGGAGGAGGAGAAGCGGCGTTGGCGCTTAATTCCGCAGACCTTCACTAATTGGATGCAAGCCTTCGCTATTTTGGCTAGCGTGGTGGGGGAGAAGGCGCCGGAAAATTGCTCCGGCCTCTTCTGTTATCAGGATGCTATTGGGGAGGCGTATCAGGTTTATGGGGGTCAGACGTGGCTGCGATATGACGAACAGTTCCGTCAGAGGAAAGCTGTTCGCCCTTCTATCCGGTGGGACCAGAAGGACATCGGGCTGTGGCTTAGAGTCATGGCTCCGGCGCGGTTAGGCCAGTCCTTTCAAGGGGGGGCCGGATCTTCCGGCCAAGCTAGTCAGGGTGCCACGGGACAGAGTGCGGGGGGTAAAGCGGGACAATGTTGGCAATTTAACGAGGGCCACTGTAAGTTTGGCGCGTCCTGCAAATTCAAGCACGCCTGCTCGGTGTGCGGTGGAACCTCGCACGGAGCCTCCCGTTGTTTTAAAAAGGGGAAGGGTAAGCAGTCCGGTGGGGGTTCTGGCCATGGGGCAGACTCCGGTGAAGCTGGTAGAGATGGAGCCCTTTCTAAGTCGGTATCCTAACCGCCTTGGGGCTCAATTGTTGAGAGAGGGTTTTAGTCAAGGTTTCCGGATACTGTCCTCGGCTCGAGGGGCTTCGTTGTCCAAGCGGAATTTGGCTTCTGCTTACCAGAACCCGAAGGTTGTACGGGAAAAGCTGGACAAGGAGGTGTCTCTCGGGCGGATGGCGGGTCCTTTCCAGTCCCCTCCATTGGTTGATTTGATTGTTTCCCCATTGGGGGTTGTTCCCAAAAAGGAACCTAACAAGTTTAGGATGATACATCATTTATCGCACCCCAAAGGGGGGTCGGTAAATGATGGGATCGCGCCCGAATTGAGTTCTGTTGTTTATACCTCCTTTGACGCAGCGGTGCAGTGGGTCCAACGGTATGGTCGTGGAGCGTTAATGGCCAAGACGGATATCGAGGCGGCTTTTCGTCTCCTCCCAGTGCATCCTGAGAGCCTTCGGCTTTTGGGGTGTTTTTGGGAGGGGTCGTATTTTGTTGATCGGTGCCTCCCTATGGGGTGCTCGATCTCATGTGCCTATTTTGAGGCTTTTAGCTCATTCTTGGAGTGGGTGGTGCGGGACCTGGCGGGTGTCGGGTCCGTCATTCACTACTTGGATGACTTCTTGTGCCTCGGCCCTGCTGCCTCGTCTGTCTGCTTGGCTTTGCTCCGGACTTTTGAGTGGGTGGCGGCGCGGTTTGGGGTCCCTTTGGCGCCGGAAAAAACTGAGGGTCCGACCACGTGTTTGAGTTTCCTGGGGATCACGATTGATTCCGAGCGCATGGAATGCCGCCTGCCGGAGGACAAGCTTTTGGCCCTTCGGCGGGAGGTGGATCGTGCTGCTGGTTTGCGGAAGATTACTCTGCGGGATTTGCAATCCCTCTTGGGTAAGCTCAATTTTGCGTGTCGGATAATGCCCATGGGGCGGGTTTTCTGCCGGCGGTTGGCAGGGGCTACGTCTGGGGTATCGTCCCCTCGGCATTTTTTGCGGTTGACGAGGGATCACAGGAATGATCTTGAGGTGTGGGCCAGATTTTTACGTGATTACAACGGCCGCTCCTTAGTTATGTCACCTGTGGCTGATGTTTTTGATTGGGACCTGTACACTGATGCTTCGGGGGCGGTTGGTTTTGGGGCTTACTGTCAGGGCCAATGGTGTGCGGGTCGGTGGCTGGTGGAGTGGGTTGAGGCTGGTCCGGTGCGCAATCTGTGTTTGCTGGAACTGTTCCCCATCGTGGTGGCGTTGGAGATTTGGGGGGACCGTTTCAGCAACAAGAAGGTGCGTTTCCATTGCGACAACCAGTCCGTGGTTTGTGCGATTAATGCTTTGACGGCCTCCTCCCCTCCAGTGGTTCGCTTGCTGCGGCAATTGGTCCTTCGTTGTTTGTCCTTGAATGCATGGGTGGTGGCTGTTCATGTCCCTGGTGTTTCTAATGTCATTGCCGATTCTCTCTCTCGGTTTCAGTGGGAGCGGTTTCGGCAAGTGGCGCCCGAGGCGGACGACAGGGGTTTGCCGTGTCCGGATCACCTGTGGAGCGTGGTCTTGCCGCTGCGGATGAGCTGATTCGGTCTTCTTTGGCGGTTGGTACCAGGGCTGCGTATGAGTCTGCATGGCGGGAGTTTGAATTGGTTTTACATGAGTTGGGGGGGGGGAGTCTGTTGACCTGAGACGTTCTGCGGTGTTAGTGCTGGTGGGTCGTGGGGCTTTAGAGGGTTGGTCGGTGTCTAGGGTTAATCGGATGGTGGCGGGGTTGGCTTTTGGTTTCCGTTTTAGGGGTTGGGTTGATGTGACGAAGGATTTCCTGGTGGGTCAGGCGTTGAGGGGTTTTCGGAGGGGGAGGTCCCGTCTGGACGGGAGGCGTCCGGTTTCTTTTCAGCTGCTAGAGCGTTTGGGTGTGATATTGGCGTCTGTGTGTTCTTCTCCGGGGGAGGTCTTACTGTTTCGTTTAGCCTTTTCATGGGCCTTTTTCGGGGCTTTCAGGGTGGGGGAACTGGTGTCGCCGTCGAAATCGAGGGGCGGTGGGGTATTGTTTCAGGACGTCGTGGGGGGTGAGCTGGAAGTGGAGTTTTTGGTTCGTCGCTCTAAGACGGATCAGTTTGGTAGGGGGCGGAGGGTTCGTCTTTTTCGGGTTGCAGGGTCGGAGATGTGCCCGGTTCGTTGTTTCAGGGAGTTCTTGGGGTGCCGCGGTGTGGTTGGTGGCCCCCTTTTGTGTCATGGGGACGGGACTTATTTGTCCCGTTTCCAGTTCACATGGGTTTTTCGTCGGTGTCTGGAGTTTTTGGGTTTGGACCCCTTGAGTTATGCTCCGCATTCGTTCCGCATCGGTGCGGCTACGGAAGCGGTGGTGTCCGGTTTGGGTACGGATGTGGTGCGCCGGATTGGTTGGTGGGCGTCGGGTCGTTTCCTTTCGTATGTTCGTCCTCATTTGTTGTAGGGTTTTCGAAGGGGGTGGCGGCAGGTTGGGGCGGCTTGGTGGCCGGTTGATGGTGCTGGGGTTTGTTTTGGGGACGGGGGCGGGGTTCGATGACTTTGTTTGATTGTTTTTGTTCTTCTCCTAGGTCGTCCCCCGCATTTGGTTTGGATTATGGGGCATTCGTATGTCCACTGGGGGCGGAGCGTGCCTCTGTCAGGCCTCACGGACGTCAGCTTGGGCTCCCCAGGTCGGTGGCTGTGGTGCGTTGGTTGGGGTTTCGGGGTATGTTGTGGGGTCGTTTATTGCGGGAGTTTAATAAATTTTCGAGGCTTGACCGGCACCCTGATGTGTTAGTTTTGCATTTGGGTGGTAATGATCTCGGTTCTCGCCCTTCTAGGGAGCTGGTCCGGGACATTAAGCATGATTTGATGCGTCTATGGTTGCAATGTCCGGGGTTGGTAGTGGTGTGGTCGGACATTGTCCCTCGCCACACTTGGAGGGGTGCTCGGTCGGTCCCTAAGATTAATCGGGCTAGGTCGAAGGCTAATCGTTCGGTTGGGGCATTTGTGATTAAGCATGGGGGGTTGTGGTGCGGCATCGGGAGTTGGAAGATCTGCAGGGTGGGTTTTGGCTAGCTGATGGGGTGCACCTGAACGCTGTGGGCATTGATTTGTGGTCCTTGGGCATTCAGGGGGGTGTGGAACGTGCATTGTCTTTGGTGGGGGGGTCGCAGCCTTGAGGGGGTCAAGGGCTGCGCCCGGTGGCGGGGTGGGAGGTCCTTGGAGTTGCAAAAAACCTTGGGGGTGGGGAAATACACATGGGGTGTATTTCTCCCCAGTTATGTAATTACTGCATATGAGTGGTCTGGCTGCCTCTGGACTCCTGCTGGGTGGCGTCCCGGGGAGTGATTTGCGCTTGGTACTGCCATCAGTTTATGGTGCCCCCATGCCTGTGGTTGCGGCTGGGGGTAACTTGTTTATGATGGTCAGTCTGGCGGTCAGATCTTTAGCTCCAAGGGCTTTCCTCCCTCTTTGTTACTTGCACTATTATTTATATTTTAGTTAGATAAGAGAAGTGGGGTATGGGTAGTTAGTTACTCAGAAAGGATGTTTCAATAAAGAAATGTTGAAATTTGATGTTTGTATTTTATGTAATAAAACGGCTGCTGTGGCCAATTTATCCAACCTCTCTTGTTTGTTTTTTATTTAGGTAAGAAGCAGGGGGAAGGTGGGGGTGAGAGGGATGGGGTTGGGGTTGCAGCAGTGGTAAGTATGAAGATCAGGAAGGACAGCGGACATCCTCAGTGCCATTGTCATGGTTACTAGCCTGGGCCAGGACAACTAGTTTTCTTGTATATGATCCTTTACACTGAGAAGACCTTTGATAAGATCCCCTGGTGTTACCTGTCACTTTGAAAGATCAAAATTTTGATGTCATATTTCTGAAATATGCTTCTCTGTACTCATGAGTGAATACCATGATCATGGTTGATGACAAGATTACACCTTCTTTAGATTTTTTTTTAATCAAAGTACTGAGCAGGGTTGCCTGTTATCCCCATTCCTTTTTAAGTTGCCTATATATTCCCTTCTCTACCACCTCACTACTGCCATTTGCATGGGTTGTGAGGAGAATCATGTTGCAGCAAATGCAGATGACTTAATGGTAACCAATCCCAAACATGGGGAGGGGGGGGGTAGTTTACTCTTTGGGGGACAGGTGAAGCCAGCAACATCGCTATGTGCCTGCCCTGCATGAAGCAAGCAGCGGCAGAAGCGATGCTGCTATTCCGGGGCAGGGGGGCGGAGGAGCGGAATAACAGCATCGCTTCTGCCGCTGCTTGCTTCATGCAGGGCAGGCACATAGCGATGTTGCTGGCTTCACTTGTGCCGGCGTCTAACTCCCCGGCATCCGCTATAATAGGCGGATGCTGGGGACTGTTAGACGCCGGCACAGGCACATCGCTATGCTTCTGCCCTGCATGAAGCCAGCAGCGGCAGAAGCGATGCTGTTCCGCTCCGGGGTCACATATGCAAAGCCAAGCGGCGAGATGCCGCCGGCCCTGCGTGCGCGCTCATACACCAGTCTAACCTTCACAATGCTAATACAGACCCGCAGGGTGTTGGGTCTGTATTCGCATTGTGAAGGGTAGACTGGTGTATGAGCGCGCACGCAGGGCCGGCGGCATCTCGCCGCTTGGCTTTGCATATGTGACCCCGCCCACCAATGACGAGACAAAGCCGGAAGACAGAAGATTTTAGAGGAACGAAGACGGGTAAGTATGCGACGTGGGAATACCCCTTTAAATCTGGATAAAACCAAAGTGCTATCACTATGGGGCCGAACCAAACCCTTATGGGAATCTGGTTTTACATTTGCATTGTGCATGTCTTCATTATCTTATCTGGAAGTATCGAATACCATGGATCCCACTAACTTATACCAGATGAACATCCGCCCATTTATAACTTACTTGGAATCCACAGTTAATAGACGGAAACACCACACCTGTTATTTTTTGCGGAGGGCTAGTTTATTAAATATATGTTAATTTCCCTAACTCCTATAGCATTTCATCTTCCCTACACAACTGCAGTGAAATGAGGGGGCTAAATTTCCCTTCTATCATAATACAATACTGGATATTTAACAAAAGTATTGTAAGCATGATATCTGAATTGGCTAACCAGATAAAAATTACATTTGCAGGCTTTCAAAGCAGAGAGGCTCCTTCTTCAAGCACTTACACATGAATGACTGGGAACAACATGAAACACAAAGAGAGTTCATGAGGTGATACATTACACTAGGTTCACACTGGTGTTCAGGATTCTGTCCTTTCGGTCAGCTTAGAAAGTGGTTACCCGCAGTATAGACTATAATGAGGTCCGCCGGGTTTCCTTGCTTGCAAGACCTTTCTTTCTGCCTATTTTAAGCGGAATGGGGGATGGAGTGACTCAAACGCTAGTGTGTGAACCTCGCTATAGTGAGATAAGACAGAGTAATAAAACTGAGTTTATAAGGGTGAGGACTTGAGTGTTCAGGAATCTGGAGTCAGTCTAATAGAGGGGAAATATAATTTGGCGGAACTTCTGCAGGTGGTCAGGAACTGGCTGCGTAACACTTCTGTTTATACGAACATACCACTGTGCGTGCCTCCCAAATTTATTACTTCAACGATATGAAATCCTACCCTCTTAACAAGAAGAAACCCTTTGCAGTCTTCCACTTGGAAGGCCTGGAACAAAATCCTGAAAACTTTCAGAGTGCATGGTTCTTACTCCCTGTTTTTATCATTCATTAAGAATCCTCAATTTCAAGACAGCCAGATCCATTGTGTGTTTGGGGAGTGGGCAAGGGCAGGTCTTCGCTCCATGGGGAACACCCTCCACTCATCTGATAAAATATCCCTTAACAATCCCAAAACTTAAAGGGGTTGCCAGTGTCTTCCGCAGTTCCGTTGAATGGCTTCAGCAGTTATGTGACCGTCGGAATAGCCTTGCCCACAATACTGTGTGAGTGGCCATTTTCTCGTGGCCTGTGGGCATGTGCAGTCTGCTCTGCCCGAGGCCTAGAAGTCTGAAACAAGTGCCGAAGAAGAGGATGAAGAGGACGTTGCTGACGAAGATGGAGGCGGCACTAGAGAGAGTTCTCTCGCAGCACTTGGCATGAGCAGAGCTAGCCGTACATGCGAGCACATCCCATTCACTTCAATGGGAGCGCTCGTAGTGAAAAAAGCAGCCCATTCATTTCAATGGGGAGCGCTCATATGCCGGCTCCCATTGAAATGAATGGGAACTGCTTTATACGCGCTGATTCTGAACGTGTTTTAACGTTCAGAATCAGGCAGCGTATCAGTAGTGTGAACTTACCCTAAGACATATTCTAGCGAATCCCATCCAAATATAGTGGGAGAATACGCACAGCGGATACGCAGCATGTCAATTATACCAACGGAAACGCCAGCGGTATATTTGAAGCAGAAAGTCTGTAGAGGAAACCTCTGTGGGCTTTCTGTGAAAAGCGCTGCAGGAAAAGTCACGATGTATTACCAAACTTTTTTGCTGCAGCCTGCTTCGTGGGGCTCTAGCCTAAGGGTGCATTCACACTACGGAACGCCAGCGTGTATCAGAGCCGTACACGCCGGCGTTACAGCAGGGCTGCCGGACACTTCCCATTCATTTCTATGGGAGCTGGCATGCGAGCGCTCCCCATAGAAATGAATGGACTGCTTTTTTCCATTCATTTCTATGGGGAGCGCTCGCATGCCGGCTCCCATAGAAATGAATGGGAAGTGTCCGGCAGCCCTGCTGTAACGCCGGCGTGTACGGCTCTGATACACGCTGGCGTTCCGTAGTGTGAATGCACCCTAAGACTAATGCAGCATTTTTTGTTGCAGATTTTGCTGAAGTATTTTGAGCCAAAGTCAGAAGTGGCTTTAAAAAGGAATAGAAAATGTGAAAAAGGACTTAGATATTTCCCTTCTGTTAATGCACTCCTGACTTTGGCTCAAAAAAACGCTGAAAAATCTGCAACAAAAAAAGCTGTGTTTCTGCAATGTGGGGTCTCAACCTTGAACATACAGAGGTAGTTTGTAGAGATGAGTGAACACTGTTTGGATCAGCCGATCCGAACAGCACACTCCCATAGAAATGAATGGAAGCACCTGTGACGCTGACTTTGCCGGTGGCCGGCGTCACAGGTGCTTCCATTCATTTCTATGGGAGCGTGCTGTTCAGATCGGCTAATCCGAACAGTGTTCGCTCATCTCTAGTAGTTTGCAATTACTACACAATCACAATGAAGTCCTTTTGTGACCTTTTTCAATGGGTTACAAAATCCACAGGTCACATGAATGTAAAATCACAGCTGCATGGACCATGAATAATAATGATAAAACATTAAAAGGACATATGAATAAAGGGTTATTCCAGTTCATTTTCATTAATGACCTTTCCGTCATCAATAAACTATCAGAGCGGGCCCAAGGCCTGAGACCCCTGCTATTCAGCTATCTGAAGGGGCTACGATGCTTGTGCCAGTGTAGCGACTCTTTCTGATCAAATCATCTGTGTAAGATGTCATCTTTTACCTGAAAAGTAAATAAACAGAAGAAAAATTATGATGGAATCAGAGCAACAGACTGAAATCAACTGAGGTAACCATAGCCTAAGCTTAGGGTCACAATATTGCTATTTTGTCCGTTGTTCCTATCCATCATAGAATTTTGTGATGTTTAAAAAAACTAAACAAAAAAAAAACAAAAACGGGAGAAAGTGAATTACATTACAGTAAATGCTCAGGGATTCAGGCAAAATATGTGCCTTCCGCGTTTTTTATTCTGTTCATTTTTTGGGCTCATTCATTTACACGACAGGATTCCACGACTATATACTAGCCATTGTATTCACAGCCACAAAGACGTTAATGGATCTATTTACAAGATCCTTGTTTTAACAGTGCGTTCCTTCAATAGACTCATGCAGGGGCGTAATGATCGTGGTCACAGAGAGTGCGACCGCGACCGGGCATGGCAAGGTAAAGGGCACGCAGCCAGCTGGAGTTGGCCGGGGCCTGGTACCACTATGACAGCGGTCAGGTAAAGCCCGGATAAAAGTTTGCACCCAGGCCCACAAGATACTTGTTACACCACTGGACTCTTGTCTATGCGGGATCAACAGACAAAATAGAGGTATTGTGAACTAAGCCTTAGGCTGGTCTTACACGACCGTATTGAATGTACGGTCCGCAAGTTGCTGATCAGCAACACTAGTTGCTGATCGGCAACATAGGCTCCGCAGATGTCCATGTCCTGCCGCACTCGCCCATAGAGTTATATGGGCAAGTCTATGCAGTGCCGCAATTCACGGCCATTACAGACATGTGCTATAAATTGCGGACCACGTTTGCAGCCGGGCCACACCACGGATAAAATATCCGGTGATGTAAGAGGCCACATTTTACAGTCGTGTAAAACCAGCCTTATTTTGCCAGTTTGTTTTTTTGTGGCAGAATTTAGTTGTATTTTTTGGAGAGTAATCTCTAATCTCCCTTATGTCTACGGTCACTTCAAGTCTAAAAACTTATACATCAGTGTGAAGCAGATTGTGAAGTGCTCGGAGCATACTGCTGTACCGCAGTCCCTAAGACTGACAGGACAACACGGGAATTCCCAGTCACTCCGCACAGTGTGACGTGGGGCCGAGTAGTGTCGGGACAGGGCGGTATAGGGAAGGGGCGGCGCACTGAAACTCATTCTCTACCACCAGGAAGCGGTAACAAGTAGCTTCTGAGGAGGACGTTGGGACTCCCTGTTCTGGAGCCTGCTCGGAGTCCCATGTCACCAGTGAGTGTGTGTAGAAGACACTGCGGATACAAGGAGACACTTCCTGCAGCGCACGGCGAATGTGACGTGTATATGACAGGTAGAGGGGCTTTATGGGCGCAGTATACAGCTATGAGACGGGTGGGGGGCGGGAGGAGTACGAGCTGGCAGATGAGAGGGGCACTATGTACAATGACTATACTTGTGTTAGTTAGGTCTCCCCATTTACGTTCTCAGAAGTTTAGAAGTGCTTAGAGATACTTACGAAACTGAAAGTGAAACCATGACCTACTTGCTTATGTGCAATGTATATGTGTAACCTATAGAAGTGTCTAGGCCAAGTGACCCGGAAAAGCGCAGAGAGACAGTCAGTGCACGATCTACTCATTGGCAACCATGGCTGGATAAGATCCCCGGGTACAGCCTGGCATTAACTACTGCACCATCCGACCACTGTACAGTCTCTGCCACATTGACATGCCCTGTAATCTTACCACCTGCTTTTAACCCTTTCACTGCCAAGGGAGTTTGCCCATTTTATACCCCTGCTATCCAGGACAGTTTTCACATTTTCGATACATACAGATAATATGTCATCTCCATGTTATACACACAGCTTAACAAAATATTGTTGACTCCGCCCATTCTCAATAATTTTTCATGTGCCCGCTCACAGTATAATCCTCCTACAGTCACCTGTAAATTATATGTCCCCCTCCATCTCTCCTCCAGTTTCATATACCCCCTTAATCTTTCCCTAGTTTCATGTCCCCCCATCTGTGTCCCCAGCTTCATGTCCACCCATCTCTGTTCCCACTTTCATGTCCCCCTCCATCTCTGCCTCCAGTTTCATGTACCCCCATCTCTGCCCCAGTTTCATGTCCCCCGATCTCTGCCCAATTTTCATGCCGTTCTCCCCCCCCTTCATCTGCCCCAGTGTCATGTCATTCTTCCCCCCTTCATCTGCCCCAGTGTCATGCCGTTCTCCCCCCCTTTCATCTGCCCCTGTGTCATGCCGTCCCCCTGCAATGTTTAACACAAAAAAAACACTTATACTCACCTTCCAATGCTCCCTTGCCGCTCTCTCACTCAATAGTAGTAGGTGCAATGTGAGGTCATCACATCTCACCTACACATGCAGAAGCCGGAGCGCAGTGTTAAAGCAGGAGCTGAGCTGTGACAGCTCCTGCTTTAATCGCCTATGTATTCAACTCATCGGCGTCCTCTTGCAAATATAAATAATTTTGGTAATCTTAATAGTTGGTAGGAATTTGGGCGCATTCCTCCGGACAGGACTGGTGTAACTGAGCCATATTTGTAGTCCGCCTTGCTCGTACCTGCCCTTTTAGATTTGCCCATAAATTTTCAATAGGATTGAAATCAGAGCTTTGTGATGGCCACTCCAAAACATTGACTTTGTTATCCATTTTGTAACCAGTTTGGCAGTTGCTTCAAGTCTTTGTCCATTTGGAAGACACATTTGAGCCCAAACTTTAACTTTGGCTGATATCTTGAGATGTTGCTTCAGTATTGTCAAATAATGTTGTTTCCTCATGATGTCATTCATTTTGTGAAGTCCCTCCTTCAGCAAAACAACCACACAACATGATGCTGTCACCCCTGTGTTTCACAGTTGGGATGGTGTTCTCAGGCTTGCAAGTTTCTCCCCTTTTCCTACAAACTTAACGATGGTCATCATTATGGCCAAACATTTCAATTTTAGTTCCGTCAGACCACAGGATGTCTCCAAAAATTAAGGTCTTTGTTCCTGTGTTTCTTTTGGAGTAATGGCTTCTTTCTGGCAGAGTGGCCTTTCAGTCCATGTCAATACAGTACTCGTTTCACTGTGGATAATGACACACCCTTACCAGCTTCAGCCAGCATCTTCACGAGGTCTTTTGCTTTTGTTCTTGGGTTGATATGCACATTTCGTACCAAAGCCCGGTCTCTTGAACACAGAACCACTCTCCTTCCTGAGCGTTATGATGGCTTAACATTCCTATCTTCTTTGTACTTGTATATAATTGTCTGTACAAATGAACAAGGCAGCTTCAGATATCTGGAAATTGCACAAAAGGATGAACCAGATGTTACGATACTAGTTATTAGATCTGGAGTCCAATCGGTGAGGCAAACAGTACAGTACTTAAATAGTGAGAAATGCAGGAATACTACGTCAGGAGTCGCAGATACCGTGGTCAGACGTTTGCAGAGTTCGGTGCACAGTACAACAAGGGAGATTTTTGAAGGCATTGAAATAATATATTAATATATCCATAAATATATCCATAATATTCATATCTCCTGCGATGGCAGAGGATCCACCTCATTGCACCTCCTCATAAATCAAGCACATCCCCCGTGGTGACATCATTCCTTTAGTAATCAATATCTATGACTAGAGATGAGCGAGTACTATTCGAAACAGTAGTTTCGAATAGCACGCTCCCATAGGAATGAATGGGAGTGGTCAGCGCGCAGGGGGTTAAGCGGCAGGACACGGGCCCCGGCTGCATCCATTCATTCCTATGGGAGCGTACTATTTGAAACTACCGTTTCTAATAGTACTCGCTCATCTCTATCTATGACAGCTCCTAGATTTCAAGTGTAAGTAAACTTTCAAAGAACTTTTGATTTTTATAATATACCTTATTAACAAATTTTAGCTCCTTTCTGTGAAATCCTACAGTTCTTTATTATTTCTGTATTATGAATTGTGTACATATACATGAATTGAGACCAGTTGTGCAGTTCTAGCTATATTATTTCGAGATATATCACTGGTTGACTAAACAGTTGGGATTTGGATATTTATATGCAGATACATATAAATATCTGAGTACTAGTTGTATTTAGAGTCACATGAAAGATGAAAATCTCCTCTTTCAGATGACACCAGGATCACATTTCTGTGTTCGATAATTCCAGGGTAATAACTGTTTGAAATTACCCAACCATATCCTTAGGGTGCATTCACATGGAGGAAAATGGCGCTGAATTTGGTGTGGAATTTCAGCGCTGAAAAAAAAAGTCTGCCATTGACTTCAATGGGTTTCTTTTTCTGTTAGCAGAAAAAGGAACCCATTGAAGACAATGGGAGGCTTTTTTTTTCAGCACTGAAATTCAACACCAAATTCCTCACCGTTTTCCTCTGTGTGAATGGACCCCTATTTTTTCTTCATTACACACAAGCCAGTACACTGTACACAGTAAAAGCCATGTTACTCTCCATAGAGAAACAAGGGAAAAATAGAAATGCAGTATTTCACAGAAAGGAGCCACATAGTATTAATAAACTATTTGGCTCCCATAAAAATGAGTGGAAGCGGCTGGCACGCAGACTTTGCTAGCGGCCGTCCGTTTCCCCCCCCCCCCCCGCGTTCTGGCTACGTCTATTCATTTCTATGGGAGCGTGCTATTCGAAATGGCTGTTTTGAATAGTGTTCGCTCATCTCTAGTAGTTAATTAATTATTTATTTTTTCATACACTTATTTCTTTTTCTTTTCAACTTTTTTTTTTTTACTTTTTATTTATGTCCCACTAGGGGACCTGAACCAGTTCTCCACTGGATTGCTGGTTCAGCACTATAGACTGCGATACAAATGTATTGCAGTCTATAGAGGAAGTCACCCTATGCAGACGCATAGGCTGACTTCATCATTTCCCGACAGGATCATTCAGGTATGTTTGGGATGCAGGCAGTCTGAGGTCACTAGCTAGACCCCAAGCTGCAGAACCTACATATGGGTTCCCCCCACCCCTCAATGTTGCTATGGGGGAAGCCCAGGGGACAGTTTGGATATCATGTTTGACCGCAGCATCCAAGAGGTTAAAAAACCACATCAGAGCTCAGCTCTGATGTGGGGGTTAAGGAGCAGGGTGTTATCTGTTAGTTGGATGCCGCCCAATAGTTTAGGTTTAATTTAGAAACTCTAAGATCATGTTTCACCGCGGCATCTTAGGGGGTTAAACAGCGGGGATCAGTATTTATCACTGTCACCGCTATTGTAGCGGGAGCCTGGCTAATCAGACATAGTCGGACTCTCATGCTGATCGCTCTGCTTCTGTACCCGTGCGATCAACATCACGTACAAGCACGAGTGAATGCGGCAACTAACCATATTCCCTGATGTGCATGTATGTGAAATAGCGTTAAACCTTTGACAGTATCTTCAAAACTGTTTTCATAGCATTTGTCTTGAGGACATACATTTCTAAAAATGCCTATTGATTTTTCTAGGTGATTTTGACCATAGTTAGACCATGGAATCACAAGGACCAGGTTCAAACATGTCCCTGGATGACATCCGCATGAGTTCTACAGACCTGCTAGACAAGAGAGAAATTGATTGTGGAGGATTTGGCAAAGTGTTTTTATGCTGCCATCGGACACATGGGCTAGTGGCACTGAAAACTGTTTTTACAGGAAATAAAACTGTTTCGTAAGTAACATTTCAGTCACCCCTACCATGTTAATGTAGTTCTTGAACTACTATGAACAACTTCTTATTTTTCATTAATTTGCATATTCATTACCCAGAAATCTTAGCCAGGCATGCATGGTTTAATAACTCTCTGTACCTTCTCTCCCCACGAATCATTCGTGCGGGCAGTGCGCGGCAAGAACACGGACCCCATTATAGTCTATGGCGTCTGCGTGCTTTTACAGCACAAAGTCTGAAATTGCGCTTGTATTCCATTCGGTGGGTCTCCATGCAGACTCTTCCCGGACAGAATACAAAAGCAGATGTGAACAGGACATAAGGATCAGTCATAAATTGCCTGGAAAACTTCTTTAGGCTGAGGCCCTACATTGCAGAAACGCAGAATTTTTTTGTTGAAGTTCTTGCTGCAATATTTTGAGCCAAGTCATGAGTGGATTTAACAGGAAATCATTTTAAGTACTTTCTTTATAGTTTCCTTTTAGGCTTAGGCCCCATGGGCTGGAACCGCCGCGCTAAAGCGCTAACAATCGCGGCGTGAACGCATTACGGTTCTTCCCGCAGCGCTTTGAACAGATAATTCACAGAGTTTTCCTCCGTGGACTTTCTGTTACAATTATATCTATGGGAAAGCCGCTGGCGTTTCCGTAGATATAATTGACATGCTGCGATTTTCAAAACCGCAACGGTTTTCCGCAAAGTGGGCAAGGGATTTGCATTAATCCCATCCACTTTGCAAGCACTGTAAAACGCCGCGATTTTTCCTGCGGTGTTTCCGCTGCGGCCAAATTGCGGCGTTTCCGGCCCTTGGGGCCCCGGCCTTAAAGCCACTCCTGACCTTAGGCCAAAAACCTGCAGTAAAATCTTCTAAAAAAAATGCTACCTTTTCCCTATGTGGGGCCTTAACTTTAAGGCCTAATTCTGACAAGCATATAGAGTATTTGGGTTATGTGCAGTCTGTTTCTATATGGACAGCACACAGTAAAATAGACATGCGTGCAGCAATTGACACTAATGTTTTGATGAGATAGAATTTGATACCATTGAAGACAGTTGTCTACAACCTCCTAGTATAGCATAGTATAGTATAGTATGCATAGTATAGCAGCCATGGCATTTAAGGGGTTATGGGGTTATGGATGGAGGGGGCTCGCACATGGCGGCCAGGGGCCTAATGAAGGCTTCCAGGGCTGTCTGTATACGTTCCTATTAGACCATGCCAAAGTCATAAAATTATAGGTATTAGAATGCATTGCACAACATAGGGAGTGCAATGCATTATAAATATGATCAGAAAATCGCAAGTTAGTCTCTCAGGGGAATAACAAATATGAATAACCAGGTCCTTTCTTTTATTACTGTTTTGATTGTGATTTCACTTGTATTTCTGTATTACAGCTACAATAATAATCTCTATGAGGAGGGTAAAAAGATGTATAAACTCAACCATGAACGAATCGTAAAGTTGATTGGTATCATCTTGGAAGATTGTAACTATGCTTTGGTGATGGAGTATATGACGAAAGGAAATTTGTTACATGTTTTAAAACAGGTACAACACCATGTCATCAACTGTCTTTTTGATATAGACATTTATACCAACTGTTGTCACGATTCTCAACAATAATTCAATCTAATTATATATCCCATAATCATTAACCTAATAAAGGGGTTTTATCTATCATTAGAGTCCCTTTTTTAACGAAGAACACGTCAGAATAGCCTTAAGAAAGGCTATTCTTCTCTTACCTTTCTTTTTCTGATCCACACCGCCGTTCTTGAGAAATTTCTTATTTCCTCCATATACAGTCCTATGAAAAAGTTTGGGCACCCCTATTAATCTTAATCATTTTTTGTTCTAAATATTTTGGTGTTTGCAACAGCCATTTCAGTTTGATATATCTAATAACTGATGGACACAGTAATATTTCAGGATTGAAATGAGGTTTATTGTACTAACAGAAAATGTGCAATATGCATTAAACCAAAATTTGACCGGTGCAAAAGTATGGGCACCCTTATCATTTTATTGATTTGAATTCCCCTAACTACTTTTTACTGACTTACTGAAGCACAAAATTGGTTTTGTAACCTCAGTGAGCTTTGAACTTCATAGCCAGATGTATCCAATCATAAGAAAAGGTATTTAAGGTGGCCAATTGCAAGTTGATCTCCTATTTGAATCTCCTCTGAAGAGTGGCATCATGGGCTACTCAAAACAACTCTCAAATGATCTGAAAACAAAGATTGTTCAACATAGTTGTTCAGGGGAAGGATACAAAAAGTTGTCTCAGAGATTTAACCTGTCAGTTTCCACTGTGAGGAACATAGTAAGGAAATGGAAGACCACAGGGACAGTTCTTGTTAAGCCCAGAAGTGGCAGGCCAAGAAAAATATCAGAAAGGCAGAGAAGAAGAATGGTGAGAACAGTCAAGGACAATCCACAGACCACCTCCAAAGAGCTGCAGCATCATCTTGCTGCAGATGGTGTCACTGTGCATCGGTCAACTATACAGCGCACTTTGCACAAATAGAAGCTGTATGGGAGAGTGATGAGAAAGAAGCCGTTTCTGCACGTACGCCACAAATAGAGTTGCCTGAGGTATGAAAAAGCACATTTGGACAAGGCAGCTTCATTTTGGAAACAAAAATTGAGTTGTTTGGTTATAAAAAAAAAAGGCGTTATGCATGGCGTCCAAAAAGAAACAGCATTCCAAGAAAAACATATGCTACCCACTGTAAAATTTGGTGGAGGTTCCATCATGCTTTGGGGCTGTGTGGCCAATGCCGGCATCGGGAATCTTGTTAAAGTTGAGAGTCGCATGGATTCCACTCAGTATCAGCAGATTCTTGAGAATAATGTTCAAGAATCAGTGACGAAGTTGAAGTTACGCCGGGGATGGATATTTCAGCAAGACAATGATCCAAAACACCGCTCCAAATCCTCAGGCATTCATGCAGAGGAACAATTACAATGTTCTGGAATGGCCATCCCAGTCCCCAGACCTGAATATCATTGAACATCTGTGGGATGATTTGAAGCGGGCTGTCCATGCTCGGCGACCATCTAACTTAACTGAACTTGAATTGTTTGTCCAAAATACCTTTATCCAGGATCCAGGAACTGATTAAAAGCTACAAGAAGCGACTAGAGGCTGTTATCTTTGCAAAAGGAGGATCTACTAAATATTAGGTAATGTCACTTTTCTGTTGAGGTGCCCATACTTTTGCACCGGTCAAATTTTGGTTTAATGCATATTGCACATTTTCTGTTAGTACAATAAACCTCATTTCAATCCTGAAATATTACTGTGTCCATCAGTTATTAGATATATCAAACTGAAATGGCTGTTATAAACACCAAAATATTTAGAACTAAAAATGATTAAGATTAATAGGGGTGGCCAAACTTTTTCATAGGACTGTATAAATGAGTTGTCAGACAGCACAGGAGGTGTTCACCTTTGCTCAAACAGCACAAGCACCGACTGCGCATGTCCGTCGGCCATTTTCCTGTGGTCAAACAGGCACTCTTGTAAGAGGACACAGGAAAAGGTCCTATCTGAAAACTCATTTACATATGGAAGAAATAAGAAGTTACTCAGGAACGGCGGCGTGGATCAGAAAAAGAAGAAAAGTAAGAGAATAATATCCTTTCTTAAGGCTATGCTAACATGTTCTTAGTTATATTTTTTTAAAAAAAGGGGATTCTAATGATAGAAGCCCTTTAAAGGGATTCTGCCAATAGAATCCCTTTTTTACTTAAACCCATTTCAGAATAGCCTTAAGAAAGGCTATTCTTCCTCTACCTTTAGAAGTCTTCTCCGCGCTGCCATTTGGTATACATTATATATATATATATATATATATATATATATATATATATATATATATATATATATATATATATATAATATAATATAATATATATACATGTATATTCCCGGTTTTCTTCCAGCATCCGGAGAAGGTCCCCAGCAACTCAAACAGCACTTGGGGGCATCCCCTGTGCTGTGAGAAAACTCTCCAGCGCCGCCTTGTTCTTGTTCTCCACCTCTTCTCTTCGGTTTAGCCACAGGAAAATGGCCGACTGCGCCCACTGTGCATATCCATCAGCCATTTTCCTGCGCAAACGTCCTGTCGTATTCTGTTTCCTCACATCCAAAAGGTTATATTTACTGCAGACCTATTGCCATTGAACACGTGCTGACGTCATAATGATGTCTTTTGCCTCCACGTCACTTCCGTCCTCAGTTCGGCAGGACGGATATGTGGTCACTGCCATATTCTTACGGCATGCACCAATTATGCAACTGAACTTGGGGAAATATGGGTATGTACTCATGTAACTGCCGTTCTCCACCTGCAATTTATCTGTCCCTTATTAGACCTCTATAATACAAGTTTCTATCAACCTCAGTGACACCACCTCGTGACAAAGGTGGAGACGAAACGCATGTTCGGAGTGTTGTTAAGGCTCACTCTGGCCCATCGCCTCTTCAGTATATCAGTATATTCTTTGAATGCTCCATACAGGTATTTTATACTTAGATTTTTGGTTCAACTGCTGTTTTAGTCTGGCTGAATAGCCAAAATGTATATGTTACTAAGTAGCATTTGTTCTCAGGTATATATATATATATATATATATATATATATATACTGTATATATATATAATATATATATATATATATCTGGTAAGCAGTATTACAACTTTACATCGCTTCGTCTATACCCTTTTGCATTATGGCACTTATACAACAACACCATCTATCTATCTATCTATCTATCTATCTATCTATCTATCTATCTATCTATCTATCTATCTATCTATCTGTATATACAGTACAGACCAAAAGTTTGGACACACCTTCTCATTCAAAGAGTTTTCTGTATTTTCATGACTATGAAAATTGTAGATTCACACTGAAGGCATCAAAACTATGAATTAACACATGAATTATTTACCATATTTTTCGGACTATAAGACGCACCTAGGTTTTAGAGGAGGAAAATAGGGAAAAAAAATTTTGAAGCAAAAAATGGTAAAATATTTAATATATGGGAGTTGTAGTTTTGCAACAGCTGCAAGGCCACATTGACAGGTGACCCTGCAGCTGTACGGGGATGCATAGAGTGTTTTTTTTGCGGGGCCAGCTGTACTTTTTAGTTATACCATTTTGGGGAATATCTATTGCTTAGATCACCTTGTATTGAAAAAACCCCCGGTGGTTTATGATATATATATATATATATATATATATATATATATATATATATATATATACATTTATTATTATATTTTTCTAGGGACAGGAGGTGATTTAGAACTTTTATTTATATTTTTAAAGCTTTTTTTTTTTTTTTTACTATTTTATTCCCCCCTGGGGGCTTGAACCTGCGGTCACTTGATTGCAAGTCCCATAGACGGCAATACAACTGTATTGCCGTCTATGGGACATTCTGTCTACTAGTATTACGGCTGTTCATAGAGACCAGCCGCAATACTAATACAGCAGTGACAGGCCTGGGAGCCTGCGATATCGCCACGCAGGAGCCGGCCTGCAACTTCACAGGTACGGGGCCGGTGGGGACTGGCCCCGGGGGAGAAGGGGCCGTCGATACTGACCCGGCATCCGCTGTACTAGAGAGGCGGATGCCGGGGAGGGATAGACGCTGGCACAGGTGCCGGGCCTGAGACATCGCTGCGCTCCACTGTCCTGCATGAAGCCAGCGGCGGGGGGACGGAGGAGCGGAATAGCATCACTCCTGCCGCTGCTGGCTTCATGCAGGGCAGAGGAGCGCAGCGATGTCTCAGGCCCCGGCGTCTATTCCCTTGCCGGCATCCGTCTCTCTAGTACAGCGGATGCAAGGCGCCACATTCGGACTATAAGACGCACCCTTCTTTTCCCCCCCGTCTTATAGTCCGAAAAATACGGTACTTAACAAAAAAGTGTGAAACAACTGAAATGTCTTGTATTCTAGGTTCTTCAAAGTAGCCACCTTTTGCTTTGATTCCTGCTTTGCACAGTCTTGGCATTCTCTTGATGAGCTTCAAGAGGTAGTCACCTGAAATGGTTTTCACTTCACAGGTGTGCCCTGTCAGGTTTAACCCCTTAGCAACCTTTGACGTACTATTACGTCATGGACGCGAGGTACTTCGCGCACCATGAAGTAATATTACGTCATGGTGATTCCGCCCGCTCACTAGCTGAGCGGGCGGAATCGGAACTGAGTGATAGCTGTTACTGACAGCTATCACCCTTTTCCATAACCTCCGGTCGGTACTTTTACCGATCGGAGGTTTTAACCCTTTGATTGCGATGGTCAAACATGACCACCGCAAACAAAGGGTGCCGCGATCTCTCCCCCCCCCCCCCGCCGGCACCCCCCGGACCGAGATCGGGGGGTGCCGGTATCTGTAGTACGTAGTCTGGGGTCTAGTTAGTGACCCCAGACAGCCCTGAGCACTCATTTACTTACCTGGTGCTCCCGGCGTCTTCTGGAAGTGAGCTGTCCCGTCCGCACAGCTCACTTCCTGTGTCTAGAGTGAGACACGTGCAGGCTGTCACTGCAGCCTGTGTCTCAGTCTAGAGTAGAGAATCAGTGATGCAATCTTCACTGATCCATGTGTCCCATAGACACAAGAACAAGTAAAAAAAAAAAGTGTAAAAAAAAAAAAAAAAAAAAAAAAAAGTATTTGAAAACAATTAATAAAGTTATAAAGTCCCAAAAATCCCTTTTTTCTATAAAAAATGAATTATGTAAAAAAAACACAAAAAAATAATAAAAACAATACATATTTGGTATTGTCGCGTCCGTAACAACCTGTACAACAAAACTGAAACAATATTTAATGTACACAGTGAACGGCGGTAAAAAATAACGGAAAAAACCCGCCGGAAGTAGTGATTTTTCGCCATCTCACCTTACAAAATGTGCTATAAAAAGTGATCAAAAAGTCATATGCACCCCAAAATAGTACCAATAAAATGCACAGGTTGTCCCGCAAAAAATAAGCCCTCAACCAACACTGTCAAGCGAAAAATAAAAATGTTACGCCTCTCAGAAGATGGCGATGCAAAAATCACTGATTTATGTCCCCAAATGTGTTTTTGTTCTGTAGACTTAGTATCGCATAAAAAAATAACATAAATGAGGTATCGCCGTAACCGTACCAACCCGCAGAATAAAGGTCACATGTTACTTATACTGTACGCTGCATGGCAAAAAATGTAAAAGGTAAAACTCAATACCAGAATTGATTTTTTCTCTTTTAAATCCAGCAAAAAAAGAGTTAATAAAATGTAATCAGTAAGTTTTAGGCACCCCAAGATGGTGTCATTACAAAATACATCGTATCCCGCAAACAACAAGCCCTTATATGGCCACGTCAGCAGAAAAATAAAGAAAATATAGCCTCTACCAATGTGAAGACAAAATCACGCAAAATCGCCAAATCATTAGAACACAACTGGGTGCGGCAGGCAGGGAATGTATAAGCTGTGCAAGCGAATATCAGGGGACACCCTATATTTACAGCTTATGAGGGAAAATATACCAGAAGTGACCCCCAAAGTGACCCCAGTGTGACTCCCCCAATCATAGGAGCTACTGGGGGTACAGTAGGGAATTTAGTGTCTGCAATGTCCTCCGCACCGCTTATATATTCCCTCTTCGCCATCCGCTTTGCAGTCACGTCTGGGATACTAATACTCACTACACCCCCTGATACATTCTTTGAGGGGTGCAGTTTTCAAACTGCGGTCACTCCTTTGGGGAATCCACTTTTCTGGTACCTTACAGGCTCTACAAACATGACATGGCGTCTAGATACCAAACATCTGAATCTGTACTCCAAAAGCCGCATCGCGCTCCTTCCCTTCTGCCCCCTGCTGTGTGCCCAAACTGCAGTTTATGCCACATGTATGACACTGGTGTAACCGCGGTAATGTCATATGTGAGTATAAACTGATATTAGGGCACATGTATGACACTGGTGTACCCCAGATAACGTACGTAATGTCATATGTGGGTATAAACTGATATTAGGGCCCAGCCAGACACAGAAGGGAAGAAGGTTATTTGGTTTTTGGAGCACAGACTTAGACGGTTTGGTTTTTGGATGCCATGGCACTTTTGCAGAGACTCTAAAATCTCCCCTACAAAATGGGGTCACTTCTTGGGGAATTCCAGTTTACTGGCACCTCCAGGGCTCTGCAAAAACAACATGGCACCCAGAAAGTCCCTCTAAATCTGTACCCCAAAAGCTATAAAGCGCAGTGCTCCTTCCCTTCTGAGCCCTGCTGTGCACCCAAGCAGCAGTTTATACCCACATATATAATTTTTTTGCCCCTCGGGATCGCCCACTTAATAGTTTTAGGAGTGCAGGTCTCTGACAATACAAAGTGGGTGCAATGCATTGGATACCAAAATGGCATATTTCTTTAAAAATTTCAAATTTTGGGAAGCATTTTTAGTCTCAAAATCATAATACCACTTGATACATTCCTTGATGGGTGTAGTTTCTAAAATGGGGTCACTTTTGAGGGGTTTCTATTGTATTGATACTTTAGGGGCTCAGCAAATCCGACATGGCACCTCAAAACTATTCCAGCAATATATGCCCTCCAAAATCCAAATAGCGCTCTTTCCATTCTGAGCCCCAACATGTACCCATACATCAGATTATGATCCCATATGGGGTATTGCCGTGTTCAGGGGAAATTGTGTAACAAACTGTGGAGGGCTCTTAATTCTCTAAGTACTTGCAAAAATTAAAAATATGGCGCTAAATGGACGATTTATTGGAAAAAAAGTAATTTTTTCATTTTCACATCTCAATGGTAAAAAAATCTGTGAAACACCTGTAGGGTCCAAGTGCTCACTAAACCCCTTGATAAATTCCTTGAGGGGTCTAGTTTTCAAAATGGGGTCGTTTTGGGGGGGGGGGGGGGGGTTTCCACTGTTCTAGCACTTCAGGGGCTCTCCAAATGCAACAACGTGCCTGAAACAGATTTCAGCTAAATTTGCCCTCCAAAATCCCAATAGCGATCCTTCAGCTCTGGACTTTACAGTGTGCCCATACATCACTTTACATCCACATGTGGGGCATTTCTGTAGTTGGGGCAAAGTGCTTGACAATTTGTGGGGTGCATTTTCTTTTTTAACCCCTTGTGAAAATGCATAATTTGGGGTTAAAGCTACATTTTATAGCAAAAAATGTCACTTTTCCTTTTGTTGGGCCAATTCTGTTACACTCCTGTAGGGTCAAAGGGCTCACTAAACCCCTTGGTAAATTCCTTGAGGGGTATAGTTTCCAAAATGGGGTGACATTTTGGGGGTTTCCACTGTTTTGGCACATTGGGGGCTCTGCAAAAGGGACATGGTGCCTGAAAAGTATTCTAGTAAAATCTGGCCTACAAAATCCAATTAGCGCTCTATCCGTTCTGAGAGCGACCGTGTGCCCGTACATTAGGGTACCAGCACATATGGGGTATTGTCGTGTTCGGGAGAAATTGTGTAACAAAATGTGGGGTGCAGTTTCTCCTTTAACCCTTTGTGAAGATGAAAAATTTGGGGCTACAGTGACATTTTATTATAAAAAAAGTAATTTTTCATTTTCACATCTCAATGGTAAAAAAATCTGTGAAACACCTGTAGGGTCCAAGTGCTCACTATACCCTTTGATAAATTCCTTGAGGGGTCTAGTTTCCAAAATGGGGTGACATTTTGGGGTTTTCCACTGTTTTGGCACCTTGGGGGCTTTGCAATCGGGGCATGGCGCCTGAAAAATATTCTAGCAAAATCTGGCCTACAAAATCCAATTAGTTCTCCATCTGTTCTGAGAGCGACCGTGTGCCCGTACATTAGGGTACCAGCACATATGGGGTATTGTCGTGTTCGGGAGAAATTGTGTAACAAAATGTGGGGTGCAGTTTCTCCTTTAAACCTTAGTAAATGTGTAAATTCTAGGGCTAAATGAATATATTAGTGACAGAAATTGAAAAATGTAAATTTGACCTCCATTTTGTTTTAATTGTTGTGAAATGCTGAAAGGGTTAAGAAACTTTCTAACTGCTGTTTTAGATTCTTTCAGGAGTGCAGTTTTTAGAATGGGGTGACTTTTGGGGGGTTTTATTATAGAGGCCTTTCAAGTTCCCTTCAGAACTGAACTGGTCCCTTGAAAAATGTGTTTTGGAAATTTTCTTGAAAATTTGGAAAATTACTGCTTGACTTGTAAGCCTTATAATATCTGAAAAAAATGAAAGGGTGCTTAAAATTTGATTGCTACATAAATCAGAGACATGGTTAATTATATTTATGAAAAAATTCGGGTAGTATGACTTTCTATTTCAAAGGCTTGCAATTTCAAAGTTTGAAAACTGCATTTTTTTCAAAATTTTCACCAAATTTCCTATTTTTTCATAATTAAAGACAAAACATATCAACAAAAATTTACTACTGACATGAAGTACAATGTGTTACGAAAAAACAATCTCAGAATCACTTGTGTAAGTTAAAGCGTCTCAAAGTTATCGCCATTTAAAGTGACACATGTCAGATTTGAAAAAAGAGGCCTGGTCCTTAAGTCACTTTTGGGCTGTGTCTCTAAGGGGTTAATAAGTGAGATTTCTTGCCTTATAAATGTGGTTGGGACCATCAGCGGTGTTGTGCAAAAGTCAGGTGGATACACAGCTGATAGTCCTACTGAATAGACTGTAAGGGTCCATTCACACGGAGTAACGGCCGCAAAATAACGCGGCGTATACGATCCAGCCTCCCATTGAAATCAATGGGAGCTTTTACGGTGCTCAAAATCTCACACGCCGAATACGTGCCAGGTCACGTGGCACATTACTCCGTGTGAATGGACCCTTAGAATTTGAATTATGGCAAGAAAAAAGCAGCTAAGTAAAGAAAAACGAGTGGCCATCATTACATTAAGGAATGAAGGTCAGTCAGTCCGGAAAAATTGGGAAAACTTTGAAAGTGCCCCCAAGGGCAGTTATAAAAACCATAAAGCGCTACAAAGAAACTGGCTCACATGAGGACCGCCCCAGGAAAGGAAGACCAAGAGTCACCTCTGCTGCGGAGGATAAGTTCATCTGAGTCACCAGCCTCAGAAATCGCATGTTAACAGCAGCTCAGATTAGAGACCAGGTCAATGCCACACAGAGTTCTAGCAGCAGACACATCTCTACAACAACTGTTAAGAAGAGACTTGGTGCAGCAGGCCTTCATGGTAAAATAGCTGCTAGAAAACCACTGCTAAGGAAAGGCAACAAGCAGAAGAGACTTGTTGGGGCTAAAGAGCACAAGGAATGGACATTAGACCAGTTTGAAATCTGTGCTTTGGTCTGATGAGTCCAAATTTGAGATCTTTGGTTCCAACCACCGTATCTTTGTGCAACGCAGAAAAGGTGAACAGATTCTACATGCCTGGTTCCCACCGTGAAGCATGGAGGAAGAGGTGTGATGGGGTGGGGGTGCTTTGCTGGTGACACTGTTGGGGATTTATTCAAAATTGAAGGCATACTGAACCAGCATGACTACCACAGCATCTTGCAGCGGCATGCTATTCCGTACAGTTTGGGTTTAGTTGGACCATCATTTATTTTTCAACAGGACAATGACCCCAAACACACCTCCAGGCTGTGTAAGGGCTATTTGAGAGTGATGGGGTGCTACGCAAGATGACCTGGCCTCCACAGTCACCAGACCTGACCCCAATCGAGATGGTTTGGGGTGAGCTGGACTGCAGAGTGAAGGCAAAAGGGCCAACAAGTGCTAAGCACCTCTGGGAACTCCTTCAAGACTGTTGGAAGACCATTTCAGGTGACTACCTCTTGAAGCTCATCAAGAGAATGCCAATAGTGTCCAAAGCAGTAATCAAAGCAAAAGGTGGCTACTTTAAAGAACCTAGAATATAAGACATATTTTCAGTTGGTTCACCCTTTTTTGTTAAGTATACAATTCCACATGTGTTAATTCATAGTTTTGATGCCTTCAGTGTGAATCTACAATTTTCATAGTCATGAAAATACAGAAAACTCTTTGAATGAGAAGGTGTCTCCAAACTTTTGGTCTGTACTGTGTATATATATATATATATATATATATATATATATATATATATATATATATTTATACGCACACGCATCTTTGCACAGATTAAGGGTGTAGCCATTTAGCTGTCTGTTTTTGGTATGTGGGTAACTTAACACCTTGTACACTGTCAGTTTTGTCTTGGTCTATTTATTTTAGATATGTGACATCTATACATATATTTTAAACAATAAAGTTTGATATTTTTTTTATATCTTGTCTGCCCATTGTGTATTGAATGATTTTATCTTATTTTTTATTTTCGGTTGTTTTACATGTTCATATGAGGACAACATGTTGTTACTTGAAGGGTCACTCCATGTTTAGAGATGAGCTCGAGGGGAACCTTACCCCTGTTAGCTTTGCATTCTTATGTCTCAGTGTTATGTAGTTATTATTAAATTTACAAAGAAGATTTGTTGCAGAAATGCCTTTGGGGATTTTAAAAGGATTCTATCATTAGAATCCCTTTTTCTACAAAGACATTTTTAGCCATTTTTTGACTTTTCTTTTTCTGATCTGCGCTGCCAGTCTTGAGAATTTTCTATTTTATTTTTTATGCAAATGAGTCTTCAGAAAGCACAGGGGGCGTCCCCTGTACTCACCGAAGGCGCTTCAGGATTTTGTTGTTCTGTTGTTTCTTTGTGAAATGTGTTTAGATATTTCTATCACTATGTTCACATCAGTTTTGTGTCTGTTGTTATGGGCAGCCAGCGTACCAGAACAATGGACTAAAACAGCAGACACATACGGAGCCTGACAAACCCCATTGACTATAATGGGATCATCAGAACTTTAAACTGAAACCACCAGACAAAAAGTCAGACTTGCAGCAGTTTTTTGTCTGGTGATTTTCGACACACATTGCAATGACGTTTTCCAGCAGAGACTGCGATGTAGATGGGAACCCAGTCTTACTAATATTCAAGTTTGTTTGATTTTTGTTACATCAGTCATGTAATGTGGTTTTCTTTACTGTTGAACTTCGCCATGAATCTCGGTTTCTTAAGATTTGTTATATTTTGTGCTTTCAGGTAACAGTACCAGTTTCAGTAAAGGCTCGATTCATTCTGGAAATTATTGAAGGAATGATGTATCTGCATAATCAGAATGTGATTCACAAGGATCTAAAACCAGAGAACATATTAGCAAATGATGAGTTTCATGTGAAGGTAATCTTTACTGTAATGTTTGCATATAGAAAAAGCAGAATTGTATAAAAAATATCTTCTCTCATTTTTAAACAACTCATTATTATTATTATTGTTTATTTATATAGCATGGTGCTTTACATGGGGTTTACATACAGTACACAAAATATACAGGCAGATATAAAACTAACAGTGACCGACTGGCACAGTGGGGTAGAGGGCCCTGCCCGCGAGGGCTTACAATCTATGAGGGAAGGGGGGTAGAGACAGAAGGAGAGGGGGAGACAGTTCAGATGGCGGTGTGGTGATAGTGTTATTGGAGGTTGTAGGTCTTCCTGAATAGGTGAGTCTTCAGGGCCTACTTGAAGCTTAGGATTATGAGGGTCACGGTGTGACAGTAATCTAGGCGGGAGATTATGAGGGCCTGGACGAGTGTCTTAGTCGCTTTAGGGATGAGGAAGGAGCGGATTCGGTGGATGTTCTTGAGTTGGAGGCGGCAGGAAGTGTTGAGGGATTGAACGTGTGACTTTAAGGATAGGTCGGGGTCCAGTGTTACTCCAAGGCATCGGGCCTGTGGGACAGGGATACGTTTGGTTCCGTTGACTTTGATAGATGGGTCGCGTGGAGGGGCCATACGAGGTGGGGCAAAGATGATTAACTCCGTTTTCTCCATATTGAGTTTGAGAAAGCGGGAGGAAAGGAAGGAGGCTACAGCTGTTAAATAATCTGGAACTCTGGCCAGCAGAGAGGTAATGTCTGGTCCAGAGATGTATATTTGGGTGTCATCAGCATAGCAATGGTACTGGAAACCATGAGATTCTATGAGTTGGCCCAGGCAACTCTTAGTTTTGGCCTTAAAAAATGCATCTCAAGAGCACATGTGAAAGCCTCTTCATTACAGAATATCACCATGTTTTCTTAATAATATACCGTATTTTTCGGACTATAAGACGCACTTTTTTCCCCCAAATTTCGGAGGAAAATGAGGGTGCGTCTTATAGTCTGAATGTGGGGGGAGGAGCGGATTTACAGCATGGCCGCGCTACTGCCACCGCTGGTTTTCTTCAGCGGCAGGAGCGTGACAATCTGCAGGCCCCGGCAGCTAAGACACTCCCCGGCATCTGCCGGTCTATTACAGCAGATGCCGGGGACTCTTAGCTGCCGGGGCCTGCAGATTGCCACGCTCCTGCCGCTGAAGAAAACCAGCGGTGGCAGTAGCGCGGCCATGCTGTAAATCCGCTCCTCCTCCGCAGGTCCCGGCAGTTAGCCCCGGGGCCGGTCCCCACCGGCCCCATACCTTTAGTGATGCAGGCCGGCTCCTGCACGGCGAGGCCGCAGGAGCCGACCTGTTCCGATGACAGCTGGGAGCCTAATGAAGGCTCCCAGGCCTGTCATAGATATATATTACTATCGCGGCTGGTCTATGACACTCCGCGATAGTAATGTATAGAATCTCCCATAGACGGCAATACACTTGTATTGCCGTCTATGGGACTTGCAATCAAATGATTGCAGGTTCAAGCCCCCTAGGCGGGGGATAATAAAATAGTAAAAAAAAAAAAAAAAAAAAAAAAAAAAAAAACTTAAAAAAAATATAATAAAAAATAAAATAAATAAAAGTTCACCTCCTTTCCCTAGAATACATATAAAAGTATAACATTACTGTGAAACATATACATTAGGTATCCCTGTGTCTGAAAATGCCCGGTCTACTAATATTTTTATGTACAGTGAACGTCAAAATCAAAAGTGCTAAACCGCCGGGTTTTTCTCTCTGTTTTGCCTCTGAATTAAATAAAAGGTGATCTAAGCAATAAACATTTCCCAAAATGGTATAACTAAAAAGTACACCTGGCCCCACAAAGAAAACGCCCTATACATCCCCGTACAGCTGCAGGGTCACCTGTCAATGTGGCCTTGCAGCTGTTCCAAAACTACAACTCCCATACATTAAATATTTTACCATTTTTTGCCTGAAATTTTTTTTTCCCTATTTTTCTCCTCTAAAACCTGGGTGCGTCTTATAGTTCGAAAAATACGGTAATAAAAACACAACTGTTGGTGACAGGTGGTGTACATGTTACTGGGCCTCCAGTGCTCCCACTTTTGAGTAAAAGAAACCCCAATTAATTTCATCTGGATATTATTACAGGCTGTGCAGTAACCACATGGCAGATAATACTTGCAGCAGTAATGAGTAGCACGTTACCATGTATTGCTTTCAGTTTAATGTCTACTACCATACACGTGAAATGCATAGTAACGTGTTATCAATTACTGCAATTAAAAATCTCAGGCTGTGCTTCAGTAAAAAAAATGACTTGTAAGCCCAGCCTTACTGAAAAACTGTATATAGTTTTTAACTAGTTCCTGGGCTGCGGCAGGAACTATTACATCAGCAGCAGGGACTAGTTGTTGTAAACTGAATAGTTCATCATGAAGATGGCTCAGAAACTTAGCCAAGGCCATTGGGAGAGGATGTCAGCTGTGACACAAAGCTACTCCTGCATCCTGCTCTAACGGCTGCTAGCAGGAAAAACACTGTTCACGGCCGTTTAACTCCTTAGATGCCACCATTAGCACCCCAGCGCCCTGGTGACGAGTCTAGTGAAAGCCCCTTTGCCAGAGGCAAAGCCTTATAGTAGTGCCATATATACTTGAGTATAAGCCAAATTTTTCAGCCCAGTTTTTGTGCTGAAAAAGCCCCCCTCGGCTTATACTCGAGTCAGCAAAAAAAAAAAAAAAAATTAGGAGGGGGGGGTCTGTGACCAGCCACAATATCAATGTATAGAATCTCCCATAAAATAGTGCAAAAAAAAAAAAGATTTAAAAAAAATTAAAAAATAAAAGTTCTAAATCACTCCTTTCCCTAGAATACATACAAAAGTAGAAAATGACTGTGAAACACAAACACATTAGGTATCCCTGTGTCTGAAAGTGCCCGGTCTACTGAATATAGGGGATCTGCAGTGCTCCTGTTCTATCGGGAAGGGGTTAATAGGAGCACTGCAGATACCCTATATTCAGCCAGGCTGAATTCCAAGTGGGGGGAAAAAACCCAGTCCTCAAGCTCAGGGAAGGGGCAGACAGACAACCAAAACACCCCCTCCCCTTCCCCAGCACCCAGCAACTATTGCACCCAAAAACTCCGACCATTTTAATTTTTGAAATTTTCCAGTAGCTGCTGCATTCCCCCCACCCCCCCACCCCCCTCGGTTTATACTCGAGTCAATAAGTTTTCCCGTTTTTTTGTGGTAAAATTAGGGGCCTCGGCTTATATTCGG
Organism: Leptodactylus fuscus; assembly: GCF_031893055.1. Classification (NCBI taxonomy): domain Eukaryota; kingdom Metazoa; phylum Chordata; class Amphibia; order Anura; family Leptodactylidae; genus Leptodactylus; species Leptodactylus fuscus. The sequence goes on from NC_134268.1 coordinate 87,673,126, forward strand.
GTCGGCTTATACTCGAGTATATACGGTACTTTAATTTTTGTTACAAGATAATGGTGGGTGGTGTATGATGCCTTAGGGTAAGTATAAACCCTATGGAGTGTGGATAAAGGACATGAATCAAGGCTGTGGCTGCGAAACTTTGTTGTGTTGGGAATCTGCTTTACTCTCCAAAGCACTTGCTTCATTGGATAAAGTTCTTAATTCTTTTTATTGTGGGAGCAGTATCTTTGACTCCCAAACCAATAATAATGCCAGATTTACCAATAGACAGCTGTAACTCAGGAAGAGGCTGAAAATATTCTAAGGGCTAGTTCACACGTGGGGCGCCCGCGCAGGTTTTGACACAGAGAGAGCCGCGGTGAGCCGCAACTCTCTCTGGTCAAAACCCGCCTGCCACGACCATCGCGGTTGCAGCTTTCCCCTCCTATGTCGGCTCAAATGAATGAGCCGACATAGGAGGGGGCTGCCACTAGGCGGAAGCCGCGGTCCAGCGTGCCGCGGCTTCCGCCTGAAGAAAGGACATGTCGCTTCTTTTCTCCGCTAGCAGCAGCCCGCCGCTAGTGGAAAAAAGAAGCCCGGCGGTCTGCATAGACCACTATTGTAAAGGGGCGGATTTTGAAGCGAAACCCGCTGTCAAAATCTGCCCTTTTGTTCACGTGTGAACGAGCCCTAAAGGGGCAACGTTGGATGGCAATTACAGAGTCTAGGCAAATGAACCCATTGCTGAAGCATTTGCAGACTGATTTGTATATCAATAAAAAAAAATTCATTACCTCTGCATTGTTTCTGCAGTTTGTGGCTTCAATGCTATGCTTCTGCTTTTATCAGCTCCTACACAGCACTGGTATTGGTTTGGAAGACATGTTATACCTGACAGATTCTATTTAACGCATTTGGCGTCGATGATGCATTGAGAACTGAATTTTTAATAGCGATATTAACTTTTTCTTTCCAGTTTTGAAAATATAAATAATTTTTCTTTTTTACCAGATTGCAGACCTTGGTGTTGCTGCTTTTCAGACATGGAGTACCTTGACTAAAGAGGAGACGTTTCGTCAGGGGAATAAGAGCAACAGTACTACAAAGAATGCTGGGACATTAAGCTATATGGCTCCAGAACACTTGGAGAATCTAAATAAGAAAGCAACAAGAAAATCAGACATTTACAGCTTTGCAATTGTAATCTGGGTGATACTGGCCAACAAAGAACCCTATGAAAGTAAGGCAACATGTCAATTTTACTGCTCTTCATGTACTAGGAGATTATAGTTAGCGTACAGTATATAATAGTAAGACGTTTCTGAAATGTGTTTCTACATCTTACCAGAGGTCTTTTTTTAATCTTAAAGGAGTGTCTCAGGGTTAGCAAAACATGGCTGCTTTTTCCCGGAAGCTACTCCAGTACGATCAGCTGGTTATGTGTGGTAGTACATCCAAACAATATTCACTTTGATGCATAATAAATGTGTGGATAAATGTGTCTACCTCTCTGTCACACAATAGTTGATGTATGTAGTAGGAAGTTTATTATCCTATGATGGCGAATCTTGAGATGTAATTATGTACAGTACTGTGCAAACAATTTAGGTAGGAATAGAAAAAATTCTTGATAGTAAGAATTCAAAAACAGAAGTATTAATAGTTTATTTTCATCAGAGTCAGGTGAATGAAAGAAAGAGAAATCTAAAATCTAAAACTAATCAATATTTGGTGTGGTCGCCCTTTGCCTGCTAAACAGCACACATTCTTCTTGATACACTTGCATAATGTTGTCGAAGGAACAGAGAGATTGTTCCCAACATCTTGTAGAACTAACCACAGATCTTCTGTGGATGTAATTTTGTTCAAATCCTTCTGTCTCTTCATGTAATCCCAGACATACTTGATGATTTTACGATCAGTGCCCTGTGGAGGCCATATCACTTCCAGAACTCCTCCTTTAAAGGGTGGTCACACAAAATAGTTCTCTTTTGTTCATTCACTTTGCATTTTGTTAATTGACAAAACTAAACAATTAGCACTAAGAATGGGTGGAAATTTATTGGCAATGGTATCCAGGGCCAATCAGGGATTGTCATATATTGGGGAATTGTACTCACCTAGGGGAAACTTGGTACAGGATTCCAGGGTATTCTGCAGGTCCTAAAAGACTTTTATTCCCCCTTATAAGAGTCTAAGACTGAACCATCCGTGGCAGATTTTCCTACAGGCGGTAGATCTCCCTAAGTTGTTGCACAAGGGTACCATGTTTCTAGATGCTCCAATCTCTTTGGAGGAACTAAAAGATGCTCATGCTCCTTTGGCTAATGATAATTCCTCAGAGGATTGATTGATAGTTTATTAATTCACCCTTAATGTGGACTCACTGATGGGTCAGCAGCAGCACATTGTAAGCTGAGTAAATCCAGTAAAAATGATAATTGTGCAACAAATCCTCTACTTCTACATACCGTGTTTCCCCCGAAAGTAGGACACCCCGAAAGTAAGGCATGCGGGGGGGGGGGGGGGTGTTCTGTTGAATTGCCTAATATAAGCCACCCCCCGAAAATAAGGCATGCCCGACAGTGGTGGGCGGGGCTTAGTGGGGCTTCGGGGGCGGGGCTTAGCAGAGCTTTGGGGACTGGGCCTAGCGATCCCCGCTTCACTGACACAGCAGCCGTACTCTGTGCTCCGTGTGCACAGCAAACAGAAGAGGCAGCAGCCTGCTTTCCTGTGCACACGGAGCACAGAGCACGGCTGCTGTGTCAGTGAAGTGGGGATCACTAAGCCCCGCCCACGAACAGCAGCACCAGCGCTGCTAGGAAGATGGGAAAGGTAAGTAGGATACCTTCCCCCCTCCCTTCCCTACACTACAAACAAACGGCAGTCATGCTGACGCTCCACTAAGGAAGAGCCAGCATGACTGCCGGTTGTAATAAGACATCCCCAGAAAATAAGACAGGTCCTATATTTAGAGTGACAATTTAATATAAGACACTGTCTTATTTTCGGGGAAACACGGTAGTTCTCTGGTCTGACTCACATTACATATACTGTATTTCATAAATTGTATGAGCACTTTAGAGATCTTATTTGGAAAGGTTATGTACCGTGGATTAGTCTTGAAACACTACATCAGTTTAACCCTTTCACTGCCAAGGGTCTCTGGAAATTTTGCACCTCCAGTAGCCAGTTTTGAAATGGACAAATCAAACCTAAATTGCAACTTTAAAAAAATCAACCAACCCCCCCATACCTATATATTTTCTTAAAGTAGACACCTGCAGCATTATCAGAATGCCACTTGGTACTGTATACGAACAGGCACCTTCATACAATTTTGATTTGAAGTGAATGTTTTATGAAAAAATGCAAATAAATGTATATTATTTGCTAAAAGCGGAAACCAAACATAAAATTATATGCACCAAACCTCCTAAAAATAAGAATTCAACATGTGCAGAGTTCATACATATCACTATGGCCTACACCCGCATCTAAGTGTCTTCAGAAAATCACTAGAACTGGAAGGAACAAAAATCTGCTTTGAAGATGGAAATGTTAAAAAGTATTACCCTATAAAATGTAGGGATTACACACTTGGAAAAGTAAGTGAACCCCTAAACCCCATATATTTTTTTGAAAGTAAACAACCTGAAGATTACAAATGTCTCAATGGGTCATCAATAGCCACATCCACCTTCATGTAACTTTGTGAGAAACACAAATAGTATTTTGAAAAAATGCACTAACACATATTTGCACCTAAAACTCATGTTTAATCTCACATTCATATACAAAATACATTTAAAATAATAGCCTAAGGTGTATACAATGTGTATATATACTATATGTACCACAAACATCAATTACAACAAGAGCTCAGACTCCCAAAAACACTAATACAGAAGACAAGCAGGATTTTGCTGTTATTTATTAAAAAGGACCTTTCATGGATTTGGGCACATGCTGTGTTATATACCGCTGGAAAGCCGACAGTGCGCTGAATTCAGCGCACTGTCTGCTTTCCCGATCTGTGCCCCGGGTGAAGAGCTATCAGTGCCGGTACCGTAGCTCTTTACAGTCAGAAGGGCATTCCTGACACTCTATCAGGAACATCCTTGTGCACAGCAGCGCCTATAACACCCCCTCCCCTCCAGATAATACTCGTCTATGGTCGAGTACTGTGAGAAGAGGGAGGAAGCGTTCCTTCCTACTCACACTGTACAGCGCTATTGGTGCTGCTGTGCAGAAGGACGTTCCTGACAGAGTGTCAGAAATGCCCTTCTGACTGTGAAGAGCTACGGTACCGGTACTGATAGAATTCAGCACACTGCTTTCCAGCGGTATATAACACCACATGTGCCCAAATCCATGAAAGGTCCTCTTTAATATGTTAAAAAGCTATATTGCACCTAGCAATCTGTGCCCGTGACACAAAATCTAACTTTTTTCAGATTACACAGCATACCATATATAAAAACACAATTTAATAATTCATATATACAACCACCTTCATGCTTCACCTTCAACTTTGCAGCAGAGATTGCAAGCAAAAATTGCACAAAAATTCATATTTGCCACTAAAGTGCCGACTCAAGCAATCCCTTTATGCAAACAAAATGTACTTTCCAAAAAACTGCAATATGTGAGGAGTTCATAACACACATGTATATATTTATAAGGACGGCGGTTAAAGAAACGCGGAAATGCGCCAACCCATTTTATGCATGCAAATTAAGTAGGACTTCACGACTTTGTGTATGTGTTACGTAAGTGTTTGGAGTGACTTTTTTTGGCGCGGCAACCTGGACAATGGTAAGCGTATGGGTCACAGTGCCAATAAGTTTCCTGGTTATGCTCAGAGGGTATTACATAAGAATACCCCACTAGTAAGGCTCAGGGGGAAATTACATTATACCTTTATGTGACAATCAGAGTGCAAAAGTATAGTATGCGCTCTGATTGATAGGAGAGTGGGTAACAAAGGACTTAAGCCCTTGCTACCCCCCCCCCCCTCCTGGGGTCACATACAGGTTAGGCACAGATAATAATGATGATCATTCATTATCACTGTGCAGACTGCAGGACTCCTCTTTCCCCCCTCCTCTTCCTACTACAGTTCGTAAGATGCTTCCTTAGGAGAGGGGGGCAATTTAGAGCCCTATATCTCAGAACTGGATGCAGCTATCTTGATGGTTTAAGATTCATTTTAAAGAAGAGAATCTATAAAATGATACCAAGGTCTTCATGATAGCACTTATAGTTTCGGAGCGATTCCCTGTTCAAAACTATGTCGGGAATTGAGATCTGTAATTGGATCTCAATTCCAAATAGCATTTCCAACAGTGAATTTCTCCAAAACTATAAATGCTATCATGAAGACCTTTGTATTATTTTAAAGATGAGATTTTCATCTTTAAAATGAATCTTAAACCATCAAGATAGCTGTATCCAGTCCTGAGATATTGGTATTAGTATGGAGGATGTATTAGCTACGTCCTCCGCTACAGAAGTGCCACCCTGGGAGGACGTAGAGACGACGTCCTGGGCAAGAAAAAGGTTAATACGAAAGATGACTTGGCTGTACCCAATTCCTGCTTGTATTATCTTTCTTCTCAATTACAACATCTTAGAAGCTGGGGAAATTTGACGCTTGATACAATGGTGAGAGGAGTAGAGGGACATCCTTTGGGAGCTGGACACCTACTAAGAGCTTTGGAAGCAGCCAATCCTTAGACTTATTCATAATGTGTGGGACAAAACAAAGAAGGTATTAGTCCTACAGGGTTATACAGATTATACTCCTATTTGTCAAAATCCTACCTATGCTGAGCTTTGTAAATTTCAAGCTTAGATTGTTGGCAGATTTCTGGCCTTCGTACTGCGGCTCAGCTGTTTAAAGATGAGCAACTCAAATGGTATGTGGAATTTCAGTAGGAATTAGATATACCAGATATTTGAAATTGAGTCATACACTTGAGGCATGTGACCCCACTGGGGGCTGTCCTTGACTTGGTGGCCAGGCAGGGTGACAGTGGAGAGTTGATATCCCTGCATTTCTTGTGTTTATTAAAAGCTACTCTGAAATCATGACCTTTGCCATTGTTGGCCTGATGAGTGAGAGATAAAGGTTTCTTAGAGGGTGTAGTATGAACAGATATTTTAGAGGCTGTCCCTAAGATGTTAGTGAAATGCATAAGCTCTTTTAGCGATTTCTCCTCCAGGCAGGACACAGCTCCTTGACAAGTGGAATTGTGGCACCCATTTTCTAGGAGGGATACAAAAGGAATGGTAAAAAAAAGATGTCCCTAAATTTTCCTAAAATGTATGACCAGTGAGAGGTCACCTACAAATTTGTCTTCATTTTATTACTGTGTATCGTATTGTATAAAGAATGCAATTTCCTAAGAATGTTAGATTTTCTGGAAAGGGGCTCAAGTGCGCCATAGAGACCAATACTAATGGGAATCACTGGTGGTCTAAAATTATCTAATGTGGTCTTCTTACATATGACACCATGATATAAGAGAAGACCAATATAACTGTATTTCCCCTAAAGTTATTGCAATAAATTGCGAATCTCATTTTAGCGTTTATAATATAAATAAAATATGTTTAAAAGTAATATTACAGTAGTGAGCGGATTAACCATGCGCAGAGGAATAATGTATGTTCTTATGTTTTGTCTTATTTTACAGATGCAATTAATAGTGCACAGCTATCATTACGTGTTACATGTGGTGACAGACCAGATGTAGAGGAGAGTAAGCAAAGTGGCCTAGAAGAAGTAACAGATCTGATGCAGGAGTGCTGGAGAGAGAAGCCAGAAGACAGGCCTTCCTTTGAAGGTACTGTTTTAACCTGTTCCTATCACTATTCTATCTTTTTGCGTCCTAACTGCCAAGACAGTTTGGCATTAAGACAAAAAAGGCATTTAAAATTTCTCCCCCCACAGATTTAGTTCCAGGGGGCTTCATTTCACTTCTGTTTTTTAAGCTTATGAGTGGTTCTTGATTTTCATGTTTTTTCATGTCTTAAAGAAGTTAAGTTTAGTGAGATGGCTAAGGGAGACATTATCAGATATACACTAAAAAGCAACCATCCACTACAGCTTTGAACATGAGACTACCATCATTTTATAGACAATCCTCTTGGCTATATCATACATAAATTTATTTTGCAACTATTTAGCATATGACTAGTTATGCAGATTTTTGTTATGTAACTGAATTGTTATTGTTTTACTCTTAGGGCTAGTTCACACGTGGGCAAAGGGGAGGTTTTTGACAGCGGAATTCGCTTCAAAAACCTCTCCTTTAACATGGTGGTCTATGTAGACCACTAGCTTTTTTTTTCCTCCTAGCATTTTCCGCCTGAAGAAGCGACATGACCTTTCTTCAGGCGGAAAACGCCTGAAGAATTGCATAGAAGTGAATGGGAGGCGAAAACCGCGCGGTAAAAAACCGCGCGGTTTTTTGCACACAAAACCGCGCGGTTTTTTGCAAAAAAACGCGCGGTTTTCGCCTGCAGTTTCTATAGCACATATAGGAAAAAAAAACCCTAGCGAAAACCGCTAGCGAAAACCGCGTCAAAAACCTCGTCAAAAACCGCGTGGAATGCAAAAAACAGCGTCAAAAAAACTCCTCGAGGTTTTTTACCTCGCACAAATAAGCTAGGCGGTTTTCACGTGTGAACTGACCCTTAGAAATCTGTATTTTAATTTTTAGTATTTTGTAAATCCAGTTTTGGCTTTCAACACTGCCTGACTCTTTCTGGGCATGCTCTCGGTCAGATTCAAGCATGTCTCAACCAAATTCTGATCCTTAGACTCTTCTACATGTTCCCAGTGTTGGTACATACCAAACGGTTATGAATACAGCTTTTTCTTCAATTCTACTCACAATTGTTCAATTGGGTTGACGTCTAGGAACTGTGGGGGCCAATCCAGCACCTCTACTTCATAGTCATTGAACAATTTTTTTTTTTGCTAATCTCGACATATGCTTCGGTCATTGTCCTGCTGGATCACTATATCATATTTGTATACCCATAGTACTTGAGTGTACAAATTAGCTTGTCTTGTAAGATGCTCCCATATAGCTCAGCATTGAGACCACCATCGATACCAGTCAAGTGTCCTTCGCCTTTGTGAAACAACCTAATATCAGCAGCTCCTTCCATTTCTCTGTTAGCCCCCTTTTCTCTTGTTTCTTCCAGACCCATTTGCACTTATCAGAGCCCAGTCTATTGATTTTCGTCTCATCACTCCAAATCACCTGTTTCCAATCTTATAATGCCCGCTTTTCATAATTTTTTTGCAAACTCGAGCCAATGCTTGTTATATGGTCAATAATTTGAGGCTTCTTCAGCTTGTGTACTGAAGTGTAAAGGATTCTATGACACTTGGGAAGCAGAAAAGACCTGGGTGATCCTATCAGTTATAACTGTATGGGAGACAATGCCCCATCACCATTATGTTAGAAGAGTGACAATTGACAGTATTTCCAGAAAGTTTGTGGCGCGCTATCATTGTACCTACTGCCTAGCTTGCCAGCAGAAAAGGCTGGACTCGCCTACAAAAGTGATCATTATGCGTGTGGTTTCATATACCACTGTTCATACTGAATCTCCAGCATGTGCAAGAGTACCACTCAATGTGCACTTCACCTTACAACCAAGAAATGAGGGAAGAGGAATGGAACCAATGGCTTTCTCTGGTGAAGTTTAGGTTGGAAATGTTCCAGTCTGTAGGAACTGGAGGAAAGGGATGGGTCCACTTCATGTTGAAACTGTGCCTGCCCTACACCCATGAGCTTATGTAAGTACTAGAGAACACCGGCCTTTCTGTGTTTCTAAAGTATTACTAGCCTCTGACGCTGAGAACATTGACCCAGTGGGCCATGACAGCTAAAGTATTGTCTCCTTCCCATAATTGATATTCCATGTATTGAGTGTAGCTTGCACCTTTACCTACATGGACATTTGCAAGGAAAGGTCCAAATGACCATCAAGCATAAACAACTTTGAGAAATAATGGCGGCTTGCAATTTTCAATGGAGACTTTGCGCTGCCATCAGCTGGCGAAACGTAGAGGAATCCACTGAGTGGCATGGGAGCAACTCCACCACCAGTAATTTGGCCAAGTGAGAGTTAAACTCTCAGCCCAGGTAGATGACTGGATGCAGATTGTGTGGAAAAGAAGCAGATGGAGATGATGATAATAAATGATTATGTGCTAGGTAACACCTAACACCTTGTGCTAGGTATGGAATGGATGTGACCTGCTTACAAAGACGACTTTGCCAAATATGCTGGTGACATCAACGTAACCCCTGCACCCGAACCTCCTTGGCCTGATTATTATATACTAGGGTCTGAAGAGACCTCAGAGTATATTAATAGCTGTTACGTTTCAGACGTGTTTGGTCCTAACAAAACAGCTGGGCGAGTTCATCCAAGTGCCATTCCCCTCAAGGACTCGGGCTGGCTTCCCAGGGGCTGCCAGTCCCTGCTTTTTGCTATTGTGTGATATTGATAAAGGGACTCTATCACTGCCCCAGCTACTCAAACCACTCCCATGGTGCTGTAAATGCTGTTAGCAGAATAAAAATGATACCTTTCTTATGTTTCAGAGCCTCATGGATGCAGAGGATGCACGAGGATCTTGGAGCACAGGGGGAGTTCTCTTCTATTACTGAGCACTACTGTATCATTACTAAACACGCCCATCCTGCATTAAAATCGTCCCCCTGGGAGTGGTTTAAGGTAGCTGGGGGCAGTGATGGACTCTCTTTAAAGAGATTCTATTATTAAAATAACAGTTTTAAACTGATCGCCCGTAGGAACCGTCTTTATAAAAGCTGTTCATCTCTTACCTTCATCTTGAAGGTCCTCACCGCTGTTTTTGATTTTTTTCTTTTATTCTTTTCTATGCTAATTATGCTCAGACAGCACAGGAGGCGTGACTTCTGTTATATGTGCGCAGCATTTCAGCGCTGCCTTTCTTCTGCTACGTCTGGCATTCTCCTCCTCTTCACTCCTCCTTTCATAGGAGATTACTGCAAAATGTCCGGCAAAACAGCCGACGGCTTTTCCCGCAGCGCTTTTTTGCTCCAGAATGCCATGTGGGGCCTTAGCTTTAACCCTTTAACGCTCTGGTCAGTAAGAGTGCATCCTGGCAAGTAGCACGTTCGCGCTCAGGTCAGTACTATTACTGACCAGTAATGGCGCGGGCACAGAAGCTGTGCCTGCGCCATTACACCCGGCACTCGGCTGCATTACCCAGCCGAGAGCCAGGACGAGCTGCCCTGGTGAATTGTGACATAGAGAGAGTTTTCTTTCTGATTATCCCCCTCCCGGCGAGATCGGGGGGGTGCCCTGATGAATTTTATGTAGCCCGGGGTCTGGTTAGTGACCCCTGGCTGCAAGGACCCCTGCTTACCTGGTGATCCTGCCGTGATGCCCAGAAGTGTGTCTCTGCGTCTGCAGAGACACACTTCCTATATAGCCTGCAATACATGTGTATTGCAGGCTATAGTACTGGACCAGCAATCAGAGTATTGCTGGTGCAAGTATACTTATAAAACAAAAAAAAAAATGTAAAAAAAAGTGTAAAAAATAAAGTGTGTGAAATTAATTAATTAATTAATAAAGCCCCAAAATTCCCTTTTTCTATAGCAAATGAGTTATTTAAAAAAAACACCTAAAAATTAATAAAAACAATGCATACCGTATTTTCCGGACTATAAGGCCTCAGAAATTCCTCAGAAATCGTAAGTGCGCCTTATAGTCCGGTGCGCCTTATATATGGATGGAAGCGGCGGCAAAGTCTGCGTGCCGCTTCCATACGTACATAAAAGGCACCGTAAGGGTGCATTCACACTACGTAGCGCCAGCGTGTATCACAGCCGTACACGCCGGCGTGACAGCAGGGCTGCCGGACACTTCCCATTCATTTCTATGGGAGCCGGCATGCGAGCGCTCCCCATAGAAATGAATGGAAAAAAGCAGTCCATTCATTTCTATGGGGAGCGCTCGCATGCCGGCTCCCATAGAAATGAATGGAAAAAAGCAGTCTATTCATTTCTATGGGGAGCGCTCGCATGCCGGCTCCCATAGAAATGAATGGGAAGTGTCCGGCAGCCCTGCTGTCACGCCGGCGTGTACGGCTGTGATACACGCTGGCGTTCCGTAGTTGAATGCATCCATAAAAGTTATATTAAACTACCCCCCCCCCCTAAAATAAAACCCTGAAACAGAACGTGAAACTTACTGACCAGTGCAGGGTGGGCGGGCGGGCATTCAGGCCTCCTCTTCCTCCGATGTCCTGACCACTTCCTCCGGCGTTCGCTAACTGATAATGGCCTGCACGCATGCGCAATATCATAATGCTTCTACTACGGCTACTGCGCATGCGCCCAGGCCATTATCAGTTCGCGAGCGCCGGAGGAGGAGGACGGAACATCGGAGGAAGAGGAGGCCTGAATGCCCGCCCACCCTGCACCGCTCGGTAAGTTTCACATTCTGTTTCAGGGTTTTATGTTAAAACGGGGGGGGGGGGCTAGTTTAATATAACTTTTACGGTTGGGCTCTATCAGCATGATTTTGCTGATAGAGCCCCTTAACTCCTCGCCTGCCGAGCGCTTCCAATAGAGGCGGCTGACACGCGGGGGGTTAAGCGGCCGCTGACAAAGTCTGCGTGCCGCCGCTTTCACATATAATGCGCACCGGACTGCGCCTTATAGTCCGGTGCGCCTTATATATGAACCGAGACGGACTATAAGGCGCTCATGGGCAATGCGCCTTATAGTCCAGTGCGCCTTATAGTCCGTAAAATACGGTATTTGGTATCGCCGCGTCCGTAACAACCTGTACCATAAAACTAAAACATTATTTCACCTATATGGTAAATGTCGAGAAAAAAAACGGAAAAAAAATGCCGGAAATAATGATTTTTTGCCATCTCACCTTAAAAAATATGCTATAAAAAGTGATCAAAAAGTCATATATACACCAAAATAGTACCAATGAAAAGCACAGGTTGTCTCGAAAAAATAAGCCCTCAACCAACTCTGTCAATCGAAAAATGAAAAAGTTACGCATCTCAGAAGATGGCGATGCAAAAAAAATTGATTTATGTCCCCAAATGGGTTTTTGTTCGGCAAAATTACTAACGCATAAAAAAACCTATAAATGAGGTATCGCCGTAACCATACCGACCCGCAGAATACAGTTAACATGATACTTATGCTGTACACCATGTGGAAAAACATTTAAAAAGTAAAATGCAATGCCAGAATTGATTGATTTTTTTTTTAATCCAGCAAAAAAGAGTTAATAAAAAATAGCTAGTGTAGATTTGAACAACTTGGGTAACCCTGAACAAACGAGTAATAAAACATAACTTTTATTATATAAAAAATAAAAAAACATGGGACTTGTCCCTAAGGTGAATAAAAACTTAACATTTGGCCAAAGATTCACTTGATACAGGATACCCGATCTTTCTCCTGTATTATTCTATGCAGGTATATAGTCACCCACCCCTTCTCCTTTAAAACCCTTTCTATTCCCAATTCAAGTATTCATAGACGGATTACGAAGGGTTAATTAGACTTTCACTGGGTTAACTCTTCCTGCTACCGTACGACACAGAGGAGTCAGTGTAGCAGAATGTATTACCCTAGCCCTTATACCCCTTCAATATACCCTGTGAATGGGTGCAATTTAATTATGTCAAGGACCACAGCCCTCTAAGACTAACAGGGAGGAAACTTTGGCTATCAGCAGGAAGAGTTAACCCAGTGAAAGTCTAATTAACCCTTCGTAATCCATCTATGCATAAACCCATGAATACCTGAATTGGGAATTCAGATCGGGTATCCTGTATCAAGTGAATCTTTGTCCGAATGTTAAGTTTTTATTCACCTTAGGGATAAGTCCCATGTTTTTTATTTTTTATATAATAAAAGTTATGTTTTATTACTTGTTTGTTCAGGGTTACCCAAGTTGTTCAAATTAATAAAAAATAGCCAATAAGCTATAGGCACCCAAAAATGGTGTCATTACAAAATGCATCATATCCCGGAAAAATACAAGCACTCATATGGCCACATCAACACAAAAATAAAAAAAATATAGCTTGAATAATTTGAAGACAAAAAAAAAATCGCCAAATGCGTCAGGAGGGGAATATATAAGTGGTGCGAGCGTATGTCAGGGTACAGACCAGTTTTGCAGCTTACAAGAAAAAAAACAATAGAAGAGACTCCCAAAGTGACCCCCCCAATCATAGTAGCTACTGGGTCATGGTAGGGAATTTGGTGCTCCCAATGTCCTCCGCACAGCTTATATATTACCTCTTCACCATCCGCTGTGCATTCACGTCTGGGATACTAATACTCACTACACCCCCTGATAAATTCTTTGAGGGGTGCAGTTTCCAAAATAGGGTCACTTTTGGAGGTTTCCCACTATTGTGGTACTTCTAGGGCTCTGTAAATGCAACATGGTATCTAAAAACCATCCTAATGAAATTGCTGCCCGAAATCCCTAAAGTTGCTCTTTGATTATGAGGACACGTATTGAGTCACGTTGCACAGAAGGGCCACATATGGGATATTTCTACAAACTGCAGAATCAGAGAAATAAATATTATGGTATGTTTTGCTGTTAACCCCTTCTTTGTTACGGAAAAATGTGGTTTGAAATGGAGAATGTGCATAAAAAAGTGACATTTGGAAATTTCACCTTCATTTTGCATTAATTCCTGTGGAACACCTAAAGGGTTAATAAAGTTCCTATATACAATTTTGAATAGTTTGAAGACTACCGTTTCAAAAATGGGGTCATTTATGGGTGTTTTCTATTATATAGGCCCCTCAAAGGCACTTCACAACTAAATAGGTCCCTAGAATACAAAATCTTTACATTTTCTTGAAAATCTGACAATTTGCTACTAAAGTTATAAGCCTTCTAACTTCCTAGAAAAGTAAAAGGACATTGAAGAAACAATGCCAATATAAAGTAGACATATGGGAAATGTTAATTAGGAAGAATTTTGTGTGATAGGACTGTCTGTGTTTTCACGAGAATAACAGACACTTTCAAAATTGATAATTTTATGTAATTTTCAGTATATTGTCCTTTTTTTAACAAACAAACGCAAAGTATAATGACCAAAATTTATCACCAACATAAAGTACAAAGTGTCACGAAAAAACAATTTTGGAATCACCTGGATAGGTAAATGCATTATGAAGCTAATCTCACATAAAGTAAAAGACGTCATATTTGAAAAACAGGGTCTGAGCCTTAAGGCCCAAACTACCCTGCGTCCTTAAGGGGTTAAAATGTAATTTTCTTTTGTTTCAGATTGTGAACAGATATTCAGGCCCATATACTTTGAAAAATATGAAAAAGATGTAGCAAAGGATGTGGCTGCAGTTCAGGTGAGAAGTTTTCTGGATAGAGATGTTTCCAATCAAAAAATCATTTAAATCAAAATGAGTACAAAGAAATTAGAGATTTTTTTTAAAGAGACCTCTTATAATGTATACAACATACCGTATATATTCGAGTATAAGCCGACCTGAATATAAGCTGAGGCCCCTAATTTTATCACAAAAAACTGGGAAAACGTATTGACTCGGGTATAAGCCTAGTCATAAGTTTCAGCTCTTCAATTTGGCCCGGACACACAGCCGCAAAAGCGACGGCATCTATGTGTACGGGCCCATTGAAATATAATAGACCATAATTTTATCCACCATTGCAGAGAAAAAGTCTGGTCATGTGCATTGCAGCTTAGTAACTCCATTTGCCTCGTAGTAATAGCAGTTAACCCCATCATGTCCCTCACATTAACCCCCTGTGTGCCTGACATAAGAGTTACTGTTATTTGGGACATATGGAGGTAATAATTAGGTATATTCATAATTAAGGTCCTTTATTAGTACCCCCATGTATCTCACATATTAGCAACCCATAGGGCTCATGCACACGGAGTTAACGCGAGCGTATTTTAGCATAATACAAGTGTATAGAATACATGTGTAAAAATAACACTCCCATTGATTTCAATGAAATCTTTTACACGTGTAAAAAAACCGCGCCAATAAACGTGACGCGTTTTTTACACATGTAAAAGATTTAATTGAAGTCAATGGGAGTGTTTTTTTTTTTTTTACACATGTATTCTATACACTTGTATTATGCTAAAATACGCTCGCGTTAACTCCGTGTGCACGAGCCCTTATATAGGGCATACAAGGTTTAAAGGGGTATTCCCACGTACATAACCATTTTTAAATTTGTAGATAATTAAAAGTTAAACATTTTTGCAAATATAAGTACGGTAATTAAATGTTTTGCTGAGTTTTAAAGATTTTCTCTAAATATCTTGTGGTGACAGTCTTGTTGTCTTGATTGGTTGACACTGGATACGACCATGAATGCAGGAACTTTCTAAGGTTGGAAAATCAGCTGTGATTTCCTTATTGTAGCCAGGATATCTTCTGATACATTTAGTGTCCCTGTCTGATAACCCAGCTACAATAAGAAAACCATGGCTGGGTTTTTGACAAGTCCCAGACCATAGAAAGTTTCTGCATTTGTGGTCATATCTATTGGCAACCAATCAAGACAACAGAGTTCAGCACTAAGATGGTTCGAGGAAATCTTTACAACTCTACTGAATTTTTAACTACTTATATTTGCAAAAATGTTTAACTTTTAATTATCTACAAATATAGATATGATTATTTTCATGTTAATACCCCTTTAATGTGAGGGACATGATTGGGTTAACTGCTATTAATGTGAGTCACATGGAGTTACTGAAACTAAATTATTAACCCCAAATGCCTGACTTTACTAGGAATAGTTAAACCAGCAGGTACCTGTGTGTTTTGCTTTCACTTTGTTACACGGAGCTTCCTCTCCTCTGCAGGATGCAGGGCAGCAGCAGGGGCCTCCTTTCTCCCGGGCTTTCATCTCTCTTGCTAGAGTAGGGGGAGTGTCCTATATCATTACTGTAGCACTTAAGGATCTCCCCCTTCATTTCATTTATACAGGTCCTTGAAGGTCCTGTGCTCCGTGCCTCATTTTGCCAATTGTATTAACAAAAAGACCCTGAGTTGGACCCTGACTTGAGTATAAGCCGAGGGGGGCTTTTTCAGCATAAAAACTGTGCTGAAAAAGTTGGCTTATATTCGAGTATATACAGTATGTTCAATTAGTGTGTAATGATTAATGCAAGCTCTTAAATATTCTCTGCACTAGATCCCAGGTTTTCTTCGTACATTGTGGTGTTTTTTTTAAATAATTTTCTCACCTTCTTCATCCTCTGTTTAATGGACTAGGGGACATTCAATCTCTATGACAAAATCATCTATATAAGGTATCCAAGAGATGGCATGTACTTTGTCAGCATTTAAAGGGGGATAAATGTTCATCTCAAGACAGATTCCATTGACGGTTATGCATAAATTACATAATGGCTTATATATAGATTGGTTGGTAAAAGAAGGTAATCTTAAGGACAAACTGTTTTCTCAGTATTTATTATAGATTAATGCTATATGTAGACCACATGTAAATTTACCACTTAATTGTACACTTCCTAGCACTTGCTAACTTTTCTTTTTAGTAGCATTAAACTGAAGTGCACAGGTACAGTCTCCTGTCTTAATGAAATTATTGCTAACAACCAGAACGAATCAGTGACATATATCTATCCATTTGCTAAAGTCTGTTTGCAAATTTTAGGAATCATACCCTAAACCAGATGCCTTTATTCAAAGGATGGCCTCTTTACAACTAGATTGTGATGCGGAGCCTCCCAGTATCCCAAGAGGTAAGTACGGATGCTAGGTGTCTGACTAATAGGAAGCCTTAGTTTTTTGTAAGGCTAGAATCACACAGACCTGTTTGGGTGTCATTTTAAGATAGCAGAGTCAAAAAAAGTACAAAATGAAAACTTTTATTTCTCTTATAGTATCCTGTTCACACTGAGGCTAAAAACTACACAGTGAACCAGGCCTAACATCTCCCCTGTGTTAGCAGCAGCAGAGTTTGCTGCCTGTCCACTAGTAGTAATAGCATAACTGAGGGACAAAGAAGGGCAACCAGCTACTACCAGCAGCACAGACCCTATTTAGCCATTTTCTACTGACAGTAGCAGCAGAGTTCTGTGCCTGTCCACCAGTAATAGCTCCAAGCGGTAGGCACCGAGCAAACATCTGTTATCCGCTTAGGAGGTCCTCTAGAGCCTTGGATAAATGGAAAACGATGAAACGGAGGTATATACAGAGGCTGGA
This sequence comes from Leptodactylus fuscus, assembly GCF_031893055.1. NCBI lineage: Eukaryota > Metazoa > Chordata > Amphibia > Anura > Leptodactylidae > Leptodactylus > Leptodactylus fuscus. Next base: position 87,690,426 of record NC_134268.1, read on the forward strand.
GCCCCTTACATCCACAAGGGATGAAACAATAGTAGAAGGACGACCAGAACATTAAGGCACCGCTCTTACTCTAAATTCTTAAATCACACACACTGTATTGGTATTTATTGTAATAAAGTTACGTGTGATTTAAGAATTTAGAGTAAGCATAGTGCCTTAACGTTCTGGTCGTCCTTCTACCACCAGTAATAGCTGTCCTAGGTGTAGCAACAGGACCCCCCATTCCTCAAGTAGTAGTGAATAGCCAGTTCTCTCCTTAATCCCCTTTCACCCTGTCTGGATGTACTTACTGCTTGCATGATTCTGTAATGTGTGAGACTCTCCTTTTTTATATGACATCAAAAGGGTATTTTTACATTTTGTAACACCCCAGATATAACTGAAGTGACCCTCCCTCACCCTTATTTTCTCTTAATTTTACACAGACCCCTCAGCTCTCAATACAGAAGCAAGGGGAAGAATAAAAAAATATAGGATTTCACAGAAAGGAGACAAAATGTGTTTATAAAGTATATTAAAAAAAAATATATTGACACTGTCAGAAATTCAAAAGTTGTCCATAAGTTTAGTTATGCTTTAACAAATTTTCTTTTATAAACATACTATATTTAGCTGCATATTTATGTATTATATAGGCATATCTTTATAAGATTGTTCTTTCTTGCTGTAGATGAGCCACTATCTCTACACAGCTCCTTGGGTATGGCGCATGGACAAGTGAATGAGACATACTTTACTGCTCGTAATAATGAGCCAGTGGAATGTGAGGAAGAAAAATGTGATAACCTTTTGGAGAGAAAACTGGAAGAAGAAATGAATTATCATCGGACAGGAAGTCGTATTGACAATATGACAAACCTTTCTAATCCCCCTCCTGTTAGTGATTTGAGAAGCAGGAAAGTGTTCAGCGAACCACAAGAAAGGAATTCTACTCCAGCGGCTTCCTATCCTGCAAGCTTGCCCTTTGGATGCAACAATGAACCATCAGCTCACGTAGCTCCACCATACGCCTATAATGTCATGCAGAACCCAAATACATTACACACAGCTAGCAGACCTGTAGATTTCCATCAACCTAATGAACCCCAAAGTAGATATTATCAGATGCCTCAGACATGGAATCCAAATACACCTCCACATACCTTCCAGGATTTGTATGGTGCTGACATTCCTTTTCCACTTGATGCCAGTAATCAACCAGTTATTGAATCGGGAAGACCAAGTGTCTATTCACAACCTCAAAGCCATTCACATAATGCTGCTTTGAGCCACCCAGTGGGTAAGTCTCTGGAGTTATATTCCTATTTGTGAACATGTTTTGAAGTATAAACAGGTGCACATAGCCTTTTAAAGTGTTTGGGGTTGATTTTTAATTTTTTTTTTTATGTATGACAGCCATGGTGTGTTTTGTGTTGCAGGCTTAGATGGCATCATGTTCCCCAAAGGAAACTTTGCATATGCTCAACCATATCATCCAGGTAAATCCTAGTAGTTATGGTTTTCACTATTTTTGACCACCCCCACCCCTGAGTATTAATATTTTTAAAGAAATCCTAGTTGACTATGAAAAATCATTCTGCAATATTTATCAACTGTTTTCTACAGCATGCTTGTATTTTACAGAGCCATTATTTTTGTCTCTTTCCTGCAATTCCAAGCCATTAATACTAGTATTAGTTTTTAAAGACGTCATTTCACCACCTCCACCACTTCTAGTTCTTAGCATCTGTGAATAGGTGCTACTCCACTGATTCCAGCACAGGTATATAGGATATATGTTGCAGAAAGCCCGGGGCCTACAGGTATACAGGATATATATATTACAGAAAGCCTACGGGCTACAGGTATATAGGATATATATTGCAAAAAGTCTGAGGCTATAGGATATATATTGCAGAAAGCCCGGAGGCTACAGGTATACAGGATATATATTATAGAAAGCCCACAAGCTACAGATATACAGGATATATATTACAGAAAGCCTGCAAACTACAGGCATACATGATATATTTTGCAAAAATGCCTGAGGCTACAGATATACAGGATATATATTGCAGAAAGCCTGGAGGCTACCGGTGAACTTGTTAGGCCTTATGATCTGAATCTGGTGCAGCAACAAAAAGGAAGACAGCGCAGCCTGGAGAGCCAGGAACTGCACAGTGTGAACCAGAGTCAAGCCGCAGGCAGAGCATACTGAGAACGTGACCACGGGTGCAGAACAATACAATAAATATATATAGTGTCTCCTAAAAATCCATCCAATCTAATAGCTGAGAAACACTTGAGATTCATGACATCCATGGCTGCTTTATAAATTATCAAGCATGGGCATCAGTCTTAAAATTCTCTTAGCTCCTATTGCATCTAGAACTACAGTAGTGCTGAGGGTAAGGGGAAAACCGAACTTAAACTGCCTTCAGATCGAAGAAACAGAATGATCTGAACAAGCCTACATCCACAGAAGATCTGAAACTAGTTCTCCAAGATGTCTGAAACAACCTACCTGCTAAGTTTCTTAACAACTGTGTGTAAATGTACCTAGAAGAATTGATGTTATTTTGAAGGCAAAGGGTGGTCACACCAAATATTGATGTGATTTATATTTCTCTATTGTTCATTCACTAAATTTTAAGTGACAAAACTATTAACACTTCTATTTTGGAAAGCATTCTTACTTTATGGCATCCCCCCCCCCCCCATATCTGCCTAAAACTATTGCATAGTATGTGTGTAAACACTTGTTTTTTCACAAACATGATTCCAACATTCCTTTTTTTTTTCCTTCAGAAAAATCTGTCAATTTGACTATATCAAACAGTACAGCATTCCAGATTGGAAGCAATAACTACCTAAATGTCACAGGAGAGTCAGATACAAAAAATAAGCCAATCGCTCAAGGCTCAAATTACCCACCACATCCTTATGCCGAAATACTTGGTAAGTTTTACTTTTTTCATTGGTCATATTCGAGCCACATAAACAAGACACACTTTCTTATCTGCAAGAATTCTAAGAATGAGCCAGAGGTGTAGTAAAACTTATTGTTAATACTAATAAAAGTTTATTAGTGAATATTTTGCGTATTTTTCACTGATAATTGGAAGTACATTCATTCAGTCAGTCATTCATTCAGTCATTCGTTTATTCTTTCCTTGATTTCTTATAAGGGAGAGATGACATAGCAACTTTAATATGGCACCAATCACAAATGGCTGCAACTGTGGCAAATACATGTTTAAAAAAAATGATATTCATGCATTGACTGCATAAACCTATTTATTTTCTTCAGTGAGACTAGGCCGTAAAACAGACAGGCATAGGGCATGTCCCAAGTATTACCACATACACGGACTTATGATAATACATCAGCCTGGGTATGGAGCCATAGAAAATAATGGGTCCGTGTGCAAGCCAAAAACATGGCTATTAGGGTTGAGCCGATCTTGACTTTTTAGGATCGATTTTGAAATCCGATTTCCGATCATTTTTCATTTGAACCCGATCTCGATCCCAATTCCGATCCCAATGCAAGTCAATGGGATTTTAAAAACGATCCTATTCACTATACAGCACGGAATCTAACAATTGAAAGCTTTAATTGTTAGAATCCATGCTGTGTAGTGATTTAAAAATCCCCCGGCTATCTAAGTCCCCCCTGTTGTCTACTTACCAGTTGCCGCTACCGATCCGCGCTGTTCTCGCTCCTCTTCTTTCTATTGCGCATGTCTTCAGAGCACCGTATGTGCCCCCACCTCCCAGGCTAGTGTTACTGATACTGGGAGTAGGCGGGGCTTGTTATGGCTTAGGAGAGTGTAGGCTGGTACAGTACCCGCCCACACTCTCCTAAGCCACAAGCCCCGCCTTCTTCCTAGGTCTGTAACAGTAACCTGGGAGCTAGGGGCGTGCACGGACAGAGAAGAGGCAAGAAGAGAACAGACGGGATGCGGCAGCGGTAAGTGGACTTGTCTATCGACTCTTTATTGTATACTCAGCTCTGCTACATCTAAAGAAGAGTGAGAATTTCCCAAAATATTCTGATTAATTTTATAGATACCCTTTTGGGAAAATTCTAAAATTCCAGGAATTCAGCTATATAACTAGAATAAAACTATTTCCGCAATTACCAAGGCAATATCAAATCTTTATATCCAGGAGATGTAAAAATTGTTATGATTAAGTTCTAAAGCTTTTCTTTGTATTTCTGTATTTCAGTAAGCAATTCTTTATTGAATGAGAACCAAATGCAACTTCTGAGGGATAATTTATCCCGGAAATGGAAAGGATTTGCACGCATAGTTGGATTTCGTCAGCCAGAAATTGATGAAATTGACCATGACTGTGAACGTGATGGGTTAAAGGAAAAAGTTTATCAGATGCTGCACAAATGGCAGATGAAGGAGGGATCTAAAAGTGTCACAGTAGGAAAGGTGGCCTCAGCGCTCTTTCAGCTGCAAGATACCGATCTTCTTAACCAATTAATCCAATATAAATGAAAATCACACATTGGACATCAAGAGAGTTTTCATCCTATAGTCAGAGAAGATGCTGCCTCCCCGTACAGACAAAACTATAAGCAGATGTCTTACTGCGATTACTGTTTTATGTTAAAGGGGTTGTCCACTTTCAGACCAATATTGAGAGTCATATGTTATTGTTTGTATAATGAAAACTTATACAATTTTCCAATATACTTTCTGTATCAATTCTTCATGATTTTCTGGATTTTTACTTGCTGTCATTCATTTTGCTTGCTGCCAGTGGATAAAAATTAGTCCATGGTCATGTGATGTACAGTCCATGGTCATGTGATTCTAACACAGGTGCATGGCTTGTTACCCCGAGCACCTTGTGCACCTGTGTTGTAGTCAAAGAACAGTATTGAGACATTTGCCTGGTAACGAGATGTGCACCTGCGTTAGAATCACATGACCATGGACTGTACATCACATGATCATGGACTAATTTTTATCCACTGGAAGTAAGCAGAAAGAATGACAGCAATTAAAAATCTAGAAAATTGTGGAGAATTGATACAGAAAGTATATTGGACACATGGTAAAACTGTAACATTTTATGAGAGAATGAGACAGCACACACTATGAGAACACACTATCCGAGCACAGCTTAGCACTGATGCCTTGCAGCGCTGGAGTCCTAGGTTTCAATCTGGGTAAGGAAGCATCTGTACAGAGTTTGTATGTTCTCCCTGTGTTTGCTGGGTTTCCTCTTGCACACCAAAGACATACTGGTACGGAATTTAGATTGTGCACCCTACTTGGGACAGTGTTGACAATATCTCTGTAAATGGCTACGGAATATGATGGCGATACATAAGTAAGCAAGATAAATAAATACAATAAATTTCTTTTAAATTCTCCTCAGTTCTGGATGAATCCTGCACGAAGTTTGAACATTGTGCATTACACTTCACTCCGAACAGGATACGTTCAGAGACACTGTCAGTTTAAATGGCTCTAACTCCCAAGTCTTTAAATCCAGACCAATATTATGTCTGTAGCCCACCTAGATCACTGGTTAAAGTAGGGTTGCATATACTCCCACTTTCACTTTAAAGAGGACCTTTCATGGTTTGGGGCACAGGCAGTTCTATATACTGCTGGAAAGCCAACAGTGCGCTGAACTCAGTGCACCGTTGGCTTTCCCGATCTGTACCCCAGGTAAAGAGCTTTCGGTCCCGGTACTGTAGCTCTTCACAGTCAGAAGGGCGTTCCTGACAATCTGTCAAGTACGTCCTTCTCCACAGCAGCGACTCTCGCGCTGTACAGTGTGAGCGGGGAGGAACGGGGCGTTCAGATGCCAGAATTGATGTTTTCTGTTCATCTTACTTCTTAAAAACAAAATATAATAAAAACTGATCAAAAATTCTTATGTACCCACAAAATACAATGTCTCCTACAAAATATAATATGATCTAAAAGTTATGAAAGTGGGAATGCAGAGAGGGATAAAATGTTACTGATGTGATGTGAGGCTAAAACGTGTGCAGGATATCGGTATTGGTTAGTGTCCTGGTTGTCTGGCATAGTTCCATGAAACCCCATCCAAGGTAAGTACCGACATAGAAAATTCACCCTTGTATGGTCTGGCTCTGCCCCTAAAACCCCAAAATGACTCCTGCCTTTACAAGGGTAGTACCCAAATAGTGCTCTGAGACTATACCCTATTAATCCCTACTGCATATGTCATCCCATGGGGCATCAGGGGACTTTTATAACTAGCTAAGGCCATTCAAAATGCGCGTATCCAATCACAAGGAACACATTGATAAGAACAAACAGGGAGACTTTAACTTGGCACTGCAGTCTACAATGAGAGAGCTGTGTGCTCATATGTATCTGTAGGCAGGGGTCAGATGTACTAATTCTGTCTAATATTTAGACAATGTAAACTTTTTCAAATCCATTTTTAAACACTTTTGTCTTGTACACCATCTATAGGTTGTTTTTTTGTCGCATAATTTTGACACTCTGTGGAGCACTCCTAGCCATACCATGGTACAGTCAACCAGAAAGGCTCAAAAAAATCTAAATCCAATGCAAAATCCAGAAAGACGCCTTTTTTTTTTTTAATTTGAGCATCCTGCTTTGATGTGCCTCACATTAAACTCAATGGGTTCCACATTAGTGATGTAATTTGAAGTTACCTTAAAATTGCCACCAAGTGACGCAGTATGAACATACTAATTCTTCTGATAATATTCTGTAGAGGTAATGTAAAGTCATTTCTTAGTTGGATTTACCTTTGTATCAAAAGTAAATAAGGGAATAACATGATACAAATGTTTTATTAGTCTTATTCTATTATGAATAGTGGTCCTCAGATGGGGCAAGTCAAATCTTCAGTTTTCCTCACTTCTTGATCTAAATCAACTATGCTGTTCTCTTGCCATTCTATGCAATGTGAACCTGCTATTTTCACTGCAAATTCATACAATGGTGAAGGCAGAATGGACTGTTTAAAATGTATAAGCTAGGGCTACAGAATTCTATTGACTGTGTATATGGTTATGCTGTGTGTATGCGTTGTGTAATACAGTATGATGGATGTCTATTGTAGTAAATGTTTGCATTCCCCCTGAACTAGAAATACAGAAATTCTGGAGCATCAGTTTTTAGATTCCCCATATTGTTTTTGCCCTGTTGTTTCTCATACGTATTTACGACTACAGTCATGGCCAAAAGTTTTGAGACTGACACAAATTTTGGTTTTCACTGATGTACGATTAGAAGCATTTCATACATTTTTAGACTTTTGACAAATACATTAAATCTATGTAAAAACTCAATATTTACAGTGTTAACCCTTATTTTTCAAGACTTTTTGCCCTACCATGTTGGATATGGCTTCAGTGCCAAATACTAATTGATGGCATCTCTAGGAGTTTACCACAATTTCGGTGCTTTTGGGTTTTTTTACCCACTTTTTGAGGATTGACCATAGGTTCCCAATGGGATTGAGATTTAGGGCGTTTCCTGACCATGAACCTAAAATTTCAACGTTTTACCAAGCCACCTAGGTTTCACTTTTGCCTTTAGACATGGTGTAGGAAAAAGCGTTGTTCATCACCAATGGATGGATGGTTTGGACAAGTTGCACTTGAAGAATGTTTAGATACCATTCTTTATTCAAGGCAGTGTTTTTAGGCAAAATTGTGAGTCTTCGGATGCTTTTGGCATGACATAGGACTTTTGGTTGAGCTCACATTTTCTTCTCCAAACAATCATTCTTACAGATTGACATACTGCAGGAAGTACTGGGGATGGACTGCAGAGGACTTGGGTAAGGTTAGCCCCCTTCAGACTGTTTGGGACATCTGAAATATCAGGAGAATGACACAATGATAAACGATACTCAAGAATTGTTAAATGATGGGAAACTTAAATATTTACAGAAAAAGATTCCTTTATGTGGTATTGTATATGTTGTAATAGTATTTTCAATTATGCAGTAATTGTTTATTTTATACAATCCTTACAGCCAAACCAACTCTATATACTGTATTACAGGCAGAATTTGGTGCAGACTTCTGAATGTGAATCTTTAAAGAAGCACTCTGGTATTTTATTTCTTTATTTAGTACCTCTTCACCACTATATATAATTCATAGGAAGATTTGGAAGAGATATATTAAAACTGGTATTTCCGTAATATCTCTATGCTGTTAGAGAATGCTCCTGATTTATGCCAGTTTTCTGAACTTAAAACATGGTGTCAATTATGTCATATATTATATCATGCAAATAGCAAAATGTGAAATAAAGTTTATTTTATTGCATCAAATGAGTGCTGTCGTTAATTTGGGAAAGATGTATTTGGATTATTTTGCATTATGTGTCTAGTCATTTACTAGAATCAGTATATTACATAGTATGAAGACACCAGTTCATCAAGTCCAACCTATAACCCTAGAACAGTGTGTTGGTTTTTTTTTTCAGCGTGCTGATTTAAATTAAGAAATCAAAGATGAAGTCCTTGGAGTGCCGAGCAATAATTGTAAGGCTGACGGCCCCTACACTATAGTCATATAGCAAAATTACAGCATAGGTGTGCAGTCATACTGTGCTCCCAGCCACACGCATTTACCGCTATTTGCCATGATACACCTGTACTTTTCTATTAGAAGCAATGTAAGTACATGTGTAACTGGCAATCAGTGGTAAATGTATGTGATTGGTAGCAGAGTTATGTAACACTATGTATCTGGATGTTGCATCCCCGGCCACCAGTGCTTTCACTTTTTTGTAAATGAAATGCTGATTAATTTCAGCCACATTTAATTCCAGGCGATGTGGCAACAGCAAAACCACAGCCAGGAATTAATGGGTGTCATATTGTCACGATGGGTGTCAATGGGTAAGCCCCAAAATGACAGCACTGGTGCCCAGGAACTGGATTTGACTATAGCCGCATCTGGCTACACAGTAATTCAGTAGAAGTATAAAAGTTTCCTTTATACTTCCTATTCCTTTAGTAGCCATTTTAGGCTTTGGCTCAAAAAAACACAGCTAAATCTGCAACAAAAAATGTGTTTCCGCAACGTGTGGCTTCAGTCTTAGGCCTCCTACACACAAATGGCACGGATGTGGTTTGCACTGACCTATACATTAAAATGAATTGACAGGGCCACAAATGCAGACAGATATAGGACAGGTATAGGACACATATAGGACCTGTTCTATGATTTGCAACTCTTCTATTTGGCCCTGAAACAGAGTCGCAAAAACTACGGCATCTATGTTTATGGGTTCATTTAAATATAATAGTCCATAATTTTATCCACAATTGCAGATAAAAAGTATGGGTATGTGCATTACAGTTTAGTTACTCCATGTGCCTCATATTAATTGTAGTTAACCTCATCATGTCCCTCATATTAACCCCTGTGTACTTCACATACAGGTTACTGATATGTAAGACATATAGAGGTAATAATTAAATATCTTCAATATTAAGGTCCTTTATTAGTACCCCCATGTGTTTCACATATTAGTAACCCTTATATGTAGCACACAGGGGTTAAAATGAGGGACATGATGGGGTTAATTGCTATTAATGTGAGGCACATGGAGTTACTAAAACTAAATTAATAACCCCGAATGCCTGACATTACTAGGAATAGTAACCCCAGCATGTACCTGTTACTTATTATTTTCACTTTGCTGTACGGAGCTCTCCTCTCCTCTTCTTTGCAGGAGCTCATCTCTCTTTAGCAAGAGAAGAGGGAGCGTCCTATAGCATTGCTGTAGTAGAGCAAACAAGGACGCTCCCTCTTCTCCTAATATATGCAGGTCCCGTGCTGGCTGCCGTGCCAGCAAAATATGCCACATGTGTCACTATTGGCACTCGTGCCAGTGGTTGCCGACACTTGGCATAGAGAAAGGAAGCAAGGCGGTCCTCCAACTCAGGATCATCTGACCAGCGGTCTCTGCTGTTGGACAGGGTAAGCGGAACTGCTGGCACCTGGCTATTGGGTGTCACGGCTTGGGGTAGCCCCTAGTCTGGGTGTATGGCATGCTGGGACCTCAAGGGGCTAGTGGGGGGGGGGGCAGGAATGAGGAGAGGTCATCTAGTGTCGGAGAGTAGGATGCAACTATTATCAGACGTAAGATAAGGAGGGACGGACTGGTGCTGTATCCTCAGCAGGAGCAGGATCCAATAATGAGGCCTCCCTGGCATCAGCGCAATATCTGAGGGATGGCGCCGGGAAAAACCTCAAGCGTTACGGTAGTGGAGCCCCCTCTGAAAACATGGAGACAAAAGAAGAGCCAATTCAATGCGGCAGAGTCACTCCAAGATGACAGTGGCCACAAGGAGTAATGAACTGGAGAAGGTGGATGGAGGAATGAGAAATCTTCAATGGTGGCCCGGGCCAAGTGGTTTACTAGGACCAGGTTGCAAGGGGGCATTTTCTTAGGCAGTTACTTGCTCATTATGGCAGGGAAAGAAGAAAGGAGGTCTGAGTATAAGCTATGCAGGGATGGAGCTCACAGCAAAGCAGCCTGCTCCATGCAGGTTCAGGCCACGCCTCTTTTATTGCTTCTAATGGGAAAATACAGGTGCATTCTGGGAAATAGTAAATGCATTTATCCAGAAGCATCTTGTGGCTGCACTTCTATGTGATGTTTTGTGGTATATAACTTTAGTATAAGCAGGGCCAGCTCCAGGTTTTTTGTGGGCCCTTGGGCAACAGAGCCTCAGTGGGCCAATTTTGGAGCAACCCATGCACACTGCAGCAAAAAAACAACCGAAATTGGGTGTTTGTTTTTTTTGCTGAGGCAGACCTACTGCAGTGCAGTGTAAAACAGTCCATTCCTTACAAGTAGATAGAATCCTCTTTATTTTCTGCCCCCGCTTCATGGTGGTGGATACAGAGCATCAGCAGGCACTTGCCGCTTCCACCACTGATTAGACCCAAATGAATGGGTGTAATCAGTGTGGAGTCTCAAGTCACGGCCTCTGAATCAGCTGCAGAATCTGCTGCAAGATCCAGCAGGACACTTTTTTTTTCTCCGCATCCTGCAATAATTGTTTTCAATGGGAGTCAGAATGAGGGAATATTCTGCTGCTGATTTGGGTGCGAAATCCGCTGTAAAATCCACCGTGTGAACAGAGCCTGATTCTGCAATGAACACTTTCATCTGTATTACTGGAAGTGCTCAATGGAAGTAGCTGCTACATCTGAGATATAGCAGAAGCTCTGTCAACTCTGCTACATCTGAGATCGGACCACAATAGAGACTGCTGTGGACCGATCTTAGACTCCGCCTCCTCCGGCAGAACCAGCGTTGATTGGCCGAATGCTGTACACTGTACGGCATTCGGCCAATCAACGCTGGCCAATGCTTTCCAATGGGAAAAGTCCGTTCCCGCATTATTAGTGGCTTAATACAGGGACTTTGGCGTGTTACGCTAGGTTCACACCTGCGTTCTACTCTCCGTTCTGTGCTTTCCGTCTTCTGCATGCCAGAAGATGGAAAGCACAGACCGGGTCCGGCCGTGAGCGGCGGTGAGCGTTTTATGCTCTCCGCCGCGAAACCGGATTTTTTAATCCGGACACAGAGTACTGCATGTCCGACTCTGTGTCCGGATTAAAAAACCCAGTTTCGCGGCGGAGAGCATAAAATGCTCACCACTGCTCACGGCCGGACAGCTTTCTCACCCATTCAAATGAATGGGTGAGAAAGTCTCCTGCATTACGGAGAGGACAACGCAGATGTGAACGAGCCCTTAGATGCCCCCGGACATGCTTCCCCTGCTGTCCCAGTTGCATTCCCGAGTTGTTGGAATCATATGCTGAGGTGTCATAGTGGTCTTGATGACTCCAATTAGTCGAATTTTAGTTTCCCCTTAAACGAGTATTTTTTCCCCATAGATTATAATGGGGTTCGATATTCGTTCGAATAGTCGAATATTGAGCGGCTATTCGAAATGAATATGGAATATTTTACTGTTCGCTCATCTCTAGTCACCTCTTCTGGAAGTGCTCTCTTTATCATGTATGGCTAATATTGTTATGGGTCTCTTCACCAGCTTTTGATAATTTGCACCAGTGACCATTCCTGTGTCTGTAAAACCTTCCCGCCCATACTTTATGTCAGGAGGGTTTGTATACTATTTCCTTCTGTTCTCGCACTACTACTATGTGCGCACATTACTCTTCTGTGGTGTATTATCTTCTGAATAGATTCAGGAAGGGTGCATAGCAGTGAGGTGCCTGTAGGGGGCAGTGTATAGTCACAGGCATAAGCTCTAATCTTGATTTCGCGTAATTTGCCCGTCCACAGCTGTATCTGGTGACGAGATACTGACAACGGGAAGTTACCGGAGGCCGCTGCTACGCCGATATGTCGCTGTACCGTGCAGGTGCTACACTGGCCAGGCCTGCACGGCTCCTGCACCGTGTACTAAGGGCATTGCAGCCCGGGAGCTCTGCACTGTTGTACTGGTAACGAGTTGCTCTGTATTTGGAAAGCTTGGGGCACTTGTAATTGTCGGCTCTGACTTGTACAGGCACTGGAGCGGGGCCAGCATGCTGGGAGTTGTAGTTTCACGGCAGCTGGGGGGCTGAAGAAAGCTCCTTCCTGCACCTGAGTCTACATGATGTAGTTTGGTTAGAAATGTGTAATATTAGCATTGGCTATCCGGTCTTCTGATACATTAGAGGACCGGAATAACAGATAGATAGAAAGCTTAATGGTTACACATGGACCCTGACAGACACATTGACAATAATGGAGTCTGAACATTGCTACAAAGTCTCCAGCACCTATGTGAACTTACCCTTAGACCTGCCTGGTTCACCCCTGCGTTCGGGGAGTCCTCTTGGGGACCCCCTGAACGGCATACTGAACGCATTGACAAGTGGTGAGCGATGAAAGCACACAGACCCCATAGACTATAATGGGGTCCGTGTATTTTCTGCACAAGTCATGCGGAGAGGAAAGTAGTTCATGAAGAATTTTTCTCTCCGCGTGACTCGTGTGGACGGCGGGAAACACACGGATCCCATTATAGTCTATGGGGTCCGTGTGCTTTCATTGCTCACCGCTTGTCAATGCGTTTGGTAATCTGTTCGGGGTAGTCCCCAAGCAGAGTTCCTGAGTGGAATATCGAGCGTAGCTGTGAACCAGCCCTAAGTGGGAAAGTGGCTCGTATGGGAGTGCTTTGTGTGTATAGGCTAGTTGCCTGGTCTGACATGTTATGCTGTTTCTTTGGTTTGTCGCAGGACTAAAAGAATGGAAAAACGGTTGATCTAATGACTGACAGCAGTGGAGGCCAAGGGACCCCCTGTAACTAAAATCGACCCCCTGTGGTGGTTGTTTTTAACTGCCATCACTGAAAAAAATCCCCGAAAAAACCTGCTTGGGGTTTCTGCTAGACTCTGCATGAGACACTCTGACACAGATGTGATTGTAGCCTAAGGCTAGGTTCACATAAAAGAGGTTCACACTCCTTTTTCACGACTATGTTACACCCGGGGTACCTGTTTTCGCAGACTCCCCCCACCCCCAATACATTTTTTGAGGAATTCATTAAAACGGCAAAAAATAGAATATGATCTATATTTTGATGGTCTGTGCAACCATAGCCCCCATTCATTGACAGAATATAATAGACGTCTGTGTATTTTACAATACATTGCAATGCAATAGCATTTCAGTGTATTGTATTGTAGATACACCCTGGGATTCAAGACTCATATGAGGGTCCAAAAATAAAAGTAAAAAAAAATGAAAATAGGTAAAACAAGATATTAAAATAAAGTTCAAATTACCCCCTTTCCCTAGATAAGATATAAAAATAAAAAAAAAAGTAAAACATCTTTGTATCTGAAAACTCATAAAAATGGCCAGCGGCCATTTTGGGGTAGCCGCTCTTGCAGTTCAATACAGGAGCCGGCCGGTGGCCATTTTGGGGTGGCCTCTCTATGCTCCTGTATCGAACTACAAGAGCAAGAGAAGCCAGAAGAGGCGGAGTTGCTGCAGAAGAAGGAGGAGGCGCAGGAAAGAGCTCTGGGCAGCAATGGGGATGCGCTCATCGGCCTTTCAGCGCTGGGGCCCGCCCTCATTGCTGCGGAGAGCTCATTTGCATACCGGTTAAAACCGGTATTTCTACAGAACGGCGCGGCGGAGACCACGTCTAAAGGTAGGAGACGAATAGCCTTTCTTAAGGCTATTCCGACGTGGTAATTAGAAAAAAAAGTAGTTTAATGGTAGAATCCCTTTAAGTCCTGCATCTCTTTATGACTTCTCTGGCTTCTGCATCGAGAGCTGTTCTTGCCTCTCATTGACTGCATGGAGTATGGGCTTGGGTACAGAGATGATGATGGGAGGGGAGGGTCACTTCAAACACTTATTAAAGTTTGTACGTTTTATAACTTTCGAGACATATGACACAGGTTGCAGTGCGATCCATATTATTTCCAGACAGATCACTGGTTGAAAACCGGATTATGACATTTACAGTCATGGCCTTAAAGGGAGTCTATCATTGCCTAGATTGTTTTTAACTAAGCATATGTTTACATAGCCGATAAGATAAGATAATCCTTTAATAGCCCCATAGTGGGGAAATTTCAGTATGTTACAGCAGCATAGTAATACAGATACAGGATAATACACAGTAATATATTACAGACATAGACACACATAAGATGAGAAGAGAAGATATACTAGGAGTCCATAGCAGCTAAGGAACAGAAGAAGAAAGAAGGAAAACTTCATAATCATTAGTTTTTTTTGTGCGGAGTGATCTTCGCTTGGTCTGATGTAGATTATACAGCCTGGTTGCGGTTGGAAGGAAGGACCTCCGATAGCGCTCCTTCTCACACTTGGGGTGAAGCAGACGGTCACTTACAGGGCTGCCAAGTCCCATCAGGGTCCCATACATGGGGTGAGATTTGTTCTCCCGCATGGAGGTCACCATAGACAGTATCCTTCTGTCACTCACTACCTGTACTGGGTCCAGGGGGCTCCCCAGGACAGAGCTGGCCCTTCTGATCAGTCTGTCAAGTCTATTTCTGAGAGGCTATTCTAGGCATAAAAATTTTACTTGTTAGATAGGTCTCAAATAGATGAAACTAAAATATAACTTTTATTACCAAAATATAAAAACCACTTAACGGACGCAAACAAAAATACACAGATGAGATGCCTAGACCATGTTATTCTACTCACTAATTTTGGAACAGGTTGTGTTTACAGCTGACCCCTTCATGGGTGTCCCCATACTGTCTATTGTTATAGTTTAATTACTGTTATTTGTATCTCTATGTTTTTATTCAGATACTAATAAATTGATACTTTTTATAGTATGTAAGTGTGGATGGTTTTTTTTTTTCATATGTTTTGGCTTTCAGCTCTCCACATTTGTAATGTATTTTTGGCCTCTACTTTATTGTTGTTTATATTTTGGTAATAAAATTTATATTTTAGTTTCATCTATTTGAGACCTATCTAACAAGTAACATTTATATGAGATTTATAGGATAGTGTCCTTTGGAGCCCCGATTCTCCTGGGTGTATAATTGATTTCTTTGATATTCTAGGTATAAATGTCATTACTTGATCCTCACATCCGTTTTTGAGTTAAACCAGTTTTTTTCGTATGCAAATTAAACTTCAGGGAGCGCAGGGGGCGTTATCCCTGTGCCCAATCACCACTACATCATCAGCCTCCTCCATTTCTCACTGCCTCCTTCCTGAAAGACGATCCCTCCTTGTACATCTCTTCACTGCTTCCAGAGTAGTTAGTCACGTAAAGTGCATGTGCAGGATTCTAATCGCGCTGTACATGAAAAACTGAGGCGGCAGATGACGTAGTGGTGCTTGGGCACAGGGATAACACCCCCGGTGCTTGCTGAAGATTAATCATGTGACTGCTGAGGCCCAATAACAGGCCCAGCAGTGACGTGTCACAGGCAGAAGAGGCCCAAAGAAGATCACAGGAGAACCGGATGGAGTGAGGATGCCCAGGAAAGGTGAGTATAAGTGTTTGTTATTTTTATTCTTTTCTCCTGGTCTCCGATTGTTATATACTGGGGGTCTGGAGCATACTATACTATGTGGGGGCCACTGTGGGAAGCATATTGTACTGTGTGGGGGCTACTGTAAGGAACATACTGTATTGTGTTGAGGCCACTTTGGGTAGCATATTGTACTATATGGGGCCAGGAGGTGCTGGCACGTTAGGAGAAGCCTGTGCCGCCTGTATGTGACTAAATCATGTCCCACATTAACATAGGTAAATTACACTGCAGGGCATACAAGAATGTAGCACAACCTGTGGCCCTCCAGAAGCAGATTACCTCCCCTTCCCCGTTAATTTTTCTTTTCCTATTTTCCTCCTCTAAAATCTACGTGTGTCTTATGGTTAGGTGCGTCTTATAGTCTGAAAAATACAGTAAATAACCAGTGATATCTCTGCAGTCTTAGTATCATATGAAAGAAGAGATGACACCACAAGTAAGTTTGTACATTTTATAACGCCTCTTTACCATATAGGCCCGAAGACTGTGCTAGTAGTAATAGCCTGTTACTACTAGCACAGGCTTTGGGCCTGTATGGCAACAGGCTGTTACTGCTACCACAGGCTTTGTGCCTGTATGGTACTGGTAGCACAGGCTTTGGGCCTATATGGTAATATCCCAGACCACGTCTGTCACATTTACCATACAGGCCCAAAGCCTGCTAGGATTAACATCAGATCCCGGAGAGGTGAGTAACAGTGTTTATTATGTTCCCTCATCTCCCCTGGGGCTCTGATTATTATACTCGGGGATCTGAAAAGACCCCTGAGTATAGTAATAGTTCCTGGGTGTGCAACTGTGGGGCATAATAGAGCTTGAAGGGTCCACTGTGGCCCCTGTAACCTCTGTTATGCCCCACAGTGCCCTCCCCCCCTGCAAACTCTATTATGCCCCACAGTCCAGTCGATTGTGCCACTGTGGGGCATAATATAGGCTGCAGGGGCCGCTCTATGGGATATATATATACATATAATATATATAGGTTGGGTGCGTGGAGAAGTGAGGATTCAAAGATGTCTGTGTTGCAAGCTGCAAGAAGTGGTCATGGCGGTCCAAAGGGAAGCGACGGGAAATGTGTGAAGACGTTTTCAGTGAGTATTGCTGCACAAAATATTACTGCATTGTATTTATTGTAATGTTACCGCTAGCACCCCCAACTCCCCGCTGTCTGAGGCGTACGATCAAAAGATGAACATCTTTCCCCCCTCCCCCTGCACTCAATATGGGGGGCGTCTTTTGATCGTCCACCTCAGGCAGCAGAGAGGCTAGGTTCAACACGGGCTAGTAGTGGGTGGGATAGCTTAGCTAGGGAGACGATTGGGTGGAACAGAGAGAGGAGGAGGGGGCTGAGTGAGTGGGAACTAGTGTAGAAGGTACACAGGAAGCTGCACATCATGAAGTTGCACCATGTAAACAAATACAAAGGATGCCAGGAGCTCACCGAAACATCCAGAAATCACTCCGAACACTGCTAAAGGTATAGGGTGTGCTTCTTAACCCATTACTAGCACTAACAGACCTTTCTTAAGAATTTCTGCCTGGAAAATCCAGTTAACATGTCCAACAATAGGAGTGCTTACAATCTATGAGGAAACACAGGCACATGAGAGGTAAGGGGATTTATTTGGTACAGTGGTCCAGCCATCTATTAATAAATATGCTAATATAACGAGCTATATGATTGAGTTACCAGCTGGTATCTGAATATACAGATCCAGCTTTATTTGGTAAAATATGCCAAGAATCTGATGTATGTGGTCATACACGTAAGTTTATCAGCAGATGAGACTAATATAAACTGTGTGTATAAATATATATTTATTGTGCATGTCAGAGTTCGAATGCTGCTGGAACTTCATAGGAGCTTTCTATCACTACTGAAGTATTTTACTAGAATCCATACAGGTCAGTACTCTGTGTAATATATTACTAGTAGCTTATCATTTTTTTTCTTCTTTTATAGCACAAAGATCACATCCAGAAGAGTACAAGTTAATGGGGCTAATCTACATTATCAGCGCACGGGATGTGGAGATCATGCGGTTCTGTTACTTCCTGGTGCTTTAGGTGTGATTTTGCATAAATTATGAAGGATATGATAGTATAGGTTCACATGTTGTACCAGGTAAATTGTATTATTCTATACTAAGTCTGACCCTGATTGACTATTCCATGGTAAGAAAGGTAGTAGGGCAGAGTGCTGGAGCCTTGCTATATCTCGCCCCCCCCAGATTTCTGATTTATGTGTGGTCCAGTGCAGGTCTTGAATAGGCCTCAGCCCAGGTGTAGGTCCCAGGCTTGTTACTGAGCCATAAAAGGCTGCAGAGCCTGCACTTCAGGTCAGATCCTGGGAGCGAGAGGAGGTGCCTGGGGCTGTCCTGACACTGTGAGACAGTATTGTGCTATTTTTGGTTGATTAGTGTGGCTGGTAGCAAGCCTCATGTACAGTTAGTATTTACTATTAGCGCTCAGACGAGCAGAATTTTGTTTCATGCTGATTTTGCCTGAAGTTAAGGCTGTATTTTATTTTGAATAAACTGTATGGTGATGGCGTGTATGCAGATATTTTTGGGCCTATTTCCCCAATACCCATTTATAGATTTTAAACCGGAGTGTCTTTATTGTGTTTCATTGCTAGGCTACAGCAGTGAACACCTGTTGGTATATTCCATCTTCCTGCCCCCGTATAACTGGGATGCACATCGGTTCTAATACCAGTTTTGGGGCTGAGGGGAAGGTGTGATAAACCTTGTGCACGTGTGTGTCATCACTATATATGTGTTTTTAATAGTATTCAATAAAGTTTGGATTTTGACTTATCAAATCGCCATACAGTTTATTCTTTATAAGGTTAGACCTTTTATTAGTGTTGTATTTTATTTTGCTCATTTTTGTGCCTGACGTAAAGGTTTATTTATTTTGCTGTTTTTTTGTTTGTTTTTTTTAATTAATAAACCTGCTTACTACAGATTTTGTGTCCCTATCTCCGACTGGTTGGGTCTGCACCACTGCTGCTACTACCGAGCTACCTTCCCTACAACATTTAACCTTGAGCATATTATATATAAGTACAGTTGGCCTAAAAAGTTTACATACCCTGGCTGATTTTTTTGTTTTTTGACCTTTTTTTAGGGAATATGAATGATAACACAAAAACTTCTCCACTCATGGTTAGTGGTTGGTTGAAGCCATTTACTGTCAAACTTCAGTGTTTTTTTTAAATCATAATGACAACCATAAACATCAAAATGACCCCGCTCAAAAGTTAGATAGCTCATGCTCTGTTTGCAATTGTCATTCAGTCAGACAATTTTTAGCTCGTTATTCTGATGCTATAATGTATCAAAACTATGGACGAAAGAAGAGCCAGTGTGAACCAGGTCTTGTGTATACACCTTTTTTCCTGTGTTTTTAGGATGCAGTCAAACTGATTTTGGACCGCAACTGAAATTTCTTAATAAAGAAGTCTTCACTATCATTGGGTGGGACCCTCGGGGATATGGACTTTCCATCCCTCCAGCACGAGACTACCCGGAAGACTTTTTTTCAAGGGATGCAAAAGATGCCATAGATTTGATGCAGGTAAAGTACTTGAAACCTTTTTTTTTTTTTTTGCTTGTTTATCTCTAAGCAAGTTAATTTGTTTAGACATTAAGCAAAAGTTACAAAGGTTATGCTGAGACCCAGTTCACATCTGTGTTAAGTATTCCATTCGGGAAGTCCACTTGGGGACCCCCTGAAGGAAACTTATACAGATTAAAAAGCGGTTAGCTAAGAAACCACACAGACCGCATAGCCTATAATGGGGTTTGTGTGGTTTCCGCATTAATCATGCGGAGAGAAAAGTGCAGCTTGCACTACTTTTCTCTCCGCATGATTTGTGCTGACACCGAGCAGAAACCGCACGGACCCCATTATAGTCCATGAAGTCCGTGTGGTTTCTTAGCTAACTGCTTTTTAATGCATATAGGTCTCCATTTGGGGGGTCCCAAAGTGAACTCCCCGAACAGAATACTGAACACAGATGTTAACCGAGCCTTAGATGCTACTGTTAATGTTGTTTAATTATTACATGAGCAGTGGCCTAACTTACAACGAACTCACAAAATACATTTTTTAATTTGTTTTTTAAACCTTTTTTATGTAATTTTTTGAAAGCCAAAAATGCTTCAGCTGGATAATTTGCAGTTGGTCTATGACAGTGGTGCGTAAACCTTAGCCTAGGCGCCTCCTGTGGCTTGAAAGGCCATTCAGTGACCTCCAAACCACCTCCCTACAGAAATACTTGCCTGTGTGTGTTGCATATTGGAAAAGCTATACAATTTCTGTAATATCTGAATGGATTTTGGGGCAGTGTACTGTACTTTGTTTTTGATTGTGCAAAACTAGCCACATGGCAGCAGCATCAGAATGTGGCTGAACACTATTAAAATAGTCAGTAGAACAGCTTTTAGGCTAAAGCCCCACATTGCGAAAACACAGCTATTTTTGTTGCAGATTTTGTTGCCTTTTTTTGAGCCAAAGCTCAATCTAGTCCTAGCTTTGGTTAAAAAAAACTGCAACAAAATCTGCTACAAAAAAAGCTGTGTTTCTGCAATGTGAGGCCTTAGGCTGCGGCCCCACGTTGCAGAAAAGCATCTTTTTTTGTTGCAGATTTTGTTGCGGTTTTTTGAGCCAAAGTCACAAGTGGGTTGAGCAGAAGGGAGAAGTATAAGAGCTTTCTATATATTTCCAATTCCTTTTGTAGCCACTCCTAGGTTTGGCTCAAAAAAACACAGCAAAATCTGCAACAAAAGAATCTGCGTTTCCGCAACATGGGGCCTCAGCATAAGGGTTCTTGGAAATGACTGTGTTATGGCAGCACAGACCCCATACTAGGAAATCATATAGGCTATGTACAAGGGCATGAGTTCCTGTGCATATGCATAATTTGAATGAAGGGTACCCAGATGTCTAAAGTCTACAGTGTGTTGAAAACAGAATAGAAAAACTAGAAAGGTGATGGAGTTTATCCTTACATTAGACCACTTTCAGAAGAAACAGGGAGTGCCCATAAAATTTCTTTACATTTTTTTTTTCTTTTTTTTTTGTGATTTACAATTAGAGGTTGTACTGTATAGATGGCCAAGTGCACCAGACAGCAGGTCATTGAAAGTCATTAAAGGCCTGGAGGCTGCAGATATATACATGAATGCACTGGTCAATAACAGCATCCTGCTGAGCTTGTTGTCAATACTCTAGGGAAAAGCTCTCCTATAAATGCATTATCAATTCCTAATGTTTTGTGACTGGATTACAGTGCTTTTTTCTTTAAAAATTACAATGTAGTAAGATGAACCTTTACAACAGAAAGATAAGTGGTATTATTTTAAAGGTGTTTTCTGGCCCCTAATGCATGTTTCACAGTGATGTGATATGTCATCAGTATCTCCTCTCTGGGGTCTGACAGCCCCCTCCTTTCACCAGACAGATCAGCTGTTCTGACAGCCTCTAGGCAGCAGAAGTCGTTGCAGTCAAGGAATAGCTGCTGTAGCTGATCTGTGCAGAATCTGTCAGTTGGACCCCCACAGATCAGATACTTATCACGTAACGTATGAATAGGTCATCAGTATGAAGCGTGCATTAGGGACCAGAAAACCTGTTTAACAAACAGTACATCACATAGTTATTTTATTTTTAATTTTCACTGGGGCAAACCCAGCTCTTGTTGTTTCTGCAGTGTGTGGATAGGATTTCTTTAAATCTTATTCACTACACTGCTACTGTACTTCACTAGTGCGAGTACACAAAATGGGGGTACAGTAAAAGGACCTGTCCTGAGTTTCGTCCTAGTATACAGCCCTCTAAATGGGCTTGTGTATGGGCCCATAGAAAACAATGAGTCAGTGTGCTAGCTGTTAACACAACTTGCACACTGACAAAACACTTGTTCTTGTGGATAGAGCTTAATGTTGAGGCCACATGTAGAAGCATAGCATTGGTCTTTGCAGAAACACAGTCAAATGCTGTGTGTTACAAATGCCAGTGAATAAAAACCTCACTTAGGCTGGGGCCCCTGCGGTGGAAACGCTGGGGGAAAAATCGCAGCATTTTACAGTAACTGCAAAGTGGATGGGATTCTTGCTAATCCCATGCCCACTTTGCGGTAAAAACCCTCAAAGCAGACACACTGTGATTTCCAAAACCGGCACGGTTTTGGAAATCATAGCATGACAATTCTATCTATGGAAATGCCGGCAGCTTCCCTGTAGATATAATTGTAACAGAAAACTCAGTGAACTTTCTGTTTAAAGTGATGCGGGAAGAACAGCGATGCATTCCCGCTGCGGATTGTCCCATGGGGCCTTAGCCTTAATCTATTTGCCAAATTGCAGGGGGAAAAAAATCACATCTGTTCTTGAAAAATTCGGTATGGTAATTTTACAAACTGTGTCTTTCCCAAAAGCAGGGGTTTTTTTTTTTTTTTTTTGTTCTGCAGCTTTATTTTTTTAAACTGCATTTTACCATGTGTGGCCCTGTTGAATTTTCATCTTAACAAACGCTATCTTGATGTGAGATCAACCTGTGTGGCCCCAGCCTAAGGGATTTTATTCTGGGTATATACATTTGATACTAGGCAAAAATCGCCTCACTGCAAAAATCCCTTTTTTTTTTTTACCAGCTGACATAATGTGACCATAGCAGCCAATCATTTCCATACTGCTGTGATATGTTGTCTCAAATTATGTTCCTCTTTTAAGCTGGGGCCACATGGTGTGTAGTCCTTAGTGGTGTAGTGTTCTTTGGGGTAGCAAAGAACTGAAGGTGTTGTCCAGGACCTGATAAGTGAAACTGATGACACTTCCATGCCACACTGTACAGATTGAAAGTTGTATAGCAGTAGTCTATACACTGTAGTGGTGGCGCCTGGAATTACAGCCCACTCCAGAGCAGGTCGCCTTCCGACTGCCGAAACTTCAGATCTGAACGGACCTTACTGATCTGATACAGAGAAGTAAAAGCATCGGTGAGCCAGGGACTCGATATGGCTGAAATTACTCAATCAGTACCGCAATTAAAAAAAAACATGCAATTATTGAATTGAAAAGCACCATATGAACCCAGCCTTATTGTAGTTACATTATTATTTTTTTTTTTTTTTAATTTTCTTTTTCAGGCATTGAATTTCAAGAGATTTTCCTTGTTAGGATGGAGTGATGGTGGTATAACCGCGCTTATTGCAGCAGGTTCTTATCCTTCACTCATCAATAAGCTTGTGGTCTGGGGGGCCAATGCTTATGTCACTCAAGAGGATCTAGCGCTTTATAATGGTAAGAAAATTGTAACGTGAACACTAAACACTATCAAAAGTAAAAGTGGGGGCCACTTTAAAAGCAAGGCAGATAAAGACATCCAGTGAATAATAGGATATACTATTAACTCAAGTGAGACCGGGTTTACACAGAGCTTTTCGGGTGAGTTTACATGGCACTTTTTTGCTGAAAAACGGTCTTCAGTTTTTAATTGTAGTAATGAGTTGCATATGATACTATACATTTCATCTGTAGTTTAATAGCCAATACATCAGAGGTTTTCAATTTTAAGGGGTTGTCCATTTTCGGCAAATAAAGGATTTTGTATAATTTCCTATATACTTTCTGTACAAAATCCTCACAATTTTGTAGATCTCTGTTTGCTGTCATTCATTCTACCTACATCCAGTGGATAAAAATCATTCAATAGTCATGTGATGAACACACAGCTCATTACCAGGCAGAGGTCTGATTACTGTGCTGTGATAACGAGCTATAATGAGCTGATTCTTGTAGCTTTGATCAATAACATTTATATAGCAGTTATAACAGAGATATATGAAATATACAGTACATTAAAAATTAGTACAGACACAGCAGTGGGTAGTGAGAGTGGAAGTGCCACCGATCCGGCTGAATTAACAGTCAATCATGACCGTGGCATCTAAGGATTTTTGCACATATGGTGCCCCCACTTGCTTCCTGCACGACATGTTTAGGGGGTGCCAATATCAGTGTACAGCCGCCCGGAGTTTGATCCGTGATCCCAGGTCTGCTTGAGCCCAAATACCTGATCCTGCCTAGAAGGGAGGTTGTTTGCATTTACTGATGGCTCTGCAGGGCTTTGCAAAGGTGACATGGCGATTAAAAATCAGTCCCTCTAAATCTACATTCCAGAAACTAAGAAGATGGCACTCCTTCTCTACCGATCCCTATAAATTGTGGTGTAGTTTCCAAAGTGAGATTACTACTTGGTACTTTCCACTGCACTGGCACCCTTATGGGCTCTGTAAATGTATCATGGCACCTGAAAATTATTCTGCCCTCTAAAAGCCTAATGATGCTCCTAGCTCTGTGTCCTGCTGTGTGTCCAAACAGCAGATTTAATACACATGAGAGAAGTATTTTTTGTACTCTGGTGAAACTGTGTAACGAACTATGGGGTGCATTTTCTCCTTAAAGAGGACCTTTCATGGTTTGGGGCACAGGCAGTTCTATATACTACTGTAAAGCCGACGGTGCGCTGAATTCAGCGCACTGTCGATTTTCCCGATCTGTGCCCCGGGTAAAGAGCTTTCTGTCCCGGTACCGTAGCTCTTTACAGAGTGTCAGAAACTCCCTTCTGACTGTGAAGAGCTATGGTACTGGCACCGATAGCTCTTCACCCAGGGCACAGATCGGGAAAGCCGACAGTGTGCTGAATTCAGCGCACTGTCAGCTTTCCAGCAGTATATAACACCGCATGTGCCCAAATCAATGAAAGGTCCTCTTTAAGGGATGTAGTTTCCAAAATGGGGTCACTTTTTGGAGTCTTCCACTAAACTGGCATGTTAGCTGACTCTGAAAATGATACATGATTATCTGAAAACTATTCCAGTAAAATCTGCCTTCCAGCCAAATAGCACTCTTTCTGGTCCAAGCCCCACCATGTGCCTATACACATTTGGTAAAAAATATAGTACAAATTTTGCACCTAATAATAGAAAAATGTGCTCTTAGAATTCACAGCTTAGGCTGGGCTCACACTACTGCCACTGTCCGGCCCAGGGTTTACGATTTTTTTGTGCATGGATATAAAGTCCTGTAGGACGGAAACCCCGGGCCGGACAGCAGTGGTAGTGTGAACACAGCTTTAAATTGTCTTGCTGAAGATTTAAAAACCGCACCACAGGTCAATTTCCACTGCAGGTTTTTTTCTGCAGCCTGTGGATGAGGTTAAGTAGAACCTCATTCACTAATCTGATTCTGTTACCCTGCTGATCTTATGCCCACAATTTTACAAACAGAAAAACCGCATTGTATCTGTATCATGTGAACATACCCTTTCAAAGTTATTTATCAGTGCCTCATGTTGCGAGTTTGTTTATGAAGTCCATTGAGGTTGTAACGTTCTACAGATATCACTTCAGTTGGTAATCACTCTTGTGCAGTCATTTGTGTCGTTCTGTGGCTTTTCTCTAAGTACCGCTGAAATATCTGATCTGTGCATGTGACCTGATACTTCCTGTTTTTGGCATTTGTGTTCAATCCTCAATTCATACTGTAGTGGATATCTCTTCAAAAAAGACTTTGCTTGCATCTATGTAGATGGGTACTGTGTACAGACATTGACAATGAGTCACATGATATACTTCCATTGGGGAACTGCAGTGAGAAATACTCGGACAGCGTTATAACACAAATTGAAGCAATACCTACCCAACTTGTCAGGACACACTCCTGATAGTGGATCCCACTGGACACAAAATGTCTGAATAGGTAATTTGGGAAGAAAAAAACCCTGCCCATTATTATTATATTGTATTCTACATGTGATTAGTGCAAATTTGGTTGGTTAGTGGCGTAATCCCTATAAATAGTGTATCAGGTCAGCTGAAAAATGCAGATCCTAGGATTAATGGAGTTTTTTTTTCTTTCTGGATTTAACTAGCTGTAAAAGATGTATCAAACTGGAGTCCAAAGATGAGGAAGCCCATGGAGGATATTTATGGAAAAGAGTATTTTGCCAATACATTTTCAGCCTGGGTAGATGCCTTGACCAATATGACCAGCAAATCTGATGGTAATTTTATAAGCTGTGGTTTTACATATATTTAATTGCATAATATATCTGGTTTGTCTTAATTTCTTCTTAAATCTATTTTGTTTTATTTTATGACTAGTCAAATTATATACACTCCTCAACATTGTCTATACGTATGTGAGTAAGCCAATATCCTTTTGGAAAAGTGTCTTGTGGACAGAAGACCAAGATAGACCTTTTTTTGTAAAGTACTTGATTCTACCATTTGCCCGAAAATGGAATGAGGCCTACAAAGAAAAGGAGGAAAAATCGAAGCATGGTCCAGCAGCCACGAATATGAAATCCAAATTTTATTTAATCCATATAAAAATTGAACAGAGTTATATTCAGATGGCAAACAGTAATTCCCATGGAATAAAAATAGCGTTCTGGCTGACGCGTTTCGGAAGTGATCTTCTTTAGTCGTAGCCTGGCTCTCACATCATTCTAGAGGAATTTGAGCCCAACTTTTTTTTACAACAAATTTACATTAGCAGATTAACGGAGCCGAGGACTTGTATTACAAGGGTCACATATGAAGCTCGACTGAACCCATTAACTATATTGAGATGTGTAGGGTGTCCGTTTTTTAAAACTTAATCTGCTGGATGAGACAGTTGGAGTGGGAGGATTTTTTTTGTCTGCCAATTTTCGACGCACAGGATATATAATGAGTAAAGTATGTATGGTAAAGTGTTAGCCAAAATACAGTTATAAAATAAAGTAACATTGTGATGATGTCTTTAATCATCAGGTAATATCTGTCGACATTTACTTCCACTCATTAGTTGCCCAACATTGATAATTCATGGTATGAAGGATCCTATGGTCCCAATGTTTCACCCCCAGTTTCTACATAAAGAAATAAAAAATTCCAGGTAAGCAGTTTTTATTATATGTTCTGTCTTATTATTTTTATGGGATAAAGGTTTATAAAACTTTGATAATCACCTTTTTATCATCAAATATTTTTCCATATTTTTGTGGTTGCGTTGCCTACTTTTACCATTAAAGGGGTTTTCCAGGCAAAAAAGTCATTTTACAAAACAGGTCTTTTAGTGCTATTAATAGGTTAATAAATGCACCCATGTACCTTTAGCAATGTTTTGAGTGATTTCTGGGGTTCTCAATGAGCTCATTTCAACCGCTGCCTTTGTTTAACCCCTAACTTCCTCTTCTGTGTTTCCTACAAGTTCTAGGATGCCTCACTTTTCTTCCCTCTCTTAACTGACTGACCCTCCCCCTTTCTCACACACCCTCCCCCTTTCTCACACACCCTCCCCTTCCTGTTTCCTTAGCTAGCCCGCGCACTACACCCTCACCAGCCATCGTTAGAATCCTAGATCTCCATCACCACACCTCCTTCATACACTGTTTCCCTCCCTTTCAAAACACGCCCCCTCCAGCTGCCATGGCGGCTTACTCCTGTGCAATAGCTTGCTGCGTGCGCGAGTCGCTGATGACAAAAGACAGCAGGAAGGAAAGGTAAGTATGCCGGGTGGGGTGTAGTGAGGGGAGCTGACGGGAAGAAGTGAGGAGACGGGAGGGGAAGGCTGGCGACGGGAGGAGTGTAATGAGGGGAGAGGACAAGAAGTCAGGTGACGGCTGGGGACGGGAGGAGAGAGAGGGGGGTATAGTATGTGACCCCTGTCTCCAGAAGCGGCAAGACGAAGAGTCACAGGATACTATGAAGATGTGCTGGAGGTGGTCACATGACTGCCCTAGCAATCATGATAAATATTGACGTTTGATAATAAAAGTGACTTATAAAGTAGATGGGGGGGGGGGGGGTGTTTAGTTTAATGTTAAAATCTCATTTTATCCCAGACAACCCTTTAATGCACACAAACTTTTGATTGCTTTTCTGCTTCACACTGTATATGCAGTTATGCATATGGTAATGCCACATGGTGAAACTATACTGGTTGGAACGCTGTGTAAAGAAAATAATAATGGTCTATTAGACCTACAAGTGGCCATCTTTGTACTCCCAAAATACCGACTTTTCTCCAAGGTTACAGTTTCTTCAAAGGGACTACAAAAATTAATAGAAAAGACACTACAACCAGTAATGAAGGGGTTGGCTGACATAAAACAAGATGTCTGGGGAATTGGCTCCAGATTGGAACATCTGGAAGACACCGATGTGTGTCTCTTGGCCACCAATATGGCTCTTACTGCCTGTGAAGCACACTTAAACACCCTACATACCTAGAAGACCAGAAAACAGAGGTAGGGGGAACAACCTCCACATAGGGTCAAAGCCCAGTAGTAATGCCTTTTCACCATACAGGGATATCGGAGAGTTCAGCACACTGTCAGCTTTCTAGCGTTCCAAAACACTGCTAATGTGAGAGGACATAAAATGTTCTCTTTACAGGCAGTCATGGGATATTTTATTTTTATAGACAAGTATTCACTTCACTGTTAGATCTGTTTAGCCCAATTATCCCCTATTTATGTGATTTTTTTTTTTTTAATACATGATCATTCCATTTATTTGTTGAACTTGTGTGTTTTACAGGTTGCACCTTATGCCAGAGGGAAAGCATAATCTTCATCTAAAATATGCTGAAGAGTTTAACAGATTAGTTGAAGACTTTCTGTGCTCGGAATAATTTTGATTAGCAATGAAAATAATAAGAGACTTCATTATAATTTTCCTACTAAAACTGCTGAAATAGCAGCTGGCGTGAACTACAACAGCTATGTGAGGTCTTTGCAGCAAATAAAATACAATTGCTTTCTGTACACAACTGCCTAGCCATCCTTTTTATCTTGTTAACATCTGGATAAAGCTCGCTCATAGCATTCCAGCTACACCACTGGAGGAGGAGCGGTAACTGTCATATATAATGTGTCAGTCATTACACTTGCTTTTTCCTCCCTCATTCTAATATTGATTGTCAGCAGTACATCCATGATACTTTATACTACATTAAATGTTTGCTAGTTTCTAGGAGACTGGTTAAAATATCCACAGCAGAACTGGAGACTAGTTTGTTTAGATAAGGTCCAGTACATGCAAAGTACATCCAGTAAAGTGCAAAGTATAGAGCAGGGGTGCTCACACTTTTTCAGCGTGTGAGCTACTTTATTAGCTGACCAAGGCAAAAGATTTACTAGGGTGGGTGTGTCTGTAGGCGGGGCCTGGCATGTGGGCGGGGCCTGGCGGATCGTGACAGCGGCGTTCTGTGGCTGCCCAGGGATCCCCGCTGTCTGCTTCTTCACAGCGCAGGCTGAGAGTTATCTCTGGACACTGGCAGGCTGGGGCTGCGGCAGCCCCAGCCTGCCAGTGTCTGGAGATAACTCTCAGCCTGCACTGTGAAGAAGCAGACACCGGGGATCCCTGCATCCCGCGATCGACCCATACGTCCTTTGCGATCTACCAGTAGATCGCGATCGACGTATTGGGCACCCCTGGTATAGAGGCTTTGAACAAACACTGCAAGTACTTGATGCTGAGGGAGCGTTCACACTACTGTCATTGTCCGACAGGTAGTATCCTCTGCTAGTGTCCGTTCAAAATCTCGCACGGACATTAGCAGCGGACACTAGCTGTGTCCGTGACACTTCTCATTCATTTAAATGGCGATCGGGTGCGTTCTTTTGCACAATAGAAAGAAGAAAGTTCTTTTGCAAAAGAACGCACCTGATCGCCATTTAAATTAATGAAAAGTGTCACGGACTCAGCTAGTGTCCGCTGCTAATGTCCGTGCGAGATTTTGAACGGACACTAGCAGAGGATACTACCTGTCAGACACTGACGGTAGTGTGAACGCCCCCTAAGACAAAGGAGAGACTTAGAGTAGCTCCAGTTGTAAATAACTTTTCATAAATAGATATGTGACTATATGAAACCCTATAATCTTATTACACTAGGTTCACACTAGGGATCAGGGACTTCCTCTCCCATTCTACTTAAAATAGGTGGAGAGAAGTCCTGCAAGTCGATTGCAGTATAAAATTGTTGGAAACCTGGTGGACCCCATTACAGCCTATAGGGTCTGCGGGTAACCACTTTTTAGCAGATATTTTGTTTTTCAGATCCCCAAGCGGAAACCCAAAGTGATCCTAGCTTTAAGGAAATTTTTCCTTCTCCACTTATTAAGCTGTTCTCCTGTTCCATATCTTAAATCTGACTGGTGTTTACATAAGATTCTATCTCTTGATTCAGCCTCACACATCCTGCTCCTGCTGGCTGGTTAATCAATTTATTGCCTTATTCTGTGAGCTCCTAGCCTCTTATCTACAACCTAGCAGTGTTAAAAGAGCTCAAACCAACAGAGTGTAGCAGCAGCAATTATTTGAGTTTCTTTTCTAGCAGCTTCATCCTTCCCCTCCCCCTCTTTATAGATTAATATCTAGAAGATAACTCTGCCTGAAAAGTGGAGCAAAAAACATATTTCTTTAATGAGATATATTACAAAGATTTTTTTATATTAACCTAAACTATTCATTTATAAAAAGTTATTTATAGCTGGAGGTATGCTTTAAAGTGCCTATAGAAATAACAATATAGTTGACCTAACCCACCAATTCAGGAAAGTGCAAGTTACATGGCTAAAAGAAGTAATAAAACATGCTAAATTTGTTTACTTTTTGGACAAATTCGTTTGGCGTATATGTACCACTCATGAGGTGGCACAAAAAAGAAAAGTGGGTACAACATACTTAGACCTTTAGTGCCAGTTTGTCATACCATATTGATACATACATTAAAAGTAGTAGAAATGTAGTTAAGTCTTGTATAACGTGTACACATAACAGGCTAGACATGGCAATAAAACAGACTTTTTATTGCATGAGCAAGGAGTCTTGATCAGGCTTCTGATACCTACACATCATGATTCAATAGGGAAAAAAACATTTATATATGAAGATTGTTTCCAGTTCTTGCCATTACAGATTGTATACTAACAGGAAAAAAAATAAAACCAATGAATAAACCAGACAACACAAAGCGCACAAATATTCTTTATGACCTCCAGTGCAAAACAACATCTAAGAGGTGTCAAAAATCACTTCTACATCCTTTTAGTATGAACCTTCATATGAATTAGAAGAACCTAAACAACTGTTACGTTCAACATTGGTAGGGTTACAAAAATCGATCCTGACATCACTGACAATGTAAAAGAAAACACATGCTGGACACGATTCTTTCTGCTGTAGACATCATACTGGCTATTGAGAAACTGTGCCTTGTTTTTCCAAACATTAAAGCTTTTCTTATCATCAAGCTTCATCTTCCCCTTCTTCTTCTTCAAATTCTCCTTGCTCATCAGCGGTGGCATCTTGGTATTGTTGGTACTCTGATACAAGGTCATTCATGTTGCTTTCGGCTTCAGTAAATTCCATCTCATCCATCCCTTCACCTGTGTACCAGTGCAAGAAGGCTTTTCGGCGGAACATAGCTGTAAACTGCTCTGAAATTCTCTTGAATAGCTCTTGGATGGCAGTGCTGTTGCCAATAAATGTGGCAGACATTTTGAGGCCTCGTGGTGGAATGTCGCACACAGCGGTCTTCACATTGTTGGGGATCCATTCTACAAAATAGCTGCTATTTTTGTTTTGGACATTAAGCATCTGCTCATCAACTTCCTTCATGGACATTCTTCCCCGGAAGATAGCAGCCACAGTGAGGTAGCGCCCATGACGAGGATCGCAAGCTGCCATCATGTTCTTGGAATCGAACATTTGCTGGGTCAGTTCCGGCACAGTGAGGGCACGGTATTGCTGACTGCCACGGCTAGTAAGTGGAGCAAACCCCGGCATAAAAAAGTGCAGTCGTGGAAAAGGCACCATGTTGACAGCCAGTTTTCGTAAATCTGCGTTGAGCTGGCCTGGGAAACGAAGGCAGGTTGTTACCCCACTCATTGTCGCAGATACCAAATGATTGAGGTCACCATAGGTTGGTGTTGTTAGCTTTAAAGTGCGGAAGCAGATGTCATAAAGAGCTTCATTGTCTATACAGTAGGTTTCATCTGTGTTTTCCACCAACTGATGTACAGAAAGAGTTGCATTGTATGGTTCAACTACAGTGTCTGAGACTTTGGGTGATGGCATTACACTAAAGGTATTCATAATTCGGTCTGGGTATTCTTCTCTGATCTTGCTGATGAGCAGTGTTCCCATACCAGAACCAGTGCCACCACCTAGGGAGTGGGTTAGCTGAAAACCCTGAAGGCAGTCGCAGCTTTCAGATTCTTTTCTCACCACATCTAGAACGGAATCTACCAATTCAGCTCCTTCCGTGTAATGACCTTTGGCCCAGTTGTTTCCAGCACCACTCTGACCTAAAATGCAAATAGGATGTATTAACTACTTTGTTCAGTATGAATAGAGCTAACACTTGTTTATAAGACCCTTTTTAGGAAATAAGTCATGCAAAAGCTAAAGCTAGTAGAGATGAGCGAACACTGGATCAGCCGATCCGAACAGCACGCTCCCATAGAAATGAATGGAAGCACCTATGATGCCGGCCGGCCGCCAGCAAAGTCAGCGTCACAGGTGCTTCCATTCATTTCTATGGGAGCGTGCTGTTCGGATCGGCTGATCCAAACAGTGTTCGCTCATCTCTAAAAGCTAGTTCTATGCTGCGTTGGAGTCTCCATAAGAGACTCGGCCACAGATTCCATCTAAAATCATCAAAGAGAAAAGTCCTGTACGGTTTCAGTATAACACTGACAGACACCATTATAGTCATGGGGCCCGTGGTTAACCACATTTTTAGCGGACGAGCTCTCCGTCTTTTGGGTCCCCATGGGGATCCAAATGACGGAGAGACGAACGCTAGGGTGAACCTAGTCTAAGAAATTTGTAGTCTAAAGGTATGACTTTATGACATGGTTATATGAACGATCTTTGTGAGAGTAGTGTGATTTGGAATAAACAGGATTACCTGAGTTTGTTGTGACTTTCAGAATAAATTTGCTAAATCTGCTCTATATAGAAACTACATTTCATGTTAGAAGCCATTCTAAACGACTGGATGTATACATCATGGGAAAAGTCTGGGCCATCCAAAGACTTCAGGAGAGACAACGAAATAGATTTTGGCTGTGTAGAAAGTCGATCAAAAAGTATGGAACCGCAGGTGTCATCAGGATGGTGCACCTCATTTCAGTTTGGGTGTTTGCTGATACTTGAATAAAACTCTACCAGAATGCAGCAACACCAGACCTAACACCCTGCATTTTATTCCTGTGGGGTTACATCAAGGACTCAGTGTATCTGCCTCCCTCAACCACAGGATTCTGAGACAATACATCATTGAAACAGTGGAGTCCATATCAGAGGATATGCTGGCAAATGTCTGAACAGAAACAAACTATCATGATATCTGCTATGTCACCAAAGCCTGTCACAGATTTGGCTTTTCATTGTTGGTGTCAGGTTAGATTAGACTAAAGATATAACAGATGTAATATTCATTAGGCACTACAACAATTCTGACACAGCTAAATAAAATGGTCCTGTGTGTCCCCCCGGATTTGCTTAATACCCATGGGGTATATGTACTGCAGGTTGAAACAACTGCAATAGGCAATAGATGGAGCAGTGTTCACATATATGAAGTACTGTTAGGTAAGTGTGCCTACACATTGATACTGTCCATCCAGTGCTGATAGAAGGGATGAGTTTGTTGGAACTGTAATGTAGGGCCCTGCAGTGTGTCCGCATTCCCTTCCACTAACCTGCAATGTGAGTGCAGTAGGGTTGAGCGATCGTGTTCGGAAAAAATCGGATTGCGATCGTCGATTGAGAAAATTTCACGATCTCCCCTCCCAGTACCCGCCCACACTCTCCTAACCCGCCCACACTCTCCTAACCTGGAAGGGAGGGGGCAGCGAAGGGAGAAGAAGACTGCAGCTGGAGCAGCAGCGAGGCGAACAGCAGCAGAGCAGCCATCTCTGGAGGTAAGTGGACACCAGGGGGGACTAAGTAGCCAGAGGATTAAAAAAAAAATCCTCTGGCTACTTAGTGATTCACTACACAGCATGGATTCTAACAATTCTTAGATTCCATGCTGTATAGTGAATAGGATTGCTTTTAAAATCCGATCTCCGATTAATAAAAAAATCCCATTGACTTGCATTAGGATCGGAATTGGGATCGAGATCGGGTTCGAATGAAAAATGATCGGAAATCGGATTTTAAAATCGATCCTGAAAAGTCAAGATCGGCTCAACCCTAGAGTGCAGTCTTCATCTGTGAGGTGATGCAGCTCCCAAAATTACCTTTTATCACTATTTATTATGCTTACTTATATATCGCCATCATATTCCGCAGCACTTCACAGACATTGTTAGTCAGTGTCCCATATAGAGCTCCTACCAGTATGTCTTTGGAATGTGCTTTATTAAGAAACTCCACTACTCCAAGCTCTAGAAAACTTGCTTCAAAATTTGTATTTTTAAATGAACACATATCTTCAGAATAGTGGCAGATCCGCAACACTGTTACACTATTTCTGACCACTATACAGTATGACTGGTCTTTTTTTGTGGTGGCGCAGGTTAAGTTTTCCTTTGTAGGGTGGAGATTAACTTCTATGAAGTGAGTTATAGATAACACATGGTCAAAAAACCCACAGGACTGTACTCACCTACCTATGTGATGCACACCTACACACGTAGCAACATCACGGAGGACATTATACAGTAGTAGTGAAAAACATTGATGTGAATAAAGCACTCTGGGGAAAAAAATACAACAAATCCACAGACGTGATTTCCTACTTTTAACGGATAGTCCACTTGGAAGACAATGATGGATTAAAGACAGATTTCAGAATGAGTGCGGAGTTTAGGAAAAGGAGCGAGGAGACAAAAGATGATGCTGGTAATAGGGGGGGAAGCATTTACTACAAAGCTTCTTTGCTTATAGTATTTATGTGACAAGTTATTGACCATGAAATTTTTTTTGTCTGTTATCCTATTAATATTATAAATGTGAAAGTTTGTGAGTTTGGATGTTTGTGGGTTTGGATGTTTGTTCCTCAATCACACCCAATCGGCTGAATGGATCTCCTCGAAATTTCGCACACACCTACATATTGGCCAGGAAGGGGTAATAAGCTACTTGAAAAGTGTCTCACTCACCCCAAAACGCCACCGCAACCCTCCAAAGTTGTTTCCTGCTCCGCTGTCGGCCAGGGCATGACGTCACCGCAGAGGCTTACACACAGCTGCTATTGGTGCATGCCGGTGTGTGGGCGGGAAAGGGAGCCAGCACAGCAGCCCATAGGTTGCCGTCGAATTCTGGGCGTGGCCAGCGCGTGGAAACCCGACGATGAACATGGCGGCTTCCCGCATCGCTCCG
The DNA here is from genome assembly GCF_031893055.1 of Leptodactylus fuscus. Taxonomy (NCBI): domain Eukaryota; kingdom Metazoa; phylum Chordata; class Amphibia; order Anura; family Leptodactylidae; genus Leptodactylus; species Leptodactylus fuscus. The sequence continues at coordinate 87,725,875 of NC_134268.1, forward strand.
AACGCCACTGACATGCCCACCGGCCACACATTGCCTCAGGCCAGCGTAGCATGCAGCTGCGCGTCCAGCCTGAACAAGCCCAGCCGCACCTACAAGCGAACTGCGCGGCCGGGAACACACACACCACGGGAAGGACCGCACATGCTCGCTGAAGCTGCGGCCACAAGACCCACACCTCCCCAGCATGTAAATGGTGAGTACTGCGGGAACAGGGATCAGCGGGATGCTTAAGGGTGGGGAGGGGAGGGGGGGGTGCTGGTGCTACGGGTTACGGAGGGGGCCGGAGGTTGCGGGTTTGGCAACAAAGGGCAGAAGGTAAATAGGGGGGAGGGGGGCCAGATTGCACATGTGGAAAGGGGGGGAGGGGTACATGTAGGAGGTGACTGTAATCTCTAAAGGGGGGGGGGGCAGGGACGCGGGTGGGGAGTAAGTGGAGAGAATGGGGGCGCGGGTGGGGAGAAAAGGGAGGGCCGGAGGTGCAGCAGCGGAGCCGTGGGGTCCCGGCCCACAATGCAGTGGGAGGGGCCCGCGCCGGCCACAAGGAAAGGGCTGTGGGGGGCCACGGGCGGCACTGCAGGTGGTTCAAGTAAGGGTGAGGGGACAGCGGACGAAGTCATGGGTTATAGCTAGTAGTACATATATGTACAGTGTATTTTTTTTTTTATTGGATTTGCACTTAAAATCCTGTACAAAGGAATGATCATATATGCTGCCATACAATTCAGTTGAGTGTAACAAAAATTCTTTGTGCAAAACTACTTTACTGAAGGGTCTAAAATTACAGTAGGTAGTCAGTGAACAATGTGTAAGAAATTATACATCCAGTTTTAAGCAAGTTTTCCTCATTCAATAGTAGTATGCATTAGACAACTGTGAATGTAACTGCAGATAGGTGTGATCTAAGAAATTACATGATTGGGTGGAGCACATACAGCTATGATGTCACTCATGGCTCCACCCTCTTATCAAACCTCTCAAATTCGCTCATCTGTGATCGCTCCAATTGATATTATACAATTAGGCAGATGATTATTTCAGTGTCCTTGTTGAAATATCACTAGACATTATTAAAAAATAGAAAAAACCCTGAAGAATAATGTCACCTGGGTCTCTCACATAAAAATGGGTAATATTTATAAACCTAGGAGGATCTATCAGCTTTCCCTATGAAAAATATTTTATTATACCTTTGTGCTGTTATTTCTCTTAGAAATGTATAAATAGATTGACAGCTAGGTGGGGTGTGACAAAGGGGCGTGTCCCTGTATAGAGTCACAAAGTCAGCACTGATTGGACAGAGTTAGTGTACATGGACACGCCCCTGGCTGACAAAACCAAGTTGTCAATTTATTCATATATTTTTAACAGGAAGAATAGAGGTTATTAGTAGAGATGTTCAGAACGGTCATATTTGGGGGCATTCAGTTCTTTACTATAGCGGACATGTTATGGGAGGTGACAGGTTCAATTTAACAAGACATCTGACTAATAGGAAAAGAAGGTCTACAAAAAAGAAAAAAATATTGTATTGTTACAAATCAGTCATCTTACAAGGAACAAAGTAATCCTGTGCTCATATATAAGAATTTCTTCTCATCTGCATTTCATGTAAAGTAACCTGAACATAAAACCATGTATACCATGGGAACAGAAATACTAACCAAATACAAAGTTGTCAGGTCTGAAAATCTGCCCAAATGGTCCAGATCTCACCGAGTCCATTGTGCCAGGCTCCAAATCCACCAAGATTGCGCGAGGTACATATTTATTACCTAGACAGAATATAAATTCAATGTATTAATAAAATAAGTAACCAAAAATTTCCTGAGAGCTATAAAATCTATTTAAATTAACAATATAACATTAATATGTATTAATTACCAGTGGCTTCATTGTAGTAGACATTAATACGTTCCAGCTGCAGGTCGCTGTCTCCATGATAACTGCCCGTAGGATCAATGCCGTGCTCATCACTGATAACCTCCCAAAACTGGAAGGAGAACAGATTTATTTGTAATATCCGTCTTTGTCAATTTAGAAATAGATATTACATAATAGTAGAACTAAACGAGGACTGTGAAGTGATAAATGCAAATGGGAAAGCAGCAAGGACTACACCCAGGGACCAGTAACATGAAGGATCAGACTAGTAAGACATAATATTATATAGTAATATTATAAGATTGTACGTGGATCCTTCCATATTATATGTACCCTTCAGGGACCGCACTGAGTGAGTAGCTGTGTGACTATACGCCACACCCAGTGCAATAGTCTGCAGAGCAGGACTGGAGATCACATCGAAGGATTGGATTACACATTGACATTTTAATGCTAAATTAGATTTTTTATTCTTGGGGTGACCATCAGAGATGCCCATTTACAAAGAAGGCTTTTCTATTAGGATAAGACTCCTCGCATCCCCTATAATGGGGTCTCCAGACTACTATTATATACTAGATTATATTAGGAGGACCATCTGAGAAGCATACGCCACCAGAGCCGAGCCCCCATGTTCTCGCAGTGAATATCGCCACGGCCAGTTGTATTAGGATGAATTATGGGATCAGATATATGATAACGTGTAGAAACTCCTTGGGAACACACCCATATCATACAATGGCCACTGGTAGCCACACATTAGGATGCAATGTAAGCTGGCACTCTGTGTTGCCAGGACAACCATGTGAACAAGCCCATTTGAGTAGCACAAAGACCTGATCCACCTCCCCCACAGCCTGGGATAAAGGTGCCTGGCAGGGGACCCCACCCAGTGTCTGGGCTATACAGGGCACTGCCAGTGACAAAGAACCCATGTACTACAATAGAGGAGTGGGATCTCACAGAGCATGCCACATGTGGAGAGCGGCAGCTGCATTACCTTGGCGCCGATCTGGTTACCGCACTGGCCGGCCTGGATGTGCACGATCTCCCGCATGGTGGCTGCTGTGTGTGAGGGGGAGCTTGGTACTCTGTGCTGGGTTCAGCCCGCTGTGGTGTCGGTGCTCTCGTGCTGGAGTCTGGGCTGGCAAGTCTTTCTTCGCACTGACATACATATATATATACAGGCAGGCAGGGAGGATGCTGGTCCCCTCCCCCCTCCACTCTCCTGAGGACACAGCAGCTCTCCCATTCACTTGCACTTGTCTCAGGGCTGGATGATGTAATGGGGAAGGGGCAGAAGGAGTGGTTACAATGGAGAGATGGAGCCAATAGCAGGATGGGATTCGGGTGGTATGGGGTGCTGCATTGTCTCCCCATCACAGAGGAGAGGGGGTGTCTGGGGGTCTCCTGTGCTGGGTGATAGCCTTGCATTATTGTGGATGGCGAGTCTCATGGCTCCAGACCTGGCTAGTATCAGTATGGGAGCAGTTCTGTAATCCCCTCACCCCATCCCCCATGAAGATGGCACTGAGACAGAAGCTCTCTGGGGTGGTCTCCTTATGGAAGTGTGGCCGAGCTTCCAGACTGGACCTGTATGCCTCAAGGAGGTGGCTGTCAAACCCTTCACAGGTCTGTGCCCCCTCCCAAACAGGGGCTCATGTACCTCTCTCTCAGGTGCAGTTTATAGCCCTGATACAGCCTGGAGAATGTCACCAGAGTCCTCCATTATGTGATTGCCCTCTGACACATGATATACAGGGGTCACTTATTTCTGTCAGTAATGGCAATCATGCCAGGTTATTAGCCCCGTCCGGTCATCACCCCACTGTACTAGGCAGACTGGGACATGCTCTATATCAAGCATCCATATAGAAGTCTATTCTATAGTGTGCTGCCTTCTAAATACCAATGTAATATCTATCTGTTCATGCATCTATATTGTATCGACCATATACATAGGGTGCTGGATAGTGCTGTCCCTTCATCTGCCAGGCATTGATGTAAACCTCTGTAGAGCATGTTCTCATGGGATAAATTACTTGTCAGAAAATCAGACAACTCTTGTGACTGTGCAACCTGTGGCCTCCGGCCTGTTTGCCCACTGAGTAGCCACATGCAGTGTGCTGGGACAAATGTCAGTCACTGCCCCCTATTGGAAGCAGATTTTCCGATTTTCCACAATTCCGACTCGCTTAGCCTTGGTCTGCAAGAATTACAGCTGAGAAAAGCCCATTGAAATGTAACATTCAGCAATCAGTGCTTAAATGTGTTTTCCAGGCAAACAAATCATTTTTCAAAAAAGCTCTGTTAGTGCTATTAATAGGTTAATAAATGGATCCAAACAGCAATAGCAGTGTTTTGAGTAATTTCTAGGTTTCTCTGTGAGCTCCTGGCATCTTCTGCATTAATAACATGGACATCTTCCTGTTCTGTTTTCCTACAACTACCATGACGCCTTGGGCCAGTCAGAGCTGACTTACACCACCTCCCTCTCTTACTCCCTGCTCCTACCTTTCTCACTCACACCCCCTCCCTGTTTCCCTAGCCAACCCACCCACTACTACTACTTCGTAACTATCTGACTACCCCACACACACCACCACCACGTCTTACTTACCTGTCTCCCAATCTGGATCTTCTGATGTTGACAATTGAGGAAGAGTTTAAAAAAATTATTCTGCCCTGAGAAAATGTTGGGAATTAAGCTGAGCATGTTATATAATAATAGAAGGCATACTTAACTTACTGATCCTTCACTCCCATTACAGTATTTCATAGGTTTATTGACACTTCATGTTTCTTGCTCTAGGGTCGCACTAGCATTTGGGTCTCTGTTGTTCAGGTCCGCATGGGGATCCGAAAGACGGAGACCCTGTCTGCTTGAAAAGTGGTTAACCATGGACCCCATGGACCATAATGGGTTCTGCTGGGTTTCCACTGGTTTTATATTGAAGCTGACAGAAAGAAAAGTCCTTTACAAAGACTCCAACGCATATGTAAATCCAGCCTTACTTGCTCTCAACACTGGTATGTAACCTCTGCATCCAATCATCAGCTGTAGAGTCACTTTCCTGGCCAACTGTTGGCTGCTGCAGTCACATAAGTATGGGGAAGACATTGCTGAAGATACAGATGAAGTACAGAAACCAAAAAGAAACCAGGGCTGTGGAGTCAGTAGACCAAACCTCCAACTCCTGCTCTGATCTTTGCATTGGTCAGAAGCAGTAACACTCCTCTAATTTATTAAAAAACTAGTGACTGAATTTCTATAAAAACATACCTCCCAACATTCAAAGGACTGAAAGACAAATAGAGCAGAGCTTTAGCCCCACCCATTCTCAGCCATTTTTCTTTGTGCCCCCACACATTATAATACCCCTCTCCTGTTGACCCCAGTTTGATGTCGCCCTCCAACTACCCCACAGTATAATGTCCCCCTCCAGCTGCTCCACAATATTATGTCCCTCTCCTGGTACCAAACAAACATAAGAAAAACACTAATACTCACCTCACCTGTTCATCTCTATTCTTCTCTTCTGTCTCTGGCCCAGAGCCTTCAGGGAGCAGAAAGCGGGATGTAAGTAACATTGTGCTCACTGCTCCCGAAGCAGAGACTGGGGACAAATAGTGAAGTACGGAGCGGACAGCTCCCTGCTTCACCATTATATTCAACTCAATCTCCAGACACAGGAGAATTGAAGCCGGACATGCCTCTCTCTGACTGGTAGAGCAGCATTAGGGAATGTCCAACTGATTGTATAATATCATTTAAAAAATTCATTTTGTTTTGAAGAGTCAGTACCTTTTTTCACTCCCAGCTCCACCCAAAATTGGCCTTGACTAGGACTCCGAAGCTCGGAGGAAGAAGGAAGCGTGGGAACGGAAGCAAAAGGGAACTAGTGAGGTAAGTGTGACTTCTTTTATTATTTTAGAACATTCTAATCTGAATTCCAAAAAAAGTGAATTGCTGGACAACCCTTTCTATGTTGTTATGTAACCTTAGATACAGTATAAGGCCTTATTCACACATCCACATATCCTATACTTATAGCGTCCGCCTTTTTTGCTGACACCATATGCACCCATTCATGTGAGTGAGTTTATACAACAGAAGCACATCCTTTTTCCATGGATGCATCACACCAATAAAAATCTATGGATCAGTGTAAAAAAAACGGATGACATCTGTGTGTCATCTGTTTTTCCACGGACCCAGGGGATACAAAGTTTAGAAAATGAAACTAAAACTGAAATAGTTGATCTGCTTTTGTGAGCGGGGTGGGGTGCTGGCTGTAGAAAGCAGATGTGGATGTGTGAATGAGGCCTAATTCTGCAAAATCTCTAGGTGATTACTACTTCTTCATAATGTCCTTGGAATTTACACGTGTCTTGTAATTTTTCAGAGCAATAAATGTGGGACCTCAGTGACATCTGTATACCTTGAAATCAAGGCATAATACTGGAAATGCATCTGTTATTGGCTCAGATGGCTGTTCAGTCATGGTGGACTGACTTTACACTGCTAGCAGGGAGCTGCCTTCTAAACATGGCTCTTAGTGAGAATATTCCTAGTTTGCATTTTATCGCTGACATACACACGTTTCTTTCCCTTCCTTTCCAGGACTGCAATAAAGGAGGGGCAGTCTCACACAAAGCACACAATGAGATGCCGAGAAATAGTTCACTCACTGCAGAAATGAGAAAGATGCTTTTTCCTGGAAACATTCTTAGAAGAATGGTGTCACTCTCCAAGAACAGAGCGAGTGTCCTACTAAAGGAGGACTGTGTCAGGATTTTCTGCAGCATTTACTATCAATCAGTTGATGGAAATTGCTGAAGTGAGATGACTAGATTTGACTTTATAGATTGTAGGCAGGTATGTTGTAGATTCTGCGATACCCGAAAATGAATAAATAATAGCCCATAAATTCATGCCACAGGATATAGAATGGTATTATCTGTGGCTGAATCATATTTCTATCATGGGGCATATGTTTCCTCAGCAGTAGAGGTAAAGTATGAATCATGATGACTTAATCACACAGACTCCTAGAATATTCTGCCAGTATCTATTACATCGGAGTGACTGTCTGCAGCGTGGCATTGGGCTGCTGCATGGCTGAAACTACATGAAGACAATAAATACAAATATTCAGTACAGTCAGCAAGGAATTGGGTGCTCTGAAATTTGCACCAGTTTTGTGTTTTAGTATAAGGCCCCACCTTGTGGAAAAGTGGCTCTTTTTTGTTGCAGATTTTGCAAAGTCAGCGGTGGAATGAGCAGAAGGGAGATGTATAAGAGTTGCATTTATATTTCTCATTTCTTTTGAAGCCACCGCTGACTTTGCCTTAAAAAACACAGCCAAATGTGCAATAAAAAGGCTGCTTTTCCGTAACATTCTATCATATTAGAATCCCATTTTAAGTTAAACCCACGTCGGAATAGCCTCAAAAAAGGCTATTCTTCCCCTACCATTAGATGTCTTCTCTGCGCCGCCGTTCTTTAGATATCACAGTTTTCGTCCACATGCTAATTAGTTTTCTCGCAAACAGCACTGCGGGCGTCTCCTGTGCAGTGAGAAAACTATCCAGCACCACCTTCTTCTTGTTCACCACAAATTACAATAAAAACATATGTCGTGCATAAAAAAGTTATCGAACAGTATACAATGTAAAATTCCAATTATAATACAGTCAAAAGGCTTTATCTTCCATTAAACCAATGTAGATACATAAAAAGAGAAGGATTAACCATTCAATATCCAAATTTAGGTAAAGAGGACAAAAACGCACTGTGACCACCCACATATATACCTGTATATTAACCTGTGTTTAGAACAAATGTATTAAATAACGCAGCAAGTGACATTAATATGTAAATACGAATTCCGCATAGGAATAATGTCTATTACCGACCACTATTTGAGGATGTAAAGATAATGACGGTAACCAACAACACGATTACAGTCAAAATGTAGCCCGTAATTAATATGATTGTGCTTATGGCACCTAATGTTGAAGAGTTCAAACTTTCAATGTTAAAGATGGATACCGTTGTTGAAAATGTGTAAATTGTCTCTATATATTGGGCATATGTGTCATTACTCATCAGGCTACGACTAAGGAAGCATGGACATTCCAAAACGTGTCAGCTAGGTCTTGGATGCTGTTCATAATATAGAGGTTATACTTACCATCCAGCAACCTCGTTTTTTCTTTTTATAATATGTTTTGATATTCAATTTACAAATACTAGATACATGTTTTCAAGCCGAGGAAACTTCATCCAAGTATTTCTATCTTTGGTGACGTGAGTTAAAGACTTTGTTTTCTATATCATTGTCAGAGGGCTGCAACCTTCTCCCTTCCCCCTTCTTTTTCCCTGCTTTGGAGTCACATTTGTACGTCTGCGGTGTCGGCTCTGCCATTGGGCCGCAGGCAGAGCCGAGTGCACATGCCAGCGGCCATTTTTTTGTGGCCGCTTACGCGAGCAAGCGCAGTACGCCCCTGTAGTTCTATGGAGGCCCGATGGCAGAGCCGACTGCGCAGGCGTACAAGTGTGACCCCCAGGGCCGGAAGATGAAGAGGCCGTTGCTGACGAAGATGGAGGCAGCGCTGGAGAGAGTTCTCTCGCAGCATTGGGGACGCCCCCAGTGCTGTTTGAGCTGGGGCCTGCCCCCAGTGCTGCAAGAAAACTAATTTGCATACTGAAGGAAAACAAATTTTTAACCGAATGGCGGGGCGAAGAAGACATCTAAAGGTAGGAGAAGAATAGCCTTTCTTAAGGCTATTCCAACGTGTCAACTAGAAAAAAAATGGTTTTAATGGTAGAATCCTTTTAAGGCTAATCCGCCGTGGGTTTAGCTTAAAATGTAATTCTAATGATAGAATCCTTTTAAGGAAGTGATTAGTTTCTTCGAAAAGTCTGCAGCAGGTGTAGCACTGTGTACCCTTTTGGGACTATCCCGACAGTCTGTGGGGGGTTGGAGGTCTGTAATGGGCTTCCCTCCTTCTTTTTTGTGACCTGCCTCCGCTTCGACTGAGGTAGGCAAGGGATCTGAGCCCAGGAGTGTCCCAGGTGGTGGCAGCCCAGGGAGGAACTGGATGACTGATCAGCATTAAATACCCTAGGTGGTGGCAGCCCAAGGGAAAAGAGCACTCTGGACCTTCTGCTTCGGCAGTCCGTCCTATTGTGACTCTAAGTCACTTGGTGCCTTTTGGCCCAGTGGCGAAGAGCGTAGTTGGGAACCCTATTCCTTTTTGGGAAGGGTACCCACGGTAGAAAGCACCCTGCGCATGTTTTTTTTAGTGGCACCCCCACTTTTTTCATGCACTTGGTGTAAAGTTGGCACAGTTAGAGTCCTTCAATAAAAGAAAAAGGTGTAAACACGATAAACCATCACCTATTGAGACATAAGAGTGTACAGATTCTTTTACTATATATCACTAGGAATTGAAATTTTATTTCAGAAGTTGGTCTATGTATATAGTTTTTCAGCTACTGACTCTTCAACCTCATGGCCAACAAGATTTTAGACATTAGAGACAGCCGAAGACTTTTGGCACTCTTCTGAAATATCATAGTTCTGCTCTGATAAAAGACTGAGTTACTGGTTACTTGTGCCCGACAGAATTTTCTGATTGTAGTTGCTGACTCAGGACAGAGCTTCTTTCAAGGAGATACATATTGGTCGCCCAGTTGTAAATTCCTGTTAGCATGCTTTCACACATGCCATTTTGGTGCAGCTTTTTGAAGCAAATGTCAAGAGTAGATTGTAAAAGGAATAAAAATATAAAGGACAGTTCTAATTCTTTCTCTTTTTTGGATCCTTTTTGTGTTTCTGCAACGTTTTCCTTTGCAGACTTTCTGCCTCTATTAGGGTAAGTTCACCCGTAGTTTTTTGGTCAGGATTTTGAGGCTGTATCCGCCTCAAAATCCTAACCAAAAAGACGGCTCCCATTTAAATCAATGGGAGCCACTCAGGAGTTTTTTCCAGGAGCCGTTTCTTCCAAATCCCAGAAAAAAGAAACAAGGTGCTCATTTTTCATTCTTCGCCTCGCGATTCGGCCTGAAGACACTCCCCTTCTCTGGACTAGGCCCATTCATTGGGCCTAATCTGGAGCGGTGTGCGTGGCTGGATGCCGGTGCAATGCACCAGCTTTCAGTCGCAGCTACCCGGTTTTTGGACCGGAACCTGAGGCGGCCTCCACCTCAGGTTCCGGGCCAAAAAACTCTGTGTGAACTTACCCTTTTACATATACAGAAAAAAAACTCCAGTATTTCTGCAGGTATAATTGAAATGCTGTGATTTTCAAAAACTTTAAAAAAAAAAAATTTCTGCAAAGCGCAGTAGCTCAGTGTTTAAGAAGGTTGTCTTGTATATGGCAGTGGAATATGTTGGCACTGTATAGATGAGTAAAATAAATTAAACTGGAATTAATCCCCCCTAAGACATATTCAGAGGGCGGTAATATGGCCGTATTATACAGTCTGTATTAAGACTTCACATCTATCCTGATCGCTGGTCTAATGACTCAAAATAGCTGCATCATAGGAATCTATTGAGACACTGATAATAAAGCAAGATCATCAAAATATCAAAATCATCCACTAACATGACATGAATAATTGATTGAAATATGTAAATAGTATCTAAAAGATATTTGACAGACAACGCCATCATGGTAAGATAAGATAAGATAAGATAGTCCCACAGTGGGGAAATTTCAGTATGTTACAGCAGCAAAGTAGTACAGTTGCAGGATAATACACAGTAATATATTACAGAAGTAGACACACATATGCTGAGAAGAGAAGATATACTAGGAGTCCATAACAGCTAAGGAAGGGAAGAAGGAAGACTTCATAATCATTAGTTTTCTGTATGGCGTGATTTTGCTTGGTCTGATATAGATTATGTAGCCTGATCGTGGTTGGAAGGAAAGACTTGCGATAGCGCTCCTTCTCACATTTGGGGTGAAGCAGACGGTCACTTACAGTGCTGCCAAGTCCCATCAAGGTCTCATACATGGGGTGGGATTTGTTCTCCTGCATGGAGGTCACCACAGACAGTATCCTTCTGTCACCCACCACCTGTACTGGGTCCAGGGGGCTCCCCAGGACAGAGCTGTCCCTTCTGATCAGCCTGTCAAGTCTATTTCTGTCCCTGGTTGATATACTGCTCCCCCAGCAGGCCACACCAAAAAAGATGGCTGTGACCCTTTCTGTGCAGCGCCTCCAGGTGATCATCCCAGTCTAGTTTATTATTGAGTAGCACACCCAGATACTTATAGGTCCTGACTATCTCAATACATGTTCCTTGGATCTCCACCGGGGTCAGAGCACTTCTCCGTTTACTAAAGTCCACCACCATTTCCTTGGTCTTCCCAGCATTAATCCTGAGCTGGTTCTGCTGGCACCATTTAACAAAGTCCCAGTTTAAGTCTCTGTATTCCCTATCGTCGCCATCAGTGATAAGGCCTACTATAGCAGAGTCATTGGAAATAGAAAGGTTTTATGTTAGAATGATCATGGGACAGATGAGGAAGATAAGAATTGGTTCTAACAAAATATTTGTGTATCTGTACACTATGCTGTACGTATATAAAGTGTTTCCTAACTGCAGAGGTGTAAATCAATGTTAGACCGAATGGCAAGAGTAGCAAATGACCCCTACTGCAGTGTATGATGTCATCAGTAATGTGCATATTACATCAGTTTGGGCTTCATCACAAAACAAATGCATTGTTCCTAGAAAATATAAAAAAAACCTAATTAATATTGCATAATGTTCTTTGTGGTATCATGGTAATAGAGGATGGAGAATAATTTACTTAACACCATGTAAATCAATTAATGTTTTATTACTGCATTGAAATTCTCCTTTCATGACCATCACTTCTGCTTTTTAAAATGTAAGTGTGGAAATGCTGAGTAACGTGGACGGGACGTAAGCGCCGTGATTTGCCCGCAGCGGAGACGCTGCGGGAAAAATTATAGCGTTTTACAGTGCACGCAAAAGGGATGGGATTCATGTGAATCCCATGCCCACTTTTGCAGAAAAAAACGCAGTGCGGACACGCTGCAATTTGCAAAGCCGCTGCGGCTTTGCAAATTGCAGCATGTCAATTATATCTAAGGAAATGCTGGCAGCTTTCCTGTAGATATAATGTTAAGAGAAAGTCCGCAGAGGAAAACTCTGTGAATGTTCTCTTTAAAGTGCTGCGGAAAGAACCGCAATGCGATCACGCAGCGGTTCTTTCCACAGCAATTTAGCGCTGCAATTACGGCCCGTGGGGCCTTAGCCTAAGGCTGATGCACTACGTTGTGGAAACTCAGCTTTGACCAGCATGAGCAGCACTTCTACATCTCGACATAGGAATGCATTGTCTAGCGTTGATTGGTCGAATGCCATACAGAGTACAGCATTCGGCCAATCAACGCTGGTTCTGCCGGAGGAGGCGGAGTCTAAGATCAGTCCACAGCAGTCTCCATTCTGGTCCGATCTTAGACTCCGCCTCCTCACAGATGAGCCTCCGGCAGAACCAGTGTTGATTGGACGAATGTTGTACTCTATATGGCATTCGGCCAATCAACGCTGGTCAATGCATTCCTATGGGAAAAAGTCAGCTCGCGTATATCGCAAGCTGACAGGGATCCCAACGTAATACAGTGACTTGGGCATGTTAGATGCCCCCAGACATGCTTCCCCTGCTGTCCCAGTTGCATTCCAGGGTGTTGGCATCATTTCCTGGGGTGTCATAGTGGACTTGGTGACCCTCCTGAGTCGAATAATGGTTTCCCCCTAAACGAGTATTTATTCCCCATAGACTATAATGGGGTTCGATGTTCGATCGAACAGTTGAGTATTGAGCATTTCACTGTTCACTCATCTCTAGTGCTCAATACATGTACCACAACCCCCGTTTTGTGTCACACTCGACACGTGGTGGCCTCAGATAGACTCATTCCAGTTTTCTGGCGTGAGCTGTATTGGAAATCAATATTATTTCCTATCTGCCATAGATTTCCATTCTGGTGCTGGACACGTAGGTGATTTATGAAGAGGTCAGAGCCTCCACATAAATCATTCATTCCCTGCACCAGTCAGGGTCTTTATTAAGACTGGAGTACAATATGCAATCTTAGTAAATCTACCCTTATATAATTTATGTTGGTAATACATATTGGTTGTTACATTGTGGGGGAAATGTATCATCCTTTTTATCATCCCAATTTTTTGGCATAAAAAGTACAAATGTTCCTGGAAAAAAGACACTTTTTTTTCTTTTCAAATCCAAAACTTGTGTCTTTTTTTTCCAGGAACAGTTGTACTTTTTTAATTACACCATTTTGGAAATGTCTGCTGTTTTGATTACTTTTTATTCAATTTTTTTGGGAGCCAAAAAAGAATATTTTTATATGGCTGTTTATTTTTATTTAGGATCTAGGGAAAGGTACTGTGATTTGAAATTTTAAGTTTTTAATTTTTTTTAAGACTCCCCCCCTCCTCTTTCAGGGGTCCTGAACCCCAGAGTGTCTGAACATTTGTACAATATATTGCAATCCTAATCCAGTATATTGTAAAATCCATTCAGCTCCCATCCGGCAGCCTGTAATAGAACTATACTAAAGACAAGACAGGGATCCTTCAATAGGTTTCCGTCTATCATGGGAACAGATCACCACCCTCTGATCTCGTTCTGGGGCATGGCAATTTTCAGAAACATGATGTGCAGTCATTAAATAGATGCCTCAGTCAAGTTTGACTTTGAGGGCATTGCCACAGGGTCTCTGCTATATAATACATGTTTAAAGACCCAACATCCACTGTAATAGAACGGCTAAACAAATCCCATCCACATGCTGCATAAAGCCCCGCCAAGTAATGTGCACTGTGGATCTTATATCCATTGCAAGGGGGGGGACTCTGTATACAGAAGATTGAAGCTGCTGTTGCTGGAAACAGAGACCCAGAGAGAGGAGAGTAAGGGCTCGTTCACATCTGCGTTGCCCTCTCCGTACTTGAGGTTTCCGTTTCCTGCCTAAAACAGAGGCAGGAGACGGAAACCTGCAGGAGTCTCTCTCACCCATTCATTTGAATGGGTGAGAGAGATGTCCGGCCGTGAGCGGCGGTGAGCGTTTTGCGCTCTCCGCCGCGAAACCGGGTTTTATAATCCGGACACAGAGTCGGACATGCAGTACTCTGTGTCCGGATAAAAAAAATCCGGTTTCGCGGCGGAGAGCCTAAAACGCTCACCGCCGCTCACAGCCGGACCCGGTCTGTGGTTTCCGTCTTCTGGCATGCAGAAGACGGAAACCATAGAACGGAGACCGTGAACGCAGGTGTGAACCTAGCGTTATGGGGTTTTTTTATGTTTAAGGGCCCCTCAGCAGTGCTATTAAGGAATAACCAAACAAGTCACCTCTTAAATTTCGTAGATCTCAATTACTGGGAATTGTTAGAAAGACATAAGGTGTGCGGTACGTTGGGCTACTGGAGACTAGGCGGCCCATATTGACCCATGGGCGTTTTCTTTTTCAATATTCATGGCTAACAACACATCTGAATAAACCAATAGTTTGTACAGATACAGATCAAGATTAGATCTAATGTTAGTGTTAGGAGAGGGCAAGTTAATAAATAACCAGTGTGAAATGTGTGTTAGTGAGACTAAGAAAAGAATTTGTTATCACACTAAGGAATATGTGTAAATATATGTTTTATCTGCTACAGGGGACTTAGATCATGGGATTGTATGAGCACTCCGAAGGAACTATACCACTGAATGTCAGAGGGGTATACTGGGACTTAGATAGTGATAACCTGTCCTTAGCTGATTGAAGAGAATGTGATACTTAGGGTAAGTTCACACAGGGTTTTTTGGATCTGAACCTGAAGCGGAGGCCGCCTCAGGTTCTGATCCAAAAAACGGGTAGCCGCGACTGAAAGCCGGTGCACTGCACTGGCATCCAGCCGTGCACTCTGCTCTGGATTAGGCCCAATGAATGGAGGAGGGAGTGTCTTCAGGCCGAATCGCGAGGCGTGAGGCATGTTGCTTCTTTTTTTCTGGGAGCCGTCTTTTTGGTCAGGGTTTTGAGGGTTTTGTGTGAACTTATCCTTAGGGAGGTGCTGCCTTCTCTTCTCAGGCAGTGGTATTGTGGACACTAAAATCTGTCACTTTTCCTGAACAGTTTTAATAGATTCTTGACTTTTAAAGCCATTTAAAAACAATTCTGGTTGTGCCAATGCACTGATTGGACAGTGTGAGACTCTATAGGGACAAACCTCCATCTGGCAACACCCAATTGTCCATCTATTCATAATTTCCTAGTAGAAATAAAAGAACAATGGCAAAATACATTATTTACAAGAAAGATGCTGCAGAATTGCTATTTCATGTGACTCTTGCAACAGGTTTCAACTTCTGTTCTACCTACTGTCTGCTATTGTCCATCATACACTGGAGCCTAAGAGTGTGACTAAGGATTAACACATTGAGGTTGGTAGAAAACTTAGGACCATCATTTTAGACTATTCATACACAGTTGCAGAAAGCATGGAATACAATAGTCTTAAGTATCAAGTATCTCAGGTGCTATTTCCTTTTAGTCTATAGGTATATGTGAATATCTTAAGTATCTTTATTTGCAGAAAACTAATGCAAATGTTTCCTTCCATGGTTTCTGAACAGTTGTGTCTGAGAAGCTTCTAAATTAAGTGCACAAATAAAGACTGTGGGAGATAAGTCACAAAGTTAGCATGTAAAATATCTTAGATATTTCAATAGTACAGCAGCTGTGGAAGGTCTTCTTATACTCTATTGCACAGTGAATAGTGTCTGTAGAGAAACTGACCAACTCACTTAAAGTGGTATTCCCATACCAAAAATTGTATTCAAACTAGATCCTTATGTGAAAATTTAACAAATTAAGGATACATTCACTGAGATGTCAACCAGGTCCATTTGTTTAGTATCGTTATAACTTCTAATGGTTTTGGCCACTGCTGTGGTTGTGCAATTGTGGCCATGTTTGTGCAAATGCCCCTACATTCTTTTCTATGTCCCTGGCTGGCTTCATGGGAGTGTGCATTTCTAGAGCGTGTGCAGAAGCTATCAGCCCTGATACGTCTCTGCTGGACAATGGAAGTGAATAGTACTGCTGCAGGACATACAGAGTAGTTGTTCTATTCTGCTGTTCTCTAGCGTTTTCCCTGAAACTCTAGTGATATGACTCTGGCCCTGGCAGTACAATAAAAGAATTAGTTATTGTTACTGGGATACCTTGTCTGACTGATATGCCTGGCCAGGATCAGGGATGGACTGTCCATCTGGCAATTCTGGCAAATGCCAGATGGGCCACAGACCTCACTGGGTCACTACAAACTCCAAGCAGATATTGCCTTATTTTGGTATGAATACTGGACCTCAGTGCTACAATGCAATGATACATCCATTAGTATGCAGAAATGTAACATTTGTTTATTTGCCAAAACTTTGGTCTCTTTAGAAGCGGTGAAAGCTAAAATGTTATGTAGGGTACAGAATTAAGGTATTACTCCTAAACAATGGAACATTTATTCAATAAAAAATACATATGCTATGTCTTGGCAATGTGTTTCCGGACGCAGCACTTTCTTCACCAATGGGATCTGTTTTTCACACCGCTCACTCTGAACAAGTGTACGTTCAGAATGAGCGGAGCATAAACTCTGTGTGAAGTCTCCCTTAGTGGCGCCAAGTGCACCAGAAGTGTTCAACGAACTAAAAAGTAATATCTAATATCAATTCGTTAGAAATCCCCCCCCCCGCGTCGTTAATATCATGCATTATCATTGGCATCTACATAGGTTTTAGGTACAATATGCTAAGTGCTTCCTACAGAATTTCTGTCCTGAATAGTGCTCTGCGACTCAAAGAGTTTGGGAAATGCTGCTCTAGAGCATTCTCACTCATGCTCAGACTCAACTTCAAAACCTCACACTCCTCTTAGATGATCAAGAAAATTAGGGTTGGAGAAATACTATGTGAAAGGGCTTCTGGAACTGGGGTCCCAGGACAACCTTATCCACTGAGTGGCCCTTACCTTACCACCACCCAGAGACCTGAGGAGTCGCTTTTCTTATAGGCAGAGTCCATAGTGTACAATGTGCTGGATCTCAAGACTTGGCCACTCTGTGGGATATACAGATAAAAAGTCGAATCAGAAGGCTGCTTGGCGACATGACTCAATATCGGTGGAGAGCACCACATTCAGCATGTTCCTAGATGTGTCACACTACCTGCTGGACTTGTTTCAAAACTTGGAGGCTCCTATCATTGTGGGCATCTCTTCCACCCAATTATCGGTATAAATTTGGCAACCTATGCCCTCTGACACTATGAACACCTGGAGGAACTGTTCCAGTTTCTACTCACTGACCCGATACCTATCCCAAACTGGTTGGCTCTGGGACCTCCTGCACCTCCCCTATAGAGAAGATGCAGATGCCAAGTTCATAACTGTATAGCTGGAACATCCCCACGCAGCCCATCCATGCTAACACAGTGCCCCAGTGAGCAGGTATGTCTGGTCCTTCTAGAGTCAAACCTGTCGACAGAGAAAAAAGTACAGTAATTCACTGTATAAAATGCTAATGGTAGCATATTTACAATTCTATGAATTTTTTGTGGCAATGCTGGTTCTAGGTCCAATATCATTATGTACTTATAGATTACTGGCATGAATTTTATTATGCTCCAATTGTCTAGACACGGGTATCTGTCCTAAGGGTGTCATTAACAGGGACAATATTACAGTTCTCATGTAACATAGTGGAGTCACACATAAAATAATGACCAGGTAGAGCAACACGGTGGCTCAGTGGTTAGCACTGCAGCCTTGCAGTGCTGGAGTCCTCAGTTTGAATCCCGTCAGGAACATCTGCAACCCCTGTTTGGGTGGATTTCCTCCCATTCTACAAAGACATACTGATAGGGGAAAAAATGTACATTGTGATCCCTATATGGGGCTCACAATCTACATTAAAATAAATAATGACCAGGCAGCAGAACAGTTATCCCCTAACCATCTGCTGAGTGTGGTGCAGGATAAGTTCATACTCTACTAAAAACAATGATGGCAAATATGTGCTAGAATATATAACACATACTGTATGTAGAACTCATCAGCTGCTCAAACACACTGGTGTAAGAAGGTGACAAGCAAGTGCATGTGCCCTTTGGGAGGTGAATCTGATGAGAGCAGATGGACCAAGACAATTGCACAAATGCGTATCAGTCTCCAGATGCTTCTATGAAGTAACAATTCATTCAGCAACACATGTTCCTATACATTTATGGTAACGAGAGAGTGGACAGACCAATAAGGACACTATATTCTATAATTGACAATTTATGAGTGACACTACAAAATGCAAACCAGAGAGTAGAATCACTGAATCTTCTAAATATGCAATAGAGAAAGGCAAGCAAATCAAAAATAGCAAAACAAAACTTAAAGTGTAACTAAACTTTCAGACCTCTTTTTGGGCAGAATTTGTGTCATTATACATGTGTACATATGTACAACTTTTTGGAACACCAAGGACAATACATAAAGTCCACATCATTGAACTAGCAGGAGTCACTAATATCTGCAAATGGTCAAATTTTCAAGCACCTAGCTGCAATCCCTGGCATGTGGGAGGGGCATAAAAGCCAGTTTGGAAGCAAAGATTTTAGCCATGAAAAAGTTAAAAAATTGGAATTGGTGTGAATGATTGTGATGCCGATTGTTGACATGCCACTTCTTGCAAACTAAGAGGGACAGAATCCTAGAATTGAGAGATCTTGGTTTTTACCACTCCAGCAGATATCTATACGTTTAAGCCGAGATGTGCGCACTATTTAACATTCCATGCTGGGTAGTTGGGAGAACGACAGCAAAAGGTCCGCAGAGATGAATCTCTGCATAGATAGAACATCCAATTGGAAGAAAGGCACATATTAATATATTGATCCTTTTCATACATCAAGTAAATTTGGATGTCACATCCCAAACCTAAGAAAAAAACAGTGACAACACAAACCATCAGAATGTATTTGCCCTACAATGGGCAACAAGCTAGTTGTCAAGTTACAGGTCTTCCATTGACCTCACACCGCCGCTTTCAAAAGCTATCATGGTAATATTAGGATAGCAATGGAGGCTGGAGTGGAAGTCTGTCCTCTTCAGCAATAATAAGTTCCACTTATGTCTCAGACGCAATGATAGCCAGAGATTGATCTGGAGAGAAACATCATGAAGAGGCCTGCACAAAGGAACATCACAATTGTCCCTACTTATGAGATTATGGCGAGAAGTGGCATAATGTATGGTAGCCAGACAACTTTAGTCATCACTTCAAGTACACTAACAGCCTGGCATTACATTGATGTGGTTGTGTAACCAGTGTTATGGCAATTTCCAGTGTCCTGGGAGCATTTTCTCAACAGGACAACAACAGGTCACATAGTGCTTGTGCTGCTGTGAACATATTGTGTGACCTAAACTTGATTCGCATTCGTGGCTTGCAGGGTCTCTGGACTTGTCTCCCATTAAGTACATCTGAGAAGTCATTGGTTGACAACTGCAAAGGGAGCTGCCAACAATCAATCTCGATGAATTGTGTGCCCAAGTATATTTAGTGTGGCATAACATTCCTCAGGCCTGGCTTACATCTGCGTTCAGGTTTCCGTTTGGGGAGTATGCTTGGGGACCCCTGAACGGAAACCTATACGCATTAAAAAGCGGTTACCTGGGAAACCCTCAAACCCCATAGACCAGGGGTAGGGAACCTTTGGCTCTCCAGCTGCTGTGAAACTACAACTCCCAGCATGCTCCATTCACTTCCATGGGAGTTCCCAGAACAGCAGAGCCAGTATGCATGCTGGGAGTTCTAGTTTTGCAACAGCTGGAGAGCCGTACGTTCCCTACCCCTGCCATAGACTATAATAGGATCCGTGTGGTTTCCGCACGAAACATACGGAGAGAAAAGTGCTGCTTGGGGTCTGTGGATTTTCTAAGGTAGCCACTTTTTAATGCCTATAGGTTTCTCTTCGGGGGGTCCACAAGCGGACCCACCGAACGGAAGTGTGAACCGGAGCCTCAGACAACTATTAATAACCTCTTAGAGAACGTGGTAATGCGTGTATTTCTGTGCAAGGCACTCATACTTAATAATGCAAAAATCAAGATATTTTAGTATTGTTTCCATTTTTTTAGCATTTACATATCATTAACAAGCCAACTGAACCTGTTCTTTCTTGTGTTTCCATTTCAATGAGTGTAGCTGTCCAGGTAATACTTCTTATATAATAAGGTAAAAAGGAAAAGCAAAAATTGTGGAGTTTATTAATAGCAAGTGATACAGAGTTATCCCATAAGGATTAAGACATTGGTAACTTTTTAGTCATGGATGGAAATGTTTCTGGTTTTCTAAGTTTTTTATTGATAATCGTAGATTAGCAGGGGTCCAACACTTGGGACCTCTGCTGATCAGCTATTTGAAGCAACGGTGACACTCCGTCAGTGTCACTTCACAGGCCATATGACATCATGTTCATTCGTCACATGGTCTGTGAGCAGCTCAGCCCCATTTACTTGAAAATGCAAAAGCAATCACATCTGTGATACAGTATATGTACAGTATATGGCGCTGAGCTTGGTTTTTAGCAACGAGGCTGCACTGCTCATCCAAACATTGCATTCACTTTAGATGATCAGTGGGAGTTGTTGCGTGTCGGACCCCTAGTGATCTTCTATTGATGGCCTATCCTAAGGATGCCTCATTGATCTGTAAGCCTGGAAATCCCGTCCACAGTGAGAGCAGACATTATGGAAATGCGGTGTAAAAAGTGCTAGCAAAGAGAGTGAGATTTTATTTCATTTCATTCCCATATTGAGGCATTTTATACATGTTAATTTTACCTGCACAAAAGCTGCATTTTCCCCATATGTGGTGGAGGCAGAACTGCCTGTTTTATCTGTAGTGTTCTATAGCTGTGTTTGCTATGGGTGGCCTTAGCCTGGTCTGTTGCAGACATTGCACAAGTTCAGAGTCCTGTGACAAGCTTAAATGTCCTCTGTCTTTTACCTAGTAAAGGAACGGTTTAGTGAGGTTTCATAAATGGTAGTGCTGAGGGGCGATGGGACATTGTCCCATGTATATATTCATTAAAAACAGATATCAATTCGCAATTATTGATAAAACTGAATAAATAACCTCCTATGTCCAAGACCTGACAGATGAAGGTCACAAGTTGTGCACCAGACTGCTCAGACATTACTGTTTGGAAGATGAAATGACTGAGGTTCTTCTCTGTTGGTTTCCTTTCTTCTTACATTTTACCTCTCATAAATCTACAATGGAATAACAGGGAGAAGAGCAATCAAGTGTAGAATGACATGTCCATCATAAACAAAGGTTTTGTGGATAGAGGTTCTGTTTTATTAAATAGTTTTAGAGATATTTATGTTTAATACAAAATATAGTTTTATTTGAATTATAAAAACTGTAAGTAAAAGCTGCTTGGAAGCCAATTCTTTGCTTGTCTCATGCAAGCATTCTTCGCATCAAGAACAATAAAACAAGCTGAAATACGGACAATACACAGACCATAATTTTCTGGATCATGAAAGATCACGTACAACTGGCCTAAAATGCAAACAGTTGTGAGGATGATGAATCACAGATCCAATGGCTTTATGGTTATTGACAGGTAACTGACGGGGGAATACAGCCATTTACAGAACTCTTCCTTGGTCTTCAGACAACATCTTCATAGCCCATTCACACAGGTCTGCTGGAAGCCTGAATGGGGAAAAATATGAATTATCACAAGTTATAACTTATCGGCTCACATTTAATAAAAATTAAGTACATTGTTCCAATGAAATTAGGTATTGGGTTCTCTCCGTGTTTGCGTGGATTTCCTCAAATTCTACAAAAGACATACTGATAGGAAAAAAAAAAGTACATTGTGATCCCTATATGGGGCTGACAATCTACATTTAAAAATAAATAAATAAATTAGAAATGAGATATGTTAGTGAGAATAGCAGATCTCTCAACCCCTTAAAGACTGCGCCTATTTGGGCCTTGATGACCAAGCAGGCCTTTTTTTAATTTTATTGTCGTATTCCTAGATCCGTAACTTTATTTTTTTGTCAACATGTCATTTAATAGATTGGGTTGTGACAGACGCAGCAATACCAAATGTATGTAGGGTTTGTTTTATGTAAATTTTTTGTGACAGAAAACTATTTTTGAGGAGAATTTTTTTTGTACCTTTTTAACTGTATTTTCAAACTTTATTTATTATTTCAGTGCTCCAGATAAAAAAGAATACTTGGGATCCAAATAAATTTTTAGTTGCCAAACCATATAATGTTTGCTAGTGGCCCTGCGTACAGTATAATGTACCAATATATAATCTACCTAGTACCTCCCACAGAGCAGCTGTCGCAAATATTATTTAAACATTAAAAAATTCATATTTTACAGTGCTCTGTGTAGATCCTCTCCCCTTGTCCAACATCAGACATCACCAGCAGCTTCTTGATTGATGGTGCAGGAAGCCTGCTTTACCAGTCTATGCACATAAGCTGCAGATACAGCAGACAGCCTGCTAGGTGGACTGTGGCTGCTAGCTTTTGGCTTACAGAAGCAGTGTGGCTAGTCACCAGAACTACAACCACCTGGAGCTTTATACTTATTTTTTACATTTAAAGAGGATCTTTCATGGTTTGGGCACAGGCAGTTCTATATACTGCTGGAAAGCCGAAGCTGAATACAGCGCACTGTCGGCTTTCCCGATCTGTGCCCCGCGTAAAGAGCTTTCGGTCCCGGTACCGTAGCTCTTTACAGCCAGAAGGGCGTTCCTGACAGTCTGTCAAGAACATTCTTCTGCACAGCAGCGCCTATCGCACTGTACAGTGTGACCGGGGAGGAACGCCCCCTCCCTCTGCTCACAGTGCTCGTCCATAGACGAGTATTATCAGGAGGGGAGGGGGCGTTCCTCCCTGCTCACACTGTACAGCGCGATAGGCGCTGTTATGGAGAAGGATGGTGTGTCAGAAACGCCATTCTGACTGTAAAGAGCTACGATACTGACACCGAAAGCTCTTTACCAGGGGCACAGATCGGGAAAGCCGACAGTGCGCTGAATTCAGCGCACTGTCAGCTTTCCAGAAGTATATAGAACTACCTGTGCCCTGGACCATGAAAGGTCCTCTTTAAGTCCCGCTAGGGGGCTTGATCACTAATTGTAGAGGGCCCTTGACACGATCTAGCTATCGCAGCAGAAGCCAAATGACGAACATGTACATCATTCTATGCCAACTATACCCCATTGATGATGTACATGTATGTCATTTTGTGTTAGGGGTTAAAGGGAAAATATTGCTTTGAACATGCAAGACTATCTAAATACAATACTATACAGAGCAGAAGGAGCCAAGCAGATTAATAGGTAGTTTGTGGAAAATACAACCTATTATGGAAATCTCTGCTCTTTTATCCCTAGGGAGACAAATTGTTGATCCTTGTCAGTGACTGACACCCTTTTGTGAATGAGTGTACATATAGAGATAGTTGTCAGTCACTGACAAGACTGTCCACTGAACTCTTAAGGCCGGAACGAGTAGAAAGTTTAATGAATAAATGACAAATTATACTGGAGCTTTTCTAACATTTGTACATATCTGTTCAACTCTACCTGCCTTAATACATGTTGTGCACACATTGGACTAAATTTTCAAAATGGCAAGTTTCCTCTAATAAATAAGGTCTATTTGGAATTTCTTTTTTACACTTGCTATAAGTGACCATTCATTTCCACTACTAACCTTCACATTTTAAGAAAGCAAACTGAATGTTAGCGGAGAGGCAGTAACTAGCACAGCCACAACATAGCGCCAGGTCATGGGGTGCTCATTGTCAGACTCCCACAATCTGGTACTGAAGAACTATACTAAAGATAAGCCATCAATATTTAGTCTTGAATCCTTCAAGACAAGAAGGACTGATTTCTAAAATCTTCAAAATGAACCAGCGGCTTGGCCAGGAAGTAAAGAAAGCAAGCTGATAGCTTTCATATCTCACGGTATAATCAGTAGCAAAACAGAGATTGTGATCACATGGTATGAAGCATAAAGGAGACTAGAACAACATGCTCAGCTCTGGAAACATCATCTTCAAAAGGACATTGAGAACATAGAATGGGTCTAAAGATGAGCTACAAATTCAGGGAACGTCTCAGGCATAAACCTTTTCAAGCCACTCTTGACTATGGCTCAAAAAACTGAAGCAAAATCTGCAATAAAAACCAGCTTTTCTGCAACACGGCCTTAGCCTAAATGTAAAATCTCTCAACTGGTTAATCTGACAACTTGGTCTGTGACTCTTATCTCTGATTCACCTGAATGCTATTCAAGCCGATATCCTGACTGAAATGTATTTCATTTGGTTATGAAGATGAGAACGTTCAGGATAGTAGAGCGAAGGTCCGCAAAACCAGCCCTCAGACAAGCACTCTGTTAGATTTTATAAAGGATATCATGAGAATGAGAATAGATGCAGGCAACAAAAAAAAAAACTACATTTTTTAGAAAAACTGACTGCAAATGTGTTTTTTAACCCATAACACAACCAATACAATGAAAAAGTTCCCGTAAATTAGCCTTTAAAGAACTCAACTTAGTAGAAAATAATGGAAAGGGTGGACATGATCAAAACCCTTAAATAAGAACCTAAACAACAAAACGGGGACACAATCTAAGTGAGCTGGAGAACAAGAAGACATTGTCAAAGAGCAGTAAATGCTTGGGATAAGCTTTCAGCAGATGTGACTCAAAATGTGCCTGGGATAGGTATATTTATCCCAAACTAAAAAGTAAATAATGTACCATGTGGTCTTTTTTGCCATTAGATCTCTAAGTTTCTAACCAATGTCTAAAAGAAAACGGGAGAAAAGTTATTACATGTCAAAAAATGAATTAATCTAAGATGCTGTAAGAAAATGGTATAAATTTTGCACAAACTTTCCAATTGGCATATATTATCAAATCTATGCGGCAATTTTCTAGGTATGCTAGACACATTTCACTTCCATGTATATTGTTATATGCTCCAATAATTTCCACCCCAAATTGTGCATTTTTTATTTAATATGTTGCATTAACATATTAACACTTCAAAACTGTCAAGGGTAGTGTACAAGGTGTTAAAACACAGAATAAATCTAAGGGGTTGACAGTTTGTAGTGGAATCCTGTCACAGTTTGCTGAATCTCCTGCCTTGTGATCACACCATACTTCCACTAAGAAAAAAAATACTAAACAGGAAAAAAATAAAATGAAAAACTTCTGATACAAATGTATGTTTTTATTGTCACCCATATCCCTTTTTATAGATAAAAAAAACTGTTGTATCTGTTCAAACTCTTATTTTTAACATGATAAATACATATTTAATAAAAATGGCTTAAAGGGGTTGTCCCATCACAAGGATCCTATCTATACTGCTTGTTAATGTGAATGTAAGACTTTTCCTAAATACACTGCTTCAGCAAAACTGCTTTGTTTGTCCACTATCTTACTTTATTCAATTAATTGTTGACACAGCCCTGACTTATCCGCTCAAAAGTCAAGTGATGTATCTGCCTGCTCTCAGGGGGGAGGGAGGAGGGGCTAAGTGCAGGGAGCGAGCCTGTGTATCTAGCTATTCCTGTGTCTACACCACGTGACCTACCTTCCTGCTCTCAGATAGGGGAGAGGAGCTCAATGTTCCCTCTGAGCCCTGGAAGTTGCTGAGCGGAACAGCTAGTGAGCTGGGCAAGGCTCCATCAATGATGGGCGACCTGATGGCCAAACAGTACCACCTGTAGTAAACATGAAAACGCTAATCTAGTGTATAGATATTATAATGATCCTTCCTTAGTCACCCCTCCCCCACACACAGATTGGTGCTGAGGAAAGTGACGGGCCGACCTGGCACTCAGGGCTCAGGAGGACAGACAGCAATATGGCGGGTGCCATATTAAACAACCGTTGGTTGCTGCCTGTCCTCCTGAGTGCATACCTCCCAACTTTTGAAAAGACGAAAGAGGGACAAAATGTGCCGCGCGCTGAGCACGCCGTGGCAAATTTGTCCCCGCCTACTTTTATGTTGAGTCCGCCCATTCTCATTCATTTTTCACATGCTCCCACACAGTATAATCCTCCTACAGTCACCCGTAAATTATATGTCCCCCAGTTTCATATACACCCTTCATCTGCCCACAGTTTCATGTCCCCCCCTCCATCTCTGCCCCATATTCATGTCCCCCCTCCATCTCTGCCCCCAGATTCATGTCCCTCCATCTCTGCCCCCAGATTCATGTCCTCTCCATCTCTCCCCCCAGATTCATGTCCTCTCCATCTCTGCCCCCAGATTCATGTCCCTCCATCTCTGCCCCCAGTGTCATGCCGTCCCCTCCTTCATCTTCCCCCAGTTTCACGTTCCACCTCAGTGTACACATTAAACTTACCTTCTCCTCGCTCCCCCGACGCTCTCTCCGCGCCTCTCTCTCTCGCACACAGTTGTAGGCGCGATGTGACGTCATCACATCGCGTCTACACAGCGACTAGCGGCAAAGCAAAGAGCTGAGCTGTGACAGCTCCTTTCTTTAGTCGCGTCTGTATTCAACTCAGATCTGCGTCCTCCGGACGCAGATCTGAGTTGACTGCGCGGGCATTAATTCTGGCTGAGGGGGGCGGCTGCAATAGGTGAATGGCCGCCCACGCGCGCACCCTATTGGGAACAGTGGAGGAGCTGCTTTCATTTCTGAACTCATCTTCTGTTCTCCCAGTTATCAGGCTAGCTAATTCAATTGTGTTCATTATGGCAGAGACAGGCAGTCTCTGTATGTAACACACAATGGAGTTGCTCCTGCCTGTACTTCATAGTCCAATATTGTGCATATAGTGTTATTTGAGCACCTTTGGTGACATCAAAGGCCCTTCAGCCGCCCCATAGGGACATGCTATGTGGTGGGCGGAGCTACACACTAATTTGGGGGCGGATCTAACCGGCAGGTTGCATGTGAAACCCCGCCCACCAAATGACGCAAGAAACCAGTAAGAAAGAAGATTTTACAGCAGTGAACACTGGTGAGTATGCGACGTGGGAATACCCCTTTAAGAAACCTGAGAAAAAACTAAAATAATACAGCATTGCACCATAACTTGCAGTTTTGACAGACCATTCCGAAAAAGACAAACTCTAGTGTGAACCTAGTGTAACGTCTCCTGCCAGTCTATTTTTTTTAAAGTGGAAAAACACTCTTGGGAACAGGCGGGCCAGTCCATGGCTTCAATGCCTTCATCTTGCAGGAACTGCTGACACACTCCAGCCATATGAGGTCTGGTATTGTCCTGCATTAGGATAAACCCAGGGCCAACTGCACCAGTATAAAGTCTCACAAGGGGTCTGATGATCTCATCTCTGTACCTAATGGCAGTCAGGCTACCTCTGGCGAGCACATGGAGGGCTGAGAGGCCCCACACCATTACTGACCCACTGCCAAACCGGTCATGCTGGAGGATGTTGCAGGCAGCAGATCGATCTCCACGGTGTCTCCAAACGTGACAGAGTCAGACCTGAATCCAATTGAGTACATCTGGGACATCATGTCTTGCTCTATCCATCAACCTCACGTTGCACCACAAACTGTCCAGGAGTTGGCAGATGCTTTAGTCCAGGTCTGGGAGGAGATCCCTCAGGAGACCATCAGCAACCTCATCAGGAGAATGCCCAGGCGTTGTAGGGAGGTCACACAGGCACGTGGAGGCCACACACACTACTAAGCCTCATTTTGACATGTTTTAAGGACATTACATCAAAGTTGGATCAGCCTGTAGTGTGTTTTTCCACTTTAATTTTTGGGGTGACGCCAAATCCAGGCCTCCATTGGTTAATAAATTTGATTTCCATTGATTATTCTTGTGTGATTTTGTTGTCATCACATTCAACTTAGTACAGAACAAAGTATTTAATGAGAATATTTCATTCATTCAGATATAGGATGTGTTATTTGAGTGTTCCCTTTATTTTTTTGAGCAGTGTACATCACGCTTTAATGTATTACTGGATGAATTCTATATACCGGGGGAATATGTGCACAATAAATGGATAATAACTAGAGTGCTTCTTTAATGCTAAATGAATTTTCCTTTTTTACTTCCCCATTCCTCTCAACTCATGATTCCTAGGGGGGGAGGGGGTTGGTTCTACTGATTATTTTGTATAAAGTATTTTGACATGTAATATAATCTGAAATAAAGACAACTTTAAGTAGAATACAAGAAATTCCTCCCATGGAGAAGCAGCTAGTGCGGATCTGAAGTGCAGCCGTGCAGAGTTTTCAAAAAAGCTAGATATTTCTTTTGTTGGATTAAAGAATAAAAAAAAAAATCCTGCTGTGTTTGCCGATTCTGGAACATTGTGCTGAAAGCAATACATGAATGGTAGAACATTATGGTGACTTCAGTGTGCATGATGTTTAATCATGTGGTTTAAGGGGCTCTGCTACAGTTATCAAATTTTGTTAACCCCTTCTTGCCAGAGGAATTTTTCAATTTTAATTTTGGACTCCCCACCTTCTAAACCCCATAACTTGTTTATTTTCCATTCATAGAACCATATGAGGGCTTAAAGTTTGTGGGATACATTGCTCTTCATAATGGTACTATTTATTATTCTGTACAATGTACTGGGCAGCTGGAAAAAAATTCAGAAAGAGGCAGAGGGATTGGAGAAAAAAAGTGCACCTGGCCACGCAAAAGAAACCCTATGCAGGGGCGTAACTACTGGGGAAGCAGCGGAGGCAGCTGCCACAGGGCCCGGGACATTAGGGGCCCGACGACAGCCGCTACCGCTGCGTTTGTTTTTTTTTAAATAGGCCCCATATACTTACCAATCCTGGCAGGGGCCTGGATCGGTAAATGACGGCGCAGGCCCCACAACCACTATTATACTTGGGGGTCTTTTAGGACCCCCGAGTATAACGATCAGAGGCCCGGGAGAGGTAAGATAACATAAAAAACTGTGTTACTTACCTCTCCAGGCAGGCTTCGGCCTACTTGCGAGACGTCATATGACCCGTGACGTAGGGCCCCGGTCACATGATGTCCCAGAAGATGGCCAACAGCGACGGAGAATGCAAGGGAGTTGGGAGATAGGTAAGTAACAGTAGTTTATTATGTTTGTATCCCTCTGGGTCTCCGATTATTATACTCTGGGGTCTGAAAAGACCCCAGAGTACAATAATTGTTCATGTGTGTCCACAATGGGTCATAATACTGTGTACTGAGGCCACTATGGGGACATAATACTGTGTACTGGGGCCAGTATGGGGACACAATACTGTGTACTGAGGCCACTATGGGGGCATAATACTGTGTACTGGGGCCACTATGGGGGCATAATACTGTGTATTGAGGCCACTATGGGGACATAATACTGTGTATTGAGGCCATTATGGGGACATAATACTGTGTGCAGGGGCCAATATGGGGTATTATAGTGTGGGGAGGGGGACGGGCGGCGGTAGTGGTCAGTTGGTCGAGGTCTTCAGCGTCGGGGGGGGGGGGGGGGGGGGGGGGGGAAGGGGCCCGTTTGTCAAAAGTTCACCACGGGGCCCCGCCATTCCTAGTTATGCCACTGACCCTATGTATCTCTGTACATGGAAATATAAAAAAGTTATGGGTGTCAGAATATGGCAAAAAAAATGTATTTTTACAAAATTTGGGATTTTTGTTGAAGAGGACCTTTTACGTACTCATCAACATACGGTATTATATGTCACTAGAAAGCCGACAGAGCACTGAATTGAGTGTACTGTCGGCTTTCCTGTTATGAGCCCTGGTGCTGGTATTGGTGGCGTAAGTTTCGGCACCGATATCTACACAACGTCAGTGCTGTGCAGAACTCCCTTCCCCAACTGTACCCTTCCATAGACTTTGTACTTGGCCAGGTGTACTTTTTAGTTATACCATTTTGGGAAATGTTTATTGCTTTGATAACTTTTTATTAAAATTTTTACCAGAGGGAAAACAGCAAAAAAAGCTCTGCGGTTTGGTACATTTGATATTTTGTCTTTCTCCACCTATGGCAGGAATGTGTATGTGTTTCATAGTAATTTTTTTTTTGTTTTATATATATTCTAGGGAAAGGGGAGAGATGATTTGAACTTTTATTTATTTAATCATTTATTTACAATGTTATTACTTCTCTCTAGAGGGCTTGAGTCTGCAATCTTTTGCTTGCAGGTCCCATAGACTGTAATACAACTGTATTGTAGTCTATGGAACTTTCGCTATATAGGTATCGAGATTAGTCATAGACCAGTCTCATTAGCTATATTACTTCATAAGGCTCCTGGCTGTTATAGGAACAAGTCAGCTCCCCTCAATCACACATGGGAGCCAGCCTGCAACTGGAAAGGTAAAGGACTGATGAAGACCAGCCCCGGGGACTTTTTAATTTTTTTAAAAACTTTTGGGGGGCCACATGAGGTTGCAATACCTGCGACCAGAGTCTGCTCTGATCGTGGATATTAGCGCTAAGTATCCGCTGTACATTACAGCTACGGCGACTGCTTTTCGGCAGAGCAACTGCCATCTTTAAAGACCCGGCATCCGCCGTAATAGTATGGTGTATGTTGGGAAGGGGTTAAACGTGTATCTCAAGCTTATAGAGTAGATTTGATTATTTACATATAACTCACTGTATAGCATTCACGTGGGCACAGAGGTCTTCAGAAGGAGGCTTATACTTGTACTGAAACGGTGTTCCATCACGGTGAGTCTGTGAAAGCAGAAATACATTCGTTACCATATTTTTGCTAATATTATGATTTTGACAATTAAAATATTAAAATCAGTGATATAAAACAGACTTCACAAATCCTTTTAAAAGATAACTATATTACATCAGAATGACAATGTCCGTAAAGTGCTGGGGAATAGGTTAAAGGGGTTGTCCCATCACAAGGATCCTATCTATACTGCTTGTTAATGTGGATGTAAGACTTTTCCTAAATACACTGCTTCAGCAAAACTGCTTTGTTTGTCCTTTTATCTTACTTTATTCAATTCTTTGTGGCCACAGCCCTTGACTTATCTGCTCAAAAGTCAAGTGATGTATCTGCTGCCCTCAGGCGGGAGGGAGGAGGGGCTAAGTGCAGGGAGCGAGCCTGTGTATCTAGCTATTCCTGTGTCTACACCACGTGACCTTCCTGTTAGCAGATAGAGGAGAGGAGCTGCTTGCATTTCTTCTGTTCTCCCAGTTATCAGGCTAGCTAATTCAGTTGTGTTCATTATGGCAGAGACAGGCAGTCTCTGTATGCAACACA
The DNA here is from genome assembly GCF_031893055.1 of Leptodactylus fuscus. Taxonomy (NCBI): domain Eukaryota; kingdom Metazoa; phylum Chordata; class Amphibia; order Anura; family Leptodactylidae; genus Leptodactylus; species Leptodactylus fuscus. Next base: position 87,757,177 of record NC_134268.1, read on the forward strand.
GAATGGTGTTGCTGCTGCCTGTACTTCATAGTCCAATATGGGTGGGCGGAGCTACATGCAAATTTGGGGGCGGAGCTAAACAGCAGGTTGTATGTGAAACCTCGCCCACCAAATGATGCAAGAAACCAGGAAGAAAGAAGATTTTACAGGAGTGAAGACTGGTGAGTATGCGACGTGGGAATACCCCTTTAACACTATATAAGCAAGCAAAAGAAAAACAAAAACAAAACATAAGGCAAAAAACACTGTTAAATGGCAGAGACCTACCGGTAATTCACAATTAAGTGAAAAAAATATTCTTTCCTGACCCTTGACATATTCTATATTAATTCTAGTAGTACAAGAAAGAGGTCTAGCCCTTTTTCTAAAGCTTACCACACCTTTCACTATTATCAAACCCCATGGGAGCACATTACATCATTTTAAAGGTTACAAAGTAAAGTAAAGCTTCCAACTTTGGAATAACATTGCACTCCGTTTAACCCTAAAAGTTCACTGTTCATATTTTAGTGCATAACCAGAATGCATTACACTTCAGTTAAAGAGGACCTTTCACCATCTCCACCAACCCTCTCTTTACATCCTTTAATAGGCGCTGCTCCACTGAATCTGGTGTAAATGGAATTATTTCGAGAAAGGTTTTCCTTAATAGAGATTTCTGAAACTGATCAACAGAAAAAGTCCTTTAAATGTCAAAGTGCTAAAACAGAGCATGACTAGGGAAAGTCCATTTCTATGGTTTCTCTGGCTGGCACTGCCAACTGGGGAATTGCAGTAGGTAAAGTGAACTTCCATTTAGATTGCAATCTCTCATGGCTTGAATTAACATATGAACCTCTGCTCCCATTGAAGTGATGCATTTCTGTTTATTTACAGACTCCTATGACAAGACTAAGTGCATTCACATGTGAGATTTATCGCTAATCTTAGTTATTTTAAGGTCTCTAATGCAGACATTTGGATTTTTGCTGTGGATGTACTGCAGAGCCACACAAGGACTGCTTGAGAATGGAGCCAAAAACGAAGTACAATTGGTACACTGTTGTGTCTAGTGTACATCGATACTCTAAACTCTGAGGTCTTTAACTCTTAGGAGACTGTCTAGAGCGGTGAGATGTAGCAGAGGTGTATGAATGTAAAGAAATGCTCTGACTTTGACCAATAGCAAGTTGAGATCTTCAAAATGGTGAATTGAGTTGTTAGAAACCTACTCAACATTTCATTGTACCATTCTTACTTGCTTTATTTCCATACATATGAGAAGATCCCTACTAAATGATCAGCCTCTTTCAATCAATCCTGACATGGGAATTCTGTACTGCAGCTTGGCTGCCACCAGTACATGGAGGGTTAATCATTAACATGAATGCCTTAACTAACCGGTTAGAAAACATTAATGTAGATCATTTTTGATAAAAGTTACTGAGTACAATATCTAGAAATAAATGTCTACGCAGTGGAATAGACCTGCTCAGACTAGATTTTAAGAAAGCAGATATCCATATATAAAAAATAAAACAGAACTGCGCTACCTAATCCTGTCCTTAGTAGACTTGTATATAAAAATCGCATTATCTAGTCACAAACTATAGGGACATTTTCTGGGGCATACCATATCAGTTTATCATTTTCTCAGTATAAGGTTTCCCATATTCCATTCCAATAATATACAAGCCACAATTTTGTTAAACAGTATACAAACCTTTAGAGAATCTCAGTGGCTACGCTTCATGGGTAACTGGAATCTCAGTAAAGAATTCCCATATTATTATATTGATTAAAAGAAAATATACTAATGATCAATGACATATCTAATACATGAGAAATACATGTATACTCCAGAAAAGCAAATCAAATCTAAATCCTATCATAGCAGCCCTGAATTAGTGGCACAAAAAATAATACAATTAAATATTTATTATATATTTGTATGTCCTTCCAACCTTCCTCGCTGCTGAACACTGGCGTTTCCAAATAATGTGCAGGAGCTCAAAAATCTTACAGTAAAATTATTTATTGCAGCATATAAAGTTAAATCAATGGTGCCATGTGTATCTATCCCGGACTGAATGGTTTTTGAATCCCCTGCATGTAAGAAATCGCACTGAAATGGAGAAATCTGGAGTGGAGAGCTTGGGAAAAATTATGGGAATGTGTATTTCCTTACATGCACTTCTATACAGCCTTGTATATAGACACTATGTACTCAATATAGACTATACGTACGAAAGTCCTAGAGCATCCGGTGTGGTATGTCCATCTATACAGCCCTAATCTATAAGATCTCAGGAAACCGAAATGTAACTAAGTGAAAATTACTGTGTCCACACATGTTGCTTCCTTTTTTGAGCAATATACACACACACATATAGATAGAGCATGTACACAAGGGTGTCACTTTTTAGAGCAATTTTTTCGGATTACCATGATGAACCTATGGTTCATTCCAGGTGACGCCATTAGAATTGGATAGCTCCCTTCTTGAACCAAGCAAGGGAGCCATGTTAAGTTAATGGTGTCTGACAGATGACTGCAATTAACCAATTCTGATCTAGATTCAGGTTGTGATGTTAGCACCCAGACCAGAGGAGTAAGGTTCGTTCACATCTGAGTTTGGATTCCATCCGGGAGAGTCCGCATGGGGACCCCCCCCCCCCGAATGGAATACCAAACGCAAGTGCAAGCGCTGTACTTTAAAAGCACAAGGACCCCATAGACTATAATGGGGTCTGTGTGATTACCGCCAGATCTCTGCAGGCATCGTGCGGTCAGAAAAATAGTTCACCATCTACTTTCCTGTCCGCATGATTCATGCAGGCAGTACATGGTAAGCACATGGACCCATTATAGTCTATGGGATCTGTGTGTTTTTACAGTACAGCGCTTGCAATTGCGTTTGTATTCCTGTTGGAGGGTCTCCATGCGGACTCTCCCCGGATGGGATATAAAAGCAGATGTGAACGAGGGCTTAGTTACAGCCATACCTCCCCCTTGTCCATGCAGGGTCCCTGCAATTGTTGGGGGAAAGGTCACGTTCAATGTACAGTAGTTCTGCAAAGTGGCATCTCACAAACTAATATATACCGTATTTTTCGGACTATAAGACTTTTTGGGGGAAAAGAAGGGTGCGTCTTATAGTCTGAAGGTGGCGACTGGCATCCGCTGTAATAGAGAGGCGGAAGCCGGCAAGTGATAGACGCCATTACAGGTGCCGGGGCCTGAGACATCGCTGCGCTCCTCTGCCCTGCTGGCTTCATTCCAGTATCGGTGGCCTCTTCTCCCCCGGGGCCGGTCCCCACCGGCCCCGTACCTGTGACGTTGCAGGCCGGCTCCTGCGCGGCGATATCGCAGGAGCCGACCTGTTCGGGTGACAGCCGGGAGCCTAATGAGGCTCCCGGGCCTGTCACTGCTGTATTAGTATTGCGGCTGGTCTCTATGACCAGCCGTAATACTAACAGACAGAATGTCCCATAGACGGCAATACAGTTGTATTGCCGTCTATGGGACTTGCGATCAAGTGACCGCAGGTTCAAGCCCCCGGAGGGGGAATAAAATAGTAAAAAAAAAAAAGCTTTAAAAATATGAAATAAATAAAAGTTCTAAATCACCTCCTGTTTTTTTTTCAATACAAGGTGATCTAAGCAATAGATATCCCCCAAAATGGTATAACTAAAAAGTACAGCTGGCCCCGCAAAAAAAACCGCCCTATACATCCCCGTACAGCTGCAGGGTCACCTGTCAATGTGGCCTTGCAGCTGTTGCAAAACTACAACTCCCATATATTAAATATTTTACCAGTTTTTGCTTCAAAATTTTTTTTCCCTATTTTCCTCCTCTAAAACCTAGGTGCGTCTTATAGTCCGAAAAATACGGTACTTATGTGATGCAGATAGCAGTAGCATTCCTTACCAGTTCAATATTTTCAACATCAGTGATGGGTACTATGCCTTTCTCTCTGGCTTGGAAAGATGACAATTGTCCATACGGTTCCTTAGAGGGTGCTTTCTGTACGCAGGTTTTACTTGTAGATACCTTTGCAGTTAACTTGCTACTTGCAGAGTCTTTAGTTTCCTGGATTTTTGGAACAGCCACAAACTGTAAACTGGGTTTATTTGCTTGTATTCTCTTTTTGCTGGATGTATGATTTTTTGTGACATGTGTTTTGATACATTGTTCAGTTTTTCTATCGATTTTTCCCATATTTGCCACATCTCTTTTTCTTATTTGCTTTTTGACTACAGTCTGAACTCCATTGTCATTATCAGACAAATCATCAATTTCTACACTAAAAGAATCGGTAGTAGTCACACAATCTGGTCTTTCTACATTCTCAGGTTCCTGCTGTTCTAAATCTGAGAGAGTGCTCTTAAGATCTTCAGAAGTTTGTTTCCTCTTCAAGGCTTTTCTTGTTCTTGGAGAACAGCATTTCCCTCTGTTCCTCTCAACACTAAGAAAAAATGGGTCAGTTTTACTTGCCGGACTGCCTTTACTTTCTAACATACAAGACTTAATTGGACTTATCTGAACTTTACTGCTCACTGATGGACTTCTTGGGGGCGAGTCTTGAGTAAGTGGAATTAGACTGAGGGAGGAAATTTTGGTGCTTGAGCTTTTTTTGCATTTAGGGCTAGTAGAACTGCTGGCACAGTCAGTCTGGGCTATACTTTTACTAGGCTCCTGTGGGTTGGAAGAATGTTCGGAGAACATCAAGGGGGAAATCTCACCCCTGTGTTTAGTAGAGTCACCTATAGTTAGTTCTGTATCAGATGTGAGCGCATCCGGAGTGCTACTGTCTGGGTCTGATCCAACCTCATTCCTTCGGCTCTTTTGAGAATTCGAAGGTGAAAACTTTGGCATGGAATCTTAAAAAAAAAAAAAAAAAAAAGTATAGCACACATAAAAAAGTAATACAACATTAAAAATGTGCATGAACACAGTATATATGAACACAAGAACAAAAAAACAAAACAAAAAAAAAAAAACAATTTTTTTTTTCCTGCCATTAATTATCTCAGGTAAAATATAACAGTTAATTGTTCATTAACTTTTCAGACAACTTGTTCTCATTTCATAGAGCATTCTGCAACCAAATGTAATGCATGTTAATTAACAATGTGGCTGCTTTCTGTCTGAAAAACCTCTTAGGCTGAGGCCCCATGTTGAGGAAACGCAGCTCTTTTTGGTACAGATTTTGTTGCGGTTTTTGAGCCAAAGCCAAGAATGGCTACAAATGGAATGGGAACTCTATATAAAGTACTTCTAACTTCTGATCAATCCACTCCTGACTTTGGCTCTAGAAACTGCAACAATAAAGCTGCGTTTCCACATTGAGGGGCCTCAGCCTAAAGTTCCTGCCCCCAGGTGTCTCCCTTCCCTTTACAGTTCACTTCCTGTTGCTAGCCGGGGTCCGTCCATAGACAGAGTAGATGGATTCAACACTGAAAGCTTGTCCTTAGGATAGTCCTGAAGAAAACAGGTCTGTGTGAAGCTCTGCACCGAATTCTCCTGGCCTGAACCCCGATACTCACCTGTGCTGGTCCATTCAGGAGTCTGGTTGTAAATTGGCAACTGAGTGTTACCAGTTGGGGATTTGTCACTACATACTCTCCCTCACTGTGCTATCAGTGCTGACAGAAGAAAACACTGGAACAGCAGGGACAGGTGAGTATGTTTTTGTTTTTTTTTTGTTTTTTTCCACTTTCCTCGTACTACTATTACAAAAAAAAAAAAAAAAAAAGTTATCCTGCACAGCCCCTTTAATTTACATGTAATTTAGGGTTACAATTCAACCCCAATGGCATATAAGAGCTGGATTTTTATTATCATCATTATTAATATATATATTTTTTTTAATAGAAGTCGGAGTTGACTTGATGGTCAGACAGACCAATCTGTATGCCCGGCAATTTATTGACAGTAACACAGACTCTTTTTCCTCCACAAATGGAGCCCTATTGATTGGCAAAGGATTTTAGCTATGGGCCTGGTCAGAAAAAAACCCGAATAGCCATATGAAACTGGCTATTGATCTATTTTTCCTTAAAGTACTGTGTGGCTACGACCAGGCTCACATTGGCAATAATCTTAAAAACTTCTTCATTACTTTGTTAATTATCTTCTGTCCCCCACAAGATCATCCCAAGTTTGATAGACTTTATAAAATTATGTCCATAATAATCTACTTTATTTCCAAGTTTTCCCAGCTGTATATCCCTTGTAAATTACTTTCTGTGGATGAACCCCCTGTTCATTTTAAGTGTAGTCTACAGTTCTGCCAATACTTGGCTAATAAACAAGCAAGGTACAGTGTGAAACTATACAAGCTCAGCAATGGCTCCTCGGGATACACCCACTGATTTTTGTCTATAAAATGTATGGCTGCATGTGGTACAGTCAAATGCAACCAGCAGGGCCTTCCTGAAGCGTTGATCCTGCCACTTCTATGACATTACCATCCTACCTAAGCAAGAATTCTCCCATGGATGGGTAATACAAGTACTTAATAATATGCTTGGTTTATATACATCCCACTAGATGTGTTCTGTTTTGTTGCCAGCTGACACTGCATGTATTTATACCACATGCTCATATCTGTCATACTTTATTTTACTGTATTCACCACTAGTATATATTTTCAAACAAAACACATGAATTAAAAATATAATCTGTTTGGCTTCTTGTGTTAGATTATGTATTTTTATATAAAAGGGCTTTCTTGCACTGTCCTACTCACCAGAGCTTGTAGGAAGGCTGACACATAGGGATTGCAGGTTATTCCAGGGATTTCCGGACTGACTACTTGGCCCTTCATTTATGGCCTCCTCAGAAAGGGTAGATAACGCAGAACTGTATGGCTGTGCTGGGAAAAAAAAATAAATCAGAAGTTCAATGTAGAGACAAAAAAATAGAGAATTGAAACGTCTTCAATTGGATAGACCGGACAGATGTAGAGAAGAGTCAAAAGGAGTCTATCAACAGAATCCAGGCCCTTAGATAGGTTGGAGTCACCTGAATCAAGGTGCTGGTTTCCCCTGTGAATCAATGCTTCCATTGCCACTTTCCTTAATATGCAAATGATCTCTTTGGAGCAATGAGGCCAATGCTCCTTGATTGAAGAGACCCTAACCAATCTATCTGCGGGGCTGGATTGATATGCAGGGTTCTGGTGACAGACTCCCTTTAAATTGTAACTTAATGTAGGTGATTTTTCTTAGCTAAAGAAAAGTTCTCTTGTACAGATTTGATCAGTGGCAGAAAGAGGCAAATGAGTGAAGAAACAGATGCTTTTCTACATAAAGAATATTATAAAGTTTGTTATCTTCACCCAGACTATGGGATTTAGGAAAAAAAGAAATAAATACAATATGTTCATTTACACGTTACATTACGCCTGTTTAAATTACACTGAGAAAACACCATACTTCCAAAATAACTATGCGTAAAAAATAAGTATTTTATTTCCAGTACCTGTTGGCTACCTCAGATGTTCTAGTTACTTAGATACAGAAAAATATAGAAACACTGTTTATAAATATGCCAATCTCAAAGGCAGCAGAGGATCCCAAAGGATCAGTGTTCTGCAAAGTGTTTTCCAAAAGCACAAGACAAACAAATCTCTACTACACAAGTCTGTAAATAAAACACAGGGTAAACACAATTGTACTCCAACTTTCATCATTCTAGATTTTTTGGATCAAATGAAACCAATATACATAAACTGATTTCCAAGTCTGGAACACTCTTGCCTTGAACATTCAGTGGAAACATGGATATAAACTGAAGTGTTCACTATGATTATTCAGTAAATAGTTTGTAGACTACCTAATTAATAAATATCCTTATTTTATCAAAAAAGATGGACGACACTTGTAAACCTCTACATGCATTAACTGTATACACCTGAAGGTCTGCACTGCCACAAGCCAACAGGGTTTGAGCTATAGTGCTAAATATGAGTGTCCTCAGAGCTGGCCTCAACAGTTTATCAACTGCTCCTGATCATTTACACTTATTGTTCCATTTCAATAGACAGAGCCCCGGCTTTCAGTCGCGGCTACCCGGCTTTCGGACTGGAACCTGAGGCAGCCTCTGCCTCAGGTTCCGGTCCAAAAAACCCCGTCTGAACTTACCCTTACAGAAACAGTCTATTTCACTCAGCTATACTGTTCTTGTAAGTCTTCTCATTGAGATTGTGGCAAAGTAAGAGGAAGGTTAGCAATGTAGGGTGTTCATTATAAAGATAGGCGTGGGCCCTACAGGTGGGACCCGCATCTATCAGACAGTTATTGACAATCCTGTGAATATGCCATAAACCTCATTAAGTCACTTCTACTGAAGGAAATGTTTCCACTATTTGAGACAAATGTATCAAATCTTGTTTAATATTGATAAATTTGTTGCAGCTTTCGACATTTCAAAAGATGTTTCTCCAAGTTTAACTTCATTCATCTATTGAATTGAGAGTGCACCAAAACGGTGAGTTCACACAGAGTTTTTTTTGCAGGAGGATTTTGAGGCAGAATCCACCTCAAAATCTGCCACAAAAACTGCCTCCCATTCATTTCAATGGGAGTCAGCAGCTAGAGGAAAAATAAAAAGTGATATGACTCATCTTCAGGTGGATTCCTGCTTGAAAAACCCATTGAAATCAATGGGAGGTGGAAAAAAATGTGATGCAGTTTTTAATGCAGTTTTTTCAAAAACTGCTACACTTTTGTGTTTCCTGGTTCATACCGTGTGCTGGAGTAAAAAAATGCGACAAAATACCTGAAGCAGATTTTTTCTAATTCCTAACTCCTGAAGCAGATTTTTTCAGCCTGCAAAATCTCCATGTGAACATGCCCTAACCCTGTATGACCTGTTTATTGAGTCATGTGAGGTCTGCCTGTCTATGGTCTGCTTGAAACAGAACATAGTAAGACAGAGCAATCTGGACCTTTTTTTAAACATCTCTCTCTCTCTGGTGTAGGGGCCCAAGGACAATTTTAACTGCTGAAGTAAAGGCTATGTTTTAGATGTGTTCAGACAGCAGTGCTGTGTACATTGGAAACATACTGGTACCTACTTTGTTGTCTGAGACTAGGGTTTTGAGAGATATTTAGGTTCACATGCCTGATAAACATTCCAATGGCATATAGACAAAACTCTGAGCGTAATGTGAAGAGTCTATGAAGAGACCTGTCATGTAATTGTGTACGTTGTCAACATAAACAATGTAATTGGCCTCCTGAGCACACGGCACAAGGGAGGTACACTAATGTAGAACATTACAGTCCTTGGACATTTCACACTTACAAGAATTATCTTCTTCTGAAGAATCTGTAAGTTCACTGGGACACTGACCTTCATTCCCGAACTCTGAAAAATGCCACAATTATTAAGTATCAAGCCCTAAGGCACATAAAGCACATACACACACACACATATATATATATATATATATATATATATATATATATATATATATATATATACATATATATATATATATATATGGTAAGTTTATAGGATAAATCTGCTAATGTTTCAGACAAGTAGCAAACCTATAACTTTTCTGATTAGCCTCTTAGCTAGGCAACTACTGGTGAGGGGCAAAAATCCCAAAACAGCTGTCTGTGGATGGGTGTTTTTTCTGGTCTGGCTTACATCCCAAGTCATGTTACAAGGCTTCTGAGTAAGCGGTTTGTGAACTTATAGGGTTGCTATTTTCCAATAGGTGGTCCCAAAGGCACAGTTTTCCTTTCTCCAGCAAGAAAAACTAACTAACTTGCGTACTTGATTTATATAATAATCCTATAGGACCTGACTCACAGCATAATCATTTACATAGCAAGGTGCTATAGTAGACAACCTATTTACCAAAAAGTGTACAAATTGTGAGTTTGGGGTATTTTTTTAGATTCAGAAAATAATTGCTATTCTTTGTAAATAAAATGCCATAAAATATTCCAATATATTTTGTGTCAATTATTCATGGATTTCAAGATTTATTCTTGCAGTTACTCAAACATTCATGGAATTAATGTGCTCCGGCCATGTGAAGACCATTGATTGCAGGACTTCATTTTATAGTTAGGGCATGTTCATACAAAGTTTTTTTGCAGGTTTAAAAAAATCTGTTTCAGGAATTCTTTTTTTTTTTTACGCATTTTTTTTACATGATGTGATTGATTTCATTTCAATGGGTTTTCCAAGGTGGAATCTGCCTGAAGATAGGTCATGTCGCTTTTTTATCCTCTGAAAAAATCAGCTAGAGGAAAAAAACTGCAATTGACTCCCATTGAAATGAATGAAAGGTGTCCTTTGAGGTAGATTTCACCTCAAAATCAGCCTGCAAAAATCTCCTTGTGAACATACCCTAGCTGAGTCATGAGCCGGTGTCTCCATTACACAACTATGGCCAGGAAATTGATCTAGCAACCTCCAGTACTAATTTGAGCATTTCTATTATTATCAATATATAAGAGGGCTGTCAGGTCCCTTGAAAGCAAAGATAAGCTTGAAAAAGTGTAAAAATGCCATGTGGCTATGTATATTATGTACCAGTCATCTGTTCCAGAGTGGCTTCTTCATGTGGAGGGATGAGAAGCAAATCGATAGGGATATTAAATATTTCTTTATTCTCCTGAATGTAAACACAAAAAAAAATCATTTTCTCATGTTTCAACAAATGTTCTCTGAAAATTCTTGGAAATCAGATGATATCTGTGCACACATTCTAAAAGTTCTACAATTTCCTATATACTTTCTGTAACAATTCCTCATGGCTTTCTAGATCTCTGCTTGTTGTCATTCATTCTGCTTACTACCCAGTGGATACAAATCAGTCCTTGGTCATGTGATATACAGTCTATGGTCATGTGATGATCACATGGATCACTGTGCTGTGACTAGTTGGGCATCGGTGTGTGACAATCCACATGACCTTGGATGACAGTAGAATGAGTGACAGCAAGCAGAAATCTAGAAAGAAAGTAAATTGGAAAACTGTATGACTTTACATTATGCAAACAATAGCCTTTGCCTCTCAATATTGGTCTGAAAATGGACAAATTGTGATGTTTGCTTTTAAAATGTAGCTAATTCTTCTACTAAGGAGATCCACAATGTATAAGCAGTTTTCAGCTTTTATTCAGGCTACTGAGCTGTATATGGATCACATGTGCCTTGTCAGTGTGCTAAGCTGTGCGTTTAATAACTAGCACACAGACCCATTTATTCTTATGGCCACACACACATGTTACTATCACGGGTCTGTGTGTGGGGGCCTATGCGCAAAGGGCTATACCTTGACTTTATTTTTTTCTTTTTTAAATAAAGTAATCCAAATATTAAATTATTTTCAAGAAATTTCCAAATAACTTCCAAATTCCTCTAATGGAAGGAAGTAAACACTGACTTGCTGACCTGGGGTGATTTTGAAGATGTCTAAAATGCATTCCTATGCACAACCATTTCTGTTGTCAGAGAAAAAAAGTTCTAGGTGTAGGCCTAGCCTAAATTGCTGTTGACTCAACGCCTCATACTACAGATAAACAGCTGCTTTTACCAGGGGATGTTTCCATTACGTACTATGGGGTAGATGCACTATTACATGTCTATCACTCTCATCCTAATACATGGCTAGAGTGGGAGTCACTGTACAGGTGCATAATTTCATTCTACATCACTATAGATTTTTAATCCACCATCTCCTGATATTACACCACACGTCTGTTCATGCTCACGTTGATCTTTGCTTTTCGTTAACAGAGAACTTTTAGACAAATGTTCCCGTGTTGACTAATGGGCAGATCTTGCACTACATACATCAATATAGGAAACTGGACGAACTGTGCATTGGTAATAAATTAGATTCAGTGGGGGGCATTCACCAGAAAATTGGTGTAGATGAATGATATTGTGGTGCACATTTGACACAAAGCCATTTTCTGCGGCAAACGTGCACTACAAGCGCCAATCCGCGCCTTGCCTGTAACATTGTGGGGAGAGCGGGGTAGGAATTTGTTTGGGGACGTTTTGGCCCAACAGATTTATTATAACTCAAGCTAGTTTACTGGATTGAGTTACAATGGAAATTTATGCCAGTGGTGTAGATTTCTATTCTGGAACAGGGACATCAAACTGATTTATGAAGAGGCCGCAGCCAGTCTTAATAAATTTGAACCAGTGTGTGCAGGATGGCATGTTTTAAACGCATTTTCTTTTACATCCATTTAAGTATGTATACAGTCCTATGAAAAAGTTTGGGCACCCCTATTAATCTTAATCATTTTTAGTTCTAAATATTTTGGTGTTTGCAGCAGCCATTTCAGTTTGATATATCTAATAACTGATGGACACAGTAATATTTCAGGATTGAAATGAGGTTTATTGTACTAACAGAAAATGCGCAATATGCATTAAACCAAAATTTGACCGGTGCAAAAATATGGGCACCTCAACAGAAAAGTGACATTAATATTTAGTACATCCTCCTTTTGCAAAGATAACAGCCTCTAGTCGCTTCCTGTAGCTTTTAATCAGTTCCTGGATCCTGGATGAAGGTATTTTGGACCATTTCTTTCTACAAAACAATTCAAGTTCAGTTAAGTTTGATGGTCGCCGAACATGGACAGCCCGCTCTCAAATGATCTGAAAACAAAGATTGTTCAACATAGTTGTTCAGGGGAAGGATACAAAACGTTGTCTCAGAGATTTAACCTGTCAGTTTCCACTGTGAGGAACATAGTAAGGAAATGGAAGACCACAGGGACAGTTCTTGTTAAGCCCAGAAGTGGCAGGCCAAGAAAAATATCAGAAAGGCAGAGAAGAAGAATGGTGAGAACAGTCAAGGACAATTCACAGACCACCTCCAAAGAGCTGCAGCATCATCTTGCTGCAGATGGTGTCACTGTGCATCGGTCAACTATACAGCGCACTTTGCACAAATAGAAGCTGCATGGGAGAGTGATGAGAAAGAAGCCGTTTCTGCACGTACGCCACAAATAGAGTTGCCTGAGGTATAAAAAAGCACATTTGGACAAGGCAGCTTCATTTTGGAAACAAAAATTGAGTTGTTTGGTTATAAAAAAAAAGGCGTTATGCATGGCGTCCAAAAAGAAACAGCATTCCAAGAAAAACACATGCTACCCACTGTAAAATTTGGTGGAGGTTCCATCATGCTTTGGGGCTGTGTGGCCAATGCCGGCATCGGGAATCTTGTTAAAGTTGAGAGTCGCATGGATTCCACTCAGTATCAGCAGATTCTTGAGAATAATGTTCAAGAATCAGTGACGAAGTTGAAGTTACGCCGGGGATGGATATTTCAGCAAGACAATGATCCAAAACACCGCTCCAAATCCTCAGGCATTCATGCAGAGGAACAATTACAATGTTCTGGAATGGCCATCCCAGTCCCCAGACCTGAATATCATTGAACATCTGTGGAATGATTTGAAGCGGGCTGTCCATGCTCGGCGACCATCTAACTTAACTGAACTTGAATTGTTTGTCCAAAATACCTTTATCCAGGATCCAGGAACTGATTAAAAGCTACAGGAAGCGACTAGAGGCTGTTATCTTTGCAAAAGGAGGATGTACTAAATATTAATGTCACTTTTCTGTTGAGGTGCCCATACTTTTGCACCGGTCAAATTTTGGTTTAATGCATATTGCACATTTTCTGTTAGTACAATAAACCTCATTTCAATCCTGAAATATTACTGTGTCCATCAGTTATTAGATATATCAAACTGAAATGGCTGTTGCAAATACCAAAATATTTAGAACTAAAAATGATTAAGATTAATAGGGGTGCCCAAACTTTTTCATAGGACTGTACATGTGAGAACTCTGCAGCAGTGTGTCGTCGTTCCATATTAAAGGGGTTGTTCCATAACAAAGATCCTATCTATACTGCTAGTTTATGTGGATATAAGACTTTTTCTAAATACATTACTTTATCAAAACTGCTTTGTTTGGCCGCTATCTTAGTTTATCCACTTCATTGTTTACATGCATTTCTATGACCACGGGGCCCGTTCTGAGCTTATCTGCTCAGTCACCAAGTGACGTAGCTGCCTGCTCTCAGGGGGGGAGGGAGGGGCTGAGTGCTGGGAGCAGCTCTGAGCTGTGTATGTCTCTGCCACAGACAAACAACAGAGCTTCTCAGATAGGGGAGGGGGGAGATGAGAGCTCCGGGATTTCTGAGCTCTTATCTCCTGCTCTTCCACTAATCAGTTGGTTTAACTGAATTTGGCTGATAAGGGCTGAGATAGGGAGTCCGGTACCTCTGTATGTATTATAAACTGACTCAAATCCAGCTCTGCTACATCAGCTTCTATATCAGCTTCATACTGTGGTAATTCATTTACAACCAATCCCTCATTACTGACTGCAAACATAGCAGATAGCAGAGCAAGTGAAACACCGCCCACCAATGTACCGAGAAAACCAGGAAGTGAAGAGAGCACACAGCCTGCAGGTTGCTGAACGAGCGTGATTGGAATACCCCTTTAAAGGTACCTTGTTTCGCTTTCTTTCTATGCTCCATAAAGTGCTGCTCTGAAGAGAACTATCCTGGGTGGCAAACCGATCAAGCTCAAGACACTGTTCAGCAATGGACTTCAAAGTGCTGAATTTCTCTTCACTTGCGACCATTAGCAATTGGGTAAGAGAAGTATCTAATTAAATGAAAAAGAAATGAGTCCAAAGTGATTAGACTATAGTGACGAAATGAGAATGGGGGAGGGGATGAAAAATTCATTGTAGATAGTCAAAAGCAGTATTAAATAGGGTTTCTTAGACCAAGGTGCGTTTTTATACAGTATGTCATTAGTAGTGATCTGACACTGATCAGGCTTCCTCCAAGTCCATACTGCGCTGGACAAAGCTGGAAGCAACTCTCCTTCTATTCCAGTAATAAGTGTAAGCCACAGCCCCACCCACAGCGTAGTGGTGGTGTCAGGTACTTCAGAGCTACTTCTGTCCAGTTCAGTAGCTCCTGGAGACAGAAAGCAGCCAGAACAGCTAGTGTCTGACACCCACCAATCACATACTGATATCATATATCACTATATAGTGGCCATGCCATTGCAGCTCAGTTCCCATACACTTGAATAGGAGCTGAAGCAGCCCTGCATGCCACTACACAGTGTATGTAGCAGTCTGCTTCTGGCTGCAGACAATATATAGTTGTGTAAACCTAGACTTTCTGGGAAAGTTGGAAAACTAAATGACATCCTTACGATAAGCATCACTGTTTCAACAGTGGTTCCCAAGTTCTTGAATTATAACTGTTAACATAGGGAAACATCACTGGCTCTTAACCTGCTGTGTGTGGAGATTAGCTCTACTAGAAACATAATCAAATAATGATACAAAAAATGATCCAAGTGCTTTATAGTATTACCAATTATTGCCTTAAAAATAAAAAAATGATATATCTGCCTTGGAATACAATGCAACATATTACTAACCAGACATGTTCATGTCAGATGAAGTCTCATTCATTTCTAGTTCTGTCATGTAGTTCCTAAAATAAAAGTTACAAATCTATTAAGGTAGTAAAGACTAGTAAAGTATAGATCAGTGGTTAAAATAACAGCATTATGACTGTCACTGACAGACGACCGGGGATTGCAAAATGAAAGATGTGGATGGATCTCCATAGTCACCCAACTTGATATGCCAGGATGTGACAGAGCCAGTAATATGGAAGTCAATGTGGTCCACCAGAGGCCTTAACGCAGAGATACACACCATGTAGTATGCCTGCCTTATTAGTTATTAGGTCACATTTATTCTGCGGCAAGACAAACATATACCCAATGTCATTAAAAGATAACTTCAATGTGAAGAACAAAAAGCTTTGGAAATGACGATAAGGTACCACAGAGACCTTATCTCAACATCATCATGTCTGGCATTACATGAAGCTACAGAACGATTTTAGCAAGCGTACATACACAAAAATCTGTAGATGTTGGCTAGCTCAAACAACCACCCTGCAAATTCCTTCAATTACTATGCTAAGGTGTAGCTAGAAGGACTGATGCTGTTTTTAAGGCTGGTCATACAAAATATTGATGTGATTTAGATTTCTCATTTGTTCATTCACTTTGCATCCTGCTCGCTGACAAAAATAAACTAATAATACTTCTATTTTTTAAACAATTCTTACTTTTCAGCATTTTTAGGGTCAGTTCACACGTGAACTGCCCGCACGGGTTTTGACACTGAGAGAGACGCGGTGAGCCGCGTCTCTTTCTTGTCAAAACCCGCCTGCCGCGACCATCGCGGTCGCGGCTTTCCCCTCCGCTGTCGGCTCAAATGAATGAGTCGACATAGGAGGGAGCTGCCGGGGGCGGAAGCCGCGCGACTGAGCCCACGCGGCTTCCGCCTGAAGAAAGGGCATGTCCTTTCTTTTCTCCGCTAGCGGCAGCCCGCCGCTAGCGGAAAAAAAAAAGCCCGGTGGTCTACATAGACCACCATTGTAAAGGGGCGGATTTTGAAGCGAAATCCGCTGTCAAAATCCGCCCCTTTACCTACGTGTGAACTAGCCCTTAATAGAGTACAGTGTGCGAGTGTGAAATTGTTCACACATCACTTTTCTTTGTTGCCCCTGATCTCTATGATGATTTCACATCACACAACCGATGAGCCATGGTATCCACTATACCATGACTGACTGACTCCTTTTATAATAGCGCGAGCCCGACTGCCAGGATCCCTGTAGATCATCTATTCTTCCAGTGAGTTCAAGAGTAGTAGTGCTCAGTTGCAGAACTTTTAATAGCAGTGATTGTGAGTATTGCAGCCTGTCTCCCTCAGTCTTCAATGTGACAACAGCTGGCGCTATTAAAAGTACAGCTTGCCTGTTTATGGGGGAAAGAGCTGGTCTGCAGGGGTCCAACATTCAGACCCCGCTCATCTAAAATTGGATGACTTAACTTATATATGGTATACATATTTCTGAAAAATGAGACTTACTGCCATAATTCCTTGATCTTTTTCCTCACTCCTGGTTCCATGTTGCTGAAAGACCACCACATAAAACTATCACTTGCCAGAATAAACACAGACTTCATTCCAATATCTTAATTCACAAATGGTGTAATAGAAAACTAATGGCACGACAATAATGTTATTGTAAATTAAAGGAGTTTTCTCCTTGTAGTATATTACAAGGATATGCAATCAATGGGCAATCATTGTGTATGTGAACCAGGCCTTAGATTATGAAAAAATTTCCTAAGTTTTGAGCATCCCAAGGATATGGGATATGTAGTTGTCAAAATATTCATGTTTATGTATGTATGTATATCTATATTACATATCTTTACCAAATGCCAAAAAGCATCAAGAAGGAGTTGTGGTCCTGAAGCCTTTTCTGTGAGACTATCATGATGATATACAGAGCTGATTACAGTATTACAGCCAAAGGAGAAGGTTACTGAGTGACCACTAGGAGTGACTCCACTAGGACTCTAAAGATGACTGCTGAGGGTGTAGTATGCAGGTTAGCTAGAAAAACAGGGAGAGGTAGTGAGTGAGAAAGGGAGGGGGTGAGTTGCAGCTCTGAGTGTAGCCCAAGGACTCATGGGAGTTCTAGTCACTTATTAACTCATTAATAACACTAGCAAAACTAAAATTTAAAAATTCCTTTTGTGTCCAGAAAACCCCTTTAAGTAGAGAACTACTGACTACTTACCAGTTTAGTATGTCCACTGTGTTTGTCTCCATAGGCAGTATACTAAAATGCTGAACTGTCAAATAAAATTCACATCTTCTCTAAAAAACAGATGGAAAAGTGGAAATGCTGAAAATGATAAGGTTGTGTGCACATAATAGCAAAGCCTATATGTTTACATAGAAACAAATCCACAGTTCTATCTTTGTAACAAATTCCTGTTACTAGTGACAACAATTCAACAGAAAGATAATAGAAAAGAAAATTAGTCTCTTCCCTATCCTGGCAAATAAAGATGATCAATAATATATGTGTATATATCTGTACTGTATTTGGTATCCCCCAAAATGCTATGCTCTTAAAGGGAACATGTCAGCACCAAAAATATTATTAAACCAGCCCCAGTACCTTACAGGGCTCAGTCACGAGTGCAGCACTATAATGTTTGTAGAATGGCAGAAATATAGAAAATTATGAAGGATGCACAACTTTCAATCTCCACTGTATTTGGAACTGTGCTGCAATACCAAGCACAGCTTCTCTAAAATGATCAGCACTGTGCCTGGAAGGCAGTAAAGGTACTGCAGTACTTGTCTGAACGCTGCAGCTTTTTCAATCAACTGATTGGTAGGGGTGTCAGATATCATTATCTGTCAATATATCAGAGTTCTTGAAAAGACGCTGTGCTGTTATGGACACAGGGTCTATTCACAGGGGTCCAATCGCTAGGTCCCTCAGTGATTAGTAGGTTAGGGCTGAAAGTTGCCCTAAAACCAGTGTACTTTCGTGACCAGCGCTCCATTCACTTTTATGGGGCTGTCGGGACTGTAATCTCCAGCAGTGCCCACAGTCCCACAGAAGTGAATTGAGTGGCGGTTACGCAAGCGCACTGATGCTCCATACTAGGAGGCCTGAGGGAGAATTTCGATTCCCAATCTCCCTGATCACTAGGGGACCCAGCAATATGCCCCCAGCGATTGAACACTTATCCCCCTGGCCCTGCGCAATGAGTTGACTGCAGCCCAAAAAGGATGGCAAATACGTCAATTGCCTTCCTCTCCTTTTCACTTTCCTTGACCTCCCCTTCTTTCTCTCCCTTTATTTTTGTTTGCATGATTTATATTGTACATGCTACTGTATTTAATTAGTTGTCACTTTAGGAGCTCTGAACTCCCTCAATGTCTGTACAGTGACTTTGTGAAATACTAAATAGACATTTGTTGACCCATAAAAAGATTAATAAAAGAAAAAAAGGAAGGTGTTGTCATAGCAATGGAGAAGCATATTCAGTAACTACTATATTGCTATACATACATACAATATAGTATATATATATATATATATATATATATATATATATATATATATATATCAATAATTCTGTATTCCCCACAATCTTACCAGATCTTCATCTGCGGTAAAACACACAGAGAATTGTTTCAAAATGATAATCTTGTTCTTGATATCAACTAATGTAAAGTGTTCATCTTCACTAAAAAGGAAACATATTGGTTCAGTTGTCAGTTACTTACGGCCTATAACGAATAAGAACACCAATTCAGCTCAGTTAAAACTGTTCAAGGATATGTATGAAAGCAACAAAAAATTGTTGCGAAATTCTAATCTAAAATAAGATAATGAAGAAACTTTACGAATTCAGTCTTGATAAAAGAAAATATCTTAGCAGTTCAGTGTCTATAGCTCCAATCAGAGCTATATGTCTCTATGGATACAAACGTGTTTGGAGACTGTAATCATGGGGTACCCCACCAGCTGTTAAATGGAGCTGAGGTGTACCAAATCTATGCTTTGCCATAGAACATATATTATCCTACAAACAGGCCACTTCACCGTCACTCAAACAATGATATGGCATGTAATGCCCAAGACTTGTTCTGCCCTGTCCTAAATATAGAAAGACTCCCACTTTATAAACTAAGCAGTATTAAATTCCTATCAATTGAACTTAAAAAAGGTCTCCCCCTCTGACATCTCATAAGCAGTGCAGCCCTCTCACTCTTTATGCTTCCCTCTAACTTCCAACCCTATCACGCTGTATAGTGTGAGCGGGGAGGAACGCCCCCTCCCTCTGCTCACACGGCTCGTCCATAGACGAGTAATATCAAGAGTGGGAGGGGGGGAGTTCCTCCCTGCTCCACAGTACAGCGCGATAGGCGCTGCTGGGCAGAAGGACGTCCCTGGCTAAGTGTCAGAAACGCCCTTCTGACACTAAAGCGCTACGGTCCCGGGACCGATATCGCTTTACACCGGGCACAGATCGGGAAAGCCGATAGTGCGCTGAATTCAGCGCACTGTCAGCTTTCCAGCAGTATATAAAACTGCCTGTGCCCAATCTGATGAAAGGTCCTCTTTAAAGGGGCTCTATCACTGGGAAAAGTCATTTTTATCTAATCACATGCTTGCATAGTCTTTAGAAAGTCTATTTCACACCTACCTTTTATATGTAGATTGGTCTCTGAATACGTCCGTTTTTATTCATATGCTAATGAGCTTCCAGCCAGCTCAGGAAGTTCCCAGCAGCCTCCTCTCTCCTATTATCTTCTATGTGTGTGAAGCAAACAGGAAGCTGAGACATCAGCAGCCCCAGCAGCAGTCTCCCATAGGAAACAGCAGAGAGAGGTGTGCACCATCTATCGTGCACTAGTCTAATTAGCATATGAATATAAACGGACTTATTCAGAAACCACTGAGGCAATTTACATACAAAAGGTAGGTGTGAAATAGACTTTCTAAAGGCTATGCAAAGGTGTGATTAGTTAAAAATGACTTTTCCTAGTGATAGAGCCCCTTTAATGTCACCTCAAGAGACTGCATGCTGCTCCATTCCCCATGATCTGTGTACACAGATCGTGGTTATTCTTACAGGTAGTAAAGTTCCAGCCCACTGTGCCAAATATTGACCCATTTCCTTGCAAAATGTTTACTTTAAAGGGGTTGTCTGAGATAACTTTTTTGTGAGGCTGAGGAAGGTGAAGAAAAAAACAAAACAAGAAATAAAAAAAAAAAAAAAGAGAGAGACAGCATATTCCTGGTGCTGTGGTGTCATCCAGTGTAGTCCTGCTGCTGTGGTGTTTTCTTCTGGCGGAAGTCCCCACCCATGAAGGACATATGACATCACAAGTAGTAGGAGCACTGGGGACATGTAACTATGTTTTTTTTCTCATTTGTTTTTTCACCTTCCCTGGTCTCATGTAAGAAAAAGGTCATCGCGGACAACACCTTTAAATTATTCTTTAAGATCCTTAGTTGACCCCTATTGCTGCAGAATTTAGAAAAGTCCCATAACCATGAAGAAGTCATCAAAATGTCAGCTTAAATGTAAGGTCCTCTTTAATACTGCAGTCAACCCTTACTGATAACAAATAGAAAGTACTCAATCTGTACCAGTCATTCTGTAAGTTTTACAGCCTGTTTTTCTGATCCTCCTCAAATCTAAATAATAGACTATAAAATGATGCTGTGAAAGTAGACTTATGAAAAAAATGTTCTCTACTATTGAGGGTCTTTAATTCTCTCTTCCCTCCTAAACTTTCCTAATAACTGCTCAAATCCACATTTAGTGGAGATAGGCCGCATGAGACAATAAGAATTTAAATATCCAGACCTTTCTAGCTTCTCCTGTGCCTCCTTGGTGATGACAGCTTTGATGTAATACTTCTGATCCGAAATATTGACAACAACTTCTGGATACTGACCATCTTCTGAACTCACTGAACGATCTGGCATCCTCAAAAACTAGGAGAAAATAACATGGAAATGAATAGAGAAACAAGTGTGAATGTACAGCTGTGATCTATTACTAACCCCCATTCCAAATTACTTTTATTGGCCAAATTTACTAATTTTAGCAGTTTTCAATAAACCAACCAAACAAGAACAAAACAAGCAACTCAACAGTAACAATATAACAAATGGTTTCTCCAAATTCAACAAAAAAAATATCACTTTAATGACTACTGCGTCCTCAGAATTATTAACCTCTTGCCGCTGGCGGCATTTTTTGGAACAAATTGTTCTTTATAATGGTTCCATTTATTATTCTGTACAATGTCACCCGTATTGCGTTCTGGTGCAATACCAAATTTATATAGTTTTATTTATATTTTAACCCCTTAACAAAAATCCAAAACTTTGCAAAAAAAAAAAAAAATAAAAAAAATTTCTTGAGAGTCATCATATTCTGACACCCGTAACTTTTTTTAAAAAATTTTTTATTTCCATGTACGGGAAGGCATAGAGTGTCTTTTTTTGTTGTGAGGCAAGGTGTACTTTTTAGTTTTACCATTTTGGGGACTGTCTATTGCTTTCATCACTTTTTATTCAAATTTTTATCAAAGGCGAAACCGCAAAAAAACAGGTTTGGCACTTTTGATTTGTAGTTTGTAGCTCTTTCGAACACAGGGAAACCTAATGTGTATGTGTTTCAATGTAATTTTATACTTTTAAATGTATTCTAAGGAAAGGGGGTTGATTTGAATTTATTTACACTTTTTTAATTTTTTAAAATAGTTTTTTATTTTATTTTTTTTTATTTATTAGACCCCCTAGGAGTCTTGAACCCTAGGGGGTCTGATCACTATACTAATGCAATGTATTACAAAGCTAATGCATTGCAAAATACCCTTGAAAATACACCTGAAGAAATGTGATCACTCGAGCATGAGGAAGAAGGCAAAGTGGACAGAAAAAAAATCTTACGTTTGTAAGGGAGAACTTCGATGGAGTAGCCAGTTGATACCTCTCAGACCCAGTCAAAGCTGACGGGACAAATCTTCTAGAAGGAGAGCAGCCCTCCCCACACCCGAGGAGCCCCAAGTGAGGGAAGACCTTCATGCAGAGGAAGGCTTGGAAGACGCAGGCCTGGAGGGCTTGCTGCAGGACTGCCAGATAGATTTGGGCTAGAGGATGGCTTCTTGGAGTGGGAGTCTCAGGAAGACTGTTCTTCACTTAGGACACCACTGAGGAAGGAGAGAGCATTTTCCTCCCATATTTTCAGAAATGAGCTTTTTAAGGCCTTTTTCAAAAAGCCGGCCCTGTTCATCCTGAGAGAAGGGAAGAGCCATGATCGCCTTCTCAGAGGGGAATTCAGCGTTCTACAGACGGATCCAAACAGTACAGCAGATTGCCACTGCATTGGCGGCAACCTTGGAAGAATGGCGACCTGCTTCCAAGGACGCATCGCACAGGTACTTGGAAGAGTTCAGGAACAGAGATGAGCAGCTGGTTGTTCACAAAGGGGGGCCACAAGGGTCCTAAACTGGCTTAAGTGAAAGGCTGAATGAGTAGATGGGCTCAGGTTGACAGGATGGTAACTTTTTATTACAGCAGACATATGTATAAAACGTGATGGGGCCTGAAGGGTCCAGGGGACAGTTTGGTTCTTCATGGGATGATATAATGGTAGGGTCCGAAGAAAAAGAGGGATAATACAGGGGTTAGCCGAGCAGACCACTGGAAGGGGTCTTGTCGTGGACTGCTGCATGGAGAGGTATCCCAGGTGTAATGCAGACAGGCTGGAAAAAGTCCTGTGGAAGCTGCAGAAAATGCTGATTAGAAGTGAAAAATTATACTGAGACAAAAGACCCTCCAGGGATGGAGAATAAAACTCTCCCATTGCTTTTCCCAAATCCATAGGATAGGACAGAGAAGAAAGGACCTCCGCAAGGTCAATTAGAGTGGCTAGGAGGGGGCTAGAAAACAGAGACGCCCAGGAGAGGGGCGGGCCCAGGTGCAAACGCAAAATGCAATATAGAGCCCTGTAAAGATCATAGGTCCTTAAAAATAACCGGGATCGGTAGGGTCTCAAAGGGTTTTGTTATATTGCTTTAATTTAATCAAGGTTTGTTAAAAAGTTTTTCAAGTGTATAATAGAAAATAGTAAGAAAAGATGGAACAAAATGTAAAACAGGAAGCTGTGTAGCATCATATTATAAGGCAAACCAGGGCCACAGGCCCACAAAACAAGACAGTCAAAAAGGTGCAGTTCAAGCTCTCGCAATAACACGATAAACAAAAGAGAGAAAGGGCTGCAGACTAGAAGGAGGGCTTCTTGAGAACTATTGCTCCCATGGGAGCAAATGTGAGTAGGACCAGGAAGACACAAAGATGAGGGAGACAACAAAGGAACGAAACAAAGGGAGAAAAAGAGGGACACCAGACCTGAAGATAGTAACAGAAACGCATCCCAAGTTATCAGGAGCTCAAGAAAAGGAGCTAAAGAAATCAGTCCACTCCTGAAACACCACCCATGGCCACTAGAGTGCATCAAATTTAGAAGAGTCAGCGGAATCTGCCATTACTAGTATCTCCATATGCCGCATGAGGAGAAATTCCTGGAGCCACTCCTGCAAAGAGGGGGTCGCAGCACTGCACCAGTGCCTAGAGATGACTGCCCTGGCAGCAGTGAGGAAGTGTCGCAGGAGGTCACCCTTAACTGCTTTGTATTTACAAAGTATAAGGGAAAGGAGGGCCAACTGGGGAAAGGGCGCAAGGGCACGACCACTGGCTTTAAAGTATAGATCGAAAACAGAATTATAGAATAGTCAGATCCCTACACACTCCCAACAGATATGGAGAAGGAAGCCCCTTTCTACACCACAGCGCCAGCACCGATCAGACATACACGGGTACATCTTATGTAGGAGATCTGGGCAGCGATACCACCGCGTCAGGGTTTTAAAATTGTTATATTGCTGTAAAAAAAAAAAAAAAAAAAAATGGCTTTATTGTTATATTGGCTTAAAAAAATCATATACACCTACCTCAATTACCTGACCAGGGACAGGTTTTTGCTTAACAACTGCACTGTCATATTTAGCAAGACTGTCAATGATCCAGGCATAACCAATAAAAGAATGAAATCCAGCCATATTTACTCTTCAGTGACCTATATAATAAAAACATTAATTATTTAGGATTAATTAATTAGAAGCTGTAACAGAAAAAAAAAAAAACATTCAGTTTCTACTAAGGGGAAGTCACCTTAAAGTTCTTCAGGGAGTTGTTTTTCATTTACTTCCTTGGGGGGAGGGGGATTAAGATGTTTTACTTAGGGGTTCTTGGCTGATTCTGATGCCAGATTAAGTGTGATTGCAACCAGCACGGAAACCCCTAGTTGCAACATCTACCACTTCTCCAAGCATAAGTAATTGCCACCACTATATTATACAGCACATTACAGTGATAACATACCTTTGTTATATATGTCACTTATGTAGACTTTGAAGTCTCATGCAAACTAGTTGGGGCAATGGGGGTAGGACTTCAGCAAACTGACGCACTGCTCTCGCCACTCATACCTCTACCATCTCCTTCCTACACTATCACATATAGTCAGAGTTGATCCTCTGTTATGAAAGGATCTAACCTGTTTGAGTGGCAAGAATAAGTGCTCCCAGGGCTGAAGGTCCTGCCCCTAGTGCACCATTTGCATAAGACATCAAAGTTGATTTTCAATAAGTCAACAAAACTGACAACAGTAAGGGGAGGAGATAGACTCCCTTTAACTACTGAGATCAATACATTTCACATCTGCAAAAAAAAAAATAATAATAATTTGCCTTGCTAGTATTATTTTTGTCTTGCTGCCTGCACTTCATCTGAATTAACAGGCAGCTCCTGCACTAACAAGTGAGTCATACAAGAATGAATCACCATGACAACATTGGTCCATCTGTAGTAATGTATCTATGAAATACATATAACATCTATAAAAACTGTGTGCGCTGTCCTTTTTATTTATTATCTGTCTACAAAAAACAAAGAAGTGCCCTAGTCAGTGTGTATCCATGTGCTGATTCTTTTATGGATAGGACATACGGAAAGATATTTTGTGTGATAGAGATCTAATACTGTAACTGCAGTCCGCCGGAGCGCGCTGTATAGCGTGCAACTCATAGCAGCCACCTGGAGCACAGTGTGTCTATTGTATATCTCACAGGCTGGATTGTATTGTTGAGTACTGAGGAGTTGTGTTGAGTCCATCAGATTATCACCTCATATCAGTCACAAGCTCCAGCCTGCCGTGTACACAGCTTTATACCGGGGACAACATAAGACAATGGCTGCTGAGGCTGTATTACTAAGGACCTGCATCCCAATAATGCTGGGTAAGTGGTCTCGCCTTCCAGCCAATCAGAGTCACCGTTTCATCTTTTAGTTTTAATAAAATAAATAGAATAAACTATACATGGGGTTCTCTGATTGGCTGCTATGGCTAAGTAAGACTATGGTTCTGTCTCCAGTAACCTGCACTGGGTGACTACAACAGTGACGAGCTATTCTTGACATCAGTCCACGGTATAACGTTACGAGTGAAGGGACTCACAGGAAAGCTCTTAGCGCACTTCGTACCTGTACACTACACCAAACCGGGAAGCTGTGCAGCGGCCATGTTTGTTTGGGTACACAACATCACGCATACAGGGAAGTGGCGAGCCCGTGACGTCACCGGAAGTCGGGTACCGGCTAGGGGGAAGCATGGAAACCGTGGAGCAGTCACATCGCCCCATCACTATCCACAACTTCAGCGAGAAGATATGTGACAGGCTTGTCCACTTCCACGTCATGAGTCTCCAGGACTGCTTCTTCCTGTGGGTCGGGTTCTCCGCCAGGATGTGTAATCTGGCTGTGGCCATGTGCAGCAGATTTGTGAGTGTATTACCTTGTTGTCAGTCCTGGTAGCTGTGTCATGTGGGTGCGGGGAGAGTAACAACTGTGTCATGTGGGCAGATCCCCGCTCACTCTGTGCTACACTAACGTGGTAGATGCATGACTTCTGTACAGAACTGAAAGTAGCAGAGGGGGCAGCCACCTTAGGCTATGCACACATACACTATCCTAT
Source organism: Leptodactylus fuscus (assembly GCF_031893055.1). Taxonomy (NCBI): domain Eukaryota; kingdom Metazoa; phylum Chordata; class Amphibia; order Anura; family Leptodactylidae; genus Leptodactylus; species Leptodactylus fuscus. Next base: position 87,783,711 of record NC_134268.1, read on the forward strand.
GTGTAGACCGGCAGATAACAGAAAGTAACAGATCCCCTAGGACCCCATTGACTGCAGTGGTGCCTGTTTATATTTTTTTTCCTGAAATCTCCAGGTTACAGAGTTGGGCTTGCAGGATTTTTCATCAGTCATTTCTGACAGACACGATGAGAGGCTTTGATGCAGATGTGAACACACCCTTAGTGTGGATCGCCATGCTTCTGAGGCTCCAAGCATTCAATGAATGGTGCCTGAGCAAGCGTTGTCGCCAAACTGGACCGGAATAGCACCTGCCCTTTGTCTTGCTGCCCAGACTGTCAGCCCACACAATGATCCATGTAATACACAGTCAGGTGCATGGGCCGACAGAAATGATGGGTCAGTGTACTATCTGGGAAAAACCAGTATAGCACACTGAACTCGCACATGGTTGTGTGCAAGCGGCCCTAGATATATCAGAGATAGCTCCTACCTATGGGACTCACATAAGTCCACCTTGCCTGGTGAGGCAGCGACTACATTGAGACCAAGCAAGAATGAGCTGGCCACGGTATGCTGTATATTTGCTTCAATGAGGGTCAGCGAAACCCCCATTCTGGAGATAAGCATAGATCCGAAATAGGGAAACCATACCACCAAGGGTTATCTGTATACGATGGATGGTACTGGATAAAGTAAGGACAAGGAAACAGTACTATTTAAATGACATAGTAAGTGTCTAGCAAAGTAGTAATGTAATAAAAATAGTAAGACTGAAGATACTGACAAGAAGTGTGTGTGGGTGGGGGTTATTTGAGATTTCACAGATAAATGCCATTCTATAGGGCTGACCGATGCCCAACTACAGTGCTGAAACCTCAGGAAGATAGGGCAGGACACTTCCTCTTTTTAGGCTTGCAAAATACTGGAAGGTAAATTTGGGCATTTCCAATGTTGGAATCAGCGTTTAACCCCCCCCTCCTCCAAAACTGTATGAAGATACCTTAAGATGGAATTATGACTTTCAATAATTTCAGAGCATCAGTCAAGAGGACTTTTAGCGTTCCTTACTACCCTGATATGATTATAGGAACTTGGATTCCTGTTAAAGAGAACCTTTTATGTCCTCATATCCTTTTATATACCGCTAGAAAGCTGATAGTGTGCTGAATTCAGCACAATGTAGGCTTTCTCGGTATTTGCCCTGGGACTGGAGATATCGGTGCTGATCTCTCCCCACTGTCAGAAGGGCAGTCCTCACAGCTCAGCATCATGACTGGGTGGTAAGGAATGCCCTGTCCTGACAGTACTCGTCTATAGCTTTGTACTGTCAGAGGGGGAGTTTCTTACTGCCCAGCAATGATGCTGAGTTGTCAGGAACGTGCTTCTGACAGTGGGGAGATATCGGTGCTGAAATTAAAAGGGTTGTCCAGGCTAAACTTTTAAAGTTTAATCTGCTGGGGGCAGTGAAAAAAAAAATGCATACTCACCTGTCCCCGTTGCTCCATTGTCATCCCACATCTCTTCCGGGTGTTGTGCTGAAGCACATCAGCACAATGCTCGGAAGATGCCGCAGAGGCAGATGATCCGGGAGGTGCGAGTGGACACCGGAGCAATGGGGACAGGAGAGTATGCATATTTAAATTTTTTTTCACTGCCCCCAGCTTATTTAAACCTTAAGAAGGTTATCCATTTTTGCCTTTTTTGACCATCCCTTTAACAGCACTGATATCTACAGCTCTGGGGCTAATACCAGGAAAGACGGTAGTGCACTGAATTTACCACACTTGGCTTTCTAGCAGAATATTAAACCGCATATTCATGAGGACATGAAAGGTCCTCTTAAAAACAATGGGATATTGAAATTGGACATGTTAACACTGCTGAAAGAACTCCTCAAATCATAGGTATATTCAGTAGAGCTCCACTTGGCAGTGTCATTTCTGATAGTAAAGCTCCCACACACACAATCATGTTTTAGCAACATTTAGAGGGGTCCTAATTGTGTGCCTGTGGTGGGCCTCACTAATATTGCAACAAATCCACATTTAAATCCATAATTTATAACTGCAGTTTTAACACCGTTGCTTCAGGAACAGCATTTGTTGTTGCCATTTCTTTCAACAGCATTTGTCGTTGTTGTTTCTTTCCTGCATTGCTCAGTTTCATGAAAAGTGTTGAATGGGACACAGAAAGAGGGAAATGGCATATCTTCAGCTCAGAAAAGTCCCATTCCCCATAGATGCGCCACAACTATTCCCATCTACGCTAGTTTTTTGGTGTAAAGAGGATAGTAAATCCCAACCTGCCCCTTGTCTAAGCCCCACTACACCACAGGCTAGTTGTTGATTTTATGTCATAATATAGAAAATTATCTAAAAGTCATTTGAAGATTGAGATATTTGGTATTGCATATATAGGAAATGTTCTGTATGCTATATGCAAGCAATATTGGAACCAGAACTAAAAACAAGGTAAAGCTAAATATGTATTAGTTCTGCCACCTGGTGGACTGTATTATAAAGTGCAGGTTACGTTATCCGGCAGCCAGCTGCATTCAGAATCCTTTAAGTATTTTATTGGTTGAAATAGCAAATGCATTTTGGTTATAGGCCTTGCGCAGAAAGTCTTTGGGATAATTAAAAAAAAATAATAATGTGGAGAATTTGGCATGACTATAATCTCTATGCCCCCCCCTTCCCAGTTTATTTTAGTAGACAATATGCTGTTCTATATTTCAACAACTGCAAAGCAACAGGGAAATGAATTACTGCCTGCTGTGTGTCTGTATGATACCAGATGATCAGGGAGGTAGCAGTAGCTTTATGTGCAGGTGTCCAGTTGGAGATATTATATAGACAGTTGCTGTCATACAGAATGCCCTGTTAGTAAATTTGAATATCAAGGCGCTATGAGTCACAATGGAGAGGCTCTCTAGTGAACTTCAGCCATCTATGTATTGCATGCATTCACCTTGTACAGCGGTGGTGACATTTTAAAAGGGGTTGCTTCTGACATGACAATTCGATTGTAAAGAAAAGATCGAGAGGAAAAACAAACAAAAGGGTGTGTGTGAAAAGCAAAGGTATTCCACCTGGGGTTTGTAATTACAAACAATATTAGACCAGGAGCATGTGACCTGTGAATCCAGGGGGCCCACACCTTATCAAAAATATCATTCCAGAAAGATATTCGCAGAGGGCATGCTGCGGTTTCAAAAACAGTCACGTTTTTATAACTCGGAGCATGTCAGTTATACCTATATGGAAATGCTGGCGATTTCCATATAGGTATAATTGAAGCAGAACAACACTTTTTGACTGCAACTCTCTAGGCTAAGGCCCCAAATAGCAATACGCTGCAGGAAAAAACACAGCGGAAATGTATCACGTTTTTTTTCTGCAGTTACCCTCAGCAGACTATCGGCCTCTATTACACCTATACAGAAAACGCCAGTGTTTCCACAAGTTCAGAAAAAAACCCCACTGCAATAGAAAAACTAAATTTTCAAAAAAACTCACTTCACTGTGATCACCATAAAGAGTTACATTTTGGTGATCAAAGTGATGATAAAGGACCTAAAGACTTCCCTTACCAAAGTGCAACTCCCAGAATAACATCAGCATGGAGAAACAGCTCTTATCTGTCCTACAAGTTGTAAATCGCAGATGACTGATGGGGCATCAGACAGAGGAATGTAAGTAGCCAGAATAGAGCCATCTAGGGGTTAAGCTGGTCACAGGTTTCAAGCAATATGGGAAAGAAAAAGGATCTCTCTGCTGATCAAAAGCATCCAATGTAAGGCTTTGGACTTGTATAAACACATTAGATAAATTGCAGAATTCTTCATGGTTCGTGCAGATATAAGCATAATGAGGAACTTTTCTGCCATATAAATTTATTGGATTAAGAGGACAGCTGCTAAAATACCATTACAAAGCATAAAACAGGTATTTGAAGGTATCGAGGCCTCTTGAGATTTCAAGGTTTAGGATCCTCCAGAGGCTTGCAGTTATGCATAAGGCTTAGTTCACATGTGGGGCGTAATAGCGGGGAGTGATGCGGGGAGCTGCGTCACTCTTGGGTCAAAACCCGCCTGCCACGACTGTCGCGGCTTCCAACAGCTGCGGCTTCCCCCTCCGGAGTCAGCTCAAATGAATGGGCTGACTCTGGAGGGTGCTGCCGCAAGGCGGACACCAAGACTCAATGAGCCGCGGAATCTGCCTGAAGAAAGGGCAGCCTGCTTCTTTTTTTGCCGCTCACGGAAAAAAGTAGCCTGGCGGTGTACATAGACCACCATTGTGAGGGGGCGGATTATGACGTGGATTACGCGCCATAATCTGCCCCCTCTGTGCCCGTGTGAACGGGCCCTAAAACTACCAAAGACTCTCGGCCCACATCCCAGACTTCATATCTGCAGACGAGAAGAGGAAACTCTACATCCTACTGGGAGAAGAAGAGGCCACTGTGGAGATTGCTGCCCAATACGTGTCCAGCTGTCACCAAATAAGAGGAAGATGAGACTCCACGGACTGTTATATTTATCCCAATACACCCGCCCCACCCCACCCCCACCTCCAACCCCCCCATATAGCAGTCAGCAATGAAGAGGAAGATGAGACTCCATGGACTGTTATATTTATCCCAAAACACCCACCCCACCCCCACCTCCCCATATAGCAGTCACCAACGAAGAGGAAGATGAGACTCCACGGACTGTTATACCCCAAACCAACCGCCCCACCCCACCTCCCCATATAACGGTCACCAACGAAGAGGAAGATGAGACTCCATGGACTGTTATACCCCAAACCATCCACCCCACCCCCACCACTCACCCACCCGAGTCCAACTCCCCCCCACACACACTTTACTAGCTTTGGCAATGCCAAATATTTATTCGGACGTGTCAATAAAGCTTTTTTGATTTGATTTGATTTGACTGTGTAACCCTGCATAATCCAGATGGATGGAGTAGTGGATGGTTGGTGCTTGGCCACCATGTCCCAACAAGGCTGCAAGGAGTATTTGAAGTCCTTTTTTGAGCTGGAATCATAGGGAGAGAGTTGGTAGGCTCCATTAGGGTCGCTGAAAGTATGAAAATCACCTCTGCAAAGAATATAAAATTTCTTAACATTTTTTCTATGATACAAAAAACTTGTGTCATCCTTAGCAAAATCATCTCCATGTATGACAGTGCACCATCTCATGTGGCAAATAATACTTCAGTCATTGGGTGCCATTGGCAAACTTATTGAGAATCTTTGGCATATTATTCAGGTTTGGGTGGGCGATCAGTGGCTTGGTAAGTAGCACATTGCCTTATATTCATGACATCCATTGCGTACTCCAAATCACACACATTTAATGGATGTGCCATGGATAGATTTGCTGCAGGGACATATGTTAATTTGGCCTCAGTACTATTGGGTTACATCCACCAAATGTATAACTTGTACAACACATTTTATTTTGCCTTTGTGATATCCCCTTTTACTGTGTATTTGTAAGGCAGTTTATAAATGTCACATCCAGGACTATTTACTGTCAGTCATGGTAAAATACAGAGACTGCCATATAAATGTACACATTATTATTCCAAAAACTCTTTGTTCAATGTTCTCCCCAGTGAATTCCTTCTTGGATTCATATTATTTATTTATTCACTATTGGGTACTGAATGCTACAGTAAACTAACTACATAAACTAGCATTAAAACTTAAAGGGATTCTACCATTAAAATCGAAATTGTTTCTTGTTGACACGTAGGAATAGCCTTAAGAAAGGCTATTCCTCTTTCAACCTTTAGATGTCTTCTCCACGCTGCTGTTCGGTATAAATCCCGGTTTTCGTATGCAAATGAGTTCTCTCGCAGCACTGGGGCGTCCCCAATGCTGCGAGAGAACTCTCCAGCACTGCCTCCATCCTGTTCAGGAGAAGTGTGTTACAGTAGTCTAAGCAGAAGATTATGAGGGCATGGACTGGCATCTTTTTAGTTTCAGAGGTGAGGAAGTAGTGGAATGATGGATGTTCTTGAGTTGGAGGTGGCAGGAGGTGTTAAGGGTTTGGATGTGCGGCTTGAAAGATAGGTCAAAGTCCAAAGGTTATTCCAAGGCATCGGACCTGTGGGATTGGGGTTAGTGTGGTTCCATTAACTTTGATAGATGGGTCAGGTAAAAGGGCGAAGATGAGGAACTCCGTTTTTTCCATGTTGAGTTTGAGAAAGCGGGAAGAGATAAAGGAGGCTATGGCTGCTAGGTGTGATGTTAGCATATTTGAAGGCGGAAGGAAAGGATCCTCTGATTAGGGATAGGTTGAAGAGATGAGTTAGGGCAGGAGTAAAGACTTCAGTAGGTTTGGGGATAAGATGTGACTGAATCAGGTCACGCGCACAGGAGGTGAGGAGGGATTTAGACATCAGGGTGGAAAGCTTTTCATTGGTGACGGTGGGGTAACTCTGTAATGAAAGCTGAGCCATATATTTCCTGCATGCATTATATATCACTAGTGGCTTCCTGTGGTGTATGCATGTCTTTCATGGTATTTCTTGCCTTCTTTCATTATAGGATTCAATGCCTTTATCATCACAGGTTCTTGGGGATAAATCGGATACAACTTCAAGTTCTTTTGCACAGAGACTAGGTACGCATCTTGGGTTTTTATTTCTCTTTCATGCAGACTTTGTGTCCATCATCTGTTTGGGATATTGTTATACAACCAACATCAGCTGGATTGTCAAAGCTTCCAAATTATTGGACATGCATGGATAAGTACAATTGCTTTCATACTTGTATACCTTGGCCTATACAAACTACAAGTTTCACTTAATTTTATTTAAAGTGACCTTCTACTTCAGACTTTTCATTTAGATTTGTACTATATATATAAGGAGATTACCGTATATACCCGAGTATAAGCCAAATTTTTCATGCTGAAAAAATCTCTCCTCGGCTTATACACGAGACACCCCCCCCACACCCCCCACCCTTGGCTTATACTCGAGTCAATAAGTTTTCCCATTTTTTTGTGGTAAAATTAGGGGTCTTAGCTTATATTCGGGTCGGCTTATACTCGAGTATATATGGGTATGTTGAAAAATAAATTTTAAGAAATAATGTCTTACAGTCCTATGAAAAAGTTTGGGCACCCCTATTAATCTTAATCATTTTTAGTTCTAAATATTTTGGTATTTGCAACAGCCATTTCAGTTTGATATATCTAATAACTGATGGACACAGTAATATTTCAGGATTGAAATGAGGTTTATTGTACTAACAGAAAATGCGCAATATGCATTAAACCAAAATTTGACCGGTGCAAAAGTATGGGCACCTCAACAGAAAAGTGACATTAATATTTAGTAGATCCTCCTTTTGCAAAGATAACAGCCTCTAGTCGCTTCCTGTAGCTTTTAATCAGTTCCTGGATCCTGGATAAATGTATTTTGGACAAACAATTCAAGTTCAGTTAAGTTTGATGGTCGCCGAGCATGGACAGCCCGCTTCAAATCATCCCACAGATGTTCAATGATATTCAGGTCTGGGGACTGGGATGGCCATTCCAGAACATTGTAATTGTTCCTCTGCATGAATGCCTGAGGATTTGGAGCGATGTTTTGGATCATTGTCTTGCTGAAATATCCATCCCCGGCGTAACTTCAACTTCGTCACTGATTCTTGAACATTATTCTCAAGAATCTGCTGATACTGAGTGGAATCCATGCGACCCTCAACTTTAACAAGATTCCCGATGCCGGCATTGGCCACACAGCCCCAAAGCATGATGGAACCTCCACCAAATTTTACAGTGGGTAGCAAGTGTTTTTCTTGGAATGCTGTTTCTTTTTGGACGCCATGCATAACGCCTTTTTTTATAACCAAACAACTCAATTTTTGTTTCCAAAATGAAGCTGCCTTGTCCAAATGTGCTTTTTCATACCTCAGGCAACTCTATTTGTGGCGTACGTGCAGAAACGGCTTCTTTCTCATCACTCTCCCATACAGCTTCTATTTGTGCAAAGTGCGCTGTATAGTTGACCGATGCACAGTGACACCATCTGCAGCAAGATGATGCTGCAGCTCTTTGGAGGTGGTCTGTGGATTGTCCTTGACTGTTCTCACCATTCTTCTTCTCTGCCTTTCTGATATTTTTCTTGGCCTGCCACTTCTTGGCTTAACAAGAACTGTCCCTGTGGTCTTCCATTTCCTTACTATGTTCCTTACTATGTTCCTCACAGTGGAAACTGACAGGTTAAATCTCTGAGACAACGTTTTGTATCCTTCCCCTGAACAACTATGTTGAACAATCTTTGTTTTCAGATCATTAGAGAGCGGGCTGTCCATGTTCGGCGACCATCAAACTTAACTGAACTTGAATTGTTTTGTAGAAAGAAATGGTCCAAAATACCTTCATCCAGGATCCAGGAACTGATTAAAAGCTACAGGAAGCAACTAGAGGCTGTTATCTTTGCAAAAGGAGGATGTACTAAATATTAATGTCACTTTTCTGTTGAGGTGCCCATATTTTTGCACCGGTCAAATTTTGGTTTAATGCATATTGCGCATTTTCTGTTAGTACAATAAACCTCATTTCAATCCTGAAATATTACTGTGTCCATCAGTTATTAGATATATCAAACTGAAATGGCTGCTGCAAACACCAAAATATTTAGAACTAAAAATGATTAAGATTAATAGGGGTGCCCAAACTTTTTCATAGGACTGTATTTCTTTGTTAGGTCGGAAACATTTCAGACTACCCTCGTAGAAGACCCCATAGCAAAAATCATCAGATTTACATAAAAATCATTGCACAAAAATATTATATAACAGATCCGTTATCTTTTTTTTTTTGTTTGTTTTAAATAGATGGCCAACCGTTTGCATCCATTTTTTTTTACATCCATTAAACGGATATAGTGATGTGATGTGAATGCTCCCTTAGACCAATATATCACTCCTTTGTTTACTAACAATTAATTTCTCCTGTACAGGTCCTAGACCAATAAAACTAGGGGTCATGGTGACTCTTAACCTTTGAAAATTAAGATCACACATGTTATGCTGCCAGTCACAGCTAGCGAGAGTACATGTAGTTGTAAGCAGGGTTGGATTTCTGACAAATGTGTCATATTAGTGGCTATTATGGGCCTACATTTGCTATTATTATCATTGCTTGTCATTAGTTGTTACTGGTTGGTGACCTTTTCACCCCATCAATTGAGGATAAAATATATCCCTTATCTATCACATGGTCTTTTCTGTTGTATGTGTATATTACACACTATATTTTGCTGGATTTTTTGGCTCTTGAACTTTCTGAGATGAAAACGTGTTGAGTTTCATTCATCGTTTGAGTAATTTTATTCATTTTTCATTACGTGGTGGTTTATTTTGTTTTTTGGTCATCACTTATACATTTTTTTAATCTGTTTTATTAAAGGTTATGTTTTAGGAGATTGTATTCTGTGATTCCATTTGATATCAATACATACAATATAGTAGCTCACCGTTGCAATCTTATGTCCATTGCGGTGTACCCCTAGCCTAAGTTTAGACACACATAGACCTTGTACGAAATGACAGTGAAAAGCCGCCTTGCACCTCAGGAGCGCCTGTATTCATAGATTTCGAATGTGTGAACAGCCCCCATTCACATACAGTGAATGTAATGCTGCTGTGTGACGGCCCTTAAAAACTGGTCATCACACGGCTCATTTTTACTGTAGCTCATCGCAGCAGCATGCTTTATGGTTGGTATTTCCAATAAGTTATCCATGGTCCACAAAAGCAACAATTCTATGACTGTACAAACTCTACTACATCTATAGTGTTTTTGATGGATATGAAGCAGCTTTATCAGATTATAGCACAGTTATATGTGAATCTAATACCTTTTTTTTTTTAAACTGATGTGTTACAGCAAAGAAGACCAAAAAACAAGTGTTTACCAGCATCAATATCCCAAGCAATGACAGCCAACTCATGCTGCTCATAGAGAAACGAATCAAGGAGGAGATGGAATCCTTTCCGGAAAAGTTTTGAACATGAAGCCTTCTGCAGACAGCCCTCGTAAAGACTGCTTTGGTTAATCTCCAGATACCTGAGGAGGACAATTTCTACACTCCCTTCTAAACAGAAAGGCTTGGATACAGAGCACACGGAAGCTTATGTGTTAAGACCGACTACATAACATTAGCCTCTTACAAGATTTATATGTATTAGTGGATTCAGGGGATAAGACTTGCATACTTGTAAATGAGATTACTTTAAATTATGATCTCATTCTTCATGCAAAGAAATAATGCAATTAAATCTACTGACAGATTTTTTTTAAATTCTATATTTTATTGAATTTGTACAACATTAAAACATAACTAGAAGATAAAAAGCAACACTAGCATGAAAAAAATACAGCGATACCTGTCGTGTGGGCCAGAAATGTCAGGTGTATCACAACATAGTCCCTGGTAAGGTAGCAGAGGCATGAGTGTCATTGTTAAACATGAACTAAAATTAGGAACCAGATTTTCCTGAATTGGTTACCAATGCCATGGGTAGAAGCTGAAAGGTCCTCCATGCCTATTACCTCCTGAATTTTGTAATGCCACTGGCCAATAGATGGTGTCACAGATTGCCACCACAAGGCAGAGATGGAAAGTGGGCAAACCACAGATTTCCAATATGTAGAGTGAAGGATATCACTAAGGTGGACTAAGAAAAGCCCCAAGGTGAGTCAGGGGGAAAATCAGTAAACTTAGAAGTAATAGTACAGACCTCCATTGCAAAAGATGCAAGTACCACACAATCCCAGAAAATGTGGAGTAGAGACACCCCCCCACAATGCCAGCCATGGGAGGGGCTCTGAGAGCATGGTGTAGGTGTGGTGACCCTGTACCACCTGGCCACTATTTTATAACTGGCCTCTTTGGTTCACGATGAGAGAGAGGATTTCTGAGTGAGTCCCATCTCTTTGCTCAGTTTTAAAAGCGAGGTCGAGGTCCGCTTCTGAGTCACAGAAATTGGGATCTTAAGAAATTGGTAAATGATGGGGGGGGACAGTTGCAGATGGGTCCTGACAAAGTGTTTTGAAGGTCATGCATCCTCAGGTGAACCTTCCTGGCAGTTCAGGTGTGCTGAGGAAATTCTGATATATTTGTCATGCTGGAAGAAGGCCTGGGTCAGTACATTTACATAGGTAAATGGAACAAAAGAATGCAGGAGGGGAAACTGGACCCACACTGATCCAAGTGCTAGTCCCTATTTGAACTTTAGTCCTGCTTTAAAGCAGTATTCATCAAGTTTTTGTTTATTTTTTATTTATTTATTTATTTATTTTTTATTTTCCAGCAGTATTAGTCTCACTGATAACGTTTATAAACTGCCCATACACCAGAACGAAAGATTGTGAATGACAATCTGTTTTCCCTTAGCCCAAACAGCAGCACAACTGGGGGTAATCCTGCCCCTATGAGCTGTTAGGACAGGTGGAATATTTAATTACCTAACAGCAATTAACCCCTATAAGAGGTCAGAGGACCAACTCCCCTTTGTGTTAGTAGCAAGTAAAGTTTTAGACATCTATTTAACAGAAGTAATATGACATCCAAACAAATAGTACAATTACAGCATAGGGAGGGAGCCTTGTGCTGCTGTTTGGGCTAAGGGAAAACAGATTGTCATTCACAATCTTTCGTTCCCCCTACGCCCAACAGCAGCACAACTGGGGATTTAGCAAGTATCGCTTTCCCTTAGGGCGGGTGATTCTGGCAAGCTGATGCCAATACCGAATGTCCAAATGCTGTGGACTCCCTTGTTCGCCACTCAAGTCTATAATGTTTGGCGAAAGTTAGCTGAGAACTCCAAGAAGCCGCTGCACATATCTGTTCCAAGGAAAGAAAACGTCTCTCGGCCCATGATGTCGCCACTGCTCGGGTGGCATGGGCACGGATAAGGTCTGGTACCGGGAGGTCCTGAGCACGTAGGGAGCAGATAATGGCTTCTCTAATCCATCTTGATAGAGTTGGTTTGGATGCTTTGGTCCCTTTGGTGTGGCCAAACACATTGATCAGCAAATTCTCTGACTTCCGAAAGGACGCAGTCCGCTCTAGATAAATCTGCAATGCTCTCACCAAGTCCAACTTGTGCATCCTTTCCTCCCACTCAGAGGTGGGAGAGGAAAAAAACGCTGGTAAGACGATTGCCTGGTTAACATTCTGAGGCGTGGGTACCTTTGGCAAGAATCCTGGGACAAACCTCAGTTGCACTCTGTCTGGAAAGAAGGTTATAAATGGCTCAGAGGCCGCTAGGGCTTGTAGCTCACCGACCCTCTTGGCGGAGGTTATTGCCAACAGGAAAGTTATCTTGTATGCTAGGTACTTCAAATCCACCTCAGATAGGGGCTCAAAGGGGGGCGCACAGAGCCCTTGCAAAACTGCGGCCAGGTCCCAGATCGGGACCGGTGGCTGCACCTGAGGACGGAGTCTAGTAGCCCCTCTTAAAAATTGCTTAATCAGAGGATCTAGTGCTAGCCGGGTCTCCAGGAGTGCGGACAGAGCTGAGACTTGGACTTTCAAGGTAGCAGGTGCTAGCCCCTTCTCCAGGCCGTCTTGTAGGAACTCCAAGACTGCATTCCTATCAGGGTCGCGCTGGTTACTCGAACACCAGTTCTGAAAGATTCGGGCGACCCTCTGGTAGCTCTGGTTAGTTGACTCTGCTCTTGAGTGCGCCAAAGTTCTTAGCACTCCCTGGGATAATCCTCTTCTGCCAGCTAAAGGCTGGCTGACCTCCAGGCAGTGAGGTTGCATCTGTTCAGGCCTTGATAGGGCCGGCTGTTCCGGGTTACCAGAGTTTACACTGGTGGAAGCCTCCAGGTGTTCCTCCGTCTCATGAGAGTGAGGACGGTGAACCATGCCCTTTTTAACCAGAATGGCGATTTCCTTGCCAAGTTCCGGTTCTGCCTGCGTTTTGTCAATACCTTCCGAATCCTCAGTTGACGAGGGTAGACGCACTTCCATCTGAACCTCCCTGGTATTGACAGGGCATACAGCGCTGGAGGATTGTCTTCCCGAACTGGGGAGCGACGTTCCTATATTGCAGCGCCGTTTGAGGTGGCCATCAGATCCACCTCGGGGAGACCTCATCCTTTGATAGGATAGTGGAGAGCATCCTGGTCTGGGGATGACCTGGCTAAGGTCCTCCGCATTTTGGTGAGTCAGTCCCACCGACTGTAACCTGGAATTTGAACCGCTGGCCGCTGGGGAATACATAGATCCAAATAGATGAGGATCCTGGCGTCTGGTGACGTGGAGAGGGTTCTCGTCCTCTGTCCGGGATGACCGTAAACGGCTGTGAACAGGCTGTCCGTCCTGGTTCTTTACTCCCGAATTTGTGGAGTCCACGTCAGAAGCTTCACCTGAGCTCTGGTAATTTCTTGCCAGCTGCGTAAGCGCGTTCTCTTCAGGTAACGCCAGGTGCTCTGTACCAGGGTCTCCCCCAGATGAGCTCCCCTGGACCGGGAGGCATCTGTGGTCAACAGGGTCTAGGTAAACCTGACCGAGGACCTGCCATCGTGAAGATGGGTCTGCCGGGCCAATCATGGCCGGGCACTGATGGTTCACTGGATAGGCTCCTTTAGTCCCTAGGGACAGCGATTCCGGACTCGCAGCTTCTTGACATAGAGAAGGTGCCTCCAGGTAGGAGAGTCCCTGGTGAATCCCCGGAACTGGATTCGATTTGATGGAATCGTAAAAAATCTTAACGGGCCTTCTTTGATCCTGGCTCTGAGAGGCCTTCTGTCCCCCTAAAGGGCTCCCCAGCCCTACTAGGGAGCTGGGGGAAGACCCGTGGATACTACTCCCCTGGAGATAGGGGGGGCTGAAATTCTGCCATCTGGGAGGGTGGAAACTTGAAGACAAGGTTTTCCATCTGGGTGTTCGTCCCATTGATCTAAGGTCCTGGGCCGAGCTATGAGAGATCCTGCGAGTGTACCTGGCCTGAAGGTTCCCTAAGGAAGCCGCATCCCGAGACGGAAGCGGTCTATGTCGAAGATGAACCTGAGTCCTTCGCCCAAGATTCTGGAAACCACGAAGCCTGGAGGGAGATCCTTCTGGACGGGTACTCAAAGATGAAGTTGTTTGGGGCCTAAAAAGGGCAAGATGTTCTCTCGGCCGGTGGAGCCTAGATGTAGCCAAGGACCCTGGGACCTTTGCGTCGGGGCCCTAGATGGACGGGCCCGCTTTCTCCCAGGCTGGCAGACCACTAATGGGTCAGGGATCCTTCTTACGGTCGCGGAAAGTACCGCGTCCTCTACCTCGGCCCTGGGGAGCGGAGCGTCCACGCCCCCTGAAACCTCTGGTGGAGGACCCTCGACCCCGAAAGGCAGTTCTTCTCCTTTCTGGCGGCTGCGGCAGATTTTTAGTTTTAGTGTCCGCCAGATCCTCCATGATTTTGTCCAGGGCTTTGCCAAAGAGCCTACCGGGCTCAAAAGGCGGGGTACAAAGCCCTAGTCTGGAGGAGTTGTCCACCCTCCATGGTTTAACCCACAACGGTCGCCTGGCCACAGTGGTGAGGGCCATAGATTTGGAGGCGAGTCTTAGTTGCGACCTGGAGGATTCAGCCAAGTGGTCCACCAATAAATTAATATCGGACATAGCCGATAGGAGGTCGTCCCGGTGGACCCCCGTGTCTATATCCCTAGCAAGGGAAGATAGTTCGGCCTGTAGGGCAGAGACCACCTCATTAGCCGATATGGCCATGGAGGCCTGCGATGAGGCGACAGAGTATGCCCGCCTCAGGGACCCCTCTACGCGGCGGTCCAACGGGTCCTGCAGACTTGAGCCGTCCTCGGCTGGCAGGACTGTACGGCGGGATAGTTTGGCAACTGCCACGTCTACTTTTGGCGGTGGTCCCCAGGCCCCCTGCTGGGACTCAGATATAGGAAAAAGTGCCCTGAACCTATCGGAAGGTGTAAATGCTTTCTCGGGACGCCTCCACTCGCCTTCCATTACCTGGACCAGGTCCGCACTAGCTTTAAAGGACTTTGCCCTCCTGCTTGGCCCTTCCCCTGCCTCCCGATCACATGATCTGAGGACTCTGAAAAGTCTACCCATCTTTTTGAGGGGAAACACCTCCTTCTCCACCACCACCGGGTCTTCCTCTGAAGACTCAACCTCCCCGATGTGAAGCCATTCTAGGGGCGGGAGGGAGGGCTCAGAAGGCTCCAACCGAGGCCTCTTGGCGAGGTGGGAAATGGTCTCATCCACTTTCCTCATGGACTGGGACACGAAGTCCTTAACCCAGGAGACCATCTCTCTGATTGGGGTAGCTTCGGAGGGAGGCGCTCTACATCCCTGGCAGTACCTGTATTCACAGGCGTCAGGGAGGGGGATATTACATCGGGCACAAGACAGATGTCTCCTCTTCGCAGTGGTTTTCCTCCGAGGGAGGGTCGAAGAGGATGAGGAGGACATACTAGGAGGAAAGAAGCAGCATAAAACAGAAAATCCGGACCTCAGCAACAACAGTAGCCACAACAGCACCATCCCCCCCCCCCCCAGCACCACCACCACCAACCTTGATAACACGCAGTTGAACTTCCAGCTCTTGAGCTTCTCCTGAGGCAGCAATGCTTCAGAAGTACCTGCAACCGGAGCGACAGGTACCATACTGTGGTGGAGGGGGGGTTTAAATAGGTCGGGTGGGGGAGGGACAGGGGTGGAGCCACGCCCCCTTCACCTGGGTCCGAGCTCCACCTAATATCATAACAACTCGCCCCCCCCTTTCTGAGCAAGCGGGGGGGGGGGAGGTAAGACACACTAACAGCAGTTGCTTACCTGCTGTTCATTGTTTCCTATGATCCTGCGCAGCCTGCCGCGGCACATACCTTAGTCGCGCGGCCTGCGCATGCGTGGTTTCCCCAGAAGCAGTCCCCGGCTCGGACGGAACCTGGGAGCTGAGAAGTAGTTCCCAGCCCCCGCCGGCAGACAAAAGGTTCCTACCTGCCGGAACCTGCAGCGCCCGGACGTCCGCGATGCTGCCTGCAGAGCGGAGGATTAGATACAACGGTCATCACCCAGGATACTGGAAGCAGAAGATCCCGGGGACCATCAGGTGACACCCACTTGCTCCAGCAGGGAACCCGGACCGGCGCAGGGAGAGAGCCACGCAGCAAGGTACAATCTTTAGGGGGGGAGAGGGGACCATTCAGGGGTTGTCCACTTTCAGATCATTATTGAGAGACAGTTTTCTAGATCTCTGCTTGCTGTTATTCATTCTGCTTACTTCCAGTGATAAAAATCAGTCCATGGTCATGTGATGGACACAGAGGTGCACGGCTTATTATAGTCACTGTAAGACATCTGCCTAGTAACAGGCTGTGCACCTGTGTGTACATCACATGACCATGGACTGATTTTTATCCACTGGGAGAAAACAATGAATGACAGCGAGCAGAGATCTAGAAACAGAAAATATATTGGAAAATTGTATAACTTTTTATTACCCTATATACTGGAGTATAAGCCGACCCGAATATAAGCCGAGGCCCCTAATTTTACCACAAAAAACGGGGAAAACTCATTGACTCGCGTATAAGCCGAGGGGGGGGGGGAATTGCAGCAGCTACTGGAAAATTTCAAAAATTAAAATGGTCGGAGTTTTTGGGTGCAGTAGGTGCTGGGGAAGGGGAGGGGGTGTTTTAGTTGTCTGTCTGCCCCTTCCCTGAGCTTGAGGACTGTTTTTTTTTTTCCCCCACTTGGAATTCAGCCTGGCTGAATATAGGATATCTGCATTGCTCCTATTAACCCCTTCCCGACGGAACAGGAGCACTGCAGATACCCTACTTTCAGGCACAGGGATACCTAATGTGTTTGTGTCTCACAGTCATTTTCTACTTTTATATGTATACTACCGTGTTTCCCCGAAAATAAGACACTGTCTTATATTAAATTGTCACTCTAAATATAGGTCCTGTCTTATTTTCGGGGGGTGCTTTATTACAACCGTCAGTCATGCCGGCACTTCCTTAATGGAGCGTCAACATGACTGCCGGTTGTAGGTAGTGTAGTGTAGGGGAGGGGGGAAGTTATCATACTTACCTTTCCCTTCTTCCTAGCAGCGCTGGTGCTGCTGTTCGTCCTGGAAGTGGTGAGCGGGGCTTAGCGAACTCCACTTCACTGACACAGCAGCCGTGCTCTGTGCTCCGTGTGCACAGGAAAGCCGGCTGCTGCCTCTTCTGTATGGCAGCTGCTGTCTCTGCCTCTGGGATGAGCTGGGAGAGCTCATTCTACAACAGCAGAGGCAGCAGCCGGCTTTGCTGTGCACACGGAGCACAGAGCATGGCTGCTGTGTCAGTGAAGCGGAGCTCGCTAAGCCCCGCCCACAAAAACACCGCTAAGCCCCGCCCCTGAAACCTCCGCTAAGCCCCCCCGAAACCCCGCACACCACTGCCGGGCATGCCTTTTTTCGGGGGATGCCTTATATTAGGCAATTCAACACAAACCCCCGCATGCCTTACTTTCAGGGGGTGTCATACTTTCGGGGAAACACGGTATGTATACCTTTTTTTTTAATATGAACTATTCTGGCAGGCGAGATAATCCTAAAAAAAAAAAAAAGTTTGGGAAGGTATGCTGTAGCAATACAAGGAGTTTTCAACTAAAACAATAATAATTGCCCTTCAGGGAGATCGGCATAATTACAGTGGTTTTCCAAGACCCCCAGAACAAAACTGAAGCAAGGAAATGTTATTAAAGAAGAAAGTTTCTTCACGTGTTCTTTCCCCCATCTTTCCAGCACTGTGGCTCTAGTGCAGTCTTTCTCAAAGTGGGCAATAACGCCCCCTTGTGGGCGCTGGAGGCCTATAGGGGGGCAGTAAAGGGCACAGAGAAGATTGGGGGGCGTTGAAGCGGTTTAGGGGGGCGATGGCTAATTTAAAGGGGTGGTATCATAACAATGATTCTATCTATACTGCTTGTTAATGTGAATGTAAGACTTTTCCTAAATACACTGCTTCAGCAAAACTGCTTTGTTTGTCCACTATCTAACTTTATTCACTTCATTATGGACACTAGCACCTGGCCCCCTGCTCATTGCTGAGGGAGCCACATGACGTAGCTCCCTGCTGTGTGGGTGGAGAGAGGGGGGGGCTGAGTGTATGGAGCCAGCCTGTGTCTGCACCACACATACACATCACCTAGCTCCCTGCTGTGAGATAGAGGGGGTGTGTGGAATAAGTGCTGCTTTCTTATATAAAGCAGTCTAAATCCTACTGGGCTAAAGGACCTGGTCTCTCTGTTCACTAGGATAAAGCTTTATTATATAGAGCAGGCTGCTAGTGGACAGAGGAGCCAGGTCCTTTAGGAAACTCTGTACAAGGTAAATCCAAGTCTTATTTTCACATGACACACATAATTTAATTACTAACATAATGACTGTGATTGTGATTCTTAAGATGTAGTAAAGTAAAAAAAATTTGGGGGGGCGCTAGAAAATAATGAATTCTCGAAGTGGGCGGTAGACAAAATAAGTTTGAGAACCTCTGCTCTAGTGCTTGCTGCCTCCTCTCCAGCACCACTGTCGTGTCATTACCCAATAGTCCACGTGACTGTTGATGTAAGTGATTGGCTGTAGCAGTCAAATGGAGCACTTAGTGATGCCATTGCTTCAGCATTGGAACAGATGGGTGGCAAACCCTGGAACTGTGCTCAATCACTAACCCACAGGGGAGCAGATGAGTTTCCTAAAGGGCCCCTGAGCCCCCAACCTCTTCACCGTATGGCCCCCCTCATGGGACCATGTTGCTTATGTAGGTATTGGGTCTTTAGTCTAGGGCAAGAATGAGTCATCAGGCTACCGAGAGGGCCACAGGACAGGATGTAGCAGGATAATAGTGGGCTCTCACTAGCAGATGATGAGAGATATAGCAGGTGAATAGAATGTATTTCCCTATTTTCTAGCATTCACAATTTAGCTAATTTTTTGGGCTCCTGGAGAACTGCTCTATTAAAAGCTCTTCTGTAATACTAAAAGGATACTTATACTAGATGCATAGCCCCAAAGTCGTCTGGGGGTTAAAAATCTATCATTTATAATCTTTTACCACAATACATTAAAGACATTAAGTACCAGACAAACAAGGCCCTGACGGGCTCAGGGAACCAGTGATTTATAAAGAGACCTCTTCATAAATCAGCCCTTGAGGCCAGTTTTCTGAGGAATCTTCCCCACTGTCTTCATTTCACTGTGTAAATGGATGGTGTAGAAGCTAAAGGTTTAGATTTATAGATCCACCAAGTATATCAATTGGAAAATGTTGGCAATGTGGTTGCAGATGTGTCCGGTCGCTATCCAAAGTGTTTTGGAGGTCATGCATGTTCGAGTAAGTTATCATGGCAGCTCAAGTATGCTCAGGAAATGTCACAAGCTAATGTACCTGTTGTGCCTGCAGAAGGCCTGGGTTAGTACACTTATCAAGAGACAGAAGCATACATGATGGGAAACTGGGCCCACACTGATCAAACCACTATCCCCTGTGTGAACGTACTGAAAACTGCTTAAGGATAAGGCCCACAGTGTGGAAACAGATTTTTTGTTGTGGATTTTACTGCAATTTTTTGAGTCAAAGTCAAGAATGGCTACAAAAGGAATGGGAAATATAAAGGAAGCTCATATACTTCTCCCTTCTGCTCAATCCACTTCTGACTTTGGCAAAAACTATATATGTGATAAACTGATAGCAGTGAAACTGGCACTCACTAGTGAGGATATCTAAAACCAGATTTTATTGGAAACATTAAAATACTACACTCATAATACTAAAGCCACACTTGGCCATATAAAAAATTCTCTAATATCTCTAAGTGAATAGCCCTGTTAAAGAGAAGAACGGGTTTGCACCAATTGTAATATGCAAACACTAGGGGAAAGCACATGAGCTGTTTAGTTTATAAAAATAAATAAACTACTCTTTACTTTGAACTCCCACAGACTGATGACGTTGGCTCAAAAAAACACAGCAAAATCTGCAACAAAAACGCAGTGTTTCTGCAACGTGGGGCCTCAGCCTAAGGCCCCAAATTGCGGAAATGCAGCTTTTTTGTTGCAGATTTTACTGTAGTTTTTTGAGCCAAAGCCAAGAATGGCTACAAAAGGAATGGGAAATATATAGGAAGTTCTTATACTTCTAGCTTCTGCTCAATCCACTCCTGATTTAAAAAAAAAAAGTCTGTTAGTGCTATTAATAGGTTAATAAGTTCACTCATATACCTTTAGCAGTGTTTTGAGTGATTTCTGGGTGTCTCTGGGAGTTCCTGGCATCTTCTGCATTTGTTTACATGGTGTAGCTTCCTGTGTAGGTTCCACACTAGCTCCCTCTTACCTCACTCACCCCCTTCCTTCCTCCCATACTCTCCCTTCCTGTCTCTCTAGCTATCCCACCCACTCCTAGCCTTTCCCAACTAACTCAGCCCAGATGTGATTAGCCAGAATTCCTTCCACTTGTCAGTTAATGTAAAATGTTACACTTTTTGCCATGGCATTTACACTATGTGTGGCCTTGGCCTTAGGCAAGGCAAAATCATGGCCGTAAAATAACGTGGCGTATACGATCCTAACTCCCATTGAAATCAATGGGAGCGTTTATGGCACGCAAAGTCTCACACGCCGTATACGTGCCACATCATGCGGCACGTTACTCCGTTTGAATGCACCCTTAAAGCAGAACTTAAATTTTTGAACAACTTTTTTATTTTCTGTATAAACTGCTGTTTGGGAACAGAAGGGAAGGAGAGCCATTTTGCTTTTTGTAGCAGTTTGGTTTTTGGATGTCATGCCACTATTGCAGAGCCACGAAGTTACCAGTAAAGAGGAATACGCAGAGAAACTAGAAACTACACCACTGAAGGGATTTTTAACCCTTGAGCGTTGCATTAATTTAATTTCTAGAAATGAATGTGCAGCTGATAGTGAAAAATTGCTATTTTTCCAGAGATCTGCCATTTTCAGTGCTCAATATGTTGTCCGCAGCTCCTGTCAGCAGAGACACAAACTCCAAAAACTGTTAGGCTAAGTTCAGAAGGAGGCCGCCTCAGGTTTTGGTCCAAAATATGGGTAGCCGCGACTTAATGCTGGTGCACTGCAGTGGCATCCAGTCACGCACTCCACTCTGGATTAGGCCCAATGAATGGGCCTAGTCGGGAGGAGGGAGTGTCTTCAGGCCGAATCGCAAAGCGAAACAGCCTGAAGAATGAGCATATCGCTTCTTTTTCCAGGAGCCGGAACAAACTGGCTCCTGGATAAAAGAACTGACCATCTCCCATTGATTTCAAAGGGAGCCATCTTTTTGGTCAGGATTTTGAGGCGGATACGGCCTCAAAATACTGACCAAAAAAACCTCTGTGTGAACTTACCCTTAAGTGGGTATCCCGGGCACAGTAGCTTTTGGAGCATTCATCTCTGACAATAGCCAGGCACAACATATTGTGCACTGAAATAATGTATTGCTAGAAAAATTGTCATTTTCACCATGAGCTGTGTATTCATTTCTGAAAAATAAATGTATGCAACACTTGGGGACTAAATGCTCAAAAATGCTAAATTCCTTCTGGGGTGTGGTTTCCAAAATGGGGTCACATAAGGATTCCACTTTACTGACATTTCAGGGCTCTGCAAAAGTGTCATCACGTTCAAACATCAAAGTCTGCAAGCTGGACTTTTCTCTTCGCTGACCAGTAGAAAATTGGCGTATCTACCCACGTGAACCGAATGATGGAAACTGAGTACTAGTGTGATCCCAGCCTTAGTTGTAAGGATCCATCAAATATATTGTTAGGAAATATAAGGCACCTAGATACTCACAGTTTGTTACATTACAGCACCATTGATAAATCACAGGGACAAACCAGCCTTGTTTTTATGTTTTTATTTCTGTACACATACAGTACAAATAGTTTTGCGCAGATACAACCAGGTGACATGCACACATTTAATTTTAAGACATGTTTCAGTACTCAATTTGAAAGCTTGTGCTATGGATGTGTACCACCAAACTACTCCTGAAGATCAAACAAAACCAGTATGTTCTAAAACATGTATGTACTAAAAGTAAAATCAGACCAAAAACATTGTTGTCCTTGTACAGAAAACATAAAAAAGACACATTTTCACAAATGTTTGTGGCAGGAGAAACTCTGATCGTGTAGAAACAAATTTCATGTAACTACCTACAACAGGTTTCCTCTAATCCGTATGTTACAGGTTATACTGAATGCATTTTTCACCTCGAAGGAAACTTCAATTTGACACATTCTTACATATTACCTTATCATTATTCGTACTGATGGCCAATTGTGATATTAGTATTAAAAAAAAACAAATAAAATCTTACTAGGTATGAGTGACCAGTATAACCTATTGCTCTGGATCCTAAAATAATGGCAATGACACCAGGATTAGCAGTAGTGGTTTGACAAGTCTACAGTACTATGTCAACAATTCATGGATGATTGCTTCAAGATTACTGTACAAAGAAGACACTAAAAGTTATTACTTTTAAAAAGGAACAGAAATGTGAGGGATCGGTGTTAAACACCTGGAATAAAATAGGCTAAATCTCCTCCAAAACACTCACGGTACACTTCAGAACACAGGTGTTTTTTTTTTTGTGGTTTTGTTTTTTTTTCTTTTAAGGTGCATCATATCCCCGTCATTATTAGAGGGGATGCAGTGCGCTTTAAGTCATCCCGACGGTTAAAGTGATCAACACTCACAGTTCATTTAATGGCACTTCTTCCGATTTGGTGACCCGTGATTTTGGCTTCACAACATTTAGCAACATTTATTAAAATACTAACATTGATTTTGCATTTGTACAAACCCCAACTTCCCTCCCTCAAGATCACAAAACTAGATCGGCCACAGAAATTGATTTTCTTTCTTCCATATGATGCATCTAAAAACCCCGACAGCAACAGCATAGTTCACATTATGATCAACAGTATTCAACTAGAAAGCACTAATGTAACAGCTACACAGAATACACTTTCATCAGCAGGCCATGAGGCTCGATACCCTTGTAAAGGCCATTCTCTATGCAAGGTGTTACAAGAGCTAACCTTTGCAGGACGGGGTCTCTCATTGCTAGAATTTAAGAATGGAAATGGTGCTGCCATCGGACTGATTTTACATTGAGTAACTGGTGTATAAATAAGCTCTGTACCAAGGTAGAGATTAGGTATACCCTGCACGTGTATTGTCCTGTAACCGCCCATCCACATGGAGTAGTAATGATTTCTACACATTCACACCCATCCTAGATTAAAAAGATTCCTTTATGAATGGTTTTAGAAAGTCTTACTAGTTTCTTAAGTCCTCCACTGCCGCAGAAAAGATTCATGGGCTGATGATGGAGACTCACCCCGATCAACCATACAAGCATCTTAACTTTCTTGGATTTCTTGCTTGTGGTTAATCATAACCAATGTAAAGCAAGTGTTCCTTGCTTCTGCTGATGGATCTAATGTTTTCTACAATGGTATTGCAAAGAATTTACAATCTCCTGCTGACCAGCACATGTGGTCTGACGTGTGACCACCACTGCTATACATCATAGAGGCATTGACTCTCTTGATGGGAAAATAACTGTGCCTTCCATCGCAAACGTTCTGTTTAGACAGGAGGGAAGAGTATTCGGCAGAATTTGGCACATATTGACTTCACATCTTTAAAAGCCTTTTCCCAAGTGTCTTCAATGTAAGACATAAAACCTGAGGGGTAACCATAAGGTACACTCAGTAACAGCTGCAGGTAATAGAATGATGGCAGCTAAAAGGCTTTTTCAAGGTAGTGGTATTTCTCATTTCCCAACTGTTCTGTATTGCTCAAGTATTCAAGCGAAAAACAAACAAAAAAAGAAAGATAAGAAACATATTAGAACTTGGAGTCCATTAGCTCAATCTTCCCTTTCATGTTCATGTAGGCATATGTGGATAAGTGTCCAACCGATGAGCAGAAGCCTCCCACTACTGTTACGTTGTCAGGTTCCTCCTTCAGAAAGCATGGGGCCAAATGTTGGATGCCATTCTTCTTGCTATTTTACATTTTTTTATTTGGATGTTACCTGGGCAGCTATGAATGTAATGCATGGGACAGAGAATGAAGTGGAAAAGTAGTCGTCACAGAATCACAGTCATTCATGGCGTGTTCATGTCTGTGGAAATGTTTATTTGCTTTTCAGTCTATATAGTTCATCCTACAAATGACCAACTGCGAAAGATGTAACAGATAAGTTGGTGGAAACTAATGTTAGGATCAAATGATCGGTGATCGAAACAAAACCACTTCTTTAATCCTGAAGTGTTAGAGGCTGAATTTCCTTTTGGGGGTTCTCCTTAAGGTTGAAGGGGCCTAAGCACACTTAGCAGCTGTGGGAGGATGCCCCAATACCAGAAAATCCTATGGTTGGTCCGTAAGACCTGTGCAAAGGGGAAACAAATAATAAATACATGAGATGTTTCTCCATGGCAGTAATCTGGCTATGTTGATTTTATACCATTGACTGTGGTGTTTTCAGATACACCATCCCCCATGGCTACAGAGTCATGGAGACCAGAGTAGTCCTTAAGTTCTGAGTTTGTTAACAAGAGTGGTTGCTCTCCTTTCTTGTGAGGTAGGAGAGGCTGGCGGGTGTAATGCTCTCCATGAGGGATGTTTTCCGGGAGGCTTTGGTTCTTACTTTCAGGCAGTAGAAGGATGCAAATTATACAAATCAAAGTACAGCAGGCAAAGATGACATGGTGGAGGAAATACCCCTTTTGATTGTGAAGCTCCATGATGGGGGCGGTTAACATTCCAAAACCAGCGCTGGCTAAGACCAATCCCAGGCCTCCACCCCTAAAGAACAGAAAAAAGAAATATATATTTACAAACACAAAATACAATACTACATTCCTAACGTTAAAAGGAGTCTCATTTGCAATAGCCATTTTTAACTTAACATATCTGTGCGTAGCCTTTAGAAAGTTTATTCCAGGGATACCTTTTATTCTATCATGGGCACCAGGGTTTTTTTTTAATTATCCTGGTTTTAGTGATATGCAAACTAGCCAACAAGGAGCACCGGGAGCCTTCTAAATGTTACTTGAGTTGCTTCTTTACACAGGATTCCTCCTCCAACATTTCTTCACTGCTTCTAGAGGGTGGTGAGAAGGGGAAGGCTGCTGCTGTGGCGCTCAAGTAACAGTTAGAAGACTTCCGATGCTCCATGCTGGCTAATTTGCATCTCACTAAAACC
Source organism: Leptodactylus fuscus (assembly GCF_031893055.1). Lineage (NCBI taxonomy): Eukaryota > Metazoa > Chordata > Amphibia > Anura > Leptodactylidae > Leptodactylus > Leptodactylus fuscus. Next base: position 87,808,956 of record NC_134268.1, read on the forward strand.
GGGATAATGCAAAGATGCCGATGCCGATGATGGAATAAAAGGTATCCCTGGAATAGCCTTTCTAAAGGCCACACACAGATATGTTTAGTTAAAAATGGCTATTGCAAATGATAACCTAAAAGAACAAATAACATTATCAAAACTAAACCAAATTTTCTTCACGTGAATGTGACAAAGTAGTACACGTTATATAGCACATTGTAGGCGGTGTTCACACTGTTGGATGCTTTTTTAGAAGACTCCTTTGACAGTCCTTGTCATACATGTGGTATCCTATCCTATTTAACTGTGCATTACAGCCCTTAATCTTTGGGCAGTACATTCCTCATAGCAGTATTACCGCTTTCATCTTCAGTGATTCCAAGGCAATCCGGTGAGTGTAGCATTTATGCTCTCTAGTACACCCAGCGGTTTTCATTTTCTTGTATTAGAAATTTGGGATCGTTCATTGACATGTTTTGTTTACTATTTCATTATTCATTGATGTACCTATTCCTTTACTATAATTCACAAATAAATATTTTTGAGATTGATATGCAACTCTATAGTATAGGAGTCACAGGATTCGACCTTAAAAATATAAGTCGTGATATGTATTAATGATTTCATGTGCTTCTGAACAAGATTCTATTCTGATACACGTTTTGGAGAAGTCTTTATATGTCTACATATGAGTGAGTTACATATTACCTATGATCACTTATGTACTATATCATTCTATACCTTTTTGTTGTAGCCTAAACGCAATCCTTGTACATATGTGGGTAAGAAACCAAACTGTGCTATTGAATTGCACTGGCTAATTTTATTAGCAAATTATTCATATTTTGATTTGTATTTATATTTTTTTGTATAAAGGTCTGATGAAGAGCTACATAGGACCAAAAAAACATTTTGCCATTGGTGGATTGTTGCACTTCCTGTAAAATATTGCTGAACTGAATAAAATAAGATTTGCATGAAGTTTATCAATCACTTGCCTGGATTACATTCTTGAATACTTTGTGGTGAAACCTTTTTATAAGCAACTATTAATAATTGGAATCTTGTGATTTTGTTTTCATGATGTTCATTCTGCATTAAAAATTACATTGCAGCTTTGTCTGGCAGGTCATTACGATGATACCATATTTATATTAGTTTTTTTAGGTTTTAACAATTTTACTAAATAAAATGGCATTTTTAGAAAAAGATTTATTGCCTAGGGTAATAGTTTTTTTTTTTAGTTTTTTTTTTACTGTTGACAGCACTATGTCAAGGTTCTTTATTTGCAGGGCAAACTTTTTTTTTTTGTTTTAATCACATTTTGTTTTTCATTTTTTAATTAATTTAATTGTAACTTTCTACTTATTTCTCTGTTCTATGGTGGGAAGGAGTAAGAGAGTCCTGTGGATGGTCCTAACAGTGACTGCGCCTATAGAAATAGCTGTTAGGAAAGCATAGAAAGAACAGAAAAATAAATGAATAAGTAAATCTGAATCTTTTCCAATAAAACTATATATCAATCAACTCAGCTCCTCCTGTTCTGGAACATGCTTCATGCAGAATTCACAGCTTTTTCTTGGTGACAAGTTCCATTTAAATAACATATCAGGAAACAAAAATGTGCTTATTGCTCAGTAATGGTGGGGGTTAGAGAAAAAATTCCAACTGTGATGGAATCGGTGGAGCAGCGCCTATTAACAGATGCTAACAACTTGAATTGATGGAGTTGGTGAAAGGATTTATGATCAAAGGGGTGTGAAAAAAGTTATTATTAGCTAGAAAATGATGGTTGTCCTATATGCTAGCTACTTATATCTACAGTATGATATAGTACAAGAAGCTGTATGTTGTACAGTAACCCTGGGTTCACACCAGCAACTGGACTCAGTTATCAGGTTTATCAGAAACCTGTCATGCCGAGTCGGGCCGTGAGCGCCGGTGAGCGTTTTATGCTCTCCACGGAAAAACCGTTTTTTTGTTGTTTTTTTTTAAACCGGACCCAAACGGTTTCGCCGCGGAGAGCATAAAACGCTCACCGGCGCTCACAGCCAGATACCTTTCAAACCCATTCAAATGAATGGGTTTGAAAGATGCCTGCAGGTTTCCACCTCCTGCCCTGTTTTGTACAGGAAACGGAAACCTGCAAAACGGAGACCAGGCACAAATGTGAACGAGCCATTACTGGTTCACAGTCTGGTGAATACTATTCTACTATGTAAGAGCATGGTTTACTACCATAAGCAGGAGTGATTCTAGCATGTAATAGGTTATCGTTCAGGATCAGTTGTTTTTATTATATCTCTCATTACCACTAGAGGGCAGGCAGTGACAGAGATACAACTAACTGATATCATAAAAGCACGGACAAAAGGAATATTAAATGGAGTCCGTCACCAGAGTACAGCATACCAACCGAGCCCCGGAGATAAATAGGTTAGGGTCACCTGAATTATATTGTGTTTTGCCTCTATTCCTGAGATATCACTGTTTTTGTCAATATGCAAATAAGCTATTTGGAACAACAAAAGCATTTTGCTTTTACCCCTTTGGAGCAACATCAATGGCCTCAATTCTTCAAAGAGCTCATTAGCATATCGACAAAATTGCTAAATCTCTGCATCG